>NC_067407.1:87379953-88582453 GCF_009764475.1 Pristis pectinata | reverse complement strand
AACATTATCAACTATCCGCAGAGCCACATCATGGCAGATTCTAATTGCTGGATGATAGAAAACATGGCTCTTTTAATTAAAGTGGCAAAGTTCAGTTCCAAAGAACCGTGAAGGAAATTATTACTGACCTGATGAGAATGAGAGGCCAGTTCAGAAAGGCAGTATATCTTCTGACACTTTTGCTTTGTTTACTTACCCAAGTTCTGTTCGGTGAACTGCAACAAGTTGATGCCTGAGTTGAAGTTTTCTGAAAAAGATGAGACATTTATAGGTAGAAGTTATCCCTTTCTAATTAAAATAATCATTGGGTTGTTTAAAATTATCTGTGTTTCAGCCGAATTAATTCGCTATTTGAGATCTGTGTAACAAACCACAGCCATGAATACCATTGCAGCACTCATATTGGGTTGTCTGATGTATTCACAAAGCTGTAGGATGCATCATAAGTCATTCCACATAAATGGACTATGAGGAAGATGAAAGTGGAAAACAAATCTGAGACCAGTAGATAAAAGTCAGAGAAATGGACTCTGCATTCCTTGATGATTTGATGATTTAATGAATGGACCTCCAAACTAAAACTTTCATGAGACTAAAGGCAGAAGCCCATCTTAAAATCCCAACTATAGGAATCTGGTTCTGATACCTTAAACATGCCAAAGTATCAGCCATCAAGAAATTGTTCTTGGACACAGTAAGTTGAACATTGAAATATTTCTTTAAGCTGTTGCAATGGTGGTGTAAGATCTTTAGGTCATATTCATTGCATGCACATTTCCTGTTGTTTTGGCAATACTTGTGTCATTTAGATAAGCCCAACAGTTTGTGATGGTGGAATGTACAATATTCCAAGCATGTTGGAATGTTTGATGGATCACAATGAAGGAAAAGCCTTCTCTTCCTCCAGGAATTTCAAGTCCAGTCTCTCATCATTCAAAGATACATTGGAGAAGGGAATCAATTAGATTTAATGTGGATTGTGATGTAAGAAAAGACACCGTTTAAATGAGAATATTAGTAATCATCATGTGAGTTAAAAAGGCTATCTGTTATCTACACTATAGCCATTCTCTAGGAGGTATTGGAATTGGTTTATTGGAATTAGTTTAGTATTGTCACTTGTACCAAGCTGCAGTGAAAAACTTGTCTTGCATACCGTTCATACAGATCAATTCATTACACAGTGCATTGAGGTAGCACAAGGTAAAAGCAGAGTGAAGGGTAACAGTTACAGAGAAAGTGAAGTGCAGGTAGACAATAAAGTGCAAGTTCATGACGAGGTAGATTATGAGGTCAAGACGCCATTTTATCATACTAGGGAACCATTCAATAGTCTTATAACAGCAGGATAGAAGCTGTTCTTGAGCCGGGTGGTACGTGCTTTCAGGCTTTTGTCTCTCTCTTTCATCTAGTTTCCAGCACCTGCCGTCCTTTGTTTCTCTTTTGTGTCTTCTGTCTGATGGGAGAGGGGAGAAGAGAGAATGACCTGGGTGGGTGGGGTCTTTGATTATGCTGGCTGCTTCACCAAGGCAGTGAGAAGTGTAGACAGAGTCCATGGAGGGGAGGCTGGTTTCCGTGACGTGTTGAGCTGTGTCCACAACTCTGTGCAGTTTCTTGCAGTCCCAGGCAGAACAGTTGCCATACCAAGCCTTGATGCATCCAGATAGTATACTGTCTATGGTGCATTAGTAAAAGTTGGTGAGTGTCAAAAGGGACATGCCAAATTTCTTTAGCCTCCTGAGGAAGTGGAGGCGCTGGTGAGCTATCTTGGCTGTGGCATCTACGTGGTTGGACCAGGACAGGCTATTGGTGATGGTCACTCCTAACAACTTGAAGCTCTCAATCCTCTTGACCTCAGCACCGTTGATGTAGACAGGTGCATGTGTACTGCCCCCCCCTTCCTGAAGTCAATGACCAGCTCTTTTGTTTTGCTGACATTGAAAGAAAGGTTGTTGTCATGACACCATGTCACTAGGCTCTCTATCTCCTTCCTGTACTCCGACTCATCATTATTTGGGACATGGCCCAATACGGTAGTACTATCTGTAAACTTGTAGATGGAGTTAGAGCAGAATCTGGCCATGCAATCAGGAGTGTATATGGAGTAGAGTAGGGGGCTGAGGACACAGCCTTGTGGGGCACCAGTGTTGAGAATACTCGTGCCGGAGATGTTGCTGACTATCCTTTTTGATGGCAGTCTGTTGGTCAGGAAGTCAAGGATCCTGTTATAAAGGGAGGTGTTGAGTCCCTGGTCTTGGAATTTGGTAATGAGCTTGCTTTGAATCATAGTATTGAAGGTAGAGCTGTAGTCAATAAACAATAGTTTAACGTAGGTGTCTTTACTGTCCAGTTGCTCCAGAGATGAGTGTATCCACCAGGGAGATGGATCCGCTGTAGACCTGTTACAGCGGTAGGCGAATTGCAGTGGGTCGAGGCTGTCTGGGAGGTTAGAGTTAATGCGTGCCATGACCAGCCTCTCAAAGCATTTCATGATGGTGGATGTCAGAGTCACCGGTTGGTGGTCATTAAGGCACGTTACCTTGTTTTTCTTTGGTACTCGGATGATAGTGGTCTTCTTAAAGTAGGTAGGAACCTCAGATTTAAGCAGAGAGAGGTTAAAAATGTTTGCAAATACCCTATCCAGTTGATCTGCACAGGATCTGTGGATACGGCTGGGGACACCATCAGGGCCAGATCATTTCTGTAGGTTCACTCTCCGGAAGACTGATCTTATGTCCTCAGCAGTGACCATGGATTCAGGTGCATTGGAGGCTGTCAGGGTGGGTGGTGACATACCAATCACTTTCTGATCAAAACTTGCATAGAAACTGGAAGGGATACACTGTTGTTGGCAATGCTGCCCAACCGTTTTGTAGCCTGTTATAGCACGTAAGCCCTGCCACAACTCACGGCTGGTCTGGAACTCGATTTTGGACTGGTATTGTCTCTCAGCATCTCTGATAGTTTTATGGAGGTTGTATCTTGATTTTTTGTAAAGGTCAGTGTCACCTGATTGGATGGCTGCATTTCTAGACTTTTTTTTATAAGATATCTTTATTAGTCACATGTACATCGAAACACAGTGAAATACATCTTTTGCGTAAAGTGTTCTGGGGGCAGCCTGCAAGTGTCACCACGCTTCTGGCACCAACTAGCATGCCCACAACTTCCTAACCCGTATGTCTTTGGAATGTGGGAGGAAATGCATGCAGACATGGGAAGAACGTACAAACTCCTTACAGACAGCAGCTAGAATTGAACCCGGTCCACTGGCGCTGTAAAGCGTTACGCTAACTGCTACAAGTGGATCTCCTGGTTCATCCATGGTTTCCAGTTTGGGAACATCCTGAGTGTCCTCTTTGGTACACAGTCCTCAACACACTTGCTGATAAAGTCTGTGATGGTGGTGAATTACTCATCTAGGCTGGCAGCTGAGTCTTTGATTCTTGGCCAGTTCACTGACTCAAAGTAGTCACGTAGAAGCTCATCTATTTCCTCAGACCAGCACTGTATGACTTTCTGTGCTGGATTGTCCCATTTTAGCTTCTGTTTGTATGCAAGGAGAAGGCATGTAAGTGACCTTGAGTGACAGTTCTCTGAGGGAAACACATAGCCTTTGCATTTCCTTCTTACAATGGCATGGCTTACACTAGTAACCAGGGCTAGTTCTAATTTTGGATGATAGCATAAAACAGGTGATACTGATTTCATTAATATTAAGTGGATGGTTTGGCAGATGTCTTCTATATTTCACTGCTGGTAATAGGCCAACTGATCTCCCATTTTGTATTGATTGCAGGCAGTATTCTCCTTCCCTGTCCAGGACACTGAATCCCCCTGCCTCTTCTAAATATAATGCTCTCTTTTGAAAGAAAATGGTTTTTAGATTGATTTAAAAGAATCTTAACAAAGAAGGCTGTGTCATTCTATAAAAAAATACAATTTGAGCATTTAAGGACCACGTTAATGGTTCTGTGCACTTTTTTAGTATTCTTCTATAGCAGTCAGGAAGAGAAACAAATGTTTGCTAACCATTATTTCATTGTAGATGAAGAAACTTAAAACATCTATAATTATGCTCGTGCAGAATAAAAAACATTTTGCCAAAATGTGCTGATTATTTCTCTATACCTCTGCCAGAATCTGCGTTGTACAAAATAATTGTGAAGGCTGTTGACTTTTATTGAATGGTGATTAGAACAAGCTCAGATAAAAAAAGAGCATTCTGTTGGCTGGACAATTTACATAAATAGTCTCCTATCTAGGGAAGATTGGCTCTTACTCCATGATAAATGCACAAAGGATTTTCCATATTTGTCTCTGAAGCTTAAGAAAGCTCCATGTGGGTGATGTAACTATTAGTTACCCAGAGAGAAAAGGAGCAGTCCCCACAATTAGAATAAAATCTGAATTCAAAATTTCTCCCTGAACAGTTAATTGTTTGACACCAGTAGACGGTAAAAGATTAGCATTTATAGAGGTCAGGCTGAAAACAAAAGCTATAATTGCAATATGAAAAACAGCAGAAATTACTGCACACTTTATTGACCATTCAGGGAGAAATAAATGTGGGAACACATTGTTACAAAACAATCTGCTTTTAAAGCTTAATAGCTAGTACAGTATTTCTGCAAATAGGCTGTATATCATATTTTAAAAAGAATTTATACTAACAGTATTCTGCCCTTTCCTTGCGGACATAGATTTTAACTGTCTCTTCCGAGAAGCTTTAATGAGGTCACTGGATCCAACTGCAATTTTAATCACTGTAATGTGGCCTGATTCTGAAGGCTTTGAGTTAAATTTCCACTCCAGAGAATTGAGCAGTATTGGTGGGAGAAGCAAATAACAGGCCACAAATAACAAAACTTAAGTATTTCATTCCTTTGTCAATTATTCAGCTGTGCTTGAACCAACCTTCACAACTTTAATCCCAGATCAGCAATGGGACATTACGGCCACCTCTTGCACTACTATGGACTTGTCTCTGATTGTGTTTTTTTTGCACTAATGTCTTGTTTTGCGTAGTCTTTTTTTCTCTTCACTGTCTTGCATGATTTATGTATAATTTATATCCTGTGTGTTGTCTGAACCTCCAAGCCTGTGATGCTGCTGCAGGCAAGTTTTTCAGTGTACCTGTACCTCACCGTACTTGTGCGCATGACAATAAACTCAACTTGACTTGCCCTCCCTATGCAGGTCATTGAATTCCTGCCCACTTGTGGGATGGATTTGGTTTCTAAATTAGGCTGAGTTTATGAAGTCCTATATCTAGGGCTTCTAGGCTCTGAAAATCAGTATTGTCATAATTAGCAGATGAATGCTTAAACAGCTTGCACACTGTTTCATTATTTTAACAAATTATTGACCAAACTAAAGGAATTAATGATTTCAATAAGATGGCAGGCAAAACAATGCCCCACACACGGCAAATGGCAGCCTGCTAACGTCATGATCTGTAAATTCTGGGCTTATCAAGTCCACTGAAATGGGTTAGGGCTCATTTCAGCTCCAAGTACTTGAAAAGAAACAAAAACTTGCATTTATATAGCAGCCTTCAGATCTTCGGGATGTCCCAAATAATTCACAGCCAATTAAGTAACAAACTTGGTAGCCAACTTGAACACTGCAAACTGCTATGTAGCAACATAATAGTACTCAGAAATTAAGTTCCACTCACCAAATTTATCGATGCACCATGGAAAGCATCCTATCTGGATGCATCATGGCTTGGTACAGCAACTGCTCTGCCCAGGACCGCAAGAAACTGCAGAGAGTTGTGGACACAGCCCAGCGCGTCACAGAAACCAGCTTCCCCTCCTCGGACTCTGTCTTTACCTTTCTCTGCCTTGGCGAAGCAGCCAGGATAATCAAAGACCCCACTCACCCGGGTCATTCTCTCTTCTCTCCTCTTCCATCAGGTAGAAGATACAGTAGCTTGTGGGCAATTACCACCAGACTTAAGGACAGCTTCTACCCCACTGTGATAAGACTATTGAACGGTTCCCTTATACATTGAGATGGACTCTGACCTCATGATCTACCTTGTTGTGACCTTGCACCTTATTGCACTGCACTTTCCCTGTAGCTGTGACACTTTACTCTGTACTGTTATTGTTTTTACCTGTACTACCTCAATGCACTCTGTACTAACTCAATGTAACTGCACTGTGTAATGAATTGACCTGTACAATCAGTATGCAAGACAAGTTTTTCACTGTACCTCAGTACAAGTGACAATAATAAACCAATACCAATACCAATATTGATTAAGTAATAAATATTGGCTCAAACAGTGAAGAATACTCCCTTACTCGTAAAAGTAGTGCTTGGCATCACCTGAGAGGACAGAAGGAGGCTTGACCTTATGTTTCATATGAAAGATAGCCTACTAACATTGCTCAAGCCTTTGGACTGGAAATTGAACCCACAACCTTCAGACTCAGAAGCAAGAGTGCAACCAAATGAGTCACAGGTACATCTCCATTAAGCCATCAATGCAATTCAAAATCAATAATTAAAGAAACATTTGTTTTAATATTGATTCCACTAAACAACAAAATACTCCTGTACCACTGCAATAATTGAAAGAAAAATATCATCAAAACAAATGTCCTTTATTAACAACCTCTGGCTCTGCTTTTCCTTACTGTAATTGTTGGCCAGCAATGTGGATTGTATGGAACAAACTATTCTTATCAGTTACATGCTAATTCTGTTCTGGAAGCCATCCAATGCATAGACATTATGTCAAAACGAGTGACATTATTTTCCTTGCTGCAGATCTCCCTTCAGTCCTGATTTTAACCCTCTGAGGGCAGAATGAGAAATAGTTAATATTTCCCCTATTGTCTATCCTGTCAAATGTATCGGTCCTTTAAAGTGAAGCAATTAACCACTAATTTCAGTGGCAGAGGAAAATGGAACAATCCCTGCCCTCTAATATGAGCTTCTAATCTTGCAACTCCAATGAGATGGGCTGCCTCAGTCCTGCTCCCAATCAGATCCATACCTTCCTCACCATTTTAACAGGATTATGTCTTAAGGTCATTGCCATGGTCAGTGAAAATTTAAATGGTGAAGGGTTGAATTATTGCAGGGCTTCTCCTGATTATCTGCCTTGGCTCCATTGTAGAGCTCCCCAGAACTCCAGATCAATGCCCATGAGTAAAATTCTCAACTTTCTTTCTGCATCAGGTGCAAAAGCATTGAAGGTGAGATGGTGGTGATGGACTTACTGCAGTTTTGTTGATAATGGTGCTCTCATGATGGCATTATGTATGAAATTCCAGGAAGTCAACACTGTGATGATGATGTGTGGTGAGGTAAGGATCCTCATGACTAGGTGGGGAACTTGGAAGTGTCAGTGCTCAATAGTAGGAGACCAAAGTTGGGGGGGGGGAGGGGAAGGGTAGGGTGGGGGGAGATGTGAGGTTCAGCCAAAATAATCTGGGGATGTTGTAAAATATAGCACACACCAAAGCACTGTGTGTTCAAGGTGGACACTGGCCCAATCAAGTGAACTGCTAACACTGGGTTAGAGAGAGTCATAGTCATGGAGAGATACAGCAAGGAAGCAAGTCCATGGTTGCACTAATGTGTCAGGCACGGTAGTGTAGTGGTCAGCGTAACGCTATTACAGTGCCAGCGACCCGGGTTCAATTCCAGCCGCTGTCTGTAAGGAGTTTCTACATTCTCCCCATGACTGCGTGGGTTTCCTCCGAGTGCTCCAGTTTCCTCCCACATTCCAAAGACGTATGGGTTAGGAAGTTGTGGGCATGCTATGTTGACACCGAAAGTGTGGCGACACTTGCAGGCTGCCCCCAGAACACTCTACACATGATGCATTTCACTGTGTGTTTCGATGTACATGTGACTAAAGAAGAAATCTTATCTTATCCTACATTAACCCATTTTTTTATTCTCCCCACATTATCAAAAACACCCCCCCCCCCCCCCCCCCAGATTTAATCACACATTCACACGCTTGGGGCAATTTACAGTGGCTGATTAACCTCCTGACCTACGTAACTTTAGGATGTGGGACGGAACTGGAACATTCCGAGGAAAGCCACGCGGTCACAGGGAGAACATGCAAATTCCACACAGAGAGCACCCAATATCAGGATTGAACCCAGATCTCAGGCATTGTTAGCTGTGCCACTGTGCCACCCAGGTTCTTGAGTACGATAATGGCTTCATGCATCCTGGCAAGTGATGATCATTCCATCATCCTGAGCCATCCTACTGTTAGCGAAGCTGTGAGAATTCAAGGGCTAGGTTACATAGCATTAGAGTAACCAGCTTCTGCCTTGCTCGTGTAGCCACAGCCCCTCATATACCTGAGCCTGCTCAGCCACTGTTCAGTAGTCACCTGACTAACAGCAGATAATATTAATGCAATTTGCCAATGCCTTTAATATGTTATCATTCACTGGACTTTAATTAAGTTCATTTGTCTTCAGTCGCACACCCTGTGTAAAGAAAATCTCTATTTGGTTGTGACTTTCAAATATCCCTGTGGATTGGAAAATTGCATATGCAATGTCCCTATTTAAGAATGGAGGGAGAGAGGGGATTCAAAGCTGGATGTGAGTGTGGGTTTTGAGCAAGAAGCAGTAAATCTTCAGGGGGATATATGTAGTCTAACTGAATGGGCTAGGAAATTCTCTCTTCTCTCCTCTTCCATCGGGTAGAAGATACAGGAGCCTGAGGGCACGTATCACCAACTTCTACCCCACTGTGATAAGACTATTGAACGGTTCCCTTATACGATGAGATGGACGTTTGACTTCACAATCTACCTTGTTGTGACCTTGCACATTATTGCACTGCACTTTCTCTGTAGCTGTGACACTTTACTCTGTACTGTTATTGTTTGTACCTGTACTACATCAATGCACTCTGTACTAACTCAATGTAACTGCACTGTGTAATGAATTGACCTGTACGATCGGTATGCAAGTCAAGTTTTTCACTGTACCTCGGTACAAGTGACAATAATAAACCAATACCGATACCAATACATGCCAGGTGGAATATAATGTGGAAAAATGTGAAGCCGCCCACATAGGTAGAAAGGAAAATGGGATTTTTTAAAAGGTGAGAGATAGAACAATGATATTCAGAGTGACCTGGGTGGACATGGTTTGCAGAAAGTTAATATGCAAGTGCAACAAGTAATTCAGAAGTCAGACGATAGGTTGGTCTTTAGAGAGGATTTGAGTACAAGGTTAAGAATGACTTATTACATTTATGTAGGAAAACAGCTCCTGAGGCAACTCCTGCAGTTTTGTGTATTGATCTAGTCACCCAACCCAAGAAAGGATATACTTACAAAAAGAAGGAATGCAATAAAGTATCTCTTGCTTGATTGCTGGGATGGGGGTGCTTGTTCTGTGAACAGACATTAAGCAACAGGTCTGTGTTTTCCAGAGTTTTGAAGAAGTGGGGGGGAGGGGTGATCTCATTGAAACATACAAAATTCTCCTGGGGCTTGACTGGGTATAATATTCCCCAGACTGGGTTGTCTAGACCCAGAGGATCACAGTCTCATAATATGGAGCCAGCCAATCAGGACTGAGATGAAAGGTGTTCCTCACCCAGCAGGTGGTGAATGCTCGGTGAAACATACAAAATTCTCCTGGGGCTTGACTGGGTATAATATTCCCCAGACTGGGTTGTCTAGACCCAGAGGATCACAGTCTCATAATATGGAGCCAGCCAATCAGGACTGAGATGAAAGGTGTTCCTCACCCAGCAGGTGGTGAGACAGGGATCAATAGATGTTTTGATAGTAATGGCCTCAAGGGATATGAGGTGCTGAGATAAAAAATCTGTCATTATATTGAATGGTTGAGCAACAGGAGGGGCTGAATGGTTCATTCCTGCTTCTGTCTCTTACATACTATTTTTATTTCTGATAAAACAGAAATTTATAGATCAGTTAGCCAGGGAAATGCAGGAATCCATTTGTAAGGACGTAACAGCAGGGCATTCAGAAGATTATACAACCAAGTAGAGTCAATATGATATCATGAAGGGGAATCATGGTTGATAGCTTTATTATTGTTCCATGAGAATGTAATGAGCAGAGTGGATAAAGGTGACCAAAAAATGCTGTCTATTTGAATTTCAGGTTGGCAAGTATAACTAGGGGCGGTGTCATTGGGATCTGTGCCGAGTCTCAACTGTTTACAATCTAAAATAATGATTTGGATGAAGGTCTATGTATATTGGAGCCAAACCTGCTGATGATACAAAGATAGTTGTGGGGAGCACATAATGACTTTGCAAAGATATATATAGAGCCTGAATGAGCATAAATTTAACAGATAGTGTGTGAAGTGGGGAAATGTGATGTTGTCTGCTTTGGTAGGAAAAACAAAATATTCCTTAAACGGAGAAAGACTATCTAATGTTGAAGTACAGTGGGATTTGACTGTCCTCATATATGAAACACAGGAAGTTAACAGGCAGGTTCATCAAGTAATTAGGAAGGCAAATAGAATGTTGTCCTTTATTGCAAACTGGGTGGAGTATAAAAATAGGAAAGTCTTGCCACAACTGTACAGGGCGTTGGTGAGACGATACTTGGAGTATTGCATCTAGTTTCAGTCTCCTTATTTAAGGAGGGATGTGAATGCATTGAAAGCAATTTATGAAAGGTTCAACACACACAAAATGCTGGAGGAACTCAGCAGGTCAGGCAGCATCTATGGAGGGAAATAAGCAGTCGACGTTTTGGATTGAGACCCTTCATCAAGACTGGAAAGAAAGAGGGGAGAAGCCAGAATTAAAAGGTAGGGGGAGGGGGAGAAGCACAAGCTGGCAGGTGATAGGTGAATCCAGGTGAGGGGGGAAGGTAGGTGGGTGGGGGAGGGGGGAATGAAAGGTTCACAAGACTAATTCCTAGAAATAAGGCTTGCTTTATGAAGAAAGGTTGGGCAGGTTGGGCCTTAACATTTTGGAATTTAGAAGAATAAGAGGAGATCTTAAGACTTTGAGGGTGTTTGAGAATATAGACGCAGAAATGTTTCTCCTCATGGGATGGTCCAGAACCAAGGGTATTGTTTCAAACATGGGTCATCCATTTAAAGCGGAGATTAAGAGGATCTTCTTCTCTCAGAGGGCTGTGAACCTTTGGGATTTTCTATTCAGGAGAACAGTAGAGGCTGAATCATGGAATATATTCAAGTCTGAGACAGATATTTAGTTTACAGGGGAGTCAAGGGTCATGGGGAACAGACAGAAGAGAGGAACTGAGACCATGTCACAATATTGAATGGTGGAGCAGGTGTGAGGGGGCCATATGACCTACTCCTGCTTCCATTTCCTATGTTCTTATTAAAGAATATCACATGTTGTGCAATCCATAATCACCAAGGCAATATATGGAGGTCCATTAGCGTTTCAAAGAAAGAGATTGGAAATGGAGCCAACACTGAGACTAAGGAGGCCAAACACATCTCCAAGAAGCACATCTTCCAGTGACCAAAACGCATGCTCTGAGTTGACCAATTTGACATCCATCTGATGACCAAAGTTATGAGATGTTATCCACAGGTCATGACCTGGATTACACTATGCACAGCAGAGAGTCCACAATGAAAGGCTACTTCATGATGACCCTACAACTTTCCAAACATTCAGACCACAGGGTAATAGTCAACTGATCTCTGATAGTGGTGGGGTGAGGAGGAGTGGGTGTGTGTGACAGTGAGACAGATCATTCCAGTAAGGGAGGGTTATCAGTTGAACCTCCATCATGGGCTTAGGGAAATTGGAGGGGGGGTTGTTCATGGGCCTTGGTTGATCGTGGAAATGGGGAAAGGATCAGAGGGTCATTTGGAGGAAATTGGAAGGCAGGAGGGTGAATATGTACTAGTTCTGAATGCCCAGTGAAGGTCACTACCAGGGCAACTTGGTCTAATCTCCTTGGCAACTCTCCAGGGAGTGTTGCATGGGGAATGATGTCATCTCTTGTGTGACCGACGTAATTGTGGCAACAGGCGCAAAAGTGTGGATTATGAATGGAAATTTCTGGTGTGGCACAAACTTGACCCCAAAAGTGGTTGCAATACCATGCCACTCTGTGGAAAAAAATGATTGCTTAGATAAACGGAGCTGGAATAAACAGAACCAAGTGGTCAAGCTTCTCTTCATGTATACCACAAATGTATAGATGGTACTTACTTTTTCTTGTGTACTGCGGAAGCTGAGCCACTTGATAGTTTCTGAACAAATTCACCCGACTTAATGCATTAGATTCAGCATCTGAATAAAACTTTTCCTCTGAGTTCCAATTGGAATTTGACCCATGCTGTAAAGAAACATTATCTCTGTTCGCTTCTAAAAACTTGTCAAGCAGATATATGTCAGATTTTACAGTGTTGCCTGGAGTTATCACTGATGCATCTCCTTCCATATGGCTAACATTATCACTGTAAGTACTGCAGATTCTCCTTATCTCTGGACCTTGGCCAGTCTTGTAGCTGTCAGTATGTCTGTCCTTCGGACTTCCTGGGCTGTCTGCACATTCACTGCCTGAAGACAGTGTCATACTTCCTTCCTCTGAGTTTATTTCAAAAAACTGATCATCATCAATCAAATTGGATGGAGTAGGAGGGATCAGGTTGATCATGGGAGGGGTGAGCAAAACATCTGGGCCTATCACATTGTAACATTCTGTGTCCTCTTCGCTGTTGACACTCGCGTAGCTTTTACTTGCACACTTCTGGAGTGGTAATGAAGGTAAAGAGGTCAGTTTCCTCTTCTGCTTCATCTTCTGTGCAGTAGAAATGGAGCTTGAAGATCTTCCAATGGATCTCTTCCCATCTGTTGCACGGCCTTTGAAAATAGATTCCTGTTGGTGGTCTCCTGTTGTTGGTCCTTGACTGTTTTGCAAAGATGCCATATCCTCCTGACATTGCATTTCAAGTACATCCTGAGAACTAGATGTAAGACATCTGAGCCGATTCTGCATTTGCAGTCGTGGGGATGCAGCCCTTCTCCTCCAAAACCCTTGGCAAACACAACAGAAAATCCTCCTTGCAAGGCTCCTACCTTCATCCTGTGCCATATCCCTGAGTAATACTGAAGACCCAATTCCTCCAGCGAGGCTAAGCCATAATTTCCCCAACAATCAGTATTCTTCTGTCCTTGGTGGTCAGAACAGAAAGCAATGCTTGCTTTTATTCCGAAAATGTGAGGTAGCACAGCAAACAAATATTAATCATCGGCTGATGAATTAAAATAAAACATTTATGGACAATGTTGAGTATTTTCTGCAGTTCAATGAGATGTGACTTTGCTTGAAAAGGATCACAATACCGAAAAAGCCTCGACCAGATTGAAATAAATGGATACTGTACAGTATGTTCTGAGGAAAAAAGAATCGACTATTTTCTGGTGGGGTAGTCCAGTTTACAGAAAACATGCACTGTATGCACAAAATAGGTGCAAACCTCCCTTTGCTTTGTACTTGCAGAAGACTTGAATAAGCTATTGAAAACATGAAATGCACTTCAAACCAGGGTAGCGGCTGCCTTTTTTAAAATTTGCACATATCTTTCATATGCAAAAGAAGCTCAATATTATCCAGAAAGATTGAAAATAAAACAACGGCCTTTCATCTGTGGTTTGCATTTGAGAGCCTGGGCTTCTGCCTTTGCAAAAATTAGCAAGCAAATAGCCACCTAGATACAAGCACAAAAACTTTGAGAGAAAATGGTAATCCACTGTGAGCCATTAGTTGAGGCTAGATGAAGCCATTTAGATTCTTAGAATCATTGAATGACGCAGGAGAGAATGTGGACATTCAGCCTGTGCTAGGTCAGTGGCAGAATTAAGATACGATAAGATAAGATCTCTTTATTAGGCACATGTACATCGAAACACACAGTGAAATATATCTGTTGCGTAGAGTGTTCTGGGGGTAGCCCGCAAGTGTTGCCACGCTTCTGGTGCCAACATAGCGTGCCCACAACTTCCTAACCCATACATCTTTGGAATGTGGGAGGAAACCCGAGCGCCCAGAGGAAACCCACACAGACACGGGGAGAATGTACAAACTCCTTACAGACAGCGGCCAGGTCGCTGGCGCTGTAATGACGTTATGCTAACCGCTACACTACCGTGCCTGCCCACCTATACTACCGTGCCTGCCCATATAGCCAATTAGTCTGCTCCTCTACTCCTTCCCATTGGAAAACAAAAGCATTGCACTTATACATCATCTTTGATGTCCTCAGGACTTTTCAAATGACGTTAAAGCCAATGGAGTACTTTTGGAGCACTGTTGTACTGTGGGAAGCAAGGCAGTGAAGTTCCATGTAGCAAGTTCCCTCTAGCAGTTACATAATGTCGACCAAATTATCTGTTGATTGAAGAATAGATATTGACTTGGAGACTGGGGATCTCCATTGGAATAGTACTGTGAAGTTGTTTACATTTATCTGATAGGTTATGCCATGGTTTAATGTTTCATCCAGTGGACAATATGTCCCATTGTGCAGAGCCCTCTGATTTTGCACTGGAATATCAGTCAAGGATTTGTACTAAAATCTCTAGACTGGGGTTCAGACCCCACAAACTTCTGACTAAAATGTGAGAGGGCAGACAATGGACCCACAGCTGACAATGTGCCACCTGTAAAGCCTTTAAAGTACAAAGAAACATTGAGGAAAATCAAAAAATCTGCAGTTGCTGGAAATATTAAATAAAACCAGAAAATGCTGGAAACACTAAGCAGGTCAGGCAGCACCTATGGAAAGACAAACAGAGTCGACATTTCAAGAACAAATACAAAATTCTGGAAGAACTCAGCCGGTCAAGCAGCACCTATGGAAAGAGAAATCAGTTGATGTTACAGGTCAGATAGCCTTCCTCAGAACTGTTCTGAGGAAAGGTCACTAACTTGAAACATTGACTGGTTTCTTTTTCCACAGATGCTGACTGACTGGCTGAGTTCTTCCAACATTTTCTGGTTTTGTTTCAGATTCCAGCATCTTTAGTTTTTCTTTTTCATTAACCTCCAAGTGTGTTCTCACAATGTCTTGTACATTGTACATTTCTTTTTCATTAACCTTTCTGCTCTGTGCCTCTTCATTAGTATTTGCCCAGTTCTGACAAAGGGTTTTGGACCTGAAATTTTAACTCTGTTTCTCTTTCCAAAGGGGTACAAGTACATAGTTACCTGAAAGTGGCAACGCAGGTCGGCAGTATGGGGAAGAAGGCATATGACATGGGGTCACAGAGTAAAACAGCATGGAAGCAGACTCTTTGGCCCAACTCGTCCATGCCAGCCATGGTGCCCACCAATCTAGTCCCATTTGCCTGTGTTTTGCCCATTTCCCTCTGAACTCCACCTATCCATGTACTTATCCAAAAGTCTTTTAAATGTTGTTATTGTATTATATGAAGAAGTTGCCCCTTAGGTCCCTTTTAAATCTATCACCTCTCACCTTAAACCTATGCCCTCTAGTTTTTGTTTCCCTTTCCCTGAGAAAATGACTGTACAGTCACCTTGTCTCTGCCCCTCATTATTTTATACACATCTATAAGGTCACCCCTCAGTTAACTACGTTTCAAGGAATGAAGTCTCATCCTATCCAACCCCTCCCTATAATTCAGGCCCTCCAGTCCTGGCAACATCCTTACAAATCTTCTCTGCACTCTTTCTAATTTAATGGTGTCTTTCCTATAAAATGGTGATCAAAACTGTGCACAATACTCCAAGTGCATTCTCACCAATGTCTTGTACAACTGCAGCATAACGTACCAACTGCTATACTCAATGCCCTGACTGATAAAGGCCAGTGTGCCAAATGCCTTCTTCACCACCCTGTCTACCTGTGACGCCACTTTCAGCGAACTATGTACTTGTACTCCTAGGTCCCTCTGTTCCACAACATTCCTCAGGGCCTGACCATTCATTGAGCCAATTATGAATCCAGATAGCTATCTCTCCCTGGATCTCATATGGTCCAACTTTCCAAACTAGCCTGCCATGCAGGACCTTGCCAAAGGCTTTTCTCTCTTTCATATAGACAACATCCACTGCCCTACCTTCATTTATTTTCTTGGTTGTCTCTTCGAAAAACTCTAAGAGACTTGTCAGACACATGCTTGCTTTCTTTGGCAGAGGTGTTGAGTACAAGAGTTGAGACGTCATGTTACAGTTGTACATAATATTGGTTAGGCTGCACTTGGAGAGTTGCATGCAGTTTTGGTCACTGCACTACAGGAAGGATGTGACTAAATTAGAGAGGGTTCAGGAAAGATTTCACAAGGATGTTACCTGGATTGGAGGGCTTGAATTATAAGAAGAGATTGGATAGGCTGGGTCTGTTTTCCTGGAGCAAAGGGGGTTGAGGTGTGACCTGATAGAGCTATGTAAAATTATGAGAGGCATAGATAGTGTAGATAGCCAGAGATAGCCACTGTAGGGGTGCCTACAACTAAAGAACAGAGTTTTAAGTTGATAGGCAAGGGATCTAAGGGATAAATTTTTCTCACAATGAGTAGTTAGTATTTGGAGTGAGCTGCCAGAGGAGATGGTAGAGGCAGGAACAGTAACATTTAAGAAGTATCTGGACAGGTACCTGAGTGAACAAGGCATAGAGAAGTATAGAATTAATGTAGGGAAATGGGATTAGTATTGGCACGGTGGGCCAAAGGGCCTGTTTCTATGTTGTACACATCTATAACTCTAAAGATTAATGTCTTTTCCTCACCATTATCAGAGACTAGCTAACAGAGTGACAGTATAATACATGGTCTTGTGAATGTAATTTCATCAGTTCAAATGGAACAGAAATCATGATATATTAGCAATGATGCTCCTTTAAAGAATCTTAGAGCCATTAACATAAACCAGCATTAATGTCCAAAAATGAGTTGGCCCAGCTGGTGAATTCACCACTTCTTTCTGCATGCAATTCTTTTCTCAACACTGGTTGAGCAAACACATGGTTCCATATCACTGGATGAGCTCTTAGCACAGGCATGTGATATTTATTTAGCGTTGGTATTAGGTTATTTATCTTAAAAGAGTTAAAAAAAACTTGTTTTAAGTAGAGAAAAGTCACACAAACATGAAACATTTGTCCACTGAAAAGCTGGCAGCTTTTGACAACAGGGCCTGCTTATATAAAATGAAATGTGACAATTGGAATGTGTGTGGACTGCTCTTAAATATGATACAGAAGCATAAAATTGGACAATATTCCCACAATGTAAACATCGCTTCAACAAACAGATGAATCGGGTGTGATGCCGAGGACAATTGCATGACTTAAGAGGAAAAATGGCACAACATTGATTCAAAGTCTAAAACAGAGAAGTATTGTTTTAAAGAGTCAGTACATAAAGAACATACCAAAAATTCAATGTGGTGAAAAGAGAATAATTTGTAACAAAGCACGGTAGCATAGCAGTTAGTGCAACGCTATTACAGCGCCAGCGATCGGGGCTCGATTCCCGTCGCTGTCTGTAAGGAGTTTGTACGTTCTCCCGTGTCTGCGTGGGTTTCCTCCGGGTGCTCCGGTTTCCTCCCGCATTGCAAAAAAAAAGACGTACGGGTAGGTTAATTTGGATTTAAAATGGGCGGCGCGGACTAGTTGGGCCGGAAGGGCCTGTTACCACGCTGTAAATAAAATTTAAAAATTAAAAAAAAACTAGGAATTAGAATTAAAATTAGCAAGAGTATACAAATTACATTTTTGATGCCGTGTAGGAATGTAAACTCATTTGATAGAAACCTGCAAGAGGAGGGACTTTATACAAAATATCCACAAAACAGAAGTCCTCTTCCAGCCTGCCTCCACTGTACAGCACTGCCCTCTGACAGGCCCATGAGAGGCTGCAGTAAACGTGGACCACTTCCCATATCTCAGAAGCCATCTCTTATTGAAGGCAGACCATGAGTTTTGTGCCAAGTCTGAGGTCTTTATCTTCAAACACTTATTTTCTCGGATGGCTAAAGGCTGTGCTGGCACATGAAAGGCAATGCTTTCATCATCGAATCTGGTTTCATTGAGGGCAGGCTCCTGAGATTGAAATAGGTTTACTGGGACCTCATCATGGACCTAGAAGACTCTCCAGAAACAGTGTTGTTGTATCTCCCCAGTTCTTTGAAGTCCTTCTTGTGAGTAGTTATTGCTGTCTCTTTCATGTTTCCATCAATGAGTTGATGATGACTTGGAGATGGGCTTTGAACGTACGGTAATGCAAACATCATCTACGTAACTGCAGGTCACTGACTAAAATTGTATGAGCTTTGTTCTGGAGTGGAAGACACATTGGTTGAAGAGTTTCCCATTTATCCTGTAGACTTGTTCCCCTCCAGCGGCAAGCTTGCTTATGGTGAGATGCAGCATTACAAGAAGAAACACCATCAGTAATCATATTGACAATGATTTGTGCATTAGATTACATTCTCATTGTTCATGTCCCACCCAGTACCTACTGGACACAGGGCCTCAAAACAATGTTAATTCTTCACACCTTGCATTCTATGGTGGTAAGAGAATCAGGAACCCAAGAGAAGGTGGGTGAAATCTGGAACGCACTGCATGAGGGGCTGGTGGAGGTAGGTACTCTCAAAATGTTTAAGAAGTATTTACATGAGCATGTGAAATGCTATGGTATGAAAGGAAATGGGCTGAGTGCTGGGGGAATGGAATTGTATAGAAATGTAAGTGATGGCCTGCCCAGATATAATGGGCTGAAGGGCCTATTCCATGGCATCTGACTCTATGAAAATAGTGAGACACATTTGAAAAGCCCTTGTTGTCTGCACTGCCCACACTGCCTCAAAACTTTCATGGCAGTTTGCTGAACTTCTCTAAGGCACCAACTGGCAAACTGCATTGTAACACAAGAATGAGGTGCATAGCTCACTTATTTTATGTAGATGGGGTTCGTGGGCCAGGTTCTCAGATTGTCTCAGGCAGACCTGTCAAGCTGAAACTGTTACGCCTCAGTTTTTGCATTATCCCAATTACTTCTGTTTTCAGTCAATTTATTTTACCTGCCCTTTCCTTTTAACTGTTGTTTAAGGAGCCCAACTGAATATGCACCAGGTATCTGAGGTTACGAGGTTCTGAGAAACCCAGCACAAGAAGGCCTCAGGTAGAAGAAGACTTCCGCTGGGAAAGCCTTCAGTGTCATCAATAATGCCAGGAGATAAATAGAACTGATCTATTGGCTTATGGAGATCAGAATGCCTACAGGAACAAACCATGCAAAATCATTAGCATTAGTCCAAAGAAATAAATAACTATCAGCCCTCATGCCAGAGTAGCTATGTTAGGTAGCAATGCAAGGTGAATTTTGAGATGTTAGTCCCTCTCATTCTCAGCTACTGGACACCTAATTCATCTTGTTACAATTGGCAATCAATAGTAGAAGATCTATTTGACATCCCTCAAACAGGGCAGTAAAAGCAAAAAAAAGTTTGTGCCGAGAGTACCCAGTAAACTGAGATTCATCATCCTCCCATACAAGTTCCAGATCAGAGTTGTAAATAATCTATTTTCAATAATGGAACTAGAAATGCAGTGAGACACAGTGACTACAAAAGAGCACATAAGCTGCATTTTAAAGAGTATAGGCGTACTGAGCTGCGAGGAAAGGTTCAGGAAGTCGTTTTTCACTTTCGAGAAGAAGGCTATGGGAACAGGGACTCAAGCATTTAAATTATGAATATGATTGATAAGGAGTGAGCTGGGAAGTTTCTTGTAAGCAACTGGGAACCACGAACTGAGGTCACAGGTTTAAATTTAGGAAATGAACAAGCGGAACATGATTTAGGAATTAGTCACTCAGCTGAGGCAGTGAACAGAGATGCAGGAATGGAACTCAGAGCCGGGGAGATATTGGCAAACAAGTCGAATGAATTACTTCCCACCACCAAGAGCACAGAATTGGTAACACTGATATTGTTTAGGGGATGCACTTGATGGAGAAAGGAATAATAGAGTATGGAGGCCACTCATGTGAAGCTTTAATGCTGGCACAGACTAATTGGGTTGAATGGTCTATTTATTGCACTGTGGACACAGCATTACACAAAATATATAATTACTAGAATAAATTACAACTGGATAAACACAGAAGAGGGGAAAACCCTGTGGGTCCATGAGGAGAGGGCAGAGGAGTGAATCTAATTTGTCACCTCCTCCAAATAACAAAGGTCTAGTTGGTGGAATGGCTCAGATTATGGGTTGTGAAGTTCTGTGATTGTTCTGGAAAGAATGCTCAGAAATGCATGGGAATGTTAGGTGGAATTACGTGCTCAAGAATCCGGGGGGGTCTTCAACAACAGCTTACTGCCTCAGAGATAAATGTGCTCCCATTGAGCTAATGGTGGCACTACTTATGAAAAAGAAGGCTTCGGAAAATTCTTTCCTGATCTACAAAATTCAGTTCTATCATTAAATTAGTTGGCTCGTGCATCTGTAAATCCAGATGCTTACTGTCCACAGAACGAGGAGGGCTGTCAATTGTGGTTCAGTTCACACTACTTTTGCCTTTCAGACAGATTGGTGCGCTTCCCAATCCTCTTCCAGAGGCTAAATTGAGCATAGTATTTTAGGGTGATGCTGCAGCACTGTACTAAAAGAGTTCTGCACTATTGGAGGTGCCATCATCCACCTATATTAATCTTACACCTCCCTTCTCTCTCAGATCCCACAGTACTATTTAGAAGAGAGGGGCGCTATCCCTTTCACCCTGCCTGATGTGTATCAGTTCAACTAATATCACCAAGAAGTAATATTGGTTGATTACCATATTCTTGCTTGTGTGAAAATGATCAGCTGTGTTTCCGACATGACAATAGTAACTACATTCAAAAGTACTTCATTTGCTGTAAAGCACTTTGGGACATCCTAAAATTATGGAAGGAATGAAAGACTTCCTTTCCCCCAGCTCAATATTCACTTGCCACTTAATATTCCACTCATCCAAATATTCTTGAATGCTTAGACACAAGAAATTCTGCAGATGCTGGAATCTGGAGCAATACACAAAAAGTGCTGGAGGAACTCCGCAGGTCAGGCAGCATCCATGGAGGGAAATAAACAGTCAACTTTTCAGGGTGAGACCCTTCATCCAGTCCTAATGAAGGATCTCAGCCCGAAACGTCGACTGTTTATTTCCCTCCATAGATGCTGCTTGACCTGCTGAGTTCCTCCAGTACTTCTTGTGTATTGATCCTTGAATGCTTTACAGGACAGAGTAGAACCCGAGCAAGGAGAGAGAGATCAGAAGGGGAACAAGGTTGGTAAGCAATCAGTCCATTGATTTTTATGTGGGAGGCACTCCATTGTAAATTGAAGATAAGTGTTCTTTTACTGCACAGAAAAAAAATTAGGCATATGTGCTGTGTAAGAAGTATAAAGCTATAACTACCTTGCTTCTTGAATGTCTTCTCTGTAAAGAACATAAAATGTCTGTTGCTCCTTTTTGAAAGCTCTGAATTCAATGTTATAGGTGTCACTGTGTATGCTATCTCCAGAGGCCAGAATTCTGCTCCGTTCATTACTAGATCCTTTTGATACCAGAGCCACTTTGTTTTGATCCATTATGCAGTTCAAAGCTGAGGTAATTTGATTCTCCTCCACTCCCTATTCCACAGAAGCTAAAGTGAGTCCGGCACACAGGTGGACGAGTGGGAGTTAGTCATTCTTAGTGTTTATCTTGAAAGGATCAAAAGGCCTTGGTAAATGCCTTACTTTAATGCCATGTATTGTTCCTTCTTCTCCCAAGCAAATGATTTAAGGAGGAACAGCTGACCCCCAAAAAACTGCTGAAATACAGTATCTCCAACCTCTCCTCTCCAACCATCTGCCTTCCTCACACCTTGCTCCTTAGTTCCAAGAATAACTTAAGTGACAATAAGGAATAGATAATCTCATATTATTAAATAATCAACCCAAGATTTTAAACTTTTTTAAAGAGACACACACTTTTGGGCAATTGCTGCTTCATTTCATTCTCAGATCAAAGTGTAAATACTGAAGAAGATAATTATCAATAAACACCAATCATCCTGGAAATCTTCTCATTCCTTCATTCACCTTCATTACAAAGAAGACATTTTTGGCCTTTGTTCTCCCTGTGTCTGTGTGGGTTTCCTCCGGGTGCTCTGGTTTCCTCCCACATTCCAAAGACGTACGGGTTAGGAAGTTATGGGCATGCCATGTTGGCACCTGAAGCGTGGCGAAACTTGCAGGCTGCCCCCAGAACACTTTACGCAAAAGATGCATTTCACTGTGTGTTTTGATGTACATGTGACTAATAAAGAAATCTTATCTTATCTTACTGAACGGACGACTTAGTCGACATTAATACCTCTCTTAAGTTTGCCTTCAATGCTTTTATGTTTTGTCTAATTCATGATAATAGCTGATGCTTTTTGAATCATTCGTCTTCAGAATCAATTAAACTATCGCTTTGTAGCAAAGACATGTTCTCTTTTTATAGGTCCCAGTGTTTTCAACTGACAGGATATTCTGGAATCATGAATCTTGGCTTAAGAATATAGAATATAGAACAGTACAGCACAGGAACAGGCCCTTCAGCCCATGATGTCTGTGCTGAACTCAATCCCAAATTAAACTAAATCTCTTCTGTCTGCACATGATCCATATCCCTCCATTCCCTGCATATTCATACATCTAAAAGCCTCTTAAATGCCACTATCGTATCTGCTTCAACACTACCCTTGTAGCCCGTTCTAGGCACCTATCACTCTCTCTGTAAGAAACATGCCCCACACATCTCCCTTAAACTTTCCCCCATCTCACCTTAAATGCATGTCATCTAGTTTTACCTGTCATCTTATAAATGTAATATTCTAATATTAGATGGAATAGAGAATGAGAAATAAAGGAGAGGAAAAAGGTGGCGAAGTTGATGGCAAAACTTACGTATAACCTTAGCTGCTGCATGAACTTCTGATAACTCCCAGTCCTTTGTTACGAGAAACATTTATATTAAAATTGAGTATCTGGATGACAGTGTACAATGATTAATAGTCTCTGTAAATATTCTAGCTATCTCATTTAATATATAATATCCATATTAACTTGTGCAATAGAACACTGGTGATCTCTAAATAAACCAGCATGCAATAGTTCCATGGAGGATCGAAGAAATTATCTCCAGGCTGCACCTAAAAGGCACCACCAAACGGCATCAGCAGATATCATGGTGACACACACCTCACAGCCCAAAGATTGTGCTGGTTTCTCCGCATTACAAACATAAGCACAGCTGTTCAATGATTTGCAACGACATTATCATCATCATCAGTGATTTTGTACATTAATTGATGAAACCATTGTTTCTGAGTCAGAAAGTTGTGATTACACTCCAGAGATCAGATCATTAAAAAAAATTAACCTGACAGTGCAGTGCAATGCTGAGGGAGTGCTGCATAGTTAGAGCTACCATCTTTCAGAAGAGAGGTTAACTTAGTAACTCAACACCCCTATCATCCACTCACCACTGTCAGCTCTCTAAGGTGGGGCAAAATATTCCATGGCACTATCTCCAAGGAATTATACCTTGTATATTGCCAGTGAAAGAACACTACTTAAAAGCAGGTGACCCAGTCATTGTCATGTAACTATTTGTGGGAACTTTCTATAATCTACAACAGTGACTGTACTTTGGGATTTTGTCCTTCTATAATATATTAATTGCAATGGGACAATCCAGTTGTCCAAGGTAGAAGAGACAAAAGTTTATATCCCTGGAAGGAAATCAGTGCTGCCGGTCAATGATTAAGTAACGAATACATGGCGATGATGCTTAACAATCACACATTGGTGAATGTTTCACAGTGCTTTTTCTGTGGAATGTGAATCCTCAAGCAGATTAAAACAGGAGATGTTCTCAGGCATCTGCTTAGTAACAAAATGCAGTGGCATGCTCATTATTATCATTCTCACCAGGGAAATGAAACACTATCTGAGTTTAGGTAAACAAGTCTGCTCTGTGTGTTGCTTCCAACTGTGCTCCATTGTCTGTGGGCAATTGTACTGGTGCACAAAAACACAGCTTGTTTTGCAAGCATGTTGAAACATATGAAAGTGGTGGTTATTAATTACATCAAAGTAAAGCACTGTGATTAGTCTGCATCTGTATCTGTTCATTGAATCGCGATGAGTCTTTACAATAGAGTTATACCACTGCTCAACAGTACATAGAAAAATATCTTGTACCTTAAACCCTGCAGAGCCTGAAGCTATTTGAATGAAAAGGAAGACTTGCATTTATGTGGCAGCTTTCACACCCTCAGCCTCTGCCACCACCAAAGTCCTTTTGAAGCACAGTCCCTGTGGCAATGTAGGAAATTTGAGAAGAATGGAGTAATTTTAGGAAACAGAAGAGATTCACAGCTGGTCAGTAAGCACTTGCAAACAGTAAAAAGCAGGTCAAGTTTCAGGTGGGGAGTTTGCATTAGCACTGAAGCTGGGATAGAAGCAGGCAGCAACATCATCTGTATTCAGTTAATAACACCCTGGCCTCTGAACCAGAAAACTATGGATTCAGAATCTTTCCCATAGCTGACCATGGAACGGAATGGGTGTGGCATTGTTGTAACTGCCTCCCTTCGAGGGAGGGTCTTTCATACCATCAAAATGAATGTTAAAGATGCCATGACACTGAGGAAGGTCAAGATGTTACTGCCTCAAGTAAAACAGAAAAACTGGTTATTGATCTTGTTTCTGTTTCCAAGGGCTTTCTGTGTGTGAATTGACTGCTACATTTGCTCCTTAAACCAGTGGTGTAAGGAGTTTCAGTGGGGAGGACCATGTTGACAATTCAAATCACCCTGAGGACCGTTCAAGAGAAATGTGCTTTATTCTAAATATGCATAACCAAACAGATATTTTTAATCTAGTATATAAAGATACAAATAGTAAAATTTAACATCGGCTTAGTTTCTGTTGCTAACAAATGACATCAAGCTAACTAGTTAATGGTTCGCTTATTTAAAATGCAGGAAATTGTGATTCGTGGCTTCATGGATAATTTGCTTTGAAGTCATTTTTAGCCTTTATCAGTACTGGAAACTAATTAAGAGTCTACCTCTGTATTCAATAACATTTGGTCCATCCTTTTGAAATATTCATTAATTTACCCAGCACCAAACCTGTTCTCAAAATTAATGTTGTTTTTGCTCTTCAGCTACTTGACTCTGTCCATTTAAGGCACTGAAAAGACTAAACTTCCAAAAAATGTTTTTAACTTATATGTCTTCACAAATCAACCCACTGTCCTCACTCTGATCTCACCTCCATCCCACAAGCCTTGGTCCTGCTAGCCAACAGGCCATGTACAGTACCTCAGGTTGCTTGAAAGCTGCCACCAAAGCTCTCTCTGCAAGTTTACCCAGGCCATCATCCACATCAGGTTTAGATGGGATCTCAGAAAGAACTTCCTCACGCAGGAATTTGGAATGCACTGCCTGAGTGGATGGTAGAAGTGGGTGCTCTCACATCATTGAAGAAATATCAAGATGAGCACTTGAATTGCATAAAAGGCTAAGGACAAAGTTCTGAAAAGTGGGATTGATGTAGGTGGATAATTCATTGTGAGCATGGACATATTGGACTGAAGGGCCTGTTTCTATATGACTCTATGACTCCATAACTCCATTAAGGCTCTAATTACACTTCTTTGGCTTTGCCCACATGCCTGGTTCCTTTTTCCTGAAGCAGACAATCTATTCTTAACTTTCTAATGGAAAGAGATTACCATATGAACAGAGGAAAGAATTCAAGCATATGCTCAAAATCTTCTTGAAGAAATGCAACATCCCCACTCACTCTTGACCACTTCTGGCCCATGACTACTCAGAGTGGTGAAGGAGCATTCAGAATGGCACTCCGACCCTTGAGTCCATGCATCATTAGCACACAGACGCTCAGTGTAAATGGCAGAAGCAATTCCCCACCCATGTATCCACCCCAGTAGGCATCTCCTGCCCCATCTGTGGAAGAATCTGCAGCTCCTTACTGGCTTCATCAGTCACCTCAGAACCCACAAAGCCAGAATCTTCTTTGAGCCCAGTGGAAGAAGAATCTGAATGGAAGGACGCTCCCCTACTCAATGGAAATTCCTGTCAGCGGCATCAACACTGTGTCCCAGAACAGCACAGCAGACAGTGCCTCTCAGGCCAGCCAGGGATCTGATGTAGTTGTCCACCTTTGGGAATAGGAGTAGAGGTATTTGAGGGAATAGTTGTCACTCTTAGTTGTTCTTTCTTTAACTTTACCCACACTTGCAATTTTTCAACTCCAGTACATCTGCAGAGACTCCAAGCAATTCCCCTTTTCCCTAAACAGGCCATGGGCTGGAAGTGTTCTCTGTGGTTCCGTCAGGATGCGTTGATTACCCCTACAAGTTATTATTCTTTGCTAAGATGAAAAATGGAGTTTATCACTGTTAACCTACTGCTATAGAAATCAAGTGTTTATTTGGAAAGGGGGAGCAAACCACAAGCATCAGACAATTGTTACATCATTGAACTATTCAAAGCTTGTTGGTCTGGAATGATCTTGCTTCTTCTAAACTGCATAGAAAATGTGCCATTGCAATGCAGCAGAGAGTGGGTTTAGTTAATTCTGAGATGTTACTTGTCCATAAAAGTGGTGCACAATGTTTTCAGGTGGAGGGCCATGTTGACAAGCCAATTCCCTGCCGAGGGCCCTCTGGTGAAACATTTTTTGATTTTAACTACACATTACCAGGTACTGATAGTTGTAGTTACATTTTTGTAAGCAAAAGTGCTGGAAATGATTCACAACCTAGCTTATGTTTATATTGTTGCCAAACAACAGCAAGTCAGTTCTGTTGAAAGGTCATCAATCTGAATCGTTAACCCTGTTTCTATTTCCATAGATGCTGCCTGACCTGCTGAGTATTTCCAGCATTCTATATTTTTGTTTCAGGTTTTAAGCATCAGCAGTGTTTTGCTTTTGAAGCATGCCAATCATGTGTCACCATTTAAAATGAATGGGAAGATGACCTGTGGTTATATGTATTTGTTTGAATCATTTTTACCCTTTTATGAGTCCTGGAGATTCAATAGCAGTTTGGTATTGGCATTGGTTTATTATTGTCACTTGTACCGAGGTACAGTGAAAAACGTGTCTTGCATACCAATCGTACAGGTCAATTCATTACACAGTGCAGTTATATTGAGTTAGTAAAAACAATAACAGTACAGAGTAAAGTGTCACAGCTACAGAGAAAGTGCAATGCAATAAGGTGCAAGGTCACAACAAGGTAGATCGTGAGGTCAGAGTCCATCTCATCGTATAAGGGAACTGTTCAATAGTCTTATCACAATGGGATAGAAACTGTCCTTAAGCCTGGTGGTTCATGCCCTCAGGCTCCTTCGTTTTGTGTCTTTCATTCATTTGCAAAATAATTTCAACTTTAATTACTTCACTGACGCTAAACCTGTACTTGATTTTAATTTGTTAACCTGATTCGTTATGTTGGTCATTCAACTCTGACCATAACCAGCACATCACTCCCAAATTAAGCTACTGAAATGTTGAGTATTTCTGCTTGACCCCTTGTGCCTCTATGCTTCTGAGGCAGAAGTGGAGGGAAGATAAGATTTATAGCTCTATGCTATCTCAAACCCTTTACAGAAATGAGTCAGTGTACCACATCCAGACAATTAGATCTTTCTTCCTAGTTGCCATGGAGCCTCTGACATGGGAACACGGGCTGGGTGGATGGGAGGTCCTGTTGGTCAGCTGGACTTCCTTTCATGTTGACACCAAGCTTGTGACATTACAACATAAAACACAACTCTTACTGTATGAAATTTGACAAACGCCTACAATGTACGTGCACAACACATCTAGCAATGAACTAAATTTGCCAGCTCTCTCCCCAGCACAACATCCAATGCTCCTCGCCAAAGTCTTAATACTGTCAGCTTCCAAGCTATGTTTTCCTGAAATATAGTCCAGGAGTTTACAAGTAGGTTGATAAACATCAGCAGAGCAGCAATAAACTTGCAAATCAAAAGGATAGGATACGGCATTTACTTTGGAAACTGATGCATTACATTTTCATAAAGACCAGGAATGTTCTGCTTACACCACATGCCAAGTACCTAGACTTTGGCTCTGAGAGGGGCAATGGGTGAAAGAGAAATGA
Organism: Pristis pectinata; assembly: GCF_009764475.1. Lineage (NCBI taxonomy): Eukaryota > Metazoa > Chordata > Chondrichthyes > Rhinopristiformes > Pristidae > Pristis > Pristis pectinata. The sequence continues at coordinate 88,554,253 of NC_067407.1, read as the reverse complement.
TGCCCGCAGGCAGGGAGAAAGTCTGCACTATCATGGCCACAAAACATATTAACTTCTACATCACAAGGGCCAAATGGAATTAGCCCCCCTGCCATCACTACTCTTGTCTCCATACTTAATTGTAATTCTCGACAACAGTATCAACAGCATGTCCCAAAACAGCACAACAGACAGTGGCCTCTCAAATCATCCAGACACCTAATTTCCCAAGTATGAGAATAGAAGAAATGGTAGAGGGAGTTTTCTTCAATCTTATCTTTTCTTCTAAATCTCAATGCAAATTTTTCCTATGCTGTCCACCTGCCAAGGCTCCAGCCAAATGCACTGATCCATGAACAGTGTTCATATATGACATACATGACGTATGGATAAGAAAAGTTTAGAGGGATATGGGCCAAACACAGGCAAATGGGAATAGTTTAGATGGGCATCTTGGTCAACATGGACCACTTGGGCCAAAGGGCCTGTTTCCATGTTGATTGACTCTGTGACTCTAAGACTTGGCACATGTGCCGGGGATCTTTACCTTTCTCCACTCACGTCACTATAGAAAGCTTCTGGCAAGGTGTGCGTTGACTAATCTGGCCAGGTGTCACTTTTTCCTGGAACCTTGGCAGCAAATGGAGTTTATTGTTACTGCTGTTCGAACATAGAACATAGAACGTAGAACACTACAGCACAGTACAGGCCCTTCAGCCCACAATGTTGTGCCGACATTTTATCCTGCTCTAAGATCTATCTAAACCTTCCCTCCCACATAGCCCCCTATTTTTTTTAGAGTCACTTAAATGTCCCTAAGATATCTGCCCCCACAACCTCTGCAGGCAGTGCATTCCATGCACCCACCACTCTCTGTGTAAAAAACTTACCCCTGACATCCCCCTTATACCTTCCTCCAAACACCTTAAAATTATGTCCCCTCATGTTAGCCATTGTCGCACTGGGCAAAAGTCTCTAACTGTCCACTCGATCTATGCCTCTTATCATCTTGTACACCCCTATCAAGTCCCCTCTCATCCTCCTTCTCTCCAAAGAGCAAAGTCCTAGCTCACTCAACCTATCCTCATAAAACATGCTCTCCAATCTAGGAAACATCCCGGTAAATCTCCTCTGCACCCTCTCTAAAGCTTCCACGTTACTTTCTATAATGAGGTGGCCAGAACTGAACACAATACTCCAAGTGTGGTCTGACCAGAATTCTATAGAGCTGCAACATCACTTTGCGGCTCTTGAACTCAATACCCCGACTAATTACCTGAAGGCTAATGATTTCAGGTAATTATTTGGAGATGGAGCACAGGGTACAAACATCATGCAGTCACTGGATCATTGAATGCAAGACAGCTGTGGGCAGGTTCAGTTCATTGCTAGATGTGCTGTCTGCTTACTTTGGAGATGGTTGTCAAATTTCATGTAATAAAAGTTTTGTCTCAGGCTGTTATAATGTCACCAACATGGAAGAAAGTCCAATTGACCAGCAAGGCCTTCCATCCACCCAGCCCACATCAGAGGTTCCATGGCAAATATGTGATCTAGATACAGTACGTCAATACTCTGAAGAATATTTTGTGTTTACTGATCAATTTCTGTAAAAGCTTTAAAGGCTACAGAGTATAAATTGTATCTTCCCTCCACTGCTGCCTTACAGTGGCTGCAGAATGAATGATCTGTATAGAATGCATCACACCAATCCACCATCATTAATTTAACAATAATTTCTTCCCCAGGACTTCGATGAACAAGAAAAAGTTGTGGGAATTCTGTCAGCTCCAAGTCCCACATCATTCTGAGGTGGACATACATTCACAAGCCAGAATTCTGCTGTTCCCTACATCACAATATTAAAGCACTGCAAGAATTCAAGGAAAAGTCCCACCACCAAATTATTAGTGGGCAATCCAAAGCTTTTGCTAACCACATTCCAAGATCAAGTAAAACAATGCAGGCTAGCACCTATGGTCCTTTGCTGGGTGAACCCTGTGCCGATCCCAGGCACCACTATATTTGTTTTGCTCTAGTGTTATACGCTATACCTGGCTTTCTCAGTACATCTGCCTTCCCAAGAACATCTATCTTGTCCTATCCAGCAGTATACCTGAAATGCCCCAATATACCTGCTGTGTTCAAATACACCTGCCTTGCCCAAGTCCATCTAACACTCCGTGTAAACTTACTGTGATTCAATTGTCTCATTGTTCCCAAGTACACCTGCCTTCTTCCAGTGCACTTGTACATAGCCACCTAGCCTCTGAAAACCTACCTCTGCCCAATACACCTGCTACATCCCACTACAGATATCTCTTGCTGGTATACCCGCCTCTCCCGCACACCTGTGCCTCACCAATCCAGACTGCTATGGGACCCTACAATCTACTTTGTGCACTGCTAACCACAGCCACAGTGGCAGCATGGTTGGATGCACTGTGGCGATCTGCCTATGTTGCAAATTTATGGACTTGCATTTCTTGCTCACTGTGATCCCCTGCACACATCTTGGAGTGGTCTCAAATGCATCCCCAATGTTAAACAATTAGGGATGAATTTCCCCTCTTTACCACCAGAGGCCAGTAGAGTTAATATACTGGGACAAATTGAAGAACTGAAACATTAGCCTCAACACCCTTGGCATTGATGCTGGTTCAAAATGTTCTCACAGCGTCCCTTTTGTTTGCTATTTTAACAGAGCAGGATTTAAATGGGTTCAAATCAAATTGTGAATTGAGAAACATCATAAGAACACTTCACCTTTGGTGAATGGAACCAACGATATGACATTGTGAAAACATGGCAACAATGAAATCTGCCACCGGTCATCCTGGCCTCCTGTTGTTCAGTTCCATTGAAGTAATGGACCTTGCAGAGGAGAGATTTTGGGTGGTGGGTCCCATGGCCTGTGCAATTGCACTGGCGTGGGTCAAGTGACCAAAGGGGAAGAGCTTCAGCCAGGTGTTTGGTTGTTGAATTCTTAATAGTAATTGGGAAAAATGCTTCAAATTTACATACGCTGAGGAACAAAGTTCAATGAAAACAAGCATTCAATGCAAATGTAGTTGTCTGGATTCCCACAGGGCAACACCTTCTAAATTGGAGGACGTGATATAGGGATGTGGGGATAAAGAAGAAGGAGTGGGAATACCATGATTGCTCTTTGGAAGAGCTGGTGCAGACTTGATGGACTAAGTGCTCTCCTCTGTTGTGCCATTCTATGATTTTATAGATAAAATTAGGATTTAAAATAATCAGTTTTTACTAGTCAGTTTTACCACCGCTATTAATTTCTGGAAATATTTCACATGAGCCAGATACAGTTAACAACATGTAAAAATACCAGCAAATGTTTTAATTTTTGATAAAAACATTGTGTTTTATATACACAGGAAGATTTCCTGAAGTGTACATTATGTAATAAAATCATAAATCCATTCCTTATGATTGCATTATGTACATTGCAGAGAAAAGATTTCTTCCTGTAGATCAGTATTAAGTTATAAGTGAAGACAGAAATGACTTTTCACTTGGAAAAACTGGAACGCCTCACAAATATTTTCAAAAGTTAACAGCCATACTAAATCTGACTGGTTAGGACTGATTTAATTTTAATAACAGTCAGTAAAGTTAAGTTAAACAAATGTGTAACTGAAGTAAATAACATTTTAGTAATTGAATAACCTTTGAATTTTAAAATGTAGCTGAGTGAAAGTCCACTGTTTTAGTACATCATTTGCGACAAGATATCATAAAAACATTTCTAACGATTCTCTCTAAACTTAAATAGGTTAGAAATACACTGAAAGTAAGTCAGTACTAGAAAATTTAACACTGACATTTGAAATTTGTACCCTTCAGCAGAACACTAATGAAAGGTTTAAGTACTCAAAGAAAAACAGAGCTGGTTTTTTTTTCTTTTACAGATGCTGACTCTGCTTTATCTGTAATTTCTACTTTAAATGCAGAAAAAAAATGTTGGATTCAACTACAAGGAATGAAAATAAGTATCCACTAAAATGTTTGCTTTTTCGAGAAGTGGGGCATTTGCATGCCTCCCTAACACTGTATAAAAAGCTCCAAAAAGATGGTGAAATTTAGAAATGGTAGGCATTGCTGAAAAGCTGTGATGAATTTCTCGCTGCTGCCAGCACTTAGACATGCAGCTGAGAGCTCATCAGCCAGTCCATAAAGGCCACAAATACCCAACATCAACAGCACACTTCCTGCAACTGAGAATTGATGTTTCCTTCACCATACCTGCCTCACTGGTTCCTGGGGGAGTGTAATCCCAGGTTTCCTAACAGAATATAATCCTGGGTTTCCTGACAAGGATGTCAAGAGGCTGATGGATCACATCAGTCACAGGAGGAATGTTCAAGATGACCACAGAGACCCTCCACAGCAGGAAGTTTTAGGGAGCTCCCTGAATGGACATAAGTGCACTTGAGGAAGTATGTGATGTCCAGCAAATGCCTATGACTGGTCTGTTTGCTCCTGATGGGAAAATAAGTAAAATCTAGTCTTGTGAAGTAGATAACATCAGTGCCTTCGTTATTACAAAGGTGTGGCATATACCAACAGCTGCAAACTGGAGTGATCCCATGGCTAAGAAGTTGAGAGTTGGGCTGATTTGGCTCCATGTTACCCAGGAGACTTCTCCTGCACACCCATGTATTCCATGAGGAGGTGTCTTAGGCTGAGATAAATGGTAAATAGAAGGCAGATTTGATTGAAGCTAAGTGTTTGATGATTCCTGAAGGGTGAGCGCTGAGTGTGGGCAGTGTAATATGTGAGCTCACAGATTGGCGTTCAGCAGTCTGCCTGTGAAGGCAGGTTTATCGTGATTGGCCCTTTGAATAATGTTGTTTCTGAGCATTTAGTGCTCATAAAAGCTCGGCCTTCCATGGGTGAACAGAACCACATGTTATTTAAACCAATGTGGTTAAAAATCTTGCTCTAGACAGATTCTGGGTCTTGCACTCTTGTTGGCAAGGACTTGCCACAGAAGTGAACCTGCCACCGCCGAGCTCAATGATGAGTCCTCCACTGCTGAGCTCAATGGTGAGTCCTCCACCTCTGAGCCTAACGGTGAATCTACCAACACTAACCTCCATGGTGAGTCCTCCACCTCTGAGCCCAATGGTGAATCTACCAACACTAACCTCAATGGTGAGTCCTCCACTTCTGAGCCCAATGGTGAATCTACCAACACTAACCTCAATGGTGAGTCCTCCACCGCTGAGATCAGTGATGAGGCTAGTGGTGGTAGGGAAGGTGTATGTCACAGCATCCAATCTTCAAATCATCTCAGACTTCTGTGTTTTGTCAGCATACACGGTACTCCAAATTAAGAAGAACTGCAAACAGCTGACAGCTGGTCCACTTGGCTTGGCCTAGACTCTCCTTATGAGGATCATTGCCAATTGATTTTGATAATCAGTCTTGTGCAGAGCCTTGAGAAGTTTGGGAACATTGGGCCAGTGTTCTCCATTGTGAGATTAAATGCAGTTACGCTGGAGCCGGGGGCTGGAATGTGGCTGGGAACGGGGCAAGTATGTGGCCAGGAAAGGAAGGTTTGTGAGGGTTGGAGGGAGAAGCCGAAGGGAGGGCAGGGGAAGGAAGGTTACTTTGTCCGGTTAGGCTTTTACAATTTGTGGGCTGAAATGACGAGTATAACAAAAGGAGATGCACAGCCCAGATCCTCCCATCTGTAATGGATGTGAGGGATGATGGAAAGCAGGATGTACAGAAATGCAACACATACAAAATGCTGGAGGATCTCAAGAAGTCAGGCAGCATCTATGGAGGGAAATAAACAGTTGATGTTTTGGGTCAAGACCTTACATCAGGACTGGAAAGGAAGAGAGCAAGCTTCTGCCCTCTTCCTTTCCAGTCCTGATGAAAGGTCTCATCTCGAAACGTCAACTGTTTATTTCCCTCCATAGATGCTGCCTGACTTGCTGCGTTCCTCCAGCATTTTGCGTGCATTGCTCCAGTTTCCAGCATCTGCAGAATCTCTGTACAGAAATACAATCCTCATCCTGCACTGTATAGGAGTAGTGCCCTATTTCATGGTGCAGTTAACAAGAAGAACAACCCAAGACACTTGGGTCTGAAGGGGGATTGTAAGAAGTTATGGGAGATGATCAAAACAGTACCTGAAAGATAGGCTTTGAAGGATGGGGATAATTTCATCAAGGCACATCCTCTGTCCCCTACTGGAGAACTTCAGACTCAGAAAAACAGAAAGATGTAAGATAGCATTGGTGGAGAGAAATGCAGACTTAACATTTCAATTCTGACAAAAGGTCTGTTTTTCTCTCTACAGATGATTTCAGACCTATTGAATATTTCCACATTTTCCTGTTTTTATATCAAAGCGTAAAGCAGCTAAGTTGTAAATGTTATGTGTATGGTGTGTTTTCAAGTTCTCGGGGCATCCACAGGTAACCTGACTGCCAGGTTTGACTGACAGGTGAATTACCCAATCATCTTCACTCTGGCTGTCTGCAGCACTGTCACTCTATGTAGCCATTTCAAAACGTCAATGCCCCTGTAAGTACCACAGCTTCAGCAACTTTACACTGCATAAGTTGTGTTACCTGTTGCAGAACAATCTACAAAAGATCAGATTTCCATGGAAATGTTTGATTTTGGAAAAATGTTACCTTTTTAGCAATAATATTCACAGATGATTATGTAAAAGTTCTTGTACACAAGTGCAGTTCAGTAGCTTTCTAATCAGGAAGATGTGATAGTTCTTTAACTGGGATTGGTATCCTTTAGGACATATTCAGCTGCATGTAATGAGTGATTTATTTGTGGTTTCCTTCAATGTACTTGTCAGTTTTCAGGTAACTTCAACTATTCTCAAATCAGTCATTAGGCAGCATTATCCAGAAAATGTGTTGATTGAGAAAAATCAACACAGCAAAGAAGGAATTTGCGATGCCTAGCATTCGTAAAACACCTGATTACATCTCACCATAATGCCTCAAAGCATTTAACATAAAGGGTGCAGTCATGTAGCCAAAAATGACTGTTATTGTATGCTGTTCCCAAAAAAACAATTGACCAACAAATCCGTTCCTGATATTGACAGAGAAAAATGAAACATTTGAGACATCAGGAGAAACACCCCAATCTCATTCAAATAATATATTCATGATCCATTGAAGAGCAGTCCCTCTGTCTCCATAGCTTTCTGCCATTAACGCATCAGAGTATCAGTTTTGATTATGTGTTCACGATAACAACATTTATCTCAAAAAGATCTCGAAAAAGGCCACAACAGTTTACTTCATGTACTTTTGAGCTCTATCGCAATATAAACCTGCTCACAGCTCAGAAAATGATGAAGGCAAATTTGCATTTGAACAAAAGTGATTTTTTTCCCCATAAACAACTAACACATTTTTGATATTCATCACTGCTCATGTCGAAATTCATCGCTGTCCGTGTTGATATTCATCAGTGCTCAGGCTCCCCAGGCTGTGAAAAGGAGTATTATGTTGAAGCTCATTATCAGCCCATTCAGAACAAGTGAGGCCAAGCAAATAGCTCAGAGTAATGCTGATTTGCTGGTTGAACTACCACAATTTGTCAGCATCGAGCCATACAAGTAAGCGACACACAAGAGTGTGACAAGACAGAGAGGGTCCTGTGAATATTTCAGCCCCATCTCTGTATTCAATTAGCAACACAGGGCAGAGAACTTTGACTTAAAGAAGAAGTTTAGTTACGCCCCACAAAGTTGTAGCAAACAGAAAAATAGTCTGTTTTAATGTCCATTGATTACCCAGATTTTCACTTTGATATTTATCTGCACATTAGTTAAAATTTGGAGCAGGTGATTGCATAATTTTGGCATTATTAATGAAGCAAAACTCAGGTGATGGTGCATTGGCTGTTTGTTTTTACTCTGGTCTCTCCTGAAGTCAGTCAAACAAAATTAGACCGGGTGTAAGACAGCCTCTGGTTCAATTTTGCCCAATTTTAAAACCCAGGGCATCATTTCAGCATAGTACCAGAGGAATGCTGCACTGTCACAAGCATTGGCTCTTTGTTGAGTCATGTAAACGAGGCTTTATCTGGTCTTTCAGATAGATATAAAAGAGCCATTGGTATTATTCTGAAGAAGAGTTCTCCTTGGTGAGTCAATATTTATCTCTCAATCTACTTCACTGAAAACAGATTATCAGGTTATTGTCTTACTGATATTTGTGGAAGCTTGCTGTGCAGAAATTGCCTGTTGGCATAAGAACATGAGCAGGAATAGTCCAGTCAGCCCATTGAGCTTCCTCTGCCATTCAATAAAATCATGGCTGATTTAATCTTGGCTTCAGCACCGCTTCCCCTCACTCTCCCCATACCCCTTGATTTCCTTGTTGTTTAAGTATCAATCTCTGCTTTGAATATACTCAGTGATGGCCCTCTTGGATAGAGAATTCCAAAGGCTCATGACCCTTTTAGAGAAGAAATTCCTCCTCATCTCTGTCTCACATGTGTGACCCCATATTCTGTCAAAATACCCCCTAGTTCTAGATACCCTTACTGGGAAAACATCATCTCCACATCCATTCTTGTCAATCCCCCTCACAACTTCATGCTCAAATAAGATCACCTCTCATTCTCCATTGAGCATGGACTTAACTTGCTTAACATTCCTTCATACATCAGCGCCTTCATTCCAGAAATCAACCAAGTGAACCTTCTCTGCACTGCCTCCAAAACTGTATGCAGTACTCCAGGTGTGGTCTTATCAGCTCCCTTTAAAGTTGCATCAAAACTTCCCTGTTTTATATTCTAAACACCTTTCAATGAAGGTCATCATTCCATTTATGGTCCCAGTTATTTGCTGTTTATGGCTACATTTTTTGGTGCTTTTTATACCAGCATATCCTTTGAACTGCAATACCCTGCAGTCTCACCAGGTGTTCCTTTTTTTAATTCTATTGATAATCCCCCAATTAACTTTCATCTCATTTTCTCTTTCAAATATTGACTGATTGACCTAGATGTGCAAACTAACAATGTATTTTCACTTGTTTCTGATTTTGAGCATTTTTGTACCTTTTAATATTTTTTTCCCCTCCTTATATATTTTGGTACTACTTTGAATGGAGGTCATAAATGGAGAGCAGCTTCTGAACCCTGTGTCCATACAGCAGGACTGAAGCAAGATCCAAACAGATGAGAGAGTGCAAGGTCTATTTAAGGCAGCAAGGAATGAGATTGCTCTAAACTAAAACTAATGTTGTTTGATATTGCACACTTCTATAACAGAGAAGGTTGATGTTAGAATCTTCAGAGGAATTCACAATTATGATTGATTTTCATTAAAGAGTACATGAGGAAAAGCTCTCTGCAATGGCAGGCACATCAATTAATGGAGAGCACAATTTTAAACCACTGGCAAAAGGAAAGATGAGGAAGCATAGCAGAGACACAAGAAATTCTGCAGATGCTGGAATCTGGAGCAATACACAAAAAGTGCTGGAGGGATTCAGCAGGTCAGGCAGCATCTATGGAGGGAAATAAACAGTCGACATTTCGGGCCGAGACCCTTCATCAGGACTGGAAAGGAAGAGGGCAGAAGCCAGAATAAGAAGGTGGGGGGAGGGGGAGGAATACGTGCAGGCAGGCGATAGGTGAGTTCAGGTGATAGGCGAGTCCAGGTGAGAGGGGGAACGTAGTGGGTGGGGGAGGGGGAGAAGATGTAATAAGCTGAGAGGTGATAAGTAGAAGAGGCAATGGGCTGAAAAAGGAGGAAGCCGGTAGGAGAGGGCAGTGGGCCATGGAATAAAGGATGGGGAAGGGGAGGAGAGGAGAAGAGATGGGCAGATCATCAAGGCAGGGGAAGGGAGCCATAAGAATAAGGGAAGATAAAGGAGTGGGGGGGGGAAGAAAAAGAAGGGGTGGGGTTACTGGAAGTTAGAGAAATAAATGTTAAGGCTATCAGCTTGGAGACTCCCAAGGCAGAATATGAGGTGTTGTTCCTCCAACCTGCATCTGGCCTCAACGTGGCAGTAGAGGAGGCCATGGATCGACATGTCAGTATGGGAATGGGATGTGGAATGCATCGTGTATGCTGGGGTGCAGCTATTACTTTACAAGCCAGTAATCCAGTATACGTGGAAAAACAATCCAGAAACCCGAGTTCAAATCCCACTCTGGCAAATGTGGAATTAAAATTCATTTATCAATTTCAACAACAACCAGGCTTAGAAATGTTGACTACTGTTTTCATTAAAAAAATATCTGGTTCACTAATACCTTTCAAGGGAGGAAATCCGTCATCCTTACCTGGTCTGACCTATATTTGACTTCAAATGTGAGCCATTCTATTGAAAGGGCAATTAGAGATGAGCAATAAATGCTGGCCTTGCCAGTAATGCCCAGATACTGAGAATGAATAATAACAAGCATTGTTATGTGGTGAGTTCTGATTTGATCGATAGGGTGGACCTGAACAGTAGCTTTGAACAAAAGGAATTAGACAAATATTCGAGGTGAAGAAAGTTACAGGATCATGGGGAAAGTGGAGAAAATGGGACTAATCGGATAGCTGAACCAGCACAGGCAGGATGGAACTAATGGTCTTTATTTGTGTGCTCTACCATAATAACAACTGAATAAATATCCCTTCAATTAGACCTTATTGGCCCTTCCTTATGGAAACAGAATGGCTGTGTTCTTAAAACTAAATATAGAGCAAAAACTGTTTTGCTTCAATTTAAAATCTATTGGATTCATTTTAATATCATTAAACATTTCCACTTCCCCTCACTTCCCCCTACTCCAACCCCAGAGAACATGTTTACATCAGAAGTCAGATCACATTTGAATTTAGACAAAGCCTGTCCCTAATTCAGCCCATTCTTCCTGAGAGACTCTTTAATGATGCGACGTGTCCTGCCTCATTGAAATCAAATCAAATGTAATGTAACACTTTTGAAAAGCAGGATTATGCTTTTGAGTGGCCTCAGACACTGGAAGGATCCCGAATGGGTGAAAGTAGGCTTTCTGAAGCTTAGACCCAGCTGTTATGAACAGGACGAATCCTTTCACAGCCATCTGATTGAGAGTACCTTGGTGGCATGAGATTGCCATCAATCTCCATTGATGGTGCAAAATAGAGCCACTGAAGTCTCATTTGCAGTTTCTTTCTTTGCGTCTTAGTCCAAAACTTTCTGCTCATTTGAGAAGAATTATATTGACTTAATTAAGTGTGGTAAGTCATCTGCCGCTCAATATTGATCAAATGGGGCAGATGTGCCGTGAAGCAATGGGGCAAGGCTGCCATGAAGTATACAAATCAGGGTGAGCACTATTATTTGTACCAAGAAAGAAGTTATTCGGGACTCAATTATCCTATTCATTGCTATTGCAGTGCACCAGATGGTTACAATGCACTGAAGACTTGCAGAATGACCATTCCAGCTTTTCTTCTTCTCAAATTTACCATGTGTTGATTATTTTCTTATTGGATTTTATTGAGGTTATTGGCCTCATGAAACAGGTTTAGTGCCACAGGAAACAAAGGGAAATAAAGAGGCTTGTGTATGACAGGGAGGGGCTATAGCTCGGCTTGTGTACTTCCAAAGGGGGCCTTTGATATCACCTCTTCATTGCCTGCTTTCTGTTGTTTGATGGGGGGAGGGAGTCTCTTTGCCTCTTGCCCGGCTGCTTCCCGTCTGTTTCCAGCCAAGTGGACAATTTTTGTCCCTTCAGATACCTTGTTGAATGGCTGCAATAAAGCTTAATTCCCATATGCAACACTTACTGAAGCAAGGAATGAAGGAACCGGAAAGAGATAGTGGAATTTGTTGCTGGCCTTTAGTGGAAAATTCATCATCTGCCAGAAGACAGCCACAATGTCACTGTGGCAAAAAAAAAGAAAACTGATATACTTTCAGTTTTAGGCATTATTTCACAGACAGCTTCTGCAGACAATGGATTGGAAATACACTGTGATTTTTCCCGGGATGCCATGGTCAGTACCAATGGATGAGAAATGGCACCACTGACCTATCTGTTGTCCACCCTTGACTTCTGAGTCATTCCTCTATTCTGGTGGTAACTGCAGGTGAAATTCAGAGTTGCACATGGAATGGCAGTCAGAATGTTTTCCGAATGTGCATTCATTAAGAAGCTCCCTCGACTTATTTTCTTTCTCCCAAGAGGTGACCACTGGTGCGTGATCCATTGACACTCACACTATGGAAGGCAGATGGCCATACTGAGGATTCTTTTGCTGCTCCACTGGGAGCCCATTAGGAAGTGCTTCTAATAGTGAAGGACAGGAGGGGACTGCTGGCTTTCCCTTGCAGAGGAACACTTCACTTAGACATCCATTACAGAACTGGAAAGATCTGTCAATGAGTCAGGTGGGTACAACTGAACTGATTGCGGTAGGGGATAATTAAGAGTGAGCAGCTTCTACTCCCAATGGGGGTGGAATAGGGGAGGGGGAACAGTGCCATTAACAACTAGAGTGAGATAGTGAGGGGAAAGGAGAGCCCACTGTACGTGAAACGGCGGAAGAGCAAGGACTGGGGGAGAAACAGCAAAGAAATATAGTTGGGAGAAAGTAAGGGAAACTATTGAAAATGGGAAGAAGGGAAAAGTGAAGGAGAAAATTGGCGGGGACAGGGAAAGCCAGTGAGACGGGAAATAGTCACAAACAAATAGGGAAGCAGCAGAGTTGGGCAATGAGAATCTGTGACCATAAAGCCAAATGGCCCACAGCGGGACAAAATATTTTATAAGTGTTTCTTTGTGTTGGGGGTTCAAAGACATTACAATCCCACCATCAATATTTTGGCATTACTGTTGATGAGAAATTTAATTGGATTAGCCATTTAAATACCATGGCAACACAAACAAATCAGAGACTGTGAGTGACTCATCTCTTGACACCCCGAGACCCTACCACCATGCACAAAGCACACTTCAGGAGTGTGGTGGAATACTCTCCATTTACCTGGATGAGTGCAGCTCCAACAACTCTCAAGGAGCTCGAGGGGTCTGCAATAATGCAGCCCATTTGACTGGCGCCCTGTCAATCACCATAAGCATTCATTCCCTCCGCCACTGGTGCACAGTTGCTGCGGTGTGTACCATCTACAAAATTCACTGCAGTTACTGGCCCAAACCTCTCTGCCAGCACCTCCCAAACCTGTGACATCTATCAACACGAGGGACGTGGGCAGCAGATGAATGGAAACACCACCAGCTGCAGGTTCTCCTCCAAGTTGCACACCATCCTGGCTTGGAACATATTACTGTTCCTTTGTCGTGAAGGGGTCTGAGTTCCAGCACTTCCTACCCAGCAAAGCTGCCTTGGTGAAGCAGCCAGCATAATCAAAGACCCCACCCACCCAGGTCATTATCTCTTCTCTCCTCTTCCATTGGGTAGAAGATACAGGAGCCCAAGGACACGTACCACCAGGCTCAAGGACAGCTTCTATCCCACTGTGATAAGACTATTGAACAGTTCTCTTGTATGATGAGATGGACTCTGACCTCATGATCTACCTTGTTGTGACCTTGCACTTTATTGCACTGCACTTCCTCTATAGCTGTGACACTTTACTCTGTACTGTTATTGTTTCACCTGTACTACCTCAATGCACTCTGTACTAACTCAATGTAACTGCACTGTGTAATGAATTGACCTGTACGATCGGTATGCAAGACAAGTTTTTCATTGTACCTCGGTACAAGTGACAATAATAAACCAATACCAATACCAATACTAATACTTCACTAGAAGGATTGCAGCAGTTCACCAGCATCTTATTGAGGGAAATGAGGGACAGGTAAGTACTGGTTTTGCCACGGATATTCAGATCCTGAACTTGATTGAAAGCAGTTCATTTATCAAAAATATTTTGATGGGCTTTGACTAAAGTTTGAACTATCAATATAGAGGCAAAGCTAAGGGCAGGATGAACAAGGAGTCAATATCAGAGTGATGGAGATTTTTAGATAAGAAAAAGATGCAAATCCAGACACAGGTGAATCCTTGGAAGGATTTAAAGGTCTGGTTGGCAACTTTATATTCAAGATTTTGAACCAATGTATGTTAATAAGAATTGAATGATGGTTGGGTGGAGATGGATGCAAACAGCAGTGTTTTGCATGGGTTGGAGTATGGAGACAGGCGGGGTCTGGGGGAAGTTTTTGAGAATATGGGGGAAAAGAATTGGGATTAATGTAGGATTAGAGTAAGTGAATGATTGATGTTCAGCACGGACTCAGTGGGCCAAAGGGCCTGTTTCCATGCTGTACTTCTCTCTGACTCTGAGACACAAATACCTGTTGAAACAATAAAGCACAGTTAGTGCTATTGCTCAGCGATAAATTATCCCTTTTGAGTTCCACTAAGGTTTTCAACATTCCAGTTTGAAAGAAACAGGAAACTGGACACCTTCATGATTAAAATTTCTCTGATTTCTCCAAAGTTAAATCATGATTCTAACAATCAGATTGTAACAGAAAACAATGTTTTATTTTTGCTGCTGCATTGTAAACTATTCCTTAGTACACTTAACTATTCCTTGGTACCCTGGGTCAGTTTTATAAAAAAATAGAGCTGAAAGTAGGTTTATCATTGAAAATAATAATTTTTATGAATGTCCGGTTCTCCATCAGTGAGCACCCTGGTTCGATCATCACTGAAAATGATTTGAATAAAACAGTTCTAATCCATTTACTAGTTTTATCGATGTACGATAGCCAGCTTCTTAGTAAAGAAAATCATCCAGGATCCTCAGGTGGTGCCAAAGAAGAAGAAATCAAGTATTTTAGTATATAAAAAAATACCAGCTGGTGGTTGTATGGCTGGAAATTGGGCTTAATTTGAAAAGCATTCTTGAACAATTGCAAACAATTACTATTTTTCATTACTGCATTGTGGTGGGGTGGGGATGTGCAATGCTCTGGATTATGGGCTGACTTCCTATTTTTCTAAAACAAGTCCAGAAGAGCAGGAAAACTTGATTTACGATGCTGATCACTTGCACATAAAAATCCTATGATATTTTTTACATTTTGTTTAGCTGATTAAATCAGTACAAACTCGGAGAAACTCAGCTCTTCCCCCCACCCCCCACTGCTTTCTTTGCTAAACCCATTGTGTTTAATGTCGTTCCCATTCCTTCATCCTGCATTAGATTTTTATTTCTCTCTGATGAGCTCTATTCATCCTCTTTGTTCTTCAACATTCACTGTGCTTACAAAGTCTTAATTGTTTCCACTGATGTCACCTGCTTTCATCCCCTTTCAATTATTTTGATACCCTTCTATCTTTCTTGTGACTTTCTTTTGTTATCAGCTCCGGATGTGCCACACACACCTTTTAATTTTGGAAGTTTCATTTTGTTCGCCGATCAGTTGCTCCACCCTCTGAATTCCTTGTGGAAATATCCATAACCTGTAACCTACTTTGAAAATATCCTTTTGTTTGGCCACCATTTTATCTGCCAATTGACTAGTTTACACGGGCTAGTTTCCATTCTCATTATCTCGTTGAAATTAGCTTATTTTCCACCACTTATAATGAAAAACTATCTATCTATGATCCAAATAGCTCCTATTGAGGAGGAACCTACACTTCTGGCAAAAGAATATCCAGTTCTAAGTTCTAATGCCACACAGTCTAATCTTACAAACAATAATTGAATTTTAAATCTGAACAAGTTAAAGCTAAAAAAACATAAATCAATTCAGTGCATTTTAATCATGACTTTCCTCTTGCCGCATTTGCATAAAGTGTATCAAAAATTGGTACACCTAGTTCTTTTTAATTGTTGCAGTATTTAATTCATGAAATATGCTTCCTTCAGAATGTTGCAGTCTATTGGTACATTTACAGATTTGCCCTTACAAGGTTTAATTCTTTTACAAGGATGCACAATCAATACAGACAAGAAAAGTCATCCAGTTTAGCACAGCTCTCATACTTAGAACAGTGTTGGCATGTGTGGCAAATTGGGAACTCAGATACAGGTAGCCGAATTTTAGTTTTTTCCACTCTTTCATGACTCTGAAGATCTATGGATCTCCGACTTGAATATGGTCAATGACTGAGCAATCACTGCCTTCTGGGGCCCAGAATGATAACAACTCAGAAGGAAGCCATTCAGCCCTTCTGTCTATGCTGTCTCTCTGCATGGCCAATGACATTTAGTCCCATTCCCTCACCTTTCTTAGTAGCACAACAAGTTTTGTTTTTCATATTTTTCCTTGAGACATAGAAGGCCATTTGGGCCATCGAGCCTATGCCTGCTCTTAGAGCATTCCCAACAGTTCCATTCCCCCACTTATTTCCCCGTATCCTGTTCTCCCATACATGTCCGTTAACACCCCACTGATTCTCCCACCACCTACCTACACTAGGGGCAATTTATAATAGCTAATTGACATAACAACTAGCACGCCTGTGGGAGGAAACTGGACCACCCTGGGGAAACCTATGCAGTCACAAAGAGAACATACAAACTCCACACAGACAGCACTGGATCGAACTCAAGTTCCTGCAGTAGTGTGGAAGCTGCACTACCCACTGCGTCACCAGAGGACTTTCGAAGACTGGTCCAATTCCCCCTTGAAAGATTTGATCCAATCCACCTTAATCACTGTATTAGGCATTGCAATTCAGATTCCTACCATTGCCGTGTAAAAGGTTTTTCCTCATACTTCATAATGTTCTTTTGTAACCCAGCTTAAGTCTGTGTCCTCTGGTTCTTGTGCATTCCAACTCGGCGATCTCTCTCTCTACTCTATGTAGAACTCCTCATTACTTTCATATCATCTATCACATCACATCATATCACATCACAAATGTCTCTGCTCCATAAAGAACATTCCCAGCCTCTCCAATCTTCCTCTGTAACAGAAGTCTCTCATGGACATTCTTTGTTTGACATCAGTATTGAACTTCCCTTTCATTAGTTCAAAGTCGCTCTGCTGGAGAGATGTTACTTGGAGTAACATTGCAGGGTTACCCTTTCTTCACTGCATGGTACCTTATTTTATCTGTGTTGGATCCTTCAGAGTTGAGGGGTCCACATCTTTCCAGTAGTATGTCATGGTTTCACTCATTTTGCATCCTATTCAATACATATTAAACACTATAGCACCAGATCATTATCATTTGCAGCAATAAATAATGACAGTTAATAATGCAGCAACAAAATGAAAAATTGAGCAATAGTGGAAGTGTAGCGTTAGTATCTACCCCAAGTGGTTGATGTTAATTCAGCATCTGAAGAGTAATTTCACTTTAGATGTTTTTCCACAATTCTCAATACAAGATACAGCGTATGCGCTGATTTGTACAAATACAAGGCAAAGAAATAAATGTTTGTCTCCTGGGGATATGGAATGACGTTTAATGAAAGAGTATAATGTATGTACCTGGAATATGGTGCCAACCCAAGTTATGAGAATAGCATATGTGAGCCCCAAACAAAGTCTGATGTACTGTGGCTCAGCATCTTTAACCCATCTTTCGGCACAGGACCAGAGTTCATGTTCATGGGATGGAAGATCTGATACACCTTGGTGTATACCATCAGCTGCAAACGCAGCCACTCAGTGGGAACACCTACAATGTGCTTCTAATGAGCAGTAATCTGATGCTGTAAGATTACAGGTGGTCAGTTCAGAGACCATTAAATGTTCCTTGCACACCTATCAGTTATGAGTATTTATTCAATCAAATAATAAAAAATGCAGCTTCTAAGAATCACTTCCTGGAAACGTATGTTCAGGAACAGTTGGCTGCACATTAACTGTTCATAATCATTATTTTCCTACCACAAGCACAATGCGCTGCTCTATGTTTTCAGTTATAGAATGGGAATGTCACCAGCAAGGCCATAAATTATTACTACTTCAAATTGTTCTTGCCACTTCAACGAGCAGTTAAAACTTAACCCACTGCTTTGAGCCTGGTGTCACATATTGCAGGACCAACAGTGGATTCCTTTCCCTAAAAGGTGTTAGTGAACTAGATTTTTATAACAATTTAATGTTTTCATTATCACCATCATTTAAACCAGTTTTTAATTCCAGATATTGTTGAAGCTACCAAACTGGGATTTGAATTCATATTGCTCTATCCATAGTCCAGACCCTTGGATTGCTAATTCAGCAATATAAGCACTGTGATACCAACCCAGTAGCAGTCCAGATGAAGGGTCTCAAACCAAAACATCGAATGTCCTTTTCCCTCCATAAATGCTGCCTGATCTGTTGAGTTCCTCCAGTGTCTTACATGTTGCTCCAGATTCCAACATCTGCAGTCTCTTGTGTCCCCATTTTGCTACTCTGCTGCAAAGTCTCTTCAAGGTGTGCCCACTTTAAAGACGTTTTCCTCCTCTCTCCTACTGGAGTTCTATAAGACCCTCTCTCGCTGCTACCTCTCTGTGATTTCTGCTTCTTTCCTGCTCTTTGACTCTACTTTAACCCAGATTCACTACTACAGCCATATGTCCTTCCTCGGTACTTGTCTCTGCCACCATCTTGTCCTGTGTGGCTTCCGGCTCCATTTCCAGGCCTCCCAGTTCAGCCCCAGTCAGGATCGCAGGAACACTCCATTCATTGCTTCTCCCTACGTTTCTCCCTCTGTATCCTACACACTACCCTCTCCACCATGTGTTCTGGCCCTTTCTCTTTCCTTCCCATAGCTCCAGGCCTCGCTTTCCCAAACTTGCCGAGGATCTCTCCTCTACTTCATCTTCCGCCAGATCTACACATTCAAACGGCGGTTCCTCTCCTTCCATAGCAGTCCAGACGAAGGGCCTCGACCTGAAACATCAACTGGCCATTTCCCTCCATAGATACTACCTGACCGCTGAGTTCCTCCAGCATCCTGCGTGTTGCTCCAGCATCTGCAAAGTTGACTCACTGTAACACCAATTTGTGGATCTTAGAAGCAAAGGATGAAAAAGTGACAGGAAGTGCCTGTATGTGCTCTAAAGTAAATAAATCCAATTAATTTCACTCCCCTGAACTTCCATCATTGTAAAAACATTTCTTTCAAGCATTATCCATTTTCCTTGAAAGTTATGACAGAATCTCCTTCCGTACCACCTTTATAGACTGTTTGAGATCATTACAATTCCTTGTAATTAAAAAACAAAATTCTGTTATTTCTTCTGGTCACTAACCACATTCCCCTACCAGCTTTACGGATCCTTCTGACAAGTTTCCTTGTTTACTCCATCAAAAACCATACATGATTTTGAACAATTCCATCAAGTTATCTCTGTAACTATTTTTTTCTTTCCAAATATTTCAGATCAACTCCCAACTTCTCCTTACTGCAGTTGTGTTCTGTCACATCAACTTTCATTGCTGTCATCTTCTTAGATAACAATTCATGCCAACACTTGAACAATTTATTTTTCTGTGATCAATGCAGAGGGGCTATTACCCAAAAAAACTTCAGGTAGGACCCCCATCCGGCACCATTTAAAAGATTTTCATCCATGAGTTCTGTTCAGTCCCAACCCTTGTCCTGAAGTACACCTGAACTAGAATATGCAACACAAGAGCTGCTGCTTCTCTGGATCTTTTGACAGCTAAAAAGGGCTCTATGGGGTATCATCTGCAAGGCTTCTCCTTCTTGTACAGTGATCCCAGTGGTAGCTAGTCTCTGTCCCTGATCTGCAGGCATTCAGACACTAAGTTAACCCATGGAGACACAAGAGACTGCAGATGCTGGAATCTGAAGCAACAAACAATCTGTGGGAAGAACTCAGCGGGTCAAGCAACATCAGGAATTTCCTGAGGCAGGGTTTCGACCTGAAACATCGACAATTCCTTTCCTCCTACATATGCTTCTCGACCCACTGAGTTCTTCCAGCAGATTGTTTGTTGCTCACTAACTAAACCAAGCTTATTACCAGAAATAATTGTCTTGATCACAGATTTCTCAGAGTGTATAACATGGATGTAAAATTCACTTGTCACTTGTGGTGCTGCTGCCTCACAGGTCCAGCAACCTGGGTTCAATTCTGACCTCTGGTACTGTCTGTGTGGAGGTTGCATGTTCTCCCTGTGACTGCAGAGGTTTCCTTCAGGTGCTCCGGCTTCCTCCCACATCCCAGAGAAGTGCGGGGTGTGTGTTAATTAACCACTTAAATTGTCTCTGACATGTGGCTGAGTAATTGAATCCGGGGTAGTTAATGGCAATGTGAAGAGAATAAAATGGGATTAGTGTAAATGGGTGCTTAATGGTCAGTATGGACTTGGTTGGCAGAAGGACCTGTTTCCATGCTGGCTGACTATGACTATGAGAAGTTTAGACTCTATTCCACAATGGCAACCTTTCTGAGTCATTTGGTAATATTAAATCTGAAACTGATAAATGCATGTTAACAGAAGTTATTAAGGGAATATGGAGGTAGGTCATAGATCAGCCATAGTCTCATTGAATTGTGGAACAAGCTCGAGGAGCTAAATGGCTTTCTCCTGTTCCTATGAGCGATCTGAGGTTCTGCTCTGAGCCAAACCAGATAACAAGGTTTTGCACGGTCTGGTTCTGTTTGAACCAGAGATATGGATCAAATCAAAGAAAAAAGTAAAAATCTGCTTTTGGTTACAAAAGGAGCTACTACAGTAACAGTGGGACAATTGAGGCTGTGTTTTTAGTGAATCCTTTCATATTTTGTGTGTATCTATCAAATAAAATATTGCTTCAAAGATTATTTTTCTATCTGAAGGTTGGGCAGATTTTGTTACAGTTGGACCTGGATCACACTCTGTCAATTAACTTATTAATTAGGAGAAACAAAGGCAATTTTTACCAAGTATAGATAATTACATAGCAAAGTAACATCTGTCAAATCCATGGAGAATTTTTCTCATGGAGTTAAATCAAACCCCACCCTGCTGAACAATAGCATTTCTTTTCAGTGTAAGCCCTGAAGAAGAGATAATTGTATAACTGAAAACATGTGTGTCTTATTTAATTAAATATCCAACCTATACTGAGGGGCAACTTCTTAAACTATTGTTGTGAAATGTAGTTCTTTCCAGCATTACCAAGTGAACTCTCCATCCCTCTCAAAGTACTTTAAATTGTTGTAGGATTCTCTGAACAAAAACAATGGCTTTCTCAATGAAACAAGAATTACTCGCATAGCTTTCAGTAACAACTTGCATAAATGAATCATCTGGAGTATCATAAAGCATAAGAAGGTGCTTCATAGGAGCAAGTGTCAAACAAACCTTGACACCAAACCCCATAAGGGGTTGTTAGGAGAGTGTCAAATGGTTGGGTAAAAAGATGGGTTTTAATAAGCATTGGAAAGGGGAGGAGGCCAAAAGACTTAGGGAGGGAAGTCCAGAGCTCAGGGCCAGGCCAGCTGAAAGGAAGGCTGTGAGTGATGCAACAGTAAAGATCAGTTTGCACAGGAATAATGTTAATATATTGGAGGTTTGTTGGACTTGGGGAGATAACAGAAGGCCAGGTTCATTGAGGGGTTTTGAATATAAGCACAAGAATTTTCAGAAGTGATATGTTGCTGGAAGTGGAATCGTATAATTCTAAATTTCTGGCCATGTGGCATCTGCCACTGAGACCCATTTTCGTAAAGGGTCACAATTACCCAAAGCACTACAACTGATTATCTCTTGTGACCTAGGGATCGATATAAACTTGGAACTTTAAACTTGTTTGTTCTATTCTACAGCAATGTTTATGAACTAATGACCAGAGGTCAACTAATGCACCAGTCAACCCTTCAACAGTTTTGCACAAGGTCCCCTGTTGATGTTTGAAGGACACGGGAGAAGCGCGCTAAATGAAGATTTCCATGTTTGCTCTTAATTGTTTTTTCCCGGAGCTCCAGATTTCTTCTCAAGAAATTTTTCTTCCTTGCTCTCCTAAACCTGCACACTGACTAAACCATTGGTCATCTATTTTAATATCTCCTTACCTGACTTGATGTAATGAGCACCCTGACAAATTCAGTGCAGGGTGTTCTCCTTGTGTGGAATGATTGCTTAAACATGACATAGGCCCAAGGGACGAGGACTTGGTGATTGATTTTGCAAACCTGTCATTAATATCATCCAGAGTGGAATGTAGAGGTATGGGGCCAGTGTTGAAATTGAAATATACCATGCTTTCATTTCAAGGTCTAAATGTTAGTACAGTCTTCCAAGTGCTCTTTGTCTGGAGATTTTTCTGGAGATTTATTTTCAGTAGAGGGCGGAGTGGTTCCAAGGATGTCAAGTGAGCTGTGCAAAGCTCTGTGCATACACTGCCACACAGAACAGGAACCAGGGATAGGAAGGTAGGAATGACAATGTGCAGAAAGAATAGAGAAGCTCTAATTCTTCTTCTTAGAATAGGAGAGGTGAAGGGGAATTTAACAGTACTCAAAATCCTGAAGTGTTTTTATAGGATAAATAAGGGGAAATTGTGACCAAAGTCGGTAACCAGAAAAGTTAAAATGAAGATGTCTGGTGAAAGAAGCAAGGAAGGAAAACTTTTATTTAGGTAGAGAGTTCTGGTGATTAGAAACATTTTGCCTAAAAGGACGTTGAAGCCAGAATCCATACCTGCTTTAATAAGGGGACTGGATAATACAAGGAAAGGAAAGGATTTACAGGGCTGTGGGAGAAGGGCACAGGGAAAGGGAAAAGCATTAAGCTGCTTCAATGAGCTGGCACAGATACAATGGGTAGTTTCCTCCTGTGCTCCAACATTCTGTGATTCCACAAGGGATGGGGAGTCATAGTGTTCACCTTAATGGGGCAGGCACGGTAGTGTAGTGGTTAGCATAACGCCATTACAGCGCCAGCGACCCGGGTTCAATTCTGGCCACTGTCTGTAAGGAGTTTGTATGTTCTACCTGTGTCTGCGTGGGTTTCCTTCGGGTGCTCCGGTTTCCTCCCACATTCCAAAGACGTACGGGTTAGGAAAGTCGTGGGCATGCTACATTGGCGCTGGAAACGTGGCGACACTTGCGGGCTGCCCCCAGAACACTCTACACAAAATATGTATTTCACTGTGTGTTTTGATGTACATGTGACTAGTAAAGATATCTTATCTAAAGGAGGAGCTCAAGGAGAAAAGAGGAGGAATTAGTACCAGTGAGTGGCCAAAGATCTGGTCAATTTTATTTTTGTCAAATTTTCTGGAACCTTAAGACTTTTATTTCTGGGAAATAGCAAACTGTCAACTTTCCCAGCTTTAGCCTAATCCTCACTTGGGAGGTTGTAATCCTCTGTCTGAGAATCACGATCCCCCGTGAGCATAGAGCAGTGATCATTCTCAGCACATCCTTCAGCAATTAGAATGTTAAAGACTGGTGATCTGCAAAATGCTGGTCTATAATTCTGTCACCAGCTGAAAGAAACTATTTCAGTGTTGGGGGAATGTGGGGAACTGGTGCACAGATACCCCTCACTAATTGGATAATATTTGATGTTGGTGATAGGGAGACCTTAGTGAATTGTTTCAGTTTCCCCTTCACCTCCGCTCTTCCCCCTCCTCCCTCCCCCTTGCCCACCCACTCTCATCAAAGAGAGGTGTGAAGACAGAAAACAAAATAGAGGAAAGACAAGCCGAGGTTGCAGGTGTTTGGGGGTGGGGAGGTGGGAGTGAAGAGTGGGGGCAGGGAATGGAACAGAGAGGAAAGAGAGAAAAAGTTTTTTTTAATTTTATGGATGAGGAATCACAGAGAGGCAAATATGTGAAGTATCACTGTGGGTTTAGAGCTATGCATGGGAGGGATAAAGAGAATCAAATCACCCAGAGCCAATCTCCCTGCAAAAATGAGTGAAAGGAGCAGAAAGAACTCTTGAGAGAAAAAAAAGAATGAATGAATACCACACAAGTGCGTTCAGCAGTAAGTTATGGTCGCAGTTTGCTCAATTCAACCAAGTTTTATGTTCCTGGCACAAGATGTACACATTGAGGATCTGAATTAAATTGACAGCTCTGGCAGTGCAGGTTGTCTGGAAGGGAAGAAGCAGCTTGACAGGGACAAAGGGAAGACATGGGAAAGAGAGAAGGGAGGGGAGGTGTTTGTGGGAGTCTGTAGGATGATGGTGCCATGGAAGAAGAGAGGCCTATTAAGAACTGGGGCTCCCTTCCTTCATTGGGCGACACAGTGCCATGGCTGGTGGAGCTGCTGCCTCACTGCTCCTGTTACCCGGGTTGATTCCTGACTTCCAGTGCTGTCCGTGTTGAGTCTGCACGTTCTCCCTGATTTGGTATTGGTATTGGTTTATTATTGTCACTAGTACAGAGGTACAGTGACAATAATAAACCAGAAACAGAGAATGAGAATAGAGCAAATCAACTTGAACATAACTTTCTCTCCACAGAAATGCCTCACTTGCTGAGCTCTTCCAGCATTTTCTTGAATCCAAAGTATGGAATCCATTGGATCATTTGGGGTTTGGGAAATCATGGCATATATATCACATTGAAAGCTGGGAGAGGTGAGTGCCCACCAGAGCCCACAAAATGCCAACAATAATATCAGTCTGGATCCATAATGAAATTGACCAGTCTGTGACAGAAGGTTAAGCAGGCTCTGATGTAATTATAAACCATAGTAACTGGTAAGGATCAGTATTTCTTCGAAGTTTTGGATTGTGATCAGTTCTAATTGACAAAAAGTGTGCTGCCAGTACTTTGTGGTCTCACCGCAGGTGTAGCTCATAATTAATACAAATCATA
The DNA here is from genome assembly GCF_009764475.1 of Pristis pectinata. NCBI lineage: Eukaryota > Metazoa > Chordata > Chondrichthyes > Rhinopristiformes > Pristidae > Pristis > Pristis pectinata. Next base: position 88,529,550 of record NC_067407.1, on the reverse strand, counting down.
GTTATTCCCAAAGGACCAGACTGCAAATCAAGCTGATATGCTATAATTTTGGTAATGTGAACTGAGCCACTTACGCAAGAGCATAAGAGATAAAAGCAGGAATAAACTATACACCCTCTCCAGTCTGTTCTGACATTCAGTAAGGTTCAGACTGATCTAATCGTCTGTCTAAACTCTATTATCCTGCCAGATTGCCATAACCCTTGATTTTTCTACAGTCCAAGAACCTACCTATGGTTGTCTCTAGTGGTGATTATGGAAGCACTTTAATATTCTCTAGATGATCAAGACTTTGGAAGTTGAAGGTCCGTGTAGAAATATTATTAAATAATAGTCCTCCTCAAAGCTTACTTCCTCACTCAGCAAATTTAACTAAAGTATACTTTGTCCCTTCATCTAAGTAATTCATATTTACTTTGAATAGTTGGGACCCCTGTGACAGCCCACTAGTTAGAGCTTGTCAAGCTGAAAATGATCCATTTAGAAAATGATCAACCTGAAAATGAGTCATGGTCTATTCTCTGTTGGTTGTCAATTCTATGTCCTTTCTACAATAACAGCAGAGAATGCTGGAAATACTCATCAGGTCAGGCAGCATTTGTGCAGAGAGAAACAGAATTAATGTTTCAGGCCAATGTCCTTCCAGATTTCCTCCATCCGTGCTCATATATTACATCCAAAAGCTCTAAGAATATGCATTAAAAGTTGAAGCAAACTGTTTTCTGGACGCTGTTACTTTCAATTTGAAATGATGTGATAATTAATTATATTGTTCTAGACACCCTGATATCACTTATATTTCCTTATGATGTAGAAGGAGGGTATTCAGCCATTGATTCTATGCTGGTTCTCAGAGCATTTCTATCAGTCCCACCATCCCATTTATTTACCTGTTGTCTATTCTCTCAACCCATCAACTCCCCTCTCCCTGATTCTCCTGCCACCCACTTCTGCTAGGCATAAGTTATAGTCACAAAAATTTACCAGACCATCTTTGAAATGTAATAAGACAAGATGCTGGAGGATCTCAGCAGGTCAGGCAGCATCTATGGAGGGAGATGGACAGTTGACATTTCGGGTTGAGACCCATTGTCTGGACTTCAGATGCTGCCTGACCCATCGAGTTCCTCCAGCATCTTGTGTGTTGCTCCAGATTCCAGCATCTGCAGTCTCTTGTGTCTCCATCTTTGAAGTGTGATAGGAAACAGAGCACCTATGTGGTCACAAGAAGAACATGCAAATTCCACACGGACATTATCTGAGGTCAGGATCCAACCTATGTGGAAGGAGCTGTGAGGCAGGGCATTAATGCTGCCACCCCAGAAGCTGTTTATAATAGTCCATAACAGACTACAATAGTCAATCAAATAATACAAGAGGAATGTCAGAGTGTAATTACTACAACATGCTCTCTCCCATCCAGTGGTCAGCTAACAATATCCAAGTGCACAGGCATTGCTGGCCCTGCTTCCATGCTGTTGGATGGAACAACTGAAGGAATTTAGCATCAGTCTGATCACTGAGGGGTCTTCAGGTGCTCTACCTAAATAACAAAAAAAAAATCAGCTTCTCTGAAAGATCATAGATTTTCAGCAGGAATGTATACTTTTATAGGACCAGATTTTCTGCCAGTCCTTTTCAAGTCATAAAATGCAAATAAATACTAGTCAAATGATAATATTGGAAGGCAGCAAAGGGTCAGGACCTTGAAAAAGTGAGGAGGAGGAATCAGACCAGGAGCTGCTGTCATGATTTGCTGCATATCTGAAGTGTTCTTTAGTTTCACATCATGCTGCTGTTAGCCAGAGCTTCCTCTGAGCAAATGCTCCCATGTTCCAACAGCCTGAGAGCCAGGGGATACTCACATTTCTTATAGTCTCCCTTTACCTTGAACTGAAATGATATTAAGTACTGAGGAAGCTATGAGTCCCATGAAGAATCAGTCTCCAAACCCTGGCTCTGCTGACCAAATCTAACATTATGTCAGGGTTATCCCATTTGGCAATGTGATGGGTTACATAACAGGACAGGCTGCAAAAACCCTTGTCTAATGTGACCACTCATCTGCCTTGCCAATCATTCTGGATGGATAAAGAAGTTTGAATTACACTTATATCATGTTTCTTGACATCAGCATCCCCCAAAGTGTTTTGCAGACAATGAAACTTTTTTTTTAAATGTAGTCTCTGCGGTATTGTTGGAAATGCAGCAGCCAATTTGTACGCAGCAAACTCTCACACAGTAACGTGCTAATGACAGGTGATCTGTTTAGTGTAGATTAAATATTGCCAGGATACTCAGGGGACAACTCCCCTGCTCTCTTTCAGAATAATGATCTTACGTTCTGGCAAAGGAATAGATGGGGCCTCAATTTACCATCTCATCCAAATGACTGCATCTGCAAAAGTACAGTTTTCCCTCAGTAATGCACAGGAATGCTGCCTTAAACTTTTTGTGCTGAAGTTTTTGGAGTGGGACTTGAATCCACATCCTCTTGATTCAGAAACAAGACAGCTGAACACTTATCCATTTGAAACACTGGCACCTTTGAGAACAGGATCAAGATGAAGTGGGGAAGTGGGCCAAAGAATGGCAGATGGAATTTAACTTGGACAAGTGCGCGGTGTTGAATTTTGGTAAGTTAAACCAGAGCAGGACTGATAGAGTAAATATTAGGGCCTAGGAGAGTGTGGTAGAACAAAGACACCTAGGGGTAAAGATTCATAGTTCTCTGAAAGTGGCAACAAATGTAGATAGAGTGGTGAAGAAGGTGTTTGGCATGCTTGCTTTCATCGGTCAGGGCATTGAGTACAGGCGCTGGGATGTTGTGTTGCAACTGTACAAATCGTTGGTGAGACCACATTTGGATTATTGTGCATTGTTCTGGTCGCCCAGCTATAACAAGGATGTCATTAAGCTGGAAAGGGTGCAGAAAAAATTCACAAGCATGTTACCAGGACTGGAGGGCTTGAATTATAAGCATAGGTTGGATAGGCTGGGACTTTTTTCCCAGAAGCATAGGAGGCTGAGGGGTGACCTTCCAGAGGTATACACAATCATGAGGAATATAGATATGGTGGATGCTCACAGTCTTTTTCCAGGATAGGGAGTTTAAAACTAGAGGACATAGATTTAAGGTGAGAGGGGAAAGATTTAAAAGGGACCTGAGGGGCAACATTTTCACACAAAGGGTGGTGGGTATTTGGAGCGAGCAGCCAGAGCAAGCTGTAGAGGCAGGTACAATTACAATGTTTAAAAGACATTTGGACAGGTACATGGATAGAAAAGGTTTAGAGAGATATGGGCCAAATGCAGGCAAATGGGACTAGCGAAGATAGACATCTATGTCAGCATGGACGAATTATGTCAGAAGGCCTGTTTCCATGCTATCCAACTCTAACTCATTCAGATGGAAATATGTCTTAGGTGGTGCATAAAACCAATAGTTGTTGAAATGGCTCTGCTTTACACACTGCCCTCAGTACTTAGCCCTAATATCTTTAATGGCTGCAAATAATGGGCAGGAATCATAAAAGATGACTTGTGATACTATGTAATATGCACTATAGCCTATGGACTTTGGGGCATCTAATTCATTGGCATTTCACTCCAGGACAAAAAGATATCATCCTAATGTTCAGATCTGGATCATTCAGAAGAGAAGATATTTCTTCACCAGAAGGGTGGTAAATGTTCAGAACTCTACAGAAAGAGGGCTGTGGAGACTCAGTCATTCAGTACAGTATGTTCAAGATGGAGATTGATCGAATCTTAGATACTAAAGGAATTAGAAATATGAGATGAATGCAATCATATGAGTGTATTATAACCACCTTCATCACACCACTCACCACCCCACCTCACAAATCCTGACTTCATTGGGTGTTTTGCACTGTTGGAGGTGCTATGGAGGCACAGTAGTGTAGCGGTTAGCATAACGCTTTACAGTGCCAGCGACCCGGGTTCAATTCAGGCCACTGTCTGTAAGGAGTTTGTTCTCCCTATGTCTGTGTGGGTTTCCTCTGGGTGCTCTGGTTTCCTCCCACATTGCAAAGACGTACAGGTTAGGAAGTTGTGGGCAAGCTATGTTGGCGCCGGAAGTGTGGTGACACTTGCAGGCTGCCCCCAGAACACTCTACACAAAAGATGCATTTCACTGTGCGTTTCAATGTACATGTGACTAATAAAGATAGCTGATCTTATCTTATCTTTCAGACAAAATGTAAATGAGTTCTCGCCTGCCTGTTCAGGTCATACAGAAGGTTTCATTATATGCCTTGGAGGAAGAGCAGGCTTGTCGCAGAAACTTGGCAATATTTATCCATCTGTAGAAACACCAAAAACAAAATTATTGATGCTTATCACATTTCTATGAATGAGTACTTGCTGACCATCAACTGGCTGCCATGCTTTCCAGATTGCATTGGCGACTACGTTTAAAAATTTCACCCATACCATTCACTGCTCCTTGCAGCAGCGAGTTTTACATATTAATTACTCCCTGGCTAAAGACATTTCTCCTGAATTTATTAATGATTGTCCATGGTTAAGAACCCTGGTTCTCTTGAGGCAGGCTTATTTCACCACCTTTCCTCATGTGAACACTTGAATCAGTTGAGGTCATAGAGTCATGGAATCATAGAACAATACAGCACAGATACAAACCTTCGGCACAATGTCCGTGCTGACCACGGTGCCCACCCAGCTAGTCCCAATTTCCTTCATTCGGCCCATATCCCCCTAAGTCCTGCCTCTCCATGTACCCATCCAAGTGCTTCTTAGATGATACGATCGTACCTGCCTCAACCACTTCCTCTGGCAGCTTGTTTCATGTGCTTGCCACTGCGTGAAAAAGTTGCCCTTCAGGTCCCTTTTAAATCTTTCACCTCTCACCCTAAATCTGTGCCCCCCTAACTTTGGACTCCCTTACCTTAGGTAGGAGGGATTAGCTATGTCGGCACAACATTGTGGGCCGAAGGGCCTGTTCTGTGCTGTACTGTTCTATGTTCTACGTTCTTAAAGACTGTTACTATTTCCCTTATCTATGCCTTTCATAATTTTAAACATTTCTATAAGGTCGCCCCTCATCTTACGTTCCAAGGAATAAAGACTTAGCCTGGTCGACCTCTCCCTATAACTCAGGCCCTCTTGTACTGGCAACATACTTGTAAATCTTTTCTGTACTCTCTCCGGTTTAACTATATCTGTCCTATAACAGGGTGACCAAAACTGTACACAGTACTCCAAGTGTGGCCTCACCAATGTCTTATACAACTGCAACATAATGTCCCAACTTCCATACTCAATGCCCTGACTGATGAAGGCCAGCGTACTAAATGCCTTTTTCATCACCCTGTCTACCTGTGACACCACTTTCAATGAACTATGCACTTATACTCCTACAGTAGGTCCCTCTGTTCCATTACACTCCCTAGTGCCCTGCCATTCATAGTATAAGTCTTATGCTGGTTTGACTTTCCAAAATGTATCACCTCACACTTATCTGTATTAAAGGTTTCTCATTTCAACACCACTTTGTAGACCTGCATTAATTCATGTTGGCACCACTTCATATTCCAGTTAAATAATTTACTTTGACTGAATGCAGACCAAACTTATCAAGGTTCAGTCCGGATGCAACCTCTTCAATCCTCTTACCGTCACAGCTGTATTATCCTTGGTCCACATCATGACACTCAAATCTCTTGGCTAATATTAATGCAACATACCAAGTTAACAGAGCCTGGACTCTATCACTTCTTACCTCCTAACACTAATCCTTAGAGAAAACTATAGCATCCTGTCATATCATATCCTGAAGAATTTCAGAAAAATACCTCACCTTTTGCTCCAGCATTCTTTTGCATCCTTTTCCTTGTGGCTAAACACATTACCAACCTTAAGATATGGAAATTAGTTGGCATTACACCTTTTTTTAGCCTGGTTTATTTTGTGAAAATACCCAAAATGTGTTTCACCTTTAATTTAAGTGTATGCAATGGGAGCCTGTTCCTGTTTGAAGATTATAGATAAGACCTGAAGAATGAGGAGGGACAGTTCATCATCATAGAGTGTAATGAGCACTGGGCCTCTTTAGATTGGAGTTCCTCTCTGCCCCACACTAGTGAGGAAAAGTAAGTGGTATAGATTTTGGTGATGCCATGTTTTCTTCAGAATTTTCTTCAGTCTTTGATTGCAACTAGAACCATCGTTTCTCCCCTCATCCCTGCTCTTGTGTTCTGCATCCAAACTTCCCTAACCCTGGGACTTGGCTGAGAGTCACTGGAGGTGAGGAAAATGGCCTGCCATTGATACCTTCACTCATGCAAGCTGCATAGGAAAACTCATAGCACCAGGAATTTTGTTTTCCCATTGGCTGGGGGCTAACTTGGTGCATTATTGTTGAGACAGTTTTCTTGGGAATGGCTCAGTTTCATTGTCACGAGGTTGAGAGAACGTAAGAAGGCATTATCACATTATAGTTCCATTATTCCTACTGGTTATAGAAAGGGAATTACATCTTTCCTCATCTTGACTAAACTTGTGAGATTTTTAAATGTATTCTGCAGTAGGTTCCTACCTGCCATTGTGAAACCTGTCCAAGTTGATCAACCCACAAGCTTCCCGTTTGCGACTGTCAGCCATCTCCAAAGTCCATGTATATATTGTAGTCTTCCATATGTGTGCCTCTTTATCCAGAAGTCTTTGCTTGGATCCCTCCAGGTTTTGTCCTTCACTACAGCAATGGCCCTTCAAAGTCATAAGTGGCATGAAATGTGACTACGACAAACTATTTCTCCTCATTCTTCATCTCCTATCTGCAGTCTTTAAGCACACTGATGTCTCTCCACTCTTGTTTACTAGGATGAGGTTAGGTTCAATTGGTACTACTGTCGATAACCAACTTCTGCTGCTTCTTTTCCTGCACCCTTGCCATTACTTCATTGTTTGCCCAGAATTTATCCTTGGTCCCTTTTTATTCCTCAATCCGTCCCCAGCAAAATTTGCTAATCCAGTACAACTCGTGTGAGCTCTTTGTTTTCCATTAATGTTTTATTCGTCATACATACATATTGGGTCCTGCAACAATCAAAAACATGGCATTGTATGATCCAATTTCCAGGCAACAGCGTCTCAGCTGCCTGAACTGTACACCCTTTTTAATACCAGCATACCCTGGATGAAGTTCCCTGCCATGTACAAGAGTTCATGAGGGATAGGTTGTGTGGTAAAGTGAATGGAAGTGGGGCTGGGGTAAGGGTGGGGTGTGATTGGGTGATGGGGGGTGGTGGTTGTGGTGAGGTTTGCCTGGGTTTGGGGACGTTCTCCCCGTGTCTGTGTGGGTTTCCTCCGGGTGCTCTGGTTTCCTCCCACATTCTAAAGACGTACAGGTTCGGAAGTTACGGGCATGCTATGTTGGCGCCGGAAGCGTGGCGACACTTGCGGGCTGCCCCCCAAATCACTACGCAAAAGATGTATTTCACTGTGTGTTTCGATGTACATGTGACGAATAAAGAGATCTCTTATCTCTTATCCCTTATCTCTGACCAGGTCTGTAATGAGATTCAGTTGACCCATTCTGTTTGGGTGAAGGACAAGAATACTAAACAACAAGAGAGAGAATTTTTAATTTATGGTAGGAAAGAAAACTGGAATTGTAAAAATGGAAAGGTTAAGGGATGAGTCTCTATCTCCCTCTCCTATTTCATTAACTTGGCCTGTTGATGGCCTTTCTGCCAGTTAAGAGGTTCAACAAATAGCGTACACTATTTATATAGAACCTCTGACATATGAGGTTCATGTACGAGCCCTCTACCACTTGTACTGCATTCCTGTGTGCAGTATTTCTACTCAAGTGTTAACCTGTTTATTTTAAACTGGAATTTCAGTCACTGACAAGGCTGCCTCTGATCACTACCTTGCCTTCTTTCTGTGTACGTTTCCCCTTCCCACCCCCAGGACAATCCACGCTTTCCCACAGCTGCTTCACCAGCATAGGCTCCAATTACCAGCTTCCCTCTGGCCTTCCACCTGCTGCAATGCCCTGCCCCAGAACTGGAGCCGCTCTTTATAAAAGTCACGAACAACGTTCTTTGAGATTGGGACCATGATGTGCTGTCTATCCTCAACTCTTATTGGCTGGTTTAGGATTTACAGCTTTCACATAATTGCCTACGCTAACCTTCTTCACATCCCCACCCTCTGATGACAGACAGCTTACCTAATTACATTCCCGTCCTTCATGGCCTATCAGAGAATCACCAGCAAAGGTTTCTCCTCCCATTTCTGTACCATTGCCTTTAGTGTTTTCGAAGGATCTGTCCTGGTCCCTGTCATGCCCTGTCTGGATGATTCTCCTTGAAGCATCACCTAACGACAACATCACCCACGGCAGTTTAAGAAGGTACGTCACCAACACCTTCTGATGGACACGGGACGGGAACTCTATACTGGCTTTGTCGATGACTTCCATAACCCATTAGACATCAAAGGAGAAAATCATGTTCCTTGTACACCAGCTTCTTTACTACCAGCCTTGTTGGTCTCTCCCCTGCATCTGATTCATCAGGCCACATGCACTGGATTCATGGACATTTCTTCCAGCAAAGTATTGGGAAAAAGAATGCCTTTGTCTTTTGTCCCTGCAACAAATGGCCTCACCCAGATATATACTTGATCTTTCTCCCTGGCATTTATCTCAGGCAGAACTACACAGTTAACAACTTTGGCATTGTATTTCACACTAAGGTGAGCTTCTGACACCAAGATCACCTCTTTCTTTGTAATATTGCCAAATTGCTTCACTGTCTCAGTATATCTAGCACTGAAATTCTTATCCTTTTATTATCTCTATACTTGACTGGTGCAGCGCACTCCAATGCGATCCCATTTTCTACCCTCTGTTAAGATTGAGATCATCCAGAATCATATCCTCTTCACATTAATGTGTAGGCCATCTACATCCACTTCATTTGCAAATAACAGATTCATCCATGTGATGAAGGGGCAATACCGTATGTTAATCCACTGGCAAGGAACTACTTCCCTTTTTTAACTTGCCTTTTCAATATGCAATCTAACTTTGCACTTTACAAAGTCACTCTATCCTAAATATTTTTTTTATTAAGGGTGTTAGATTTGTTGACACAGAGTAATATGGGCTGATTCTTTATTCAGAAATGGTGAATGAAACCTTGCTTCTGTCTTGCCAAGAGATGGGTCAGTCAACACTTTTTCTGTTACTATTCCTCAACCTTGCCTTCTTATTTCCCTTCCTATTCTTAATATTCTACTTAGAGCTTAGTATTTCAATACCTTAATGTGCCTTGAATTTCATCTTTGTTTTCAAAGCTTTCATTTCAGTCAGGCTTTGACTTTCTCCTTTCTGGGCTCCATGATTCCCTGTGTGAAGCACCTTGGGTTGTTTTATCATATTAAAGGTGTTGTAAAAATATTTGCTCTTGTTATATCTCTGAGAACATAGAAATCCTCAGTAAAGTCTCCCCAGAGGCACATTTTCTCATACTTTTGAATGGAGAGTAATAGGAAATACTTAAACCCCCCCAAGTTTTGTTCTCACAGTACATCAGTAAATTAAATATCCAGGGATAGCCTTCCAGGACTTACAAGCTTTAAAGAAGTAATAAAAGATGAAGGGACAAGAATTCTATGTGGATTTAAAGAGGATGATATCATCTTGATTTTATTTGTACAGATCTGGTCATAGGTTGACATTCCTTTGGAGGCTGCTTTTTACTTGAGCAGAAAAGGCAGGTGTGTGGAACACACATACATAAACACACACTAACACAGACACACATTCTGACAGATACACATGCGCACACCACACACACATATATAGACACATAAATAAATGTGTATATATATTTATGCAGGCATACACATACACAAGCATACATAAATTTACACATTCAAATGCACATACATACAAAGACATATTCACAGAAACTTAAACATGCAAACTCACACATATAAACAAAAACACACATATGCACACTTACTGCACACTTACAGAAACTCACACACTCAAACTCACACTTGCGTACAAATACACGTACACACTCATACACACAATCAGACACCACACACTGCCGCACACATACACATTGACAAACGTACTCTGATCGAACACATACAAGTAAACACATACATATATACACAGACTCATAGAGTCAAAGAATACTCCTTTCTTTATTTCCTTATAACTTGTTTTTCTCAATCCCAAACTGCTTTTAATAGAACAGCCCCACATACCTCTTAAAGCCAATTATCATTTAATTTGTTACCAGATAGACAAAATAGAGACCCTGTTTTCTCAAAAGCCATTTGAATATGGGAACTATGTACTTTCTTAAATTCTCCTCAGCTTAACCCGGGCTGTCACTGCATGGAGAGTTGGATGCAAAGCATAAAATTCATGGGAAAAAAAGAAGCTTGGCATGGCAGAGGCATGGTGAGGTCACCAGTGCCGTTGACTCTTATCTGAGCTGATTCAATTAAAGGGTAAGACAGTCCTTCCATCGTTGCAGGACTTGAGACTGCAAAGATCAGGCGCTTCCCTTATTTAGCGGAAATTCCTTTGCTGGTGATTGGAGCACTGAAATCTGTTGGACTGACAAGAATGTGCCACAGTTATTTATGTGTTGGCTGATAGATTTTGGATGGATTTCGGTTTGTTTTTAAATTTCACTGCTCTTGAACAAAGGGTTTTGATCCTTGAGACTGGTGCTTGTGAGCTATTCAGGGATGGAAAATAGCTATTAGATGTACCGGGGGTAATTGGTTTATTGAGTTTGTACAATATGTGTGCTCAGGAGTGACATTATCTCTGACAATGTCCATTGTACACAAATTATGAGGAGCTCAAAGTTTATGTAGTTTAATCAAAGACTCTTCCTATACAAGCCTTTGAAATTTTCTATAAATATTGTTGCAGCCCAGAGAGCAGTCAGTCACATGACACATTTCTTAAAAGTGTGACTGCCTTAAAGCAGCAATTGTTCACAAGCACTGCTACACATACTGTTGTGTTCATGTTTTGGCCCTGGGATCGTTCATTCAGCTTGTTAGTTCAGTGGGATTTTCTAGGCGTTCCTAATTTGTACCTCTGACTTGGGAGACCTTTGGGGTTCCAAACCATTTGGTTGAAACTGCAAGAGCAGGCTGATGGAGTCATTAAAAGCTCCATCTTCATGCACCTCATTCAGGCTGCTTGATTGCGGATGCTTGTTATATTCAGCTTACCATTTCCCCTATAGACTGTGTTTACATTACTTCCATTCCAGAAACAGGGTCACCCCCAACTTCAGTCATTGAGCTGCAGCGCACAGATGATGATTGATTATGTGCACATTCAAAGACTGAGCTGCATATCATCATTGAGGAAGGAATGGGTCTGACACTTAACATCCCCAAAACAAAGACCCTCAGCCAACCTACACAACACCAGCCCCCTAGCAATATAGGTTCACAACAAGACCCTGGGAAACATGGGCCACTTTCCATGTCTTGGGAGCCATCTCTCAGTGAAGGTAGACATGGTGCTGAAATTAACCATTTGCCTTTAGTGCACCATCACAGCTCTGGGCCATCGGTGGGAAAGATTGTTTCAAGATTAAGACCTCAAATCTGCAATGGTGACCCCTGACGTTTAGTATGCTCCTAAGCCTTGGTCCGTCCACGACAGGCATGCAGATGCACTGGAGAGATACTATAAATGGTCTCTCCACAAATACCTCCAAATACACTGGCAGGAAAAAGGAGGCAGTGCCAGCAACATCTCTCAGTCAACCTCCCCGCAGTGAGGTCCAAACTATACTCCATCAGTTCTGATGGGCAGACCACATTGTTCGCATCCCTGACACCAGCCTCCTGAAGTAAACACTCCACTCTGATCTCAGAGCATAGGACGAGATTTCCAGGTGGGAGAGGATGCAACTCAAGGTCTGCTCGAAAATCTACAACACCCTCATCGACTTATGGGAATTGCTTAGCCCATGACTACTCAAAATGAGGATGGAGCATTCAGGTTGGCACTGAGAATCTTGAGTTCATTCTTCCAGAGCATGCAGAAGCCTCTAGCATAAATGACAAAAGGTGTGCGCTGCCTTACAAGCAACCCACCCCCCGCCCACCCCATTAGATACCTCCTGCCCCATTTGTGAGTTTGCGTGTAGATTGACCTCATAAACCATCTTGGAATGCACAGAACTGGAATAGGAGCCAGTCATCCTTGTCTCTGAGGAACTGCTTAAGAAGAGGAAGAAGTAACTTTCAGATCACTGCTGCAAGGGTTTTAAAACAAAAGCTGGGAAAAGATTTGGCTGGCATTTAGGCTGGAGTTGTGAACTGTTGTTCCTTGTTACTGGTCTGCCTCGATCACTGGCTCTCTTCCTTGAGGAGAATTAGGCAGCTGTTTGCCTGGGACAGCTGTACGGAACACTTTGCTAGAAGGGGCCTAAAAACCTGGCTCCTTCATTTACTGGCTATAATCAACAAGACGACTCCTCCTGCCTTTGAAGTGGAGTAGTAGTTGGAAACTGCAGTAATTATTTCACAATAACATATCTGTTTCAGTTATGGATTACAATTGCAGATGTTAAAAATGTTTCTGCGAGGCTCCAAAGTAAGCTGCTTGGTTTTCTGTTTTGTTTCTGGCCGAAGGAAAAATTAGGCTGCAATTCACAATTATCAAAAGGATCGTTTTCATCTGTCGGTTTGCAGCTCAAAATACAACCGATGGATTATTGCCAGTTCAGCTACAGTTTGAAGCAGAGATCTCAGATACAATTTGCAGCCCTGCTTTTAATCAGGTGGATAGTTAAAATGGAGGTTGAGGCTGGTTTGCGTTCTATTTGCTCTGTGCCACATTTTAAAAATCAAGGTAAACATTCTGAGGGAGGGCAGCCTGCTCTTGGCAGGTGCATGTCTACTTATAAAGGACTAATCAAACCTACGGACAGCTTTTGGTTCCATAGGAACTCTGAGACAAGCAGATCAGAAGCAGGGCATCTGACCTCTTGTTCTGCTTTTGGGGTCACCATTAATCCAGCGGTGGAGCGCTGACATCCTGGGGAGTGGGTCTCAATGCACCTCACATCTGTCCTGAGCATGAACCAGGTAGGCCTGCCAGATATATAGCAACCACATGGAAAGTGAAAATGCAGGTTAGTGTTTGACTTATTTCCCTTTAGTTTAATGTTTTTATTCATTTGTCAGTTAATTTTGTTTTTAAATTGGTTTTTGTAATTTTTATTATTTTGATCTACTTATATAGATTATAAATGCTTTTACCATGGGAGACATTTAAAAATTGTTCAAAGGCTTTTGACAGTGGCACCTGTCGTGTGTAGGGGTCTGCTTGTCTATCCATTAACATTCAAAGAAAGTAGTTCTGGGCTGTCTGTCAGGGCAGTGAGCTGGATACAGTATGATCTGGCCCACTGTTAAAGGTACAGCTCGTTGATGTCATTGGCGCCGTGATCCATCATTATCAGGTGCTCCCAGGAAGCTTGTCCAGATTGAAACCTGCCAGTAATATCCTGGCAAAATGGGTGGATCGCACGTCCAACGACTCTGCATATGAAAGACACAGTACATCATCACTAACATTCTATTACAGGAGAGGCTCCAGATCACTTCTTTCTTTACTATTATCTTACTTTTTGCCAAGAACATTCCTTTCACTGTCAAGGTAGTTATGGCTGGTCTTCTCCCAGGAGAGACACTGTTGAAGAAGAACATGAGGGGAATAAAGGAAAATACATGAGACCTGAGTTCATCTGATATCAGTGGCAATATGTGGTGTAAACCTTCAGGATAAGGGATTGGCCATTTCAGCCTGAGATGAGGAGAAGTTTCTCTATCTACTGGGTTGTGGATGCTCAGTCGCTGGGAATATTCAATGCTGAAATCAATAGATTTTTAGGTTTAAGGAATCAGAGGATATGTGGATCAAGTGAGAAAGTGTATTCACCATGATCTGATTGAATGGTAGGACAGGATTATGATGGTTGATTCCTGGTTTAGTTTCTTAGGACTTTGGGGATAACACCCTGGCTGTCTTTGAAATAGTAGTTCATGGTCTTTAATGTCTACTTGAGAAAACAGACCTCAGATAATATCTCATCCAGAAGGTGAGACCTCTGACAGTGCAGTATTCCCTCAGTATTGCACTGTAATGTCAGTCCAGATATTTGTGCTCAGGTTACAGGTGGGCAACTTAAACCCAGAACCTGCAGTGCAGTCCTGGACTTGTTGTGTCCAGTTGAACAAAGTGTAACTGACTGAAAACAAGTTGGTTGTTATGGAGCAGTCATCTGTTGGATATATGATACATATAAGATATTTATTTATTAGTCATATGTACATTGAAACACACAGTCGTATGTGTCTTTTTGCATTACTGAGAATGTGCTGGGGGCAGCCCGCAAGTGTCGCCACTCTTCCAGCGCCAACATGGCATGCCCACAGCTCTTAACCTGTACGTCTTTGGAATGTGGGAGGAAACCAGAGCACCTGGAGGAAACCCATGCAGGCATGGGGAGAACATACAAAATCCTTGCAGACAGCGGCGGGAATTGAACCCAGGTCGCTGGCGCTGTAATAACGTTATGCTAACCACTACACTACCGTGCTTCCTACACTACCTTGCCACCCTTACATTAGCGACTTTTATCAGCAGAAAAGGATACGACACCTTTAGTATGTTACTAATAATTGATCACAGAAATGTCAAAGTCAAAGTCGAGTTTATTGTCATATAAGTACATGGTACAATGAAAATCTTACTTGCAGCAGCATCACAGGCACATAGCATCAGAAGAAAAACATTCACAAGAAAAACATAAGTTAAGCAGAAATTATACAGAATTATTACAAGAAAGAACACAATTAGAACAGAGAAAAACAAAGTTCATTGTAGTGCAAGGTGGTCATAGTTTGCATCGTGGTGCATCACATAGGTTTCTACGAGGTAATTAGCCATAAAATGAATAGCAACAAGGGAGCAGGAGTTTAGCCCCTTGAGTCTGTTCCACCACTAAGTGATGTAATGGCTCCTTCCATAAGCCTGTCTCTGCACTATATTCCAGAATTCCCTGCTTAATAGAAACCTATCAATCTCAGTTTTTTTTAAATTAGCAGATGACCCACCATTAACTGCTCGTTGCATACAAGAGTCCCAAACCTGTATCATCATCTGCACATAGTAAGTTCCTTCTTGAAAGGACTGGTTCTAATTTTTACCCTCTGTTCCTTAGTCCTGGATTACCTGTCCAGCAGAAAGAGCTCCCCTCTATCTGCTCTCTCTCCTCTTACTATCTTGAAAGCTTTGATCAAATCATCGTTAATCTAAATTCCAGGGAGATAAAGCTGATATTGTGCAATCTCTCCTCATAAATTAACTTTTGGAATCCAGCATCATTCTGATAAATCTAGGCTGCACTTTGTTCAAGGTCAATATATCCTTCCTGAGGTGTGTGCACAGAGCTGCTCTCAGTGTGGGCTAAGCAAGGCTTTCTGTAGCTCTGCATAACTTCTATGTCTTCTAGTCTAGTGCTTCAAATATAAATGCTAACCTTGCATTGGATCTTCTGATTATTTACTGTATCCATCCATAACATTTTGATGATCTACAGTATGTACAATCCAGTAGATACATAATCAATCCACTAGTTCAGTTGTTTTGAGGCATGCCATATATTGTTAAATAGGATTAGGTCAGCCTAGCTCATGTTTGAGACCAGCCTACAGACTTATGTGCCACTGTGCTCTCCATAGGTTGCCATGCCATGGAAAAATGCTTTTGCGTTTGATATTCACGTAAAAAATGGACTGAAATGTGATCTCCCAAGAGTGCCCTATTCTCAGATTACTTTCCATGTAGCTTTGAGTTGTCAAACATTTGGGTTTTGTGTCATCTTCGTCAGAGGTGTTCTTCCACTTTTGTCGATTTTCAAATTGTGGTACATTGCAAAGTGTTTCTTGGAGCTGATGGAATTGGATTTTGGCTTCCATATTAAATATCTGGTTAGATCCCTGGGTAGCAATAGAAATATAGAGGTCTAGATATCTTGGGAAATGATAGCTATGCTTTTGTTGTATTGTTGGAAAGCCTCCTATACAATACACTGGAAAATATTGTTCAGAAAATACTTTCCACAATGCCCATGGGCTTAAAGGAGATGCTAGTGTCAGGTATAAACATGCTTCATCACCTTGGGAGAACTCTCCTTCCTCAACCTACTCCAGTCTTGTGTAATCATGGCTTTCTTGGCACCTTCCTGGGAGCTGCTTTCTTCTCGTCAGGCATTGTCCCATTGACTTTCTGCAGAGGAATGGTTTAAGCTAGTGACTGGCAAACTCAGGAATGTTGTCAGAGGTTCTTCACACAAGGTGGATGTTGCCTAGAAGACTTGGAATCATTTAAAAATATAACAGAGACTGACAATGACTTTTTTCCCCAATATATGGGCTAAGATAAGTGGCGCAATTGACATCTGCTTTACCCAACTTTAAGTCTTGCGTGTATTTTGAAGGTAGACCTTACAAACTAATGCTGCTGCCTTGAACGTAATGTAGCAGAAGGAAAATCAAGTGATTGGCTAACAGGTCCTGTGGAATTATCTGTGGTGTGAAACTCTGGAAAGCACAGGGTTGTCATTTTTACTTTCGAAAGACCTTCAAGTCCAGACTGCGAAGTGCTGATGTTCTGAAAGTGGCTCCTACTGTGAAGGCATTCCCCTAACTGCCCATATAGGGATCCTGCACTTAGTTTCTTTGCTAGTCCCTGAGACCTGTTCCCAACTGCCCAGACCAGGCCAGCCCTGCATAAGGAAACTGAGATTCAATGAAAATCTCATTTAATTATTGGAGGTGCTTTCTAATCATCCCCAGTGGCATGACATGAGTAGCATCACCTCACCTGCCACTGGGCAACAGAGGGCATAGTTGATCTCCGCTTATTCACTGCCCTCTACCACCCAGTGCAATCGACCCAAACTGGTATGGGTACCAAGTGAAACAATACTGATGGACATTTATCTCCACAGAGCAACCACCATTCAGATACCCACTGGCCATTCATTACCTTTATGTTTGTACCAGGTAGTGAATAACCAGCAGTACATAGAGGAGTGCTGCTCACAAAGAAAATTGAATGATTCTCATTCAGTCATTAGAAGTGAAAAGCAGAATGACAGTTGTTCCATATATTGATTGACCTTATGGATATCTGACACTCTCTGCTCCTTCTAAAAGTACTGGCAGTTTGAGCTGAGCTGACCTATTCACACCCAAACTGGCCTGATGCAAATTTCAGGCAGGCTTGAAAGTGGAAATGAACCTCTGTTGGTCTGGAACATTCAAGAGCTTGCCTAAATATGCAAACTGGGGTGTCACAATGTTGACGAGCCCCTATCACAAATTATAGTTTCAAAGGGACACAAACCATCTGTGCAATTGTTTCAGATGAGTGGCCTGACCAGCAGCCCTTAAATGGTCGCTCACAAATACCTGTTACTAGTTAGCTGTATAAATAAGAAATAATGAATACAATGATAGTCCCCAATTAGTGATCAATGTACATAAGCATTGTTTAAAATGACATTTATGCATGCCTGTGCATTACCTCGAAATCTTGAGAATTTATAGTACAATTGCAGCAATTGGAGGAGAGTAGTTTTGAGAGCTTAATTCAATTCAATTTTGTTTTATTAATGGCTTTACTGCTGTTCAAAGAGCCTCACGTGACTTACATTAGCTCCATACAAATGACTGCAGATTTAAATCAAGAACTGGTGCATTCATCAGGAAGGTAATTAAAGAAAACATTATGTTTCTGATACATAAGTGAATGTGGTCAGGGTTCATTAATAATGCAGGAATATAACATGTGCTATATAGTTCAGGAGACTAAATTGGAGCACCCCTTATATGCTTGACTAATAATTGGTCCACAGTAAGCCTCGTAGAGATTGATAGTAAGCAGAATTACAATGCAAAATAACAGACTGAGAATTGATCTCATTACTGAGGGTCATTCTCATTGACAACTTCCCACATAACAGGGGGGGGGGGGGGTGGTGGGGTTGGGGGAGCTTTTTCTGAATTGGGTACAGTAGTTTGCATAGAGATAGCTTCCTGATGTCCTGATGTAGGATATTTCCTTGGGTTCAGGAGTGATTAACTGATGACGTCTCAACATAAACCTTAAGGGAACTGGCAGCCCTTACTATAAACCTAAGGGTTAGCACAGAGGCACATCTCTCTTTGAACTACTTTCCTCTAAGCTATTATTGAGCATGAAAAATGAATTGTATCTTAGAGCCAAATTAAGGCAAATCAACCAAGCTTACAGTTAGTTCATTAATCACCAGGAAAGAGGTAATGATTTAAATGTCATCAAAAGCATCACCTCAACGTGATCTCATTATGACTACAAAGAACTAGTGTTCTTTGATTATTCACAGTAGAGTCTGACCTACCTAACTATCATTTATAATCTTTAAGTCCGGTTGCAGCATCTTGTAGCTTATTACCTTCTCAAAGATGGTTAAAGTTTAGGAAACTATTCACAAAACCATCTAATAAGAGATTAAAGCATTTGATCCTCAAAGTGAAAGGAAGAGACTTGAATTCATGCAATTCCTTTCTATGACCATCAGAAATACCTTAAAACCATGCATATTGTTAAATACCTTTTCAAGTAAGTCTAGGATCTGAGGGCACAGCCTCAGAATAAAGAGACATCTCTTTGAAACTGAGATGAAGAGGAAGGGGATAAGGGTTACAGGGAGAAGGTGGGAGAATGGGCTTGAAAAAAAATCAGCCATGATTGAATGGCAGAGCAGACTCAATGGGCCGAATGGCCTAATTCTGCTCCTAAATCTTAAGGTTATGATCTAATTGTTACTTGGTAAACAAATGCATTTTAGGTTTACAGATATAATCACATTAATCCAAGTGAAAAGAAAAGGTCTGTATCGCTGCTTTAATTTGTTTTAGTCCATCACCAAATAAGAACCTTGAGGAACTCAGTACTTTTCAGATCAGTTGAAACAATTTCCACTTCCAGTAGGAGGTGAATGTTCCAGATTCACTCCAGGATGGATGGACTTATTCTCCCACTCTCAGGTGCAGTGTTGAGGAGTGCAGCATTGCCAGGAGGACACTGCTTTGGATGATATATTAAGGTTCCATATTGTATGGGAGAGTTTGTTACCGATGTTGGTATAGGATATGTAGGCAGTACAGTGGCGCAGCTAGTAGAACCTCTATCTCACGGTGCCAGAGTCCCAGGTTCAATCCTGACCTCAGCAGCTATCTTTGTGGAGTTTACACATCTTCCTGGTCACCAGGTGCTCCAGTTTCCTCTCTTATTCCAAAAAATGTTGGTCGGTTAATTGGCCATTTAAAATTGCCCCTCAGATTGGTAAAATTGATAAGAATATGGGGAGAATAAAAAACAGGATTAATGTAAGGTTGGTGTAAATGGGTTGTTGATGTCCGGTGCAGTCTCTGGACCAAATGGCTGGTTTTCGTACTGTATCCCTCTATAACTCTGTGACTTCATGATTTGCATTGTGTGATTTTTGGACACTAAAAGCTTCAAAACGGTGAAAAGAAGGTCATGTACGCTTCTAGGTTAGGGTGTGCTACTCACCTTGGTGAGTAAGGCTGATCCAGGAATGTCTTTTACCCACAGCTGAAGCAGAGGTTAGATTATTTTGTGTATGCCAATAAGGGACCGAACTATTGTTAGAGATCCCCACACCGTGGTTAGTTTGGCTGGAAGCAGCTTGCTCGAGCATACTGAGGGACAAAGGAGGGAAGAAATGTTTCTGATTTCAGGGCAAGAGGAGCTTGAATGATCCTTCTGACCCTGCAAACATGATATCTGACTTCCCCAGTTCCCCCCCCACCCCCGAAGACTGCATCTCTGCACATCACCTGATCTCCCACATGCCCCTTCCAGACCTATCATTCCACCTATCCCATGTCCCTGCTGATACAGGCTTACCTGACATCCTTGTGTTGTCCTGCTTCTGTCCCCAACCAGCCTCATTCACCCAAGTGCTGCCCCTGGTCCATTACTGTTTTCTGTTCCACTCTCTTCATTGGGGCTGCAGCATCACAACTGCTGTATCACACCAGGATTTAATACCTAACATCAGTGGCGCAGCATCACAACTGCTGTATCACACCAGGATTTAATACCTAACATCAGTGGCACTCGAGACCTCACCAGTAGCACCAGCTATGGCTTTGGTCGGTATCCTTCTTGTTTCTGAGTCAGCATCTGTGGGTTCAGGCTCAGGTATAACTGCCTCTCCAGTCCTGCGCTGTTTGGATAAGACACTAAACCCAGTCCTCATCTGCTCTCTCAGATAGACATAAATGGCCCCAATTGGAAGGTGCAGGGGTGGGGGGGGGGGGGGGGGGGGGCAGTGGAGAGAGAGAGAGAGAGAGAGAGAGAGAGAGATTTCATTTGCTGAAAAGTTCTTCGGGATGTCCTAAGGTTGTGAAAGGTTCACTAGCAACCATTCCCTGCATCGAATCTCACCATTACATTGACATTACATTGAAAACAACAACCTTCATTTCTATAATGCCTTTTATGCAGGAAGTTACTGAGAAACTTTTGAGACCTATTCATGTAATATTGATGTAACTGAAGGTCACCAAAGCTTGGTCAAAAAGGCTGATGTTAAACAATATCTGAAAGAGGAAGGTGAAGCAGTAATGCTGAGATTTAGGAAGGTAATTCCATGAGTTTTAGCTTTGGCAGCTTAATGCACAACCACCAATAATGGAGTGATAAAACAGTCAAGAGATGAGTGAAAGAGAGGGAGAGCACAGATGTAGAGATGTAGAGATGGTCGAGATGGTGGCAGGCACAGTAGTGTAGTGGTTAGCATAATGTTACTACAGCGCCAGCGACCCGGGTTCAATTCTGGCCACTGTCTGTAAGGAGTTTGTATGTTCTCCCTGTGTCTGCGTGGGTTTCCTCCGGGTGCTCCGGTTTCCTCTCACATTCCAAAGGCGTACAGGTTAGGAAGTTGTCGGCATGCTGTTGTTGGCGCCGGAAGTGTGGCGACACTTGCGGGCTGCCCCCAGAACACTCTATGCAAAAGATGCATTTCACTGTGTGTTTTGATATACACGTGACCAATAAAGATATTTTATCTTATTTATAATAATAAGGAAAGCTGAGGACACAGAGGAATTTGGAACTACGCTCTAATAGAAAGATTGGCGATCAGGACAAAGAACCAGAGGCAAGAGCACTTATCACCCAGAGATCATGCCACATCCTTGAGTCAAATTCTTCAGGATAGCACAGAAAAAAACTAAAAGGAAAGAGCTTTTCCTTCCCAAAAGAAAATGATTGATCTTGCAAAAGATTGATCCACTTTGCTGTTTTGCACAATTGGGAAATTAAAGCATTTCAGAAGAGGACTGTAATAATACAATTAGAATTAATACAAAGGTTTCAGCTTTCATCCTTTAGTTCAGATGAAACATAGTGATTTAAATCTCCTTACAAATGTATGCATTAAGATATGCATGAAAGAAGAGAGTAAACAATTCCAGATGCAATTTTTTTTTCATTTAACGTCTGTTACCACAGCTCTAGCATGCAAATTGTTCAACTGAAGTTTTTTGCTGATGTTGAGGGATTCCTGCTATAATTCCTGTGGTGACCTTCTTATGAAGATGTTGGCTTCTCACATCGCACAAAGGTCATCTTTGGCAGCATTCTCCCTGCAGTAATAGCAGTAAATGGTACATGTTTATTGGGAAATGGTTTTGTATTTTATTAATGCAGTGATTTTCTTTTTTCCAAGATTCACTTGTCATCTCTCCTCTTGAAAAACAGGCTCCTCTTATAGTGCCAGTCTATCCCTGACCACATTGCTTAAACAATCAATTTTCCTCTGTGATCACAGAAGGGGAGCATCCTCAGGCTCTCCAGTGAGCCTGAACCTGCCTTTACAGTGGAAATGTGCTCCAACTGGGCAGCAATCAGAAACAGGAGCTCCCTAGTTTCTTGTGTTCTGAAAGAATTGGCCCTCATGCTGTTTGTGACATAAGATAAAATATCTTTATTAGTCACATGTACATCGAAACACACGGTGAAATGCATCTTTGGCATAGAGTGTTCTGGGGGCAGCCCACAAATGTTGTCACGCTTCCGGTGCCAACATAGCATGCCCACAACTTCCTAACCCATATGTCTTTGGAGTATGGCAGGAAACCGGAGTACCCGGAGGAAACCCACGCAGACATGGGGGGAAATGTACAAACTCCTTACAGACAATGGCCGGAATTGAACCCAGGTCTCTGGTGCTGTAATAGTGTTACGCTAACCGCTGCTCTACCGTGCCTGCCCACATTTGGACAGGTATCCCGACTTGGTACAAAGTAATATCTAAACTGGTCTGTTGAGGCTTCAGTATGTTAGGTCCCAAATCCACACTCATCATTTTCTTGTCTCTGTTGGAATCCAAAGCACTACACTGGAATCCTCCTAATTCAATTCTTGAACTAAATTCACTACAACTGTCACCAATGTGTATTATTCCTCCTCCTTTTCCCTCAGTACAGGCTACAATACCATTTTACAATGGCAGCATGCAAACTTGCATTTATATAGTGCCTTTAATATAGCAAGGAATTCCCAAGGTGAATCACTGGAGTATTATCAAACAAAACTCCTCCAACATTTACCCCAACTGAATATTGCCCAGCTGCCCATTGCCCAGCTGAATCAAACGACACTCACCTAATTCTATCCCATGCTATTTGATTGATGCCTGAGTATTTCCACCAGTGGTCTCTCTTCCTTGCACTGTCATTTCAGAAATTACCCCAGCAGACATAATGATCTTCTTCTCTTCCTTATCCACATACTGGTCCTCGACCACATAACCCACAGCTATATTCTGCCCCACCAGTGTCTTCGTTTTGATGGATAGCTTCTCCAAGATCCAGTCTTGGACAAGCTGCAATCTCTTCCAGATGGATATCAGGAAGAGCAAAGCCCCCGTCATACAAAGCTGACAGTTTTCAGCTGCCGAGACTCTGTGGAATGGATTTCCCTCCTCACATCTCTCCCCCTATCTGCCTCTCTTTCCTCCTTTGAGTCGATACCTACTGTTTGACCTAACAGTTGGTCACTTGCCCTAATATCTTTCTACATGGCTCAGTGTCAAGTTTTGCTTGAGAATTTCAATTGTAAGTGCTTTGGAACATTCTACCATGATAAAGCTACAATGTAGACGATATTATGGTTATTGCTGTTGATAATGTTCTAGTTCTGGTTATTGTATTTGAAAAGGACTTTAGTAGAAAGGATGATGCAACCATTTCATTAATGATGTCAGCCTTATCTGGTTGGCTGAGACTTTATCATCTTTTAACTTAATTGCATAATGTGCAACTTCTGGCCTAATGCACCATGACCATTGCTTTTCAAGTTTCACCTCATGCTCACTTAGCTATCAGATAGCTTTTTTCCTCTTTGGACAAAATTGTTATCTGAGCCTCTGTGTCATTAAAAAGCTTTTTCTAAAGTGGTTCTTAGATTAAGAGGGCTGCCGAAGATAAAACAAATCTTTGGAGTGGTGGTTAAAACCACTTCTTTTACTGTCAGCAAGAAGCAGGCAACATCTTACTCAATTCCTTTCAGGTTGGATGAATTTGGGTCATGTAGCATGCAATCAGCCCACGTTGCAAATCCCCAGTGGATCTTTCCAAATCTAATTTTCAGTAGACGTTTCCAGAGTTTAATGGGTTTACGTTTTGCTGAGGATTCTTTAAGAATCTTTCCCTTGATAGCCCACTCTCATCTGCAAGTTCAATATGTTAACTTCCTTCTTGCTGTATGATCTAAGCCTCAAGTGCATCCTTAAAGGAATGTGTGGGCAAGGCACATGGAGAGGATGGAAATTGAGGGAGGAGGATATACTTGAAGGAAGTTAGACATGAGGTAACAAATGAAATGCTTTGAGTATAAACTGATCCATGTGGCACAACAGGAAAATGTTGGATTGTCAGAATAAGAGGGAGAGAGAGAGGCAAAGCAAGAAGTATAGAGGATAAGTGGATAATCAATGATCAGGAGAGAATTTGATTTTGAATTAGAGAAAAGATACACATATTGTGTAGACTCAACAGAAAATCAGTTACAATATAATATATCATTATCTCTTTGAATGATACTATTATTATAAAATAGGTTATTTTGAATAAGATCATTTCAAATTCTATACTGAGGGATAAATATTCTCACATAATTAGCTATGAGAATGTGAGCCACAAGTATGTGAGAGTGTAGTAATCCAGAATTAAAAACAGAAACTGCTAGAAAGACTCAGCAGGTCAAGCCGCATCTGTGGGAAGAGAAACAGAGCTATCATTTCAGGTTGAAGACCCTTCATCAGAACTCAGGTTTGATCCTGTCCTCCAGTGTTGTCTGTGTGGAATTTGCATGTTGTCCCTGTGATCGCATGGGTTTCCTCCGGGTGCTCTGGTTTCCTCCCACATTCCAAAGACACGTGCACTGGTAGGTTAATTGGCCACTGTAAATTGCCCTTAGTGTGTTGGTGAATGGTAAAATCTGTGGGGAATTGATGGGAATGAGTGGAGAATAAAGAAAGTGGGATTAGTATAGGATTAGCGTAAATAGATGGTTGATAGTCAGCACAGACTCAGTGGGCCAAAGGGCTTGTTTTGGTGCTGTATAATTCTACAACTCCATGACTCCATGCTCCTAAACCACCTGATTGTGAAGGAAGGAATTTTGGATGGAACGTTTAGCAATAACGTAGTTGCAATGGATAAGGCCAGATAAGGTCAAATCAGTCAGCCATCAGCAGGCAAAGCCTGTCTCTCCAAAATCTAGTAGGCAGCACTTAGTTTGGAAAAATTGCCTTGCATATAGTCAGTAAGTTGTCTGACAGAGGCAAACCCACAGTTGCACCCATCACCCACTCTTGAGAGAGTCTAACCACAACCCCTTGTCATTCTACACCTATCTGGATACGTGCTTAGAATTTCCACAGAGGATTTCCTGAACACTGGCGAGGATTTTTGCCCATTTACGGGACTTGTGCCTGGGTTTCTGCCAAGTTTCTACCAAAGTTGCGATAAGAATCCAAATGGGAAAGAGAGGTTATGTTCAGCCTCATCAAACCCAATTTTGGCATGAGCACCCTGATCTTGCCCTGTCTTAACAGCACCACAATGGACTGAATCATGGTGGGACTAGCTTGACACTTGGAATCGCTGCCCGCAATCTCTGCATGTCCAGATGCAGAGGGCTGAGCTTATGAGGCTTCCACACTCCTAAATTGAGTTGCATAGTTAAAGAAGCAACTGGCTCTCCAGTGGCACAGTCCTTAAGCTGTGCCTTTGAAATGCACCAGCAGGCCCTGACAGGTGACCACTGGGGTTGGGATATGAGATATTTTAATAGTCTTTTTAACGTTTCTAATGTTTTGAGAGGCTTAAAACTTGGGTGGCACAATGGCACAGCTTGTGGAACCACTGTCTCACAGAGCCAGCTACCCAAGTTTGATCCTGACCTCAGACACTGTGTGTGTGGAGTTTGTACATTCTCCCTGTGACTGTGTGGGATTCCTATGGGTGCTCCAGTTTCCTCCTATATCCCAAAGACGTGCGAGTTTTAGGTTAATTGGTCACTGTAAATTGCCCCTCGTGTATAGGTAAGTGGTAGAAACTGGGGGGAACTGGGGAGAATTTGGGGAGAATAAAAAATGAGATTAATATAGGATTAGTGTAAATGAGTTGTTGATGGTCAGTGGACACGTGATGGGCTGAAGGGCCTGTTTCCGTTCTGTATCTCTCAATGACTCCATAAAATTAAGTAAATATTCAGAAAAAAATGAAACTCGAAAATATAAGCAAAATTGATTTAAAACAGTTGGAAGTTAAGCACATTAAATGAAAGCAAACTAAGTTTGCTTCCTGATCACAATACCCTGGAACCCCCACTTAAAATCAGTGTAGACTTGGATCCTGTTTCAGGTTTGATCTGGTGAGTGGCAGCTCCCCAATGTAACGCTGGGTAGCCTCAGCATGACATGGATCTGCTGGTGGATTACATGGGTGGGTTCTCCATTGGCAAGGATATCTGAGAAATTCACCTCAACGCCCTCACCCCTGAATCTGTCAGAAGGTCCAGGACTCACAGTGTGGACAATTAAGTCCATGTGAAGGGCTCACTGCCAGCAATTTCCTTCAGCCCCAGTCAGCAATGTTTGGCCCACTGAGTTACAAAGCACTTACAACACAGAAGCAGGCATTCAGTGCAACAGGTCCATCTGGTGACCACGCCCCTCACAAAGCTCAAACCCCCCTCCATCTCACCCTTGGCGATGGCCTTTCTCCAACATCATTTAGGTCAACGAACAGCAGATGATGAAAAATTTCAATGTGGGCTTGTGTTTCTGGCAAATAGATTCTACTTGCATTGGTTGTTTGTTGTGGAAAGAATGAGTGCAAGTTATTTTGTGATCCAGGGACGGGGAAAATCAAGGATTTATGAGAGTGTGTCTGAAATGGGTAAAATGCAAAGGAAACCATTAATTCCAGTTTTTCTTTGCTCTTCTTTCTCATCTTAGTGTCCTGTTGTGATTCACCCACTCCCACGACAGCGACAATGACAGTGGTTTCAGAAATTACAGAGCTGGCTGGCAGCAGCACGGTGATCTGACTCTGGTTCAGCTGCAGGACGGGTTCTTCAAGCTGTCTTCCACAGGCAAGAGGATCACAGCTGACGGGAACTCTGGCCCAAATTCCTGTAATCCGGAGGTGAATCCCTGCCCAACCTTGCAGCTTTTGCGTCAGTTGGTTATTAATATGCCTCTATAAAAGAATTACTCTAAGCTGTTATTGAATGCTAAGATGTGATAAGTTAATAAGACTGGGCAGAAATGCAATTATTTGCCTGTTACCAAAGCTTTCAGAGGACCATTAAGATATTAGACAGAGCAGGATAAAAGGGAGAGACAAGGATAGAAATAGGGAGAGAAGCGCCATGTTATCAGATAGGTGTCTGAAAGATTGTGCTGTGATACCACAAAGTCCAGGAGACACAGCATTGATGATAAGCAGGAAGGATTAGTGTTGTTGCTGACAACCTGACCTCTAGCAGTGATGTAACTGTGTCTAAATACAACCAACTCTATCAGGAACCACCTCAGGCACAGGATCAGCAGAGGTCATGGGTTAGGATACAAGGACCTCTGAGGTATTAAACCATTCTGACACGTAATCAGGCTGACAGTTTAGTCTGTGCAGGGATCAATGTTTATTTATGCTTTGTTTTGCAATGAGCCGGCACAAAGTAATTCCTTCTTTAGCTGGTACTCATATTATTCCATTTGTTGTCTGGCACCAGACACGGCTAAACCAGGTTAGATAGTGTAAACTTCCTGTCACTGGCCTCACACCTCACTCCTATCTGGCACAATGAACTCAGAATTTTGCTGTTGACTCTGCAGTTAAGGTCACATTGCAATGGAAGGCAAACAAAGTGAAATGTGTGACAAGGTTTGTTCATCACATCAACTTAGTTAGTGCAGCCAGAAGCTTTTTGCTGATATCCACTGCATATTAATTACCCCAGGTGTCAGACACTTTCCATGGGTAACTGCAATAATTCTTTCATTCATTCATTCACCATCTCCCTCAGAATCAGAATCATTATCACTGACATATGACGTGAAATTAAGATAGGAAATAAAATGCTGGCCATGCCCATATTCCGAACTATGTATAAATAAAATAGCCTTGCCTGTTAACAATTTGCTGAATGAACATGTACTATGAAGACCAGGATTCATTAGTATTGCCTCATTTAAATTATATCCTCCTTCTCTATCCTTCCTACTGAACTGGATAATCTCACTTCCCCACCTGATGATTCATCTGCCTACTACTTGGCACACCTATACCCAAGCCAAGCTTCCCTGGATCCCATGCTCTCTGACCTCCTGAAGAAGCTTACCATGTGGAACCTTGTCAAATGCCTTACTAAAATCCACGTAGACCACATCTACTGCACTACCCTCTTCAATCTGTCTGGTCACCTCCTCAAAGAACACTAACATGCTGGTGAGACATGATCTACCCTTCACAAAGCCATGCTGGCTGTCTCTGATCAGACCATGATTCTCTAAATGTCCATAGATCCTATCTCTAAGAATCCTTTCCAACAGCTTGCCCACCACAGATGTAAGGCTCACTGGTCTATAATTCCCTGGACTGTCCCTACTACCTTTTTTGAATAAGGGGACAACATTTGCCACCCTCCAGTCCTCCGGTACCATTCACGTGGACAACAAGGACTCAAAGATCTTAGCCAAAGGCTCAGCAATCTCATCCCTCACCTCACGGAGCAGCCTGGGGAATATTTTCTAAAAGCTCCATGATGGTTAGGTGGAAATGGATGCAAACAGCAGTGTTTTGCATAGGTTGGGAGAATGGAGACAGGCAGGGTCTGGGGGAAGCTTTTGAGAATGTGGGGGAAAAGAATTGGGATTAATGTAGGATTAGTGTAAGTGAATGATTGATGGTCAGCGCAGAATCAGTGGGCCAAAGGGCCTGTTTCTGTGTTGCATTTCTCTCTCACTCTAAGACATCCTCTCTCTTGATATCAACATGATCTAGAACATTAACCTTACCAACACTGTCCTCAGTGTCATCAAGACCCCTCTCCTTGGTGAATACTGAAGAGAAGTATTCATTGAGGACCTCACCCACTTCCACAGCTTCCAGGCACATCTTCCCATCTTTATCCCTAATTGGTCCTACCTTTACTTCCGTTATCCTTCTGCTCTTCACATAAGTGAAAAACGCCTTGGGTTTTTCCTTAACCCTGCTCGCCAAGGCCTTTTCATGTCCCCTTCTTGCTCTCCTCAGCCCTTTCTTAATTTCCTTCATCTTCTGCCCAAGATCAGGGAATACGTTGGCTGTTGACAAGTTCACATCCAATGCATGCATCGCCCTTGCTCAGAGGTATTTAAATGTTCAGTTTGCAGCTGGTTAAGAAGATTCTCTGCCACTTTGTCAAGAGCATTAAATGTTGGCCTTGCCAATGACAGCCACATCCTGCAATTGAATAAATAAATTGGGGCAGGCACAGTGGTGTAGCAGTAAGCGTAACACTATTACAGTGCCAGTGACCCGGGTTCAATTCCCCCCGCTGTCTGTAAGGAGTTTGTACGTTCTCCCCATGTCTGCGTGGGTTTCCTCCGGGTGATCTGGTTTCCTCCCACATTCCAAAGATGTACGGGTTAGGAAGTTGTGGGTATGCTATGTTGGCGCCGGAAGCATGGCGACACTTGTGGGCTGCCCCCAGAACACTCTACGCAAAAGATGCATTTCACTGTGTTTCAATGTACCTGTGACTAATAAAGGTATCTTATCTTAAAACACCCAGGACACTAGATTCTCAACCTGCTGACATAGACACTATAGTACCGTACACATTCTTAGGCTTCCTTAACTTGAATACTTGCAGGCTAGAATGTCTCCCTTGTTGAAGTAAGTAGCTGTGTGGGATGCAGTTCCTCTCCTCACTTCCCAGCTCTTCTTTATTAAGATGCTGCTGCAGGCCCACAGCCTGCATGTACACTGTCAGATTCCCTGATCTGCCAATAAAAAATAAGCTGCCTACTTTTGCTGGCAGTTCTGCCTGTCATTTAGAAGCATAGCGTACCCACCAAGAGCTTAGTAGTAAAGCATCAGCAGGTGAATGATAACAACACTCCATCACTACCTGATTTTTTTTCTCTTGGAGCAGTCATTGCAATTGGCAAAGATTTCTCTTAAAGCTCCATTGAAAATTAGGCAAACTAGACAAGTCAGTCTGTGTGCACATAGCCTATAGAAGTCCAAAAGCTGTTGGTGCATAGTTTAAGTGATTAAAGAAAGGATGCATTGATCAGAATAAATAAATAATAGAAAATAACGCAGACTGTGGGATCAGCACCATTACGCATTCAGCCCTTGAGCCTCTCCTGCTGTACAATTAGGTCATGGGCATCCTATATTTTAGTTCTGTCCTCCAGCCTTGATTGCATGTTTCCGAATTCCCTTACCTCCTGAAAATATCTATCAACCTTGATCTATTATTTTAATTGAGTTCAGCAGTACCCCACCTTGTTCTCAGTAGCTTTTAGGGGAGCAGGTTCTCCGAGACCTAGGACTCGACACCTCCCTCTGTAACTGGATCCTTGACTTTCTAACAAACAGACCGCAATCAGTGAGGATAGGCAGCAATACCTCCGGCACGATTATTCTCAACACTGGTGCCCCACAAGGCTGCATCCTCAGACTGTGCGGCCAGACTCTGCTCTAACTCCATCTACAAGTTTGTAGATGATACCACCGTTGTAGGCCGTATTTCAAACAGCGATGAATCGGAGTACAGGAAGGAGATAGAGAGCTTAGTGGAATGGTGTCATGACAACAACCTTTCCCTCAATGTCAACAAAACTAAAGAGCTGGTCATTGACTTCAGGAAAGGGGGCAGTGTACACGCACCTGTCTACATCAATGGTGCTGAGGTCGAGAGGGTTGAGATCTTCAAGTTCCTGGGAGTGAACATCACCAACAGCCTATCCTGGTCAAATCACGTCAATGCCACAGCCAAGAAAACTCACCAGCGCTTCTACTTCCTCAGAAGGCTAAAGAAATTTGGTTTGTCCCCTTTGACTCTCATCAACTTTTACCAATGCACCATAGAAAGCATCCTATCTGGATGTATCACGGCTTGGTATGGCAACTGCTCTGCCCAGGACCGCAAGAAGCTGCGGAGAGTTGTGGACACAGCCCAGCGCATCACGGTCACCAGCCTCCCCTCCTTGGACTCTTGTCTTTACTTCTAGTTGTCTTGGTGTAGCAGCCAGCATAATCAAAGACCCCACCCACCCGGGTCATTCTCTCTTCTCTCCTCTTCCATCGGGTAGAAGATACAGGAGCCTGAGGGCACGTACCACCAGATTTAAGGACAGCTTCTACCCCACTGTGATAAGACTATTGAACAGTTCCCTTATACAATGAGATGGACTATGACCTCATGATCTACCTTGTTGTGACCTCGCACCTTATTGCACTGCACTTTCTCTGTAGCTGTGACACTTTACTCTGTACTGTTATTGTTTTTACCTGTACTACTTCAATGCACTCTGTACTAACTCAATGTAACTGCACTGTGTAGTGAATTGACCTGTACGATCGGTTTGTAAGACAAGCTTTTCACTGTACCTCGGTACAAGTGACAATAATAAACCAATACCAATACCAATACCAATTTTAGATTGAGAACAGTGTGAAGACGTGCTTTCTGATGGAGTGATAGAGTATCTTAGACTCTTCCACCACCTGGCAGACTGACTTTCCTTCTCCAGTGGGACAGTTTAAGATTATTTTCAGAAGGGTTTCTAGGGTTCTCTACCTTAGTTCCTACATAGCAGGAGAACATTCAAGGAAACTGCTGATGTTGGGTGGGTGAGGGTGAAGCCGCATCCGACTGATAGTGTCTGCTCCTTTAGGGAATAGAAGCTGAGACCGTCTCGCCAAGTAGACAATAAGATGTGGATACACTGGAGGGAGAAGGAAAGTGTGTTCCCTAAAACACCAGTTATAGTAAAGACAAAGTCAGAGAAGTGAATGACTGAGCTAGCCTGAACCAGCTGGCTCTAATTTTCAGCTCCTGCCCTCTTGTGTTGGTCTCACCCAGCAGAAGAAGTAGCTTCCCCCCCCATCTATCATATCAACATCTTTGATCATCTTAAACACTGCAATTAAATCACTCCCTAATCTTTATCCTCAAGGGAATATGTGCTTCATTGCTTCCTGGACTTCACTCTATAATTATGGGAGAACCGACTTCAGGGAAATATTAACCACAACTTAATAAATGTGAGACCAAAAGATGCTCTTGAGAGTTAGGATTCAGTGCATGAAGCTGAAAGGTTCTTTCATTTGCGTTGTTAACACTGGAGAAATGCAGTCACTTCATCAGTATCATAGTGGTACTGTACAGGTATCAGGGTTTGCTCTAAACTGCTGTGGTTGCTAATTATGAACCTTGCACCTTCACTGGACAAATAACCCAGAGGCCTGAGTTATTTTTCCCACCCTGGAAACTGTAAATAAGTTGGTGCCAATGAAGGTGACCATGAAATCAGTGAGAACCACTATGGCTCTCCTCGTCCTTCAGGGAAGGAAACTGGCCTTCCTTTACCTGGTCTGTTTTTTACATATTTCTGGACCAAAGTCAATTTGGTTGACACTTAACTACCCTCTGAAACTGCCAGGCAAGCCACCCACTTCAAGAACAATTAGGGAAGGGTAATAAAAACAGCATTGCTAGTGACTCAAGAAGGCAGCATCCATCATTAAGGACACTCACCACCCGGGACATGTCCTCTTCACGTTACTACCATCGGAGAGGAGGTACAGGAGCCTGAAGACCCACACTCAACGTTTCGGGAACAGCTGCTTCCCTTCCGCCATCAGATTTCTGAACGGTCCATGAACCCATGAACACTACCTTGTTATTCCTCTTTTGCACTATTTATTTATTTTTGTAACTTATTGTAATTTTTATGTCTTTATGTCTTGCACTATACTGCTGCTACAAAACAACAAATTTCACGACATATGTCAGTGATAATAAGCCTGATCCTGATTCTGATTCTGATTCTGACACCCATAATCTCTGAATGAAAATCTCTGCTTTTAAACAGGAATCACATCTGGATACTGCAAACAGCCTTCGCTGATTTTGGCTGCAATTTAAAAGAAAGATTTTTTTGGGAACAAGGCTATCTTATTGTTGGAACCAAATTACGTGAGGAATCAAGGTCCCAAAATACAAAATCGGTTCCAATTAGAGACCAAAAACAGACCTCAGTAAAGTAGAGTTCAATGTATGGAAAGTTAGGCCTGCTCATGTGCCTCCAGCAAGAAATAAAGTGCTGGAGAAAGTCAGTGGGTTGAGCAGCATCTGTGGTGGGAAAGGAATAGTCCGCGTTTCTGGCTGAGACCCTGCATCTTTTCCCCCCCCACACACAGATGCTGCTTGACTCATTGAGTTCCTCCAGCAGATTGCTTTTTTTGCTCCAGATTTCAGCATCAGCAGTCTCCTGTGTCCTCATGAACCTCCAGGACTGGCTACACCATTCAGGTCATGACTGGAGCCTGGTAAACAGGACAGTGCAAAAAGCAAGGCAGGGCCACAGAGAATGAGTTATCTGGCTCAAGATCAGATCATTGAAGTACAAAAACTACCAAAACCAGCAGTGGTGATGACAGTGCAGAATATGGATAGGTTTGCTGACATCCAGAGGTAGAAGACAGGTTTGGGATATAAGAGATAACATTACATTTAATTTGGAAGTGTAAAAATGATTTAAGGAGAAATATTCACAGTGAAAGCAAAAAAAACCTTATTGATGGGGATCACTTTAAATTTGGTGGACTTACCTGGAACCATGGATTTTGGAGACAAACTTGGAAATAACAACTGTGTTCAAAGGACCAAGGCCTACTCCAATAGATACTAAAAGTTATGAATTAGCCCCAGTATTACCTCAATGGGGGCAAAACCTTTAAATCATTGCTTGCCCTAATTGTGAAGTCAATAGTGCCTGTTAGATACAAGAATTTATAAGAACTTCCTATTTTGACCACAACTGAAATAAGCTGAGCCCTGGGCACTGCAAGTTGGACAATTGTCTGTCACCTTTGGATGCGGTTTTAAATCCAGCTCAGACTGATCAGATGAAGATGTCTGGTGGCAGTAAGGGCTTTATTTTAAATGGCTTGTGTCAGTTGTAGCTTACATCAGGAATTCAGATCAGGTTAGCTGCCATGCCACCTGTCCTGGCTGCAGTTGCTGAAGGGTTTGACAGACGTTAAGAAACTAATCTAAAGATTTAGGAAATAAGCAGTTGGTAAGTTGTCAGCTGTACTATATATAAGCACAGGGGTCAGAGAGAATGAGAGTCTAATTCTGAGTTTAGGATGATAAGACAGCAGGAGTTGGAGAGTTGGTGGGTAAAATACACCTTAAATAATATTTGATGCACTTCTTATGAAAATTCATTTTTGCTGATTATTAGCTTGAGTGAAATGGTTCAAATCAAACCTTACAGGGTAAGCAAGTGTTTCTTAACTCACAATCATTGCACAGTCAAAATGCAGCTGGACATAATGGAGTTGGACATTAACACCTTTCATTTTTAATGTCAACTCTTTTGGTGGGATAACTGGAAAGCAGGTAGGCTATTCCTGCACTGATTGTTTGTCCTTGTACAACAAAGGGCATCTGAGGACGTTAAAATTTTTAATACTTTTGTCATACATAATTATTGTCTCCAGTTCATGAACAAACAATAATGCTTTAATGCAGAACTATATAAGAATTCAGATACTACATGTCAAATAAACTAATTTTGAATCTTTTTAGGGAATCATATGTTCCCTGTAGACCAAATGAATAAACTTTACATTAGTCAAATCAATAACTTGCTTCTTCTTGCACTTACCATATGCATAATGTTTCAAAGTCTTTCATTGGACAATAAATCTCAAATATTTCACCATAACCTATTAATTTCACAATTAAGACTTTTGACAGCTCCCATTGTGAATCTATGGAATTTTGCACACTAGCATCTAAAGACCCAAAGTGATGGAAGCAGCATTTTTTCAGCATGGGTGAGCCTGCTTTTTAAAGTTCATTTGCTAATTTGCCTTTTGTGTACTAACACCAATCTAAGAAAAGGTCATTGGTTTGTGGGTTTTGGAACAGTTTAATAATGGCTTCAAACATAAACACTGTGGCATTACAAAAAAAAGTGACACTAAGTTTGCAGGCTTGTGTATTCAATAAAGTTGTGTAAGTGTGGGAATGTGTGCCGTAACCTGGCTCAGTGAGATCATATATTGTTTTATTGCAAATGCAGCTGGTTGTGGAGAAAATTGAGCCATGCTGTGGGAAGACATGCATTTGTCTTCGCAATATCTTACCCTACAGGTTATGCGTGCTTAGGTATGCATGGAGAGGCCTTTGAAACATGGCCACAATTCGTCTTGGACACTCATAAGAAATGGGAGTTATAATAGATTGTACAGCCCCTTAAGCCTATTCCACATATATCAGATCATGGCTAATCTTCTACATCACTTACCTGCTTGATCCCTATGTCTCTTGATTCTTTTTGTGTCCAAAAATCTATCAATCTCAGCCCTGAATATACTCAATGACATACACAGTTCTCTGGTGCAGAGAACTCTAAAGATTTACAACTGAGTGAAGAAATCTCTCTTTGTTGCTGTCCTAAATTGTCTTTATCCTAAAGATTATGCCCTCATGCCCTGCATTCCTGGGCCCATAGCCCTATCAGTACCTATCCTATCAAGTTCTATCATAACCTTATAAATTGCAATAAGATTTGTTGTAATTCTCTTTCTTGTTCTCTTAAACTCCATGGAATGCTCAAAGAAGTTTGTCGTCAAGGGAAAATGGGAAATTTTAGGAAAAAAATGAAATTGATGTAAGTTCTGCTGGGATCAGTCCTAGCTTTTCTATTTAGATTTTACAAACATAGATAAAAGAGGGATGATATTGAGGCTTATTAATTATGTCAAATACAAAGAAGAAGACAAAGTTTATAAATAGGTGAGTGGTTGGACAGATGCAGGTTAAAACAGGAATATGCAGCAGTATACTTAGGTAAAGGAATCAGTAAAATAGAGTCTAGAGCAAGTACAATTCTTTCTTTCTCTATGTTATAATTTTGAACAGGGTGCAAGTACAATGTGAAAGATGCACTGATCTTCAAATAGGACATCAGCTAAAAGAGGTTAAATTTTGAATGCAACAATAAGGATTTTTTGTTAAATTTGTACTTTTATTTGCTTTAACTGATTGTGGAGTATCGTATGGAGCTTTGGACATTCTCTTCTATGAAGGTTATCTCAGTGGATAATCTCTAAAATCACAGACACAAATAAAACACATGATAATCTAAGTAATTTATGATAATATTCTTCAGGAAGTTTATCTTAGGAAGATTCTAAAATTCACCTGCCAGCATATAATTGAAATCATTTAGAAAATTGAATGAGCTGATAAATAGTGCTTGAGCTCGAAGCATGATGCCTTTCCTGGAAGAATCATACAATGTATATATTGGGCCATTCTTCATTGTGACTATAAACATACCACGTCATTTGGCAAATACGAGCACAAATCTCACTAGTAACTGTCAAACAGCTGGTAGAATAAAATTCCTGTGAACTCCCTGTGAAGGCCTGTGAGAGAGGCTGAGACCTCCAGGAAGATCTGCTGGAAAATGTCCTCATTTCTGTGAGAAATGTCATTTCTTTTAATGCTTCTATCATTATTTGAGTTGGTAAGAAAAATGGCAGAAGTGACTTCATTGTAAGAAACACTTTTAATAAATATGATATCTTAGCACATTTTCATCCTTCTTATAATTATTGGGTTCAAATTTTTTGAAAAGACGTTTTGAACCTTTTTAAGAATTTGTTTTGTTTGTGCTTGCAATATTTTCCATGGTTCCTATCATAGTGAAGTGGTAATTTAATATCTTTTTAACAAGAGCGAGCTTGAACCTATTTGTCCACAACAAATGTCCAGATGCCAAAGGTGTGACAAAGGAAGTGTGACCCATAAGGTGTGCATTCAGATCCATAGCTTTAATCTCCTGTGACTATCAGTCACTCAGAGAACACAGCGTGATTATGGATGGGATAAATATGGGGTGTCACAGTAGAGATAATTGGGGAGATCCTATGGTTTGGGTGAACAATGAAGGAAGAGGTTTTCAGCTTAAGCAGATGAAAATCATGCTGTTCTGAAATAAAAGGGACTTTTAATTGTTTGGTGGAGATGTAAATAGAGGAGGATGAATGAGAACAAAGAAGAAAGGAAAACTGCTAGAATTATGAGAGATAAAATACAGCAGTTGCTGGAAATCTGAAATAAAAGGAGATGCTGGAAATGGCCAGCAAGTCAGTCAGCATCTGTAGAGAGAGAAAAAAAACAGTTGACATTACAAGTTGATTACTTTTTCTGACACAAACTGAAAAGGGTGGCTATTTCAAATTGTTGAATTCAGTGTTAAATCCCAAGGGCTGTAACATGCCTAGTGGAAAGATAGGATGCTCTTCTTCGAGTTTATGTTGGTTTTATTGGAACAGAGTAAGAAGCCAAAGATAGGTCAGAGAAAGAGTGAGGGGCAGATTTAAAGTGAAAGGCAACTGGAGGATCAGGGTTACCTTTGTGGACTAAAAGGGGATATTCCACAAATTAGTTTCAATTGTTTGAGAAACTGTGATCTCACACTAGTGCCCTAACTATGGAAGTCCTGACAAACTACTGATTCAAAAGTCCAGTGACATCAAGTTTCCCAGAGTCTGAGGT
Organism: Pristis pectinata; assembly: GCF_009764475.1. Taxonomy (NCBI): domain Eukaryota; kingdom Metazoa; phylum Chordata; class Chondrichthyes; order Rhinopristiformes; family Pristidae; genus Pristis; species Pristis pectinata. The sequence goes on along the minus strand of NC_067407.1, from coordinate 88,492,034 downwards.
TAGGGCCTGGAAATATTGTGGACAAAGGGCCAGAGTCTGAATTGAGGACAAAGTCTTTGAGCAGGAACTCCAGGATACCAGAGCATTGAAGAGGGAGTGCCCAGCAACACAGAAAGGTGACTAAGAACATTGAGACAGAGTCAAGCCTAGAAAAACCTGGCTGAACTGTCTCGCCTGATAGTGTTCCATTTATGCCTTACCCGTTTTTCAAGAAAGGAGCCCCAAAGGATGAGGATTTAAAGGGTCTAGGAACACAGATGGAGGATCTGCTCGATGCAGAGGGACTGCTACACTATCAGACACACTGCCTTTCTAATGGTTTGTTAAATTTATGCAAGTTTACTTTCACAAGTGAATGCTAAGGATTCCATTGCTCTGTTCTGAAGAAGAGAAAAGGAGCTATCCCTGGTATCTTTTTCAACAATAATCCTTTAGCACCACAACAGATTATTTGGCCATGTTGACATTGCCGTTTGTGGGGGCTTGCTGCATGCAAATTGGACGCTGCATTTTCTATGTTATTGTAGTGTATCTATGTTACTTAAAATGTGTCTCACTTCCTGGGATGCACTTTGGATCCTGAATGCACTACAGGAATGCACAGTCTTTCTTGTTCTTGTTCATGGAATGAGGCAACATACCATTAATTACCCTGATGCCATTATCAGACCACAGAGCATGGGTCTGGAGTCACTTGCAACCAGACTAGGTACGGAGGAAATGTTCGTAATTAGTGAATCAATTGGCTTATATGACATCTTTCATGTAGTTTCAGCTGCTAAGCACAATATTGAACATTTGGTTTTCAATCTCATACCAGTAAGTATACTTGGGGAGGTGGTGGAGATTGGAAGGAGGGTGGGGTCAGTGGAAGTTCCTGGAGTTTGCTAAGATTGATGATTTCAATGTGGCATTTTGTTCCCCTTTACCAATTTTAGTTGGATAAACAGCACAGTAACTTAAGAGTCAAATTTCTTTGTATGAACAATTCAAACACAGTTGACCTTAATCACTTTATTTCTCTCTCTTTGCCTTTGTCCACATTTCTCCTTGTCTGCAGTAAACTCTTTCCAACATTAAAAATACCCGAAGGTGAAACACATTAGGCTTGACATTCCTGAAGGTGAAGAGGGGAGCTCACACAATCTAAGTCTGAATCCCATTCCCCAGGAATCCACTCCATTTAACAAGCATCTGGGTTCTTCTGCCTCCTTACTTTTTGCCCTATATCAAGAAATATGCTTGCATACTCACACATGGCAGCCTTGTCAGCTGAAAGCAGGGGTACCAAATCAGAAGAACTCAGCATGTGAGGCAACATCTTGGATACTTTCAGCATTTTTTGTTTTTGGTTGGATTTCTAGCATCTGGTGTTTTATTGATTCTACAGCTGACATACATTCCTTTAAGAGAAAGTCATCAGATCGTATCAATTAGATTTTAAAACAGAAACAGGCCATTCAGTCCAGTGGGTGTTGGGCTATATTTAGGATTTCCATAAATGTAATGATGTTATTTGTCTTAACCAGCCAGTGCATTAGTAAGTTCCACATTCTAATCACAGCTGATGAAATTTGTTGACTGCTTACTGGATTTATTGAAGACCATCTTATATTGCCCTTATATTTGTCCTGCCTAATAATTGGAAACTTTGAGGTAAAGTATTATTCTCTGTCGTTTTCACTAAGTGGATAATATTGTAACGTATGGGTTGAATGGAACCAAATTTCATAAGTAGAGCTCAGCCTACATTCGCTACGATTTTGCATGTTTAGCATATTCAAAAGAGGAGGAATTTCTCCCCCAACTTCATTGCAATTATCCTATCAAGCCCCTTTATTGTTGAAATAGTATCCATCATATCAGACAGCTTTAAGTTTTCTCTTTCCTGGAGAATAGAGCCTCACATGATGCCATCTTCACTAACACCTAAGCCCTACAGTTATATGCACAAAAATTATTTTGGTTCTGTCTGGAGCAGAAAGCATAAAAGTTATTTTTTTCTTAAACACTGAGGGTTGCTCTTACATCTGCCAATGGAACTGTTGAATAGGTGAAGACTTATTCATGTACCACCAGGCTCAAGGACAGCTTCTATCTCACTGTTATAAGACTATTGAATGGTCCCCTAGTACAATAAGACCTCACAATCTACCTCGTTATGACCTTGCACTTTATTCTCTGCCTGCACTGCACTTTCCCTGCAACTGTAACACTTTAATTCTGTATTCTGTTATTGTTTTCCCTTGTACTACCTCAATGCACTGATGTGATGAAATGATGTGTACGTGTGGATGGCATGCAAAACAGAGTTTTTCACTGTACCTCAATACATGTGACAATAATAACCCAATTTACCAATTCACCTTGGACGATTACGTGAGTATCAATCTTAAAATGGTATTAGCAAAAACTCCCATTGAGCACCAAAGAGTTTTGTTGTGCCTAACTTCCATAGATTCCTGGAATTTAGGCAATTTGAGTCTTCCAATGAAAAGATAAATCATCAGTGAAGAATTTTTTCTTTAAATCCAAAGCAAAGAAAGGAAAACATCTACCTAAAATCCATTGCTATATTGAAAGGTTAAAGACTGGAAGATTGAATTTAGTAGGCTACATTACTCACTATGAACATTTTGCCTTAAAAGAGATTTTTAAAGTTATTTGCCTTCAATTTGTTTTGAAAAACAAATGCATATTTTTCATGGATTGAAGAGAAGGATCCTACCAACTGCACTGATAGAACTGAACTAGTGAAAGTGAAGCCTAGCATGGATTTAGATCTCTAGATTGGAATTAGAAATGCAGATGAAGTTGGGAACTCCCTTCAGTTAGCAGGGTGATGGATCTAGGGAAGCATCAGCTCCACACCCATGTCTACTCAAAGAGCCCAAGGACTTCATGAAGGACTATTAACTACTGTGTTCAAAGGCAAATTAGGTGAAACATATAGATGTTTAATCTATTTATTGTGAAGGATGTATATCTTTGTGTGTCTATCATGTAACAATTTCCTCATAGTCTGGGAAACTTGGTAAGCAAACAACATTTTTAAAAGTGTTTTCAGTAGTTGCATGGATTCGCTTATTTTGCTCCTTTAAAAAATATTCATGTTACAGAATTATAAGGATATGTTTACGTACAACCTAATCAAATAGAAGAACCAAAGTGAATTAAAATAGGGCAAATTTGAATAGTAAGTATGACATAGAAATTTGCTGTGTCATAGTCAGGAAGTCCTTGGCCTAGAGCATTTGAGTCCACAAACACTGGAATTCCCTCCATAAACCTCTGCACCTTACTATTCTCTTTCCTCCTTGAAGAGGCTTTTTGATGAGTATCTTCTGCCTGTGCTTTTGTCTATCTCCCTATATGCTTCTTTGATAATGTTCTTATAAAGCACTATGGAAGCTTTTGCTGTTAAATGTGCAGTATAAATGTGTTAAATGTGCAGTATAAATGCGTTAAACAGAAGTGGCAACACTTAGTATCCTGCCTCTGAAACCCATTCCATTTGGATGCAGTTGGGAGGCAGATTACAATGGTATGACACATAACTATACAGAATATATTTGGCCAGGGATGAATTTCAAGGCAATCTTGTTGTTCTTGTGTATTTAATGCAGAAACAAGATATTTCACAGAAGTACAAGGACAAAAAAAAACAACTATATCAGATTTGTATTCTTAATTAAAGCAATTCAGACTCCTTCAGTTGCAAGTTAACAATTTGCTTTTTTGATGCTCCTGACCACTAGTGGTTCTGAAGCACCTTCTCTATGTCTTTGTTTATCATTAGGTACCATTCAAAGTGTTTGATGATTGCAGCTTACCCAACCAGTGGAAATAGTTGAAGCTAAACTCCTTATCGAAAACAAGTTAGAAAAGGGTAACTTACTGGCAGTTCACTGGGGCCTGGATCAGGAAGGGAACTGTTTCCAGCAATTTAATCACTAGCCAGATCAAATTCCACAGAGAACTGCAGGCCACCCACAGCCCAAGGTTCAGTTCGTAGCAGACTTCCCTGCCCACTGGGTCAAAGGCACAAGTCTGAGATGAGCTGAAGTCAGTTGCAAGCACATTTGACCTCCCTCTCTGTTGCTGCATTCAACATTGAAGAAGACTGGCAGAAGAACCATAATTCCATTTTTGAATGGAGTTGGTGACCCTGTGAAAAAAGCAAGGTGAACACAGGTGGTTTATCTATTTTACTTTTAATGTTTTTAACTTACTTCTTTCATTTTAAGCTGTTTTAATTAATTTATTTTACTCTTAAATAAATTTACTGATTTTCATATGTTTTAAATTATTTAAATCTATTTGAATTAAAAACAGTAGATTCTAGAATTGTCAGGCAACATCCATGTAGAGAGGATCAGAATTAATGTTTTTGGTCCCTGACATTTCATCAGAACTATTTGAACAGTTTTTGAATGTTAAATTACCAGAGATGTTTAAGAACATTCCTAAAAGCCTTTGACAGAGATACTCTGGGGATGGGGACTCAGAATCTGTGCTTGAGGACTTCCCGCAGTGCAAGGTCCCCTTCATCTCATGGGACACCTGTTGATTGGTCTTCCATATCTGGAACAGCTTACTAGGGGCAAATGGGCATCACAGATGGTGAGGACAGGCAACACCTGGACACAGGATAACCTGGCCTGATATTGTGATCAACCTGAAAATAAGACATGACACGTATCTTTATGTACAAAAATCATTCCAATTATGATAACCTTAAAACCTGTTCTGATTTTACAGCTAAACACGTTTTTGAAGAATATATCACTTCTGAGAATTGGAATTATTATCTGAAACAACATAACAAACAAAACCGTGTAATAGGATTTGCAGGCCTAAAGATAGTGAATGGTTGATATCATAAATTTGGGTTGAAGTTATTCAAGGGGATATAACGAGAGAAATTATTCATCACCAAAGTGAGACAGCCTGCCTATTGACCTACAGAAAGAGAACACATTAGACATCCAGTGCCAGTAGATGGGAACTAGCTGATCTGCAGAGTTTGGATGCATGAGAGGTGACTTGTTTGAAATATATAAGATCCTACGTGGTGGTGACAGAATGGATGAGGAGAGGATGTTTCCTCTTGTTAGAGAATTTAGAATTAGGGTCACTGTTTAAAAATAAGGGGTCATCCAATTTACACAGAAAGGAGATGACATTTTTTCTCTCATATGGAGATGAGTCTTTGGAATTCTCTTCCTTTAAGGGCAGTGGAACTAGAATCTTTGAATATTTTTAAGGCAAGGAGGTGAAAGATTATCTGGTGAAGGTGGGAATGGTACAATCAGAGGAACATGATGTCATTGAATGGCAGAGTAATCTCAAGGAGATGAGTGGCGTACTCCCATAACCATTGAAACTATTATATAACTTCATGTTCATATGTGAGTAGCCAAAGCAGCCACTGATGTGATCCATGGTGACTGTAAGCATTGTTAAATTCAAATGGTTCATCCAGCTTTTGGCTTTTCAGGAATGTAACTTGCATTATTGTTGAAGATTTTACAATGAAGAATAAATAAGCATCCGCAGCTTTGTTCTGATCATATCAGGTAATATTAATTGGCAATTTGATGCAAGTGCATCAAAGATAACCGGGTCACTTGGACAGATTACAATGCTCTGTGGGCTCTTCTGCTTCTTATTCCAATACGTCCCATAACAACATCAATAACTTGCATTTATCAACACCGGAAACATCCCAAGGGCTTCACAGGAGGGTTACCAAACAAACTTTGCCTCTGAGCAACATAAAGAAAAACCTCCATAGAGAGCAGAAAGCTTGATCAATGATGTAGGCTTTAAACATTATCTTCAATGTAATTGGTGGAAAGATTCAGAGAAAAAATTCCAGCACTTAATGCCAAGGCAGCATTCAATAATGGTAGAACAATTACAACTGTAGATGAACGGGAGGGAAAAATTGCAGTAGGGCAGATATCTCAGAAGATTGTAAACCTGGTTGGGGGGGGGGGGGGGGGGTGGAGGTCATAGATATGGATGAGCTCATTTGTGGAGGATGAAAGATGGGAGGGTAGCAAAGGAGTTTGAGTAGAATATTCAGCATGGAAACACTAGGATTGGTTGATCTATTCCAGCCCTTTTTTCATCTCATGCCACCAGCAGAATCTTCTGCTCTTTAATTGTTCAAGAGTTTATCTAGCTTCTACCTTCACTCTTCACCTAAACCAGTCCCTGTGGACAGTGAACTCCACATGCTTTCCATTCTCTGGATAAGGGAAGTTTCCTTTGAGTTTGCCATTGGGTTTATTGGTGCCTGTCTTATATTTATGGTTCCTTTTTCTGGTCTCCAATAATTGACAATAAAAGTAAAATAAAAAGCATGCATGAGGGCTTCAATGGCATCTGAGGGAGTTGGATTCAGACCACCTTATGGAAGTGTTTATGTCTCACAGATGAGGAAAATGGTGGATTGGGGTTTGTCTTTGCCTTAATGCTGACACCTGTTGACTATTTTGCTTGCATTGGCTGCTTGGAAGCATATGGCTGGTCCAGCTGGCAACCAGCACTGTGGTGTGCAACAGCCACACTGAGATCTGCACAAGGAAAGTAAATCTAATTAGAATGTGAGTGGCAGTTATGCAGTCATGTGGTTTCAATATTAGCAGCACATGCAAATCAGCGGTGGGAAATCTATGAACTTGTGGAGAACTTCAAGCATTTCTTTTTCATTATCAACTCAAGTCGTCAAGTGTATTGCACAGTATGGTGAGGTACAGGTACAATGAAACCTTGCTTGCAGCAGCGTCACAAGGTTTAGACAACACACAGAACATAAATTATACATAAATTATACCAGACAGTAAAAAAGAGTGTGCAGAACAAGACATTAGTGTAATAAAAAACACAATTAAAGACAAGTCCATGGTAGTGCAAGACGGAGTCCGTAGTGTTCTATTGCTGAGGTAGGATTAGGGTTGTGCAAGTCGGTTCAAGAACCTGATGGTTGTAAGAAATTTGCTGTCCTTGAACCTGGTGGTTTGGGACTTCAGACTTCTGTATTGACAGTAGCAGCGAGAAGAGGGTATGATCCAGATGGTGGGGGTCCTTGATGATAGGTGCCGCCACCTTGAGGTGGTGCCTCCTGTGGATGCTTTCAATGGTGGGGAGGACTGTGTCCAAGATGGACCAAGCTGTGTCTACTATTCTGTGCAGCCTCTTGTGTTCCTCTGCATTGGAATTGCCATACCAGGCCATGATGCAACCAGTCAGGATACTTTCAACAGTACATCTGCAGAAGTTTGTCAGAGTATTTGGTGACATGCCAAATCTCCTTAAGCTTCTAAGAAACCAGAGGCGCTGATGCTCCTCTCTTTGTGATTGCGTCAACGTACTGGGTCCAGGACAGGTCACCCGAGATGTTAACGCCCAGGAATTTGAAACTGCTGACTCTCTCCATCTCTGACTCACCAATGAGAACTGGCACGTGGTATCCCGACTTCCCCATTCTGAAGTCAACAATTAGCTCCTTGGTTTATTATTAGCAATAAAATGCTGCTTATTAATATATAATTTATCAAATGATCCTTCCATGACTAAAGGGACTGAGCAACCTATGCAAAGATTATATTTCTGTCCGTTAGTTTATATTAACTACATTTATTTGGTGGTAAGCTGGTAGGTAGAAATACTTCAGTCAATTGCTTCTTGCTTGGTACTGGCAGTAAGTCAATGTGTCCTATGGGAAGTTAATTGGAATGAATATTCTGACAAGTGGAGGTAGCTCAACTTGATTTCACAGAATAATAGTACAGTAGAGTGCAGAAAAATGTATTCAGCCTATTGAATCAGCCCTGGGTCTTTCTAAGAAGGATTTAGTTGGTCTCACTCCCCTGCTCTTTCTCCAAATCACTGCCAGTTTTTCCTCCAAACAATAATCCCAATTCCTTTAGTAAATCTACTTTTAACACTGTACTCACCACCCAAACATATTGTATCTTCCAAATCCCAACCACTTGTGTAAAAACATTCTTCTTTAGTGGTGACTCTGGTTTTCTTGCAAACCACTTAAAATCTGTGGCCTGAGGCTGTAAACCATTCTGCCACTAGAAACATTTATTCTTTAATTATGCTACCTAACCAATTTGTAATTTCAAACACCTCTGTCACATCCTCTCTTAGTCTTCTCTCTTTGAAGGAAAAATAATTAACACACATAAAGAAACTGTGCTTTGGGTGCAAATTCATTTTTGGCCGCCAGCGCAACACAGACATGGAACTTTGACTGTCCACTATACTCCCTTCACTCTATTTACTTCCATATATAAAGGAAGGAATGAACAATGGGCATCCAGATTCTAATGCTCATTTAGCCCTGGCAACCAAAGAGATTTCAACCTTCATGTGTTCACAGAAGATTCTCAATAATATATTTCAATGAAGATCTCCTCCCATTCCCCGCAGGAAGCCTATTAATAAATGCGAAAGATCCTTGTGATTATGGAAAAATATTTGATCAAGTTTCCATTTTCCCCAAGTGCACGGAACTGTAGAAAATAGAATGAGAATTCAGAATCAATGGTTTGTCCCAAAATCTCATCTCTCACTACTTCTCTGTTAATATGTAAGCATGTAGTGTGAATCAAGCTGGTCTGTTGCACTGCAGCAGCTGATCAGTGATAAAGTCACTATTTCTTTTGAATAATGTACCTGTAACTTCTTTAATACATTGTCCCTGTGTAATCAGTGAAGTGGTAATCCATGAGGCCTAAGACCAACAAACTGGTGGAAACCTACCACGGAATGGGTTACCTTAATTTGTGTATTGTGTCAAGTTCAATGGGTAATCTCATATAAAGGAGATTCTTCAGGGGAAAATGCTCACAGTATGAAGAATTTTACATTGAGTTTGAGAAGGACAGACCTATGCTACTGTATATTCCTGAATTTAAATACTTATAATTACATGGTATGAGGAGTGAGTTCACTAAGATAGATTGGTCAACTAGATTAAAATGTTTTGTTGGTGAAAAGATGATACCAAATATTTAAAGGATACCTTGTGGCATTGGAGGTAGTACAGCTGTCTCACAGCTCCAGTGAACCATGTTCAATGCTAACCTTCCAGTGTTGCCTGTATGGAGCTTACACATTCTCCCTGTTAGATGTGTGCTCTGATTTCCCCTTCTCCCACATCCCCAAGACATGCTGATTGTTATGTTAGTTGGCTACTGTAAATTGCCCTTGCAAGTGGCTAGTGAGAGTATCAGGGTGAGGGGAGGGGGTGGGTGTTGTTAATGACGTATGTAAAAGTATAGTTTACAGGGAAATAAGTGGGGGTCTGAGATTGATGGGATTGCTCTAAAAAGCTGGCATGGACTATCTGGGCTGAATGGTATCCTTCGATGTTGATAGGGAAAATGGAGTTAATTCTCATTGAACATGCATTCCATTAAGAAATAATTATCGAGAAGTTGCCTCGGTTGGATTTCACTCTCTCAGTACACAAAACGTGCAACAAATACAACTAAAACTTCATTTGGATCACCCACAAAATATTGTGAAATTGGGCAAAACTGTATTAAAGATGGTGCCTTCACCATTTGCATATAAGATCATGCACCAGAATTGGATCTGGCAGTTTCCATCGAGAGCTTCCTTAGATGTTCACAGCTGTCACATCATTGCTGTGCTGATCATTGGGTAGGGCATCACACTGAAAGAGCACATGGCACAGCACAGAACGTCTGGATAACAGGGTGTGTGGGGCTTAAAGACAATGCAGCAATGGTGGGGGGCAGGCAAAGGGGATTTCCAGTGTGTATGGACACACCCCCCACCCCCCCACCACCATGTGCTGATTGCAACATGTAGTTCAGATGAGTTTGGTGCAAAGAGGCTGTGAACAATGAAGGAAGATCCACTGATGCACTTTCCATCATCTTGACAATTGAAAACTGAGCTTGACAGATGCTGTATGCAAGGCATCAATGTCATAGTGCTTTACTTTCTCATCTCTGCACAATATACTCCTAGCTTTTCTGTGAGAAGATCAAAAGTTGAGCCCAAAACATCCATCTTCTGTTGGCAATAGGCAGGGCTCTATACTGTCTCTATACAGGGCCCTACACAGCGGTGTGGCTAATAGAGCTGCTGCCTCAAAGATCCAGAGAATCAGATTCAATCCTGACATCTGGCATTGTCTGTGTGGAGTTTGCACATCCTCCCTGTGACCACGTGGGTTTCCCACATGTACTTGGGTTTCCTATCATATCCCATAGACAGGAAGATTGGTAGATTAATTCATCACTGTAAATTGCCCCTAGTATGTCAATGAGTGGAAGAATCTGAGCAGAGTAGATGGGAAAATGAGGAAAATAAGATAGGATCAATGTAGGATTGATGTAAATGGGCACTTAATTGATGGTTTGGACTCCATGGTCTGAAGCAACTGTATCTGTGCTGTACGATTCTATGACTGTATGACATATGCACTACATAATTGACACCAGGAACATGTCAGCCGTGCTAAGGCAAATTGCTCACAGTAGAGAGCAGGCCAATTTCCTTATGGACGTAATCTCACACAGAGATGGTCATTAAGCCAATCTAACCTGGGTAAAAATCACTCCTATATGCAATTTGAATATTAAAAGTTTGCAGAAATGGATGTAATTTCTCGACTAATAAATTGAGATGAAAAGTGATCCATTTGTAGCTAATCAAAGGTTATTAGATTAAAAGAAGTTTTATAAAGCTGCCATGTGAAGCAATGATCCTATGGATTGGGAGAGTTTTGAACAAACAAGCAGAAGAGCATAACAAATTATAAAATCAATAAGACATAGTAAACTTACAATACACCAAATAAAAACAGTGAGGACTTGTACATGTGTATAAAAAGGAAGACAAAAGCAACAGAAACCATAGGTTCCTTAGTGGAAGAAGCAGTAAAATGCAAAAAGGTATAGGAAATAAGGGGCATTGATCATGTGGATTGTCAGAGGCTTTTCCCCAGGGCTGAAATGGTGGCCACAGGAGGACACAGGTTTAAGGTGCTGGGGAATAGGTACAGAGGAGACTTCAGGGTTAAGTTTTTTACGCAGAGAGTGGTGAGTGTGTGGAATGGGTTGCCGGCAACAGTGGTGGAGGCGGATACGATAGGGTCTTTTAAGAGACTTTTGGATCGGTACATGAAGCTGAGAAAAATAGAGGGCTATGGGTAAACCTCGATATTTCTAAGGTAGGGACATGTTCGGCACAACTTTGTGGGCCGAAGGGCCTGTATTGTGCTGTAGGTTTTCTATGTTTTTATGTTTCTATGAAATAACAATAAAAACTGAAAGTGATGGAAATACTCAGCAAGTCAGGCAGCAGCTGTGAAGAGGGAAACAATGCTGATGTTTCAGGTTGATGACCTTTCATTAGAACTGTGACTAATTTTGAAGGAGGGTTGCTGACCTGAAATGAGAACTGTCTCCCTCTTCACCTGACATGGTTAGAATCTTCAGCTTTTTCTGTCTTTATTTCAGATTTGCAGCATGTTCAGCTTTACTTCTTTCCAAATAGGAAATGGCTTAAATGATGTTACCTTTGGCTGGGGTGTCTAGAACCAGGGGTCATAGTCTTAGGACTGAGATAAGAAGAATTCTTTCACCAAGAGGGTGGTGAATTTTTGGAATTCTCTGTCTAAGCAAGCTGTAGATGCTCAAACACTGAGTACATTCAAGACAGAGTGTTGTGACTGCTGACTGAATTACACGGAGGCTGTAGCGGAGAGATATAAAAGGTCTTTATTCAACACAGCAGATCTCTGGAGAATCTATGAGATAAAAGATTAAATAAGATTTCATTGAGTGATGAAACAGGAACAATAAGCCAAATGACCTACTCCTGCTTCTTTTTCTATTCCTTAATGCAGAGCTATGCAATAGATTGAGGAGGAACTCAAGAATTAGCCCAATGAATTAGCTCTGCTTTATGTCCAATAAATTGGAATTTGGTTATTATTGTCACTTGCACCGAGGTACAGTGAAAAATTTGTCTTGCATACCGTTCATACAGATCAATTCATTACACAGTGCATTGAGGTAGTACAGGGTAAGACAATAACAGAATGCAGAATAAAGTGTAACAGCTACAGAGAAATTGCAGTGTTGGCAGACGATAAGGTGCAAGGTCATAACAAGGTAGATTGTGAGGTCAAGAGTCCATCTTATCGTACTAGGAACAGTTCAATAGTCTTATAATAGCAGGATAGAAGCTGTCCTTGAGCCTGCTGGTATGTGCTTTCAGGCTTTTGTATCTTCTGCCTGATGGAAGGGGAAAGAAGAGAGAATGTCCTGGGTGGGTAGGTATTTGATAATACTGCCTGCTTTACCAAGGCAGCAAGAAGTATAGACAGAGTCCATGGAGGGGAGGCAGGTTTCTGTGATGTGTTGAGCTGTGTCCACAATTCTCTGCAGTTTCTTGCAGTCACAGGCAGAGCAGTTGCCGTATCAAGCCATGATGCATTCAGATAGAATGCTTTCTATGGAGTATTGATAAAAGTTGGTGAGTGTCAAGGGGGACATGCCAAATTTCTTTATCATTTGAGGAAGCACAGGCGCTGGTTAGCTTTCTTGGCCATGGCGTCAGTGTGGTTGGACCAGGACAGGCTATTGGTGATGTTCACTCCTAGGAACTTGAAGATCTCAATCCTCTCGACCTCAGCACTGTTGATGTAGACAGGTGTATGTGCACTGCCCCACCCCACCCCACCCCCTTCCTGAAGTCAATGACCAGCTCTTTCGTTTTGCTGACATTGAGGGAAAGGTTGTTGTCATGATACCATGTCACTAGGCTCTCTATCTCCTTCCTGTACTCTGACTCATCATTGTTTGAGATACGGCCCACTACGGTGGTATCATCTGCAAACTTGTAGATGGAGCTAGAGCAGAATCTGGCCATGCAGACATGAGTGTATAAGGAGTAGAGTAGGGGGCTAAGGACACAGCCTTGTGAGGCACCAGTGTTGAGAATAATCGTGGCGGAGGTGTTGTTGCCTATCCTCACTGACTGCGGTCTGTTAGTCAGGAAGTCAAGGATCCACTTGCAGAGGGAGGTGTTAAATCCCAGGTCTCTGAGTTTGATGATGAGTTTGCTTGGAATTATAGTATTGAAGCTGGAGCTGTAGTCAATGAACAATAGTCTAACGTAGGTTCCTTTACTGTCAAGGTGTTCCAGAGATGAGTGTAGGGCCAGGGAGATGGCATCCACTCTAGACCTGTTTCAATGGTAGTCGGATTGCACTGGGAGGCAGGAGTTAATGCGTGCCATGACCAGCCTCTCGAAGCATTTCATGATGGTGGATGTTAGAGCCACCGGGCAGTAATCATTAAGGCACGTTACCTTGTTTTTCTTAGGTGCCGGGATGATAGTGGTCTTCTTAAAGCAGATGGGAACCAAAACACATCTCTCTTTTACCATGGAGACCAAGTTGCATGCAGTATACCATATGTTGTTTCACCAGCACCCAGTAATTTTGCATCTAAACTTCCCAACTTTTGTACTTCAAACCTTTTGCAATAAAGGCCAACATCCCATTAGCATTCTGAAGTACTTGCTGTTGCTGCATGCTGATTTTTATGCTTCATGGACGAGGACATCCAAATCCCTTAATTCAGAATTTGTGAATTATTGGAATTCTTTACTTCAAAGAACTGTAAATGCCCATTCATTGAATGTTGGCTGAGTCCAATAGATTTTCAGACACCAAGGGAATCAGGGAAAAAGGGAATCAGGTGGGAAAATGGAGTTGAGTAATGACCTCATTGAAAGAGTAGGCTCCTGAGGTGGTGTGGCTCATCTCTTATAAGCTTATGGAGTTAGCAATTACTGTCAGTGCAAAGCCTGCTAACTGCAATTTCTAAACAAGCTGAGTGTATTGGAATCTTTGGGTGCTGTGTGTTACCAGTGATACATGGAAGAGTTAAACAGAAAAACGGGTACGTTTACACAATTCAGAGTGTTGGATACACTAATAAATTATGTCAAGACTAAATTCCAGCCTTACAAAATACAATACAGTGTCAGAGTGATTCTGAAGGGATAATGACCCTGGATTAATCATATAATACTTCTTTTTGTGTTCTAAGGTCATGCAGGCTGTCAAAAACCATGTTCAGGAAGCATATTTCATTTGGCTTAATACAGCTTCAATCGCGTGTAAATTTCCCAAGCTACAGAGATGACATCACATCATTCATCAGATCCAATGTATTTAGTGGGTGTAAATTCTTCCTCACATTTGTATGTGTTTATTGTTTCATTTTATTATTAGAACTTTGGGCCCATTTTTGTTACCAAGGCCAGCCCTTTTCCAACGGTGCTCTCGTGGGTGTTTACACAAATATGTTTCCTTCAGATTAATTGGGGAAGAAAAGATTATCTGATTTTTTTCTAAAATACTTTGAAAGAAATACTGTTAAAGCTTAAGAGTTGACTTTGAGAATGTGTGATGTGCAGCAAATGACAACTCCCTTTAAATAATTATTTACTGTTAACAATCTCCTCAAGAGGGTCCTGTATCCTTTTAAGAGTCAACTCAATTTGACTTCAAAAGAATGAATTAAGAAATGTGATTAAAGTTCCCATGTTTGTCTAGAGGTTACCCCTCTCATTTGCTGCTGTTGTTGAGATTGGCATGCACTTTCTGAAGAACAGGAGCCTTAATAGTGTGGAACACAGAATGGACTAGACTTTCTCTATTCATGCATTCACCTTACCACCCTCAACTAATTGTGTTTTGTTATTGGCTAAAACAATCAAGTCATTGTTTAGCATGAAGAATATTTTCCAACAACCTTCTATTTCCTTTGCTTTGGGAAGTAAGTGCAATGCATAGCTGTCAACAGCACTGGTGTAATGATTTTTTGTTGGTTGCAAGGTTTCAAATGTGAAATGGTTAGAGCCCAGCTAATGTTAGTAATGTTAGTAATGTCTGGTGACTCTCAAAGAATGGCGCCTTTTAAAGCTCTTGGGAATTAGGCAGTGTAGTTCCAAGGCAGTCAGCTCCACGAGTGTCCTTCACTTTGGGAAATTTGGCTCAAATAAAGAAAAGAGAAATAGTGGATCCCTGATGGCTATAAAGATTCACAAAAGAAGTTTGAATCACCAGTGTTCAATGAATCTAAATAAAGCATCAAAGATAGCAGCATCTGTGACTTGTATTTATACAGTAACTTCAATGTGGAAAAATGTCCCAGAAGTACTTCACTGGAGTGTTATCAAAAGAAATTTGAAACTGACTCCCATGAAATATTAGGGCAAGAGACCAAATAGTTGGATTTCAGAAGCTGTCTTAAAGGAAAAGTGGGGATATAGAGGTAGGGAATGGTTTTGGGAGGAAATTCAGACTTCAGGACCTGGGCAGCTGAAGTTATGGTCATCTGTGATGGAATCTTGATAATCAGTGTTCAGCTAGAGATCAGAATTAGAGGTAGAGAGCGATCTGGAAGGGTTGGACAACAGGCAGCATTAACAGCGATAGAATACTTAAAGAGCAGAAGAATGAGTTGCATGATTATTTAGTACGTAATTAAATCAGCTAGAAAATCGAGCTTTGAAGCTTTGTGATTTTACCCTGACCACACCAGGAGAACTTCGCTGAATCTTTGTTGTGCCTCTCTTTACAAGTAGATATCTATACACTTGATCCCGAGACATTCACTCAAAGGGAGGCAGAATGTCCAGTTCCTGCTTTCTCTGCTGCCGAGCAGGCTGCGACAAGGGTGGTACCAGGTTTGGGGAGGGTAATAATTGACTTCAGGTTGATACAGATAGGCTGGTGGAATGGATGACATGTGGCAGATGAAACCTCAAGCAGAAAAATGTGCAATGTTCCATTGGTCCATGCACGAAAAATGAGAGGCAATTTTAACTAGCGTGCACAGTTTTGAAAAGAATAGAGGAACAGATAAACCTGGGAATATTTGTGTACAAATCAATGAAAGTGGTGGGGCAGATTGAGAGAAAAAATGTTTACTTAATAAAGCATCTGTAGTCTGGGCTTTCTAAACAGAGGCAGGGAATACAGGAGCAAGAAAGTTGTGATGAACATGAATAAATCACTGTTCCAGGCATTATTGAAGTATTGCATCCAGTTTATTTAATTTACCACATTTCATGAAAGATGCTCAGAGTATTGTATGCAGTTTTGATCACTAGACTATAGGAAGAATGTAGTTGTGCTGGAGAGAGTTCAGAGGAGCTTCATCAGGATGTTGCCGGGATTGGAAGACTTCAGTTATGTCTCTGTCTCCACACTCCAGTCTCTACACTTCACGTCTCTGCAATCCTGTCTCTGCACTCCTCTCTCTGCAGTGCTATCTCTACATTCCTGTTTCTGCACTCCTGTATTGCTCTTGTTTCTGCACCGCCTTCTCTGGACTCCTGTCTCTCTACTCCTGTCTCTGCACTCCTGTCTCAGAACTCATTTTTTTTGTCTCTGTTTGTTCCCCCTATTCCAGAAACATGATCTTTCAAACCTCAGTCATTGTGTTAGCACAGACACTCAGAGGATGAGCTCCAAACCTTCATCAACTGACTCACACTAAACATCAGTAAGACAAAGATCCTTCATCAGCCTGCCCTACTACCACAGAGACCCTGGACAATGTGGACCACTTCCCATGCATCTGGAGTGACATGTCAGTGAGGGCAGAATCAATGACAAAATCACCCATCACCTCCATTGAGCTAGGACAGCTCCAAGGCAGCTGAGGAAAAGAAGTGAAGATGAAAAACCCAGCAACAAGCTCTTGGTTTACCAAGTAACAGTGATCCCTGCCCTCCTGTATGCTTTTGAGATGTGGACATCTTACAGTAGGCATCTCAAAGTATTGGATAGGAACCACAGTTACTGCCTCCACAATATCCTCCATATTCATTGGTAGGATAAGCAACCCAATGTCAGCGTCTTCATCCATGCCAACACCCACAACATTGAGGCTCTGATCACCCTCAAGGAGCTCCGTTGGGCAGGCCACATTGTCCTTACTTCTGACACCATACTCCTGAAGCAAGCACTCTACTCTGAGCTCCCACACAGGGAGGACAGAAATATCACTTTGAAGCTTTGAAGCATCCTCGAAAAAGTAATGTCCTGACTGACTCAGTGAACCTCTAGCTGAAGACTGCTCAGCATGGGCGAGAAGGCGTCAAGCACTCTCCAGTGGGAGCATGTGGAGGCCAAATGCAAGCAGCAGAGTGTAGAGCAGTTCAAAAAAACCCTCCCACTCGCCCCATCAAGCTTCAAGTGCCCCATTTGCAGGTCTCACATTAACCTCATCGGCTGCCTCAAAACCAGCAAGTGGTGTGGAAGCAAATCATTCTCAATCCAAAGTAACTGCCAAGAAGAAGATTCCCATCCTCTCCCTAATGCTGAGGTTCAGCCATTGTTGCACTTACAAGTATTTCAGTCCTTTCTTCTCTACAAGACAATCACAAATAACAACATGTCTAAACAGAGCTTATATATTCCTGCTGCTGAATCAAGAAATTTCAACCTGTTTCCTAATGTGAGTGCCGTATCACAAATAATCACAGTTACTCCTGTACTGATTCTGGACTTGTTTGTTTTACGACCTTTCCTATCACTAATAGGACAGTGATGCTCTTTTTCTGTTCCCTGCAGAGTAGAAAGGACTTAGACATTCAGCAGAATGGGTAAATGAATTCAGTAAATAGATAAATGAATCAAATGGTAAAGGAATATTTACTTAGTGAGCAAAATGAGAAAATGAAGTGGAGGTTTTGCAGAAATATTATGAAGTGGGTTTAAAAGATCAATGTTCAGAAGGATAATAGTCAGTCCATCTGAAGGAATTTTCAAGTATAGTTTTTCTTTTATTGGCCTTAGGATTCTTTTCTTCTTTTATTACTTGTCCCAGGTACAAGTGCTGAGGTGGGAGAAGTAGATAGAGATGAAGAACTGTATGGTCTTGGATGTTCTGGCCATTGTGATGTTATGAAGGTGTGACGGACCAGATGGACTTTTGCTGCCTCACATCATCAGATGCCAGTACATTTTGTTTGTTTTGCCAACAGGAAGGTTTGTGTTTGGACCAAACAGAGAAAGAGTTAGCTGAGTTTGTGCATTAAATACACATCACACTCTACTTAGCAGCAAAGGTGCATCAGCTTTAGCTCAATATATCAGAAGTGACTTGGGGTTTTAGAATATAATATTATTGTGTATTGTTATAATTCTAAAAGGTACAATGATAAACTACCTCCCTGGTGCTAACTACAGATAGGTTATCTCCAGTTAGGTTATTCAGTTTTGGGGTTGCCTGGCTGGTGCAGCTAAAGGTGTGATTTACACACAAACAAATATATGTCTCACTGACAATTCATGCTTTAGTAACAAAAGAACGCCTTGGTCGCCAAGGACAATTTCCCCAGAACAACGCCTGCTGGCCTGAGCACTCTGCCATCGCATAATGTATGTAGGCTACACAACAGCCCCAGTTGTAACACTACATTAAATATTCAGTACTCTGCACATTGAAACATGTGAACAATGAAAGTCTGTGCCCTTCATTGATGCTTTAATCCACTCTCTTTAAAAGGGTGCCAACAGTACAGAATAGTGTCTGCAGTTTGTATCTGTTTGTGTGTGTGTGTGTGTGTGTGTGTGTGTGTTTACTTGTGTTTGTGCATTAAATATGTAGGAGCAAATGTATTCATGCATATATATTTACACATTTGTGTGGAATCAAGGCAAATTAAAATGATAGACATGGCAATAGAAAGAGAAAGAGACAAAACTGGATTTAAAAATATTGTATGGATACATGAGAGAAAGAATGCATGTGTGTACAACTGTGTAAGTCAAACATTGACAGAATGAGACAGATATCTTCAATACAGAAAATCAGTAGTTATTGGCTTGAATTGCTGAACGGTACCATTTAAAAAATTAGTCAGCCACCATCAACAGGAGTCAGATCGACAGACTGTTTTACCAGAATCCAAGTCATGTTCTCTAATTGTCTGAGACCCAACCAGAGATGAGGACATTCATTGAGAATTTATGCACCCTCTTTTATCAGTCACAATGCAGCTGTCAGCTCAGCCGTACTGTGGATGCGCATAAATCAGAGCCATAAATCTAGATGGATGGCATCTGTGGGAATGATATGGGCCAGAAACAAACTTTCTTGCATATGCCTAAATTAAAAATGATACTGCTCACATTTCTTGACATAAACTGAAATGCTTGTCAAATATATGTTACATGCAGGGGCTGAATCCAAGAAGGACCATTACATCCACAGTGGCATCACTAATAAACAGACTACCTGGTTATTATCATTGTGTGGGATCTTACTGCACTCAGTTTGAATGCTGTACTTTCTACAGTGCATAGATGAATGTAGTTTAAAAGTATGCCATGAGCTGCAAAGACCTTTGAGACATTCAAGGTTGTGAAAATGTTTACACAAGTACAAAATGTTTTTGCTAAAGAAATTCATCCCTGAAATTTGTTCCATTGATTGAAGACGTGTTTCTAGGCATTTTTCAGTTGTTCCTAATTAATCCAGACATTGTGTCATTTTAATCTGAGTTGTTCTGTAGTTGATAGCAGTGGAGGTTTTTTTTGATGCCAAGTTAGCATTAGGTTAATTAAGAGCTTTTTATTTTATTTATCTCACTTTAATTTATCGAATAATAACAAGTTGTATTGAACGCTCTACGCAAAAGATGCATTTCACTGTGTTTTGATGTACATATGACTAACAAAGATATCTTATCTTATTTTATTTTATCAGTGTTTAACAAATATTTTTCCATTCTGTCACCAAACATAAATTTGTCTTTGTTTAAGAAAGCTTGGCAGTGTAAGTGGTGAGAGGTTGTTTTTCTAGCTGGAGCATGAAGAACCAGAAATCATATCAGGATAAGATGTCTCACAGTTGGTCTGGTGTCAAAATCAAGAGGACATAGGCTTATGGTGAGAGGGATGAGTTTTAAAGGGGACCTGAGGGGAAAGTTTATTTACACTGAGACGGTTGATATCTGGAATGCAGTGCCAGAGGAATTTAGATAGGCAGGACATATAAGGGTACAGACTTAATCCAGACAAATGGGATTAGTATAGGTGGGCAAAACTGTCGGCATGGATATGGTCGGCCGAAGGGCCCGTTTCTGTGCTGTATGAATCTATGTCTAAGTAGGAGCAAAGGGAGAAGTAACTTCTTTACTCAGCCTGTTGACCTTTGGAATTGTCTACTTCATAGGCTGGTTGGTACCTTGTCATTGAGTCCATTCAAACATAAGTCACATTTTCTCACAGTCAGAAGATACAGGCACCATGCAGGAACATGGACATGTGGTGTAGGACCAGCTCTTGTCATGCTGAATAGCTGGGCAGCTGGAGATGTCTACTCCTACACCTATTTCTTATGTTCCCATAGTGGGGTTTCAAGCACAAATAAGTGAATACTGAGCCAAGTTCTGGAGTGAGTTTGCAGACCTTTAGATTTACCAAGAAAAGTATTGTTGCTCCTCTCTGTTGACTTCTGGATGAATTACAAACCAAGTGTAAGTGTGAGCAATAATTTTACAACCATTAAACTAGGCATCTAGCACATTCAGGAGACTTGATTTACTGGGACATCAAGTTACACCATTACACCATTAAAAAGCCTGATGAAGAGCCAAGATGAAAGTTGATGCTGCTGAACTTGAATATGTCATTCAGATTTTTCACTGTTGGTCCTGAAAATGAGGATGTTCCCCCTCTGTATAAAAGTATAGGTTCCCTATCAGCCTCATTGACCTATTAGTCTAGATTTTGCATGCGTTTGTGTGTGTATGTGCATGTGTGTGTGTGTGTGTGTGTGTGTGTGTGTGTGTGTGTGTGTGTGTGTGTCTATAATATATATATAATGTGTGTGTGCATATGTGTATGTGTGTGTCTGTAATGTGACTGGGTGTGAGGTGTGTGTTCTGGGGACTGATGAGGAATGGTTAGGGGAAAGACTACTTTCCTCCTGTCATCTCCCAGCCCTTGCCATTTGTCCCTCTTGGTTCCTTGTGATCTGCAGAGACTGGTGGTTGCCTCAGGATCCAGTTCTTTGGTTGCCCACATGGTGCTGACAGAGGAAGTTGACAGGGGAGCATTGTAGTGTCACCACTCCTTCAATGGAAGCCAATGCGTTGACGGTACTTACCTTAAATATCTCACCAGTTAGGAGGAAAAACCTTGGACAACAAATGTTCCCAGGCAGTACCAAAAGGGCAGAAGTTCATCATCCTGGACCTATGCCATTTTCTCTTTTACTCCTGTGAAATGAGCGTTTTCCAGGTGAAAAGCAAAGATAGTTGATCCCAATATCACAGTATGAAATGTCTATCAGCTAAACTACTCTCAGGAAATTTCTCTCCCCCACCCCAAACAGGGTGCCCCAAACTCTCTAATGTGGGTCAGTTCCAGGACCAAACCATTTAGGACATTAGCCGTTAGGTGGCGATTTCTCACTCTCTGAGGCTGGTGGAGCAGCAGGGGACACTTGCATTTGTGCAGGGTTGGTGCGGAAAACCTGCCACAGTCATTGATCTGCTCCACTTAAATGCCGTACAGGTGAATCTTCCACACCAGGTCCCACCAGAAAGGACTTCATTTAAATGACAGGTATTTTAAATGAAACTCTTCTTGACTTTTCATCCACTTAAGTTTGGTCCGGATGAGAAGAAGAGCTGAGGTGGACCTGCGAAATGTTCAATTGCCATTGGAAGTTCTGAAGTGTCCAAAGCTAGTTTCCTTTTAGTTTTAGTTCTTGTTTCTGTTGTTAATTTCTGGAGAGTGTGAAACTCACACTTTTGGGCTGTACGTCAATGGACCGTGTGGAAGTAAAAGCAGAGTGGAAAGTGGTAGCAACAGTTATGATAATTTTGAGCATCGTGTGAGTCCAGGGGCAGCAAAGATACAGTCATCAATGTGCTGGAAAAGAGCTGAGGAGGCAGACCTGAGCAGGACTGAAACAAAGGCTATTTCACATGTTCCACAAGGAAGACTGTTATAGCTTATGTGCATGTGAGAATATTACCCAGGACCCCAGGGGTTAACTGCCCTACTCTTCCCTGGAATAGTGCCATAAGTTCTTTTACATTCATCTGAGGGAGTGGACAGGACCCAGGTTTAAGGTGGCATCCTTAAGGCAACTCCCCCTTCAGCACCCTCTCAGTACTGCACTGGAGTGTCAGCCTCAATTTTTGTTTTCAAGTCTCCAGAGTACAGTTTGATTCACAACCCACTGACAGAAGTGAAAGTACTATTCTCTGAGCTATGGTTGACACATATGAGGATTGAACTAAGCCAAAACCATATTAGTCGCAGATTTTTTCTGTGTTATGAATTCCTATGGAAAACAACAATTTTAGTCATTCTGCTTTGCAGGCAGCTTTGGTGGCTGCCAGATGGCCTACAGCAGATGTAGTTACTAATTTGCAATAAAATGGCAATCTATTAATAAGATTTGATTCATAAATATCTCCATTCCCTGCTACTATGGGATGCATGCTTCAGCCAAATATAAAATATCTTTCCATCCACGCCCCATTTCCTGTCTAGTCCTTTTCTTACCCAGAGAGCTTTATATATTTGAAACCACCAAAATCTGCCAGCAATTTCACGAAGTGCCACTTTGGTTCATTTTCTGTGAAGCACCAATCAGCTCAGCCCTTTTTTCATACACTATTCCAGAATCACAGAAAAATCTCCTTGAGGCCATTTAAGATGACATAATCCTTGAAAGACTGTCTAATGAAGTTGGCATGGTTTTCCTGCCTGGGTTCTCAGTCGGTCTCTAATAATGGTAAAGTTATGGTGTCCCATATAAAGTATTGCTTACATTCTTGGAAAAAGGAATGCAGTCTTTCATTTTATTTGCACAAGTTGGAAATATTGGCACCTCTTCACGGATCTAAATTTTCTACTAAAAATAATGCCAGCAAATGTATCTTGAAAGTTCAGCACTAATGACTATTTACTGTTGACCAACATTAGCCTGTTTGTTTCACATTAAGTGAAAAGGGAACTATTTCAGGATTCTGAAAAAAAAATTTGGAAAAAATCCCTGCTTTTTCACCTCCTGTCCCTAAATAGTTTGTGGACTTATTTAATTTTATGAGAAGCCAGTTGATTATTTGCCCAACCCATAAGCTTATTGTTTCTTCTACCAGATTACCACTGGTCAAACACATCACGACAAATCTTCAGAGGAGCTGTGTGTAGAGGATAGAGGGTCAGGGGGTGGGGGAGGGTATGGTGTGAGGCAGGAAGGGCATTTCTGTTCCTCCGTTGCAACTTCAGTGAGAACACATGGCAGCTGGAGATAAATCTCACATATAGCCAAAAATGGGTTATCCAGAAACAGATGGAAAATGTGGAAAATGCTCGGAATCCTAAAGCAGAAAATGCTGGAAAGACTCAAGAGACCAGGCAGCACCTATACAGGAAAAGAAAAAGAGAATGATCAATTCCAGCAATGAGCTTTCTTCAGACCTGGAAGATGTTAGAGATTTAACAGTTCAGGAGCAAGTACAAAGTCATGGCAAAGGGAAGAAGGAAGAGAAGGAGGAAGGAATTGACAGCAGGGTGAAGGGCAAGAGTGATGAAGTGTTGAAAGGGATGATGGTTGAAGTTGGGTGGGAATGGAACAAGTACAGAAGCGAAAGGTGGAGCTGGGGGAAGGAGAAATGGCAACAATGGAACCAATGTCAACACTTGGTATATATGAAAAGTATCCTGAAGAAGGAGGAGGGAGGTTCAGATGTGAGATTGGTAATAGGAATGTGGCGTAATTGTAGACCCAGTGTTTCAACCAGTGCTTGGCACTGGTGAGGCTCCATCCCAAAAGCAAAGGCTTTCAAGTTATCCCTTACATGTGAACAAATAGCACATGCTTATTGCTTCGTATCACCACACAATATGTAATTCACAACTCAGTCTGTTGCATCATTAACAACCTAACAACCTAAAAAATGTTAAGAAGCCTGGTTAAATTTCTGCTTACAGTGAAGGTGAAGTAATGAGCCACACAGGGTAAGGCTAGCATTATGAAGTAAATTTAAGCTTTTAGCAGAGGAGTTATTAAGAAATCAGAATCAGGTTTATTATCAGTGACATACAGTATGTCGTGAAATTTGTTTTTTGCGGCAGCAGTACAGTGCAAAGACAAAATCTACTACAAGTTACAAAATAAATAAATAGTGCAAAACAAAAGAAATAACGAGGTAGTGTTCATGGGTTCATGGATCGTTCAGAAATCTGATGGCAGAGGGGAAGAAGCTGTTCCTAAATCGCTAAGTGAGGCTCCTGTACCTCCTCCCTGATGGTAGTAACAAGAAGAGGGTATGTCCTGGATGGTGAGGGTCCTCAGAGATGGATGCTGCCTTCTTGAGGCACCGCCTCTTTAAGATATCCTTGATAGAGTCATAGAGTCATAGAGCACTACAGCACAGAAACAAACCTTTCGGTCCATCTAGTCCATGCCGGCCTGGTTTTATGCCACATCCCATCTACCTGCACCCGGACCCTAGCCCTCCATACCTCTCTCCTTCATGCACTTATCCAAACTTCTCTTAAATGTTACAATTGAATCCACATCCACCACTTCCGTTAGCAGCTCATTCCACACTCGCACCACCCTCTGAGTGAAGAAGTTCCCCTTCAGATTCCCCTCAAGCATTTCACCTTTCACCATAAACCTATGTTCTCTAGTTCTAGTCTCACATAACCTGAGGGGAAAAAGTCTTCATGCATTCACCCTATCTATACCCCTCATAATTTTGTATACTTATATGAGACCTCCCCTCATTCTCCTGCACTCCAGGGAATAAAGTCCAAACCTATTAGATGGGGTGGAAAGCAATATCTTTTTCCCACTATTGAGCAATCCGGTACCGGGGGGCATGTATTTGGGGTGGGAGGGGGTGGTTTCGGAACAGACGTGAGGGGTACGTTTTTTACTCAGAGAGTGGTGGATGCCTGTAATGCATTGCCTGATAGGGTGGTGGAGGCAAATTCATTGGGGGCTCTTAAGAGGGGTACATGAATGAGAGGAAAATGGAGGGATATGGGCATTCTGCAGGTAGGAGGGATTAGCTATTTCGGCACAACATTGTGGGCCGAAGGACCTGTTCTGTGCTGTACTGTTCTATGGTCTATGTTCTATGTTCTATTCAACCTATCTCTGTAACTCAGGTCCTCAAGTCCCAGAAACATCCGTGTAAGTTTTTCTGTGTAAATGTAAAATGTAAATACACTCTTTCAAGCTTTTTGATATCTTTCCTGTAGGTAGGTGACCAGAACTGCATACAATACTTTAAATTTGACATCACCAACGTCTTATACAACTTCAACTTAACATCCCAACTCCTGTACTCAGTGCCCTGATCTATGAAGGCCAAAGTGTCAAAAGCTCTCTTTACAACCCTATCTACCTGCGATGCCACTTTCAAGGAATTATGGATCTGTATTCCCAGGTCCCTTTGTTCTACTACACTCCTCAGAGCCCTACCATTCACTGTGTAAGTCTTATCCTGGTTTGTCCTCCCAAAGTGCATCATCTCACACTTGTCTGCATTCAATTCTGTCTGCCATTTTTCAGCCCATTTTCCCAACTGGTCCAGATCACTTTGCAAGCTTTGATAGCCTTCCTTGCTGTCCAGTATGCCCCCAATCTTGGTGTCATCTGCAAATTTGCTGATCCAGTTTACCACGTTATCATCTAAATCATTAATATAGATGATAAACAACAATGGGCCCAGCACTGATACCTGCGGCACACCACTAGTCACAGGCCTCCAATCGGAACGACAACTATCTACTACCACTCTCTGGCTTCTCTTGCTAAGCCAACATTGAATCCAATTGACTACTTCATCCTGAAAGCCGAGCGACTTAACCTTCTGGAGCAGCCTCCCATGCAGGACTTTGTCAAAGGCCTTGCTAAAGTTCATGTAGACAACATCCACTGCCTTCCCTTCATCAATCTTCCAAATAACCTCCTCGAAAAGAGAAACAAAAGACTGCAGATGCTGGAATCTAGATGGAAAACACTATGATGCTGGAGGAACTCAGCAGGCCAGGCAGCACCTGTGGAGAAAAGCAGGTGGTCAATGTTTCGGGTCAGGACCCTTCTTCAGGACTGAAGATGGGAAAAGGGGAAGCCCAATATATGGAAGGGAAAAGCAGAGTGGTGATAGGTGGACAATAGAGGGGAGGCGGGGTGGGCACAAGGTGGTGATAGGTAGCTGCAAGTAAGAGATAGTGATAGGCAGGTGCGGGGGAGGAGGGGAGAGCAGATCCACCGGGGGTTGGGTCAAAGGTAAGGAGAAAAAAGTGGGGTAGAAAAAAGAGAGAAAAAATATGATAGTCCCGCAACCTAGGACTGCCTGCTTCTATCTCTTCCCCAAAATCACACAGGAAGGACTGTAAGGGCAGACCTATTGTCTCCACATGCTTTTGCCCCCCACAGAGTTCATATCCTCATACCTGGACACTACCTTGTCCCCATGGTCCAATCCCTTCCCAACTACATCCGTGACACATCACATGCTCTCCAACTCTTCCACAGCTTTAAGCTCTCTGGCATTCACAATCTCATCTTCACCATGGACGTCCAGTCCCTATATACCTCCATTCCTCATCATGACGGCCTCACCACCCTCCACTTCTTTCTTGAGCAGAGACAGAACCAGTCCCCTTCCACTAACACTCTCCTCCGCCAGGCTGAACTTGTCCTCACCCTAAACAACCTCACTTTCGATTCCTCTCACTTTCCATAGACCAAGGCCGTAGCTATGGGCACTCGCATGGGCTCCAGCTATGCTTGCCTCTTCGTTGGCTACATTGAACAGTCTCTGTTCCAAGCCTACTTTGGCCCCGTTCCTCAACTCTTTCTCCGCGATATCGATGACTGCATTGGTGCCACCTCTTGCACCCAGGCAGAACTCAATAGTTTCATAAATTTTGTCACAAATTTTCACTTGGACTATCTCTGACACCTCTCTCTCCTTCCTCGATCTTTCCATCTCCATCTCAGGAAATTCCTTATCCACCGACATCTTCTACAAACCCACTGACGCTCACAGCTACCTCGATTACAACTTCTCCCACCCTGTCTTTTGCAAGGATGCTATCCCATTTTCTCAATTTCTCCGCCTCCACCGCGTCTGGTCCCATGATGAGACTTACCACTCCAGGACATTCCGAGATGTCCAACTTCTTTACTAACTGTGACTTCCCCCCTACTGTGGTCGAGAGAGCTTGCACCCGCATCTCTGCCATTTACTGCACCTCTTCCCTCACCCTCACCCCTCCCAGACAAAACGGGGATAGGGTCCCCCTTGTCCTCACATTTCATCCCACCAGCCTACGTATCCAACACATCATTCTCTGCCATTTTGCCACCTCCAACAGGACCCCACCACCAAGCATATCTTCCCCTGCCCACTCTTTTCTGCCTTTCGCAAGGACTGCTCTCTCCGTGACTCCCTAGTTCACTCCTCCCCACCCCCCACACATCCTGCTCCCACCCAGGGAATTTTTCATTGTCCCCACCATAGGTGCAACACCTGCCCCTACAGCACCTCCATCCAGGGACCCAAACAGCCCTTTCAGGTGTGACCTGTACCTCCTCTAATATCATCTACTGCATTCAATGCTCCAAGTGTAGCCTCCTCTACATTGGTGAGACCAAATGCAGACTAGGTAACTGTTTCATATAGCACCTGCTCTCTGTCCGTAATCACAATCTGCATCTCCCCATTGCCAGTCATTTCAATTCCCCCTCCCAGACTATCACAGATATGTCAGTCCTCAGACTTCTCCACTGCCAGGAGAATTCCAAGCGCAAACTGGAGGAACAGCACCTCATTTTCTGTCTTGGAACCTAGCAGCCTAATGGCATGAACATTGAATCCTCCCACTTTAAGTAACCCAGTAACCGCCACAACCCCTCCCACCACACCCACTATGCCTCTTCTTTTCTTCCCTTTCCTAGCCTATCTCTTTTTTTTTAATCCCCCTTTTTATCTCCTTACCTTTCACCCATCCCCAGTGGATCTGCTCTCCCCTCCTCCCCCGCACCTGCCTATCACTATCTCTTACCTGCATCTACCTATCACCACCTTGTGCCCACCCTGCCTCTCCTCTTTTGTCCACCTATCACTGCACTGCTTCTTCTTTTCCTATCCTCAGACCTGAAGAAGGGTCCTGATCTGAAACGTTGACCGCCTGCTTTTATCCACAGATGCTGCCTGGCCTGCTGAGTCCCTCAAACATCATCGTGTTTTTAACCTCCTCAGAAAAACTCTATTAGAATAGTTAAACATGACCTGCTGCACACAAGGCCACGTTGACTATCCCTAATCAGGCCCTGTCTATCCAAATACTTACATATCCTGTCCCTCAGAATACCTTCCAATAATTTACCCACAACTGGTTCATGGCCATTTTCTACATCGAGTGAGGTAGACTTCCCGGGCAGCTGATGGACACCTCAAAAGAATTATAATTATTCTGACCCCTGAAAATACCCCAATAAGTATTAAAGGATATGGGGAAATATCACCATATGGAGTGGGGTCACTTGTTCGACCATAAACCCAGTGACTGATGAGCAGACTAGGGGGTAGAATGGTTTATTTATACTCCTGTCATTATGGTCTTCATATGTTCCTTTAACATTTGTGGCTGCTCACAGAATTTAGCAAGTGCACTTACTTATTGCATCTTTCCCATACAGAATTGCCTCCACTCATTCCAAGCATTCATTATGCCTGTTCTATCATGAATTACCACATCAGTTTACACAGTTTGGCAGTCGATGTATGGATGTCTGTTTGGCCAGAGTAACCTTGCATGCCTGTGTATGGTAAATGCCTGCCAAGCATAACCACATTGTTTGCTTATCTTGGTAGATTGCTTTAGGTCTGACATGTTAGATCCTACAGGTCCTCTAAATGCAAACTCAGCATTGGCCAGCATTGACTCAGTATTGACATGTTATATGCGTTGAACCTGGGTGGGTGGAGATGGTGTGTGAGAGGATTGAACATCCATCTTATCGCTTCTATCCTGCCTTTTGCTCATACCTCCGGACGTGCATCCAGAACACGACAAATGAATTCTTTGTCCTTTTACAAACTTTCACTGTTGGGCCATATTACTTTGAAAGTTGCTGCCTTGGTCTCTCTGTACTACTTTAGCTTGGAACATCTTTTTTTGGAGCTAATATATGTTTGTCAAAGAAGTGGCACTGCCATTCAATGAGAAAATCAGCCTGGAAGCTCCAGGAAACAATTGAGTCGAGGGTTAATCGGCTTGTTTCACGCTACTTGAAAATATATGCAAATTCAGTTCAGGAAAAGACATAGAAATGTTTCCCAGTAATCTACACACCTTTGCACCAAATCTTATCTTTCTGTTGTTAGTGATGAGATCACTCAAATATAAACAATGTTGTTTAGTTTGCACTTGATTGAATGTTTCCTTTTTGAATTTGAAAGGTCACATTTTCAAAACTTAGAGATTCCCTGTAATTTGTTTTAAAGTGAGAGGACAAAGACCTTCAGCAAAGGAACACAGAAGCATTACATACAGCCATCCAAATCTAACAACTTATATAACTATTAAAATACATTTGATTTCCACCCATTAAAATGGCCAGATAAAAATCACTGGTCATAGAGTTGTACAGCATGGAAACAGGCCCTTCGGCCCAACTGGTCCATGCCGACCAAGATGCCCAATCTGAGCTACTCCCATTTGCCAGCGTTTGACCCACGATCTTCTAAACCTTTTCAATGCACGTGCATGTCCAACTGTCTTTTAAAAGTTGTTATTGTACCTGCCTCAACCACTTCCTCTGGCAGCGGATTCAGAATCAGAATCAGAATCAGGTTTATTACTACTGACATATGTTGTGCAATTTGTTGTTTTTCAGCAGCAGTACAGTGCAAAATTACCATAAATTAAAATTTATAGATTTGTAGATGGCGTTTGATACCACCTCTTGTGTAAAAATTTGCCCCTCAAGTTCCTCTTAAATTGTTCCCTTCTTACCTTAAACCTATGCCCTCTCGTTCTTGATACTCCAGCTCTGGGAAAAAGACTGAGTGCATTCACCCTATCTATGCCCTTCATGATTTTGTACACCTCTATAAGATCACCTCACAGTCTTCTACGCTGTAAGGAATGAAGTCCTAGCCTATCCAACCTCTCCCTATAACTCAATCCCTCAAGTCCCGGCAACATCCTTGTAAATCT
This sequence comes from Pristis pectinata, assembly GCF_009764475.1. NCBI lineage: Eukaryota > Metazoa > Chordata > Chondrichthyes > Rhinopristiformes > Pristidae > Pristis > Pristis pectinata. The sequence continues at coordinate 88,461,724 of NC_067407.1, read as the reverse complement.
TTTCTGCACTCTTTCCAGTTTAATAACATCTTTCCTATAGCAGGGTGACCAATACTCCAAGTGCTGCCACACCAGCATCCTGTACAACCGCACCATGACCTCCGAACTTTTATTCTCAGTGCCCTGACTTATGAAGGCCAGTGTGCCAAGAGCGTTTTTCACCACCCTGTCTAACTGTGACCCCACTTTCAGTGAACCATGTACTTGTACTCCATGGTTCCTCTGTTCTACAACACTCCCCAGTGCCCTGCCGTTCACTGTAAAAGTCCTATCTGGATTTGATTTTCCAAAATGCAACACCTCGCACTTATCAGAATTAAACTCCATTTGATATTCCTCGGCCCACTTACTCAGCTGATCGACATCCTCCTGTAATTTTTGATAACCTTCTTCATTGTCCACTATACCACCTATTTTAGTGTCATCTGCAAATTTACTAACCATGCCCTGTAAATTCTTATCCAAATCGTTGATATAGATGACAGACAACAATGGGCCCAGCACTGACCCCTGAGACACACCGCTAGTCATGGGCCTCCGGTCTGAGAAATGACCTTCCACCATCACCCTCTGCTTTCTATCAACAAACCAATTGGGTATCCAATTAGCCAGCTCTCCCTGGATTCGATGTGATCTAACCTTCCATAGCAGGCTGCCATGTGGAAACTTATCAAGGGCTTTAGTGAAGTCCATATCTACTGCCCTGCCCTCATCAACTTTCTCGGTTACCTCATCAAAAACCTCAGTCAAGTTCATAAGGCATGATCTCCCATGCTCAAAGCCATGCTGACTACCCCTAATCAACCTTTATCTTATCCCTCAGAATCCTCTCCAGTAACTTACCTACCACAGACGTTAAACTTACTGGCCTATAGTTCCCAGGTTTTCCTTTGCCGCCCTTCTTGAATAAAGGCACAACATTTGCTACCCTCCAGTTTACCGGCACCTCACCTGTGGCTAATGATGATGCAAATATCTCAGCCAGGGCTCCCGCAATTTCTTCTCTAGCCTCCCACAGTGTCTTTGGATGGGTCATCGCAAAGTAGAAAATCCTACCCATGATCTTTTTTAATTATTTTATCTTATCAGTCAGTTATTTAGAGCATTATCTACAGTAAATAAATGATTGTATGGTATAACCAATTCTTGCTTGGTGTTTCATTTTTGCAAAGCATATTGCTTGATATCAATCCTGGCCAATACTTACCGCTCAGTCTACACCCAAATCAGATGATATTTTTTGCCAGTTATGGGAACTTAGAGTCATAGAATCATAGAGTCATACAGCACAGAAACAGGCCCTTCAATGCAACTCATCCATGCTGACTAAGACACCTATCTAAGCTAGTCCCATTTTCCTGCATATGGCCCATATCCCTCTAAATCTTTCCGATGCATGTACATGTCCAAGTGTTTTTTAAATGCTGTTAATGTACCTGCCTCAACCACTTCCTCTGCCAGTGCATTCCGTATATGGAACACCCTGTGGGTGAAAAAGTTGCCCCTCAGGTTCCTATTAAATGTCTCCCCTAAACCTATACCCTCTAGTTCTTGATTCCCCAACACTGGGGAAAAGACCGTGTGCATTCACCCTATCTATACCCCTCATGATTTTATACACCTCTATTCTCCTATATTCCAATGAATAAAGTCCCAACCTGCTCAACCTCTCTCCGTGTCTCAGACCCTCAAGTCCCAGCAACATCCTCGTAAATTTCCTCTGCACGCTTTCCAGCTTAATGACATCTTTCCTATAGCAGGGTGACCAAAACTGAACACAATATTCTAAATACAGCCTCACCAATGTCTTGTACAACTGCAACAAAACACCTGAACTCCTATACTCAACGCCCTGACTGATGAAAGCTAGCGCGCCAAAAGCCTTCTTCACCAACTTGCTGTGTGAAAGTTTTCTGTGGTTTCCTACGTTCCTTATCTGGTCCTAAAGTACTTCGGAATATCCTAAGGTCATGAAATCTGCCATAGAAATCAAAACCATTACTTAAGTCTTTCTTTCCTCCCTTCCTTACTCTCTCCCTTCTTCCCTCCATTCTCTCTTCTTTCTTCTGTCCTTCCATCTCTCTGTTTCCCTTTTGTCCTTCCTCCTTTTCCCCTTTTGGCCTTCCTTTTTGGAATGAAACAAGATTTGTTGAGATTCGCACTGCAGCATCAAAACAGTTTTTGCAGTTTTGTCTCTAGTTGAACTATAAGCAAGAGATGAGATATCTTTATTAGTCACACGTGCATCGAAACACACAGTGAAATGCATCTTTGCGTACAGTGTTCGGGGGGCAGCCCGCAAGTGTCGCCATGCTTCCGGCGCCAACATAGCATGCCCACAACTTCCTAACCCATACGTCTTTTGGAGTGTGGGAGGAAACCCGAGCACCCAGAGGAAACCCACACAGACACGGGGAGAATGTACGAACTCCTTACAGACAGCGGCCAAAATTGAACCTGGGTCGCTGGCGCTGTAATAGCGTTACGCTAACCGCTGCACTACCGTGCCTGCCCATGTTGAGGAGGCTCAAGGAATTGGAATGTACAGAAGAAGGTAACAAGATAACCACGGTTCCTCACTTAGTTCAATCAGAAATTGACAATAAAATTCTTTTGCAAGTAATGATCATGAACTCAATGATGTTGGAATTAACAAAACTTGGTAAGTTTTGTTAATTCCAGTACTGCTTTGGATTAATATAAAACAGGAAATATTTTACATGTTCTTTTATAGGTTGTCTACTGGAATCAAAGAATCATAGAATGATACAACACAGAAGGAAGGCACTTGTGCCAATGCTGGCATAAATGTTGTGCATGCTAAAGCAAAAATAACTGCATTTATGTAGTTCCTTTTGTAGATCCAGCAAACCTGCAATTCCTGCCAGTAAAGGCGAGAGTGCATTGGCTATGATTCCATATTTGAATGGTAATATAGTGGCAGCACACACAACTAATGAATATATGAGTTCCTGAAGTTCTCAAGTCTCCAGAGTCATTGAACCATTGAGTGATGCCATTTTTCCTGTGCTGGCCCTTTGGTAAAGCCATTCAACCGGTTCCACTCCCTGTGGATCTGTAAACCTATCCCCATTCAAGTACTTATCCAGTTGTCCTGCCCGCTTTATAGGTGTCAACCATGTGAGGAGCGTTAGTCTGCTTAGTCACAGTCACTTAACATGAAAATGCCTTAAAGTGGGCCAAGCTGGCTCCACAGGTTTGTATTTCCCCATGTTAAATTTAGCAAAGCAGTCAGACAATACGTTGCCTGATCAAAGCTCCAGTTAGCTGTCATCACAAAGGGCTGACATATTTAATTAATTATAGTTGAGGGAAACTCTGATTATTGCATTTATATTTATGAATAGTAATGGCAGTGCTAAACTGAGAAATGGACCAGTAAGGCAACAATTCCAACTCTAAGCTTTGCCCAAACACAGTGGGTTCCCCTTTCATAAAATCAGCAGCATCTGGGAGATGGGGTAATGTCGATACATGAAATGTCTCTTTAGCTCTTTGGCTTATTAATAGGCAATATATTGTCCACATTGGGAAGCTCAAGAGCTGGCAATTCCTTGCTTTTGGTATCTGTAAGCAGGATTTTATTATCTTGAAGATCTAATGAACACTCTTAGTCATTTATACACTCCTCAGTATGATGCTGGATACAAGGAATGGTACAATTGTCCTGACTTTCCCGTCCTTGATGAACCACTAAAGAATTCCTTCCCCAATCCCTATTCCCAACTGGATCAATTAATTGTCAAAATGTGGGATTGCATGTTTTACATTCTTTATACCAGCATCTTTAATTCAGCAGTACAACACAATTTAAATCAGACAACATAAAGATATTTTAGATAGTTCATCAAATGGCAGAGAACATCAAGTTGTTCACTTAGACCATAGTGTGGATGTTGGTGTCTTTTTATACATAACAAATGGAGGCACACAAGCATTTTCACAGGCATTGTTATCCAAGTCAGAGCATAGCCACAAGGGTATCCAATTTCTTATTGTTACAAACCAAGCTATCTTTCCATACTAGGCAAACTGTACCATGAGAATAATGTTTCTTTAAAGCAGTTGCCACCTTATTTGGAAGAGACAGTTCATTGTGCAGATAATCTTTCAGACATGGATGGTTTCAACATAGAACATCATTGGATTTTTGTGGTGTGGATAATCTAGAGATTTACTGAGATTATTATTTTAGCTAATGGAATATTAAAAGTAAAAAAATTCTAATGTGGATATACTAAAGTCCACTAACATTTCCCTGTTTGTCATATATGTATGCAACATATGTGTTTTAAGAGTTTACATTTCTATATACCTTTCACATCCTCTGTGGTTTTTAGTAGAGTTTTGATGAGCAAATGATTAATGCTTTAGGATTAGCACTGAGTGGCAGTGTAAGTGTGCGGGTAATCCAGATTTCATCTTGGTCAACCATATCTGCTTTATCAATGGTCAGGCAGCACCTGTGGAGGGAAATGGATAGTCAATGTTTCAGGTCCAGAATGACGGGTCTTGACCCCAAACATCAACTATCCAGTTTCTGCTGTAGATGCTGCCTGACCCACTGAGTTCCTCAAGCTGATTGTTTTTTGCTCCAGATTCCAGTATCTGCAGTCTTTTGTGATTCCATATCTACCCCTTTGTTCAGGTTGTAAAAAGAAACAAATTAAAGAATTTCAAAATTCACTGGAGAGCAGAAAATGCAAAATCAATTTATTCAAAATGTACAAATATTTTGTTGTCTTTGAATGGTTGATTTTATAGTGTAGCAGATAGCATAACGCTATTATGGTGCCAGCGACCCGGGTTCAATTCCTGCTGCTGTCTGTAAGGAGTTTGTACGTTCTCCCCATGTGTCTGTGTGGGTTCCTTCTGGGTGCTCCGGTTTCCTCCCACATTCCAAAGACTTACAGGTTAGGTGCTGTGGGCATGGTATCTTGGCGCCGGAAAAGTGGCGACACTTGCAGGCTGCCCCCAGCACATTCTCAAGTAACGCAAAAAGACACATTTCACTGTGTTTCGATGTGCATGTGACTAATAAATAAATATCTATCTATATATCTAAAGAATTCACATCAATCCAAATAAATCACTTTGGCAAATGCTGTGGATGCTGGAAAAGTTAAATGACAAGATAAACTTCCAGAAATACTCAAGAAATTAGGCAGTGTCTATGAAGGAGTTAACGTTTCAAGCAATCCTTCATCAGAACTGGAAATAATTGATAGGACAAATTTTAAGGTAGGGAAAGAGGGGAGAAGGGATGAGGAAGGGACAAAAGGGGAGCTGTGTGATAGGATGGAAGGCACACAATGTCTGTGGGACAAAGTGAAATTAACAGATGAGAACATAAAAGGTGGGCCTAGAAGAGTATAAACAAAATTATCATCAGAAATTCTTGAACTCAATGTTGAGTCTGCAAGGCTAGTAAATAGATCATGTGCTGTCCCTTGAGCTTGGATTAAGTTTCATTGGAACCATGTAGGAGGCTGAGAACAGAGTGTGAGTGGCACTGAGAATTAAAGTGACAGGCAACCAGAAACTTGGGTCCATGCTGACATGGAGACAATCCATCCATTGTCAATCAATCAGCTTTTATTCTGACCAGTTAAGAGGAGGCTATTGCATTTGGAGCTTCCCTTTTGTTCTCCTTTTTCCTTTTGAACATTTGCAATAAATTAGATTGCATGGAGTACATTACTAGAAGCTTAAGAAATTACTTTTTAAAAGTTAGAGAAACAAAGGACTGCAGATCTTGGAATCTACAGTTATTTATCATCTATATAATATTTATCAATAAGTTATTTGTCACCTAAATACAAGTTAGTGGAATGCAGGAGCATGCATAAATATAGCACGCTCTGATATGACTAAATATAAAACAAAGCTCAGCACTGAATTGCTGTAGAAGTGAATTTAACACAATCTGATGTTAACTAGTACTTTTATATGGAAATCTTTAAGTGATTCTTGTGTGAAGTGTGAGCTGTCAATGTTTTGACAAAGGAATCTGGGCATCTGGGACTTGCATGAATAGGTCACTGGATGTTTCACCTCCTTAATCAGTTGGACTGAGTGAGTATTGGACTGTGCGGGTTTAATATCAAATTAGACATAGAAAGAGGACAAAAGCTTGGTGGAAGGGAGATAAAGCAAAAAGGGACAGAAATGGAAAAGAAATGGAGAAATAAAGGATTGCAGATGCTGGAATCTAGATGAAAAACACTATGATGCTGGAGGAACTCAGCAGTCCAGGCAGCATCCATGGAGAAAAACAGTGGTCAATGTTTCAGGTCAGGACCCTTCTTCAGGACTGAAGATAGGGAAAGGGGAAGCCCAATATATAGGAAGTAAAAGCAGAACAGTGATAGGTGGACAAAAGAGGGGAGGCGGGATGAGCACAGGGTGGTGATAGGTAGATACGGGTAAGAGAAAGTGATAGGCAGGTGCAGGGGAGGAGGGGAGAGCAGATCCACTGGGGATTGGGTAAAAGACGCAGACTAAGTGACCGTTTTGCAGAACACCTGCGCTCTGTCCGTAACCGCGACCTGCATCTTTCCAGACATTTCAGCTCCCCCACCCACACTATCACTGATATGACAGTCCTCAGCCTCCTCCACTGCCAGGAGAATTCCAAGCGCAAACTGGAAGAACAGCACCTCATTTTCCATCTTGGAACCTTGCAGCCTGATGGCATGAATATTGAATCTCCCACTTTAGGTAATCCCCACCCCACTTCCCCACCCCACCCCCACCCCCACCATGCTTCTTCTCTTCTTCCCTTTCTTTGCCTTTTTCTTCTTTTCTCTCTCTCTCCTTACCTTTGACCCATCCCCCGGTGGATCTGCTCTCCCTACCTCCGCCGCACCTGCCCATCACTATCTCTTAACTGCATCTACCTATCACCACCTTGTGCCCACCCCACGTCCCCTCTTTTGTCCACCTATCACTGCTCTGCTTTTCCCTCCCATATATTGGGCTTCCCCTTTTCCTATCTTCAGTCCTGAAGAAGGGTCCTGACCCGAAACGTTGACCGCCTGCTTTTCTCCATGGATGCTGCCTGGCCTGCTGAGTTCCTCCAGCATGATAGTGTTTTTCATCATGGAAAAGAAATGTAACATTTAAAATTTTGCTAATTTTTGAAGATTGCATATAATGGCAATGCTTTAACCAGTTAATGTGGAGATGATTGGGTAATTCCCCTGTCAGTCAAAGTTGAAGACCTCAATGGCTGTAACTGACTGAGATTGATTTTATGCCTTTAATTTTGGTGTAGCTATCTGTTGACTACTGTATCTTTTTCTAAAGAAACAACCTTACTTTTACTGGGAGAACTTGCTGTAGTTTGCTTAACCTCATCTTTATAGTGACTGTTACTGAGTAAATTTATATTATTTACCATGCAGTAAAATATTTGATGTGGGTTATACAGCTTGCCTGCCTCCAATTCATTGACTCTCATGTTATTGACAATAAATATGTTTTTTAAAATCTCTAACAATAATTTAAATCTGAAAGGATGACATTTTTACAGCTCATTTTTACTGCCAGATAGATTGGTACCAATAATGAATACTTGTTATGTGGCATGATTTGGCCTGCCACTCTAACTTACACCCAGTCCGACCACCTATCTCTTCCACATCCAAAGCAACCTGGTTCAGATACATGGGTCCAACCACCCTCAGATTCCTGATCCTTGGACTATGAGGCACTGTAAGCCCTTGGTGATAACCAGACCTCAACCAGCTTAATGCTGAGGCTGTCTGCAGAATGCCCTGATAGTTTTTGTCAACTTGCCATTGTCAAAGCTTTTTGTACAATTATTAGGTCTCTAACAATCAGAGGGTTTTAAATATTTAAAAACATTTTAAACATAAAAAAAATTTACAAATATATCAAAATAACAAATAAAAATTTTAAAAAAGCAAAAGGAAAGCCAAATAATTCAAGATACTATTTTTTTTCCACTGGTTCATCAACCTGAATCAAAAAATGGGGTTCATACAAGTCCTGGTGTAAAGTTAAGGGATCTCAATATTATTCCCACTAGTGGAACGAAAATTCAGGTGCACCAGCTCACCTCAGCTTTCCATGATTCAATGCATAACTCTGGAAGTCTGAGACATACTGGGGATTAGAAAACTACTGCAGAACAGTCAGCTGCAGGTAAGCATGAAATGGCTCATCATGCACAGGATGTTCAGTCCTGAAATGACAGAACTAAACCTTTAGTCATGATCCTAATTTATATCCATTGTGCAACTACTGAAACTACACATCACTCGATGTCAGGGAGACAACAAGATCCTGTTTTTGCTAAGCTATTGGCAGAATGTTGCATTCTGGACAGCAGTATTTGCATACGGGTATTTGACTTTACAAGTACCCTTCACCTGGACCATGTGCCATACGAATGGGTGGCTGTATTCTTACAGTTATTTGACACCAAATTCTGACACTTAAACATATTCAAATTGTATTACAGATAAATACTCAGATTAATTGCCAAATGCAAGTGAAAAGCTTGGATCTCAGCTCAATGAGAGCCAATGTGCGGTTTGACATTCGTATAATTATGTAAAATATTTCTACACGTTGGAACCCACACAACATAGTGCCATTGTTTGATTAAACACTTATTTACTGTACAGCTTTCAAATGGTTACCATGTGTTAAATAACTGACACAGAATTTCAGTTTTAATGGTGTAAAGTGCTGTTCAGTCGTCATCCTTTTGTTGATTGACCGTCATGTCCAGCATACGTTGATTATGAAGTTCCCTTCCTTGTTTCCAGTCCATTGCCTCATCCCTTCCCATTTCTGTGATCTCCTGCAGCCTTACTTTCCTCAGAAATCTCCTCCTTCTCCTCTCCTGGTCTTTTGTGTATCTTTGATTTCACTGCCACTGGTGGCCTTGTCTTCAGCTGCCAAGGCCTAGAGCTCTGGAATTTCCTCCCTAACTTCTCTGGCTCTCTACCCCTCCTTTCTCCTTTAAGGTGCTCCTTAAATCCTACTGCCCTAGTACTTCCTTGTACAGCTCAGCATCAAACCTTGTTTGGTAGCATCCTTGTGAAGGGTCTTAGTACGTGTTGTTACATCAAAGGTTTTATATAAATGCAAAATATTTTTGTCTTCTGAACTAAATTTGGAATCTATTTACAGCAAACTACGGAACAAGTACAAAGGAATAGAGAAAAAAAGGCTACAAAGTAAAAGACACTATGAGGACAGAAAAAAGATATATTTAAAGAGAAAAATAACCAGTGGTATTCCACTCCCTGGTTGTAATGTTGAAATACTGACAAAGTTGACAGTGTATACATTGAGCCAATGCTCTGGAGGTGTGAAGTAACTAATTAAACAAGAGCTAAGCTTTATGTTGATAGCAGCTTAGCAAGCACTGAAAGTTGAATTAGAGTTATTAAGAAAATTTACAAAGCACGTAACATAACAGAATGCGCATCCTGTCGCACTGGCACAGGGGAACTGTGGTCTTTCTTGTATTCAAGTGAAAGGTGTCCATTGGCCTCACAATGCATTTTACTATTTACCCACGGATATAGAATGGCAAAATATATTACAAGTTCGAAACCATCAGGACTTGGATGGTTTCCTCAAATCCCCTTTAGCTCCTGTTCCAACTGGCAAAACCACATGAGTCATGCAGTTTCCCACCCTTCCCACTCTGCCATCAGTAGCTAAGCCACCCAAAATGGATTTCACTAATTGGCTGTCATGTTTATTTTTATTTATATTTTAAAAAAATATAGTCAAGCTTCTTAAAACAAATTGTAGTTGGCCAATTTTAAAATAAGCTGCATGAGAAACGAATACTCTGCAGTTTATTGGATGATCTGTCTTATTTCCAACTGTTAGTCCAATTTTTTTGTTTAGTTCTTGATCAGGAACCCACATCTCCTTGTGTTTAAAATATGTCTCTGCAGAACACAAAGAAATCAGAGTTGTGTTGTTTTTGGTACTTGTCCTGGTTTGAATCAGTTTGTTTGATTCACAGAAGCAACATGATGAGAACGAACTCACAATGGTCACTGCAGTGAGTCAGCTTGTAGCTCTGACAAGCCCATAAAAAGTCATTTGGCAACTCAATGCCCCTTAGTTGGAATGGTCCGATGAAAGATTCAGTGGAAATACTTGTGATGTGCTTGCTCACTTTATCCGAGAATCTTTAAATCATTAAGCACCAAAGATGCCTTTTGATCCACTTTGCCTGTGCAAGCTCTTTGAAAGAGTCATCTACTTTAGTGTTACATCCCTGTTTCCTCCCCTTCATGCTGTAAATAAATTCCCTTCAAAGATGTCCAGTTTTTTTTGAATGATCCTATGGAACCTAATTCCATTTTCTTTTCAGGCATTCTAGATCATAACACCCTTCTGTTCAAAACAATTTCTTCCCAATCTCTCTCTTTTCTTTTGTTTCATCAAACACTTAATATCTATGTCTGTTGGATACTGCTCCAGGGAAAGAAATAATGTTTTATTCTACTCCATACAACTTTACATGCCCTCAATATGTTTCCCCTTATCAATCATTGTTCTAAGCTTCACTAGTCTCTCCACCTAACAGAAGTAGTTCATTCTTGATGCTATCCTAGTAAACTTACTAGGATACCTCATTCTAGGGGTTAATGTCTTCTCCTCCTTATGCTATTGTGCTGCTTTCCTAATTCCAAGACCTTCCAAAGTAACACCACAATCCTTGAAAATCCACTATTCATGTCCTGATGACTGACTGGTATCTTTTTTTCAGTAGGCCATCTCTGGCATCATGGGATGAAGATTTGTGCCTGCAATCATTCAAACAAAACATCTTATAATTTGAAAAATATACAGACTGATCATGCAGGCAAATTGTTAAATAACAAAGAGTAAATAAAGAATTAACTGCAAAACTTCAGCAGAAGTTAACAAAAGACAAGATCTATATTTTGGAGGTTTGATTGATTAGGAACTTTCTCTTTGTTGACATTTTCTTACTCTTGCTATTTCCATGGGAGTGCAAGAATTAAAAAATGCCTAAGGCCATCTAGTTTGCTTTCTACCATCTTGGTAGTCAACTGATACAACAAAAATGGAGCTGTTGACTCATCATAGCGCCACATCCCTATCAATTAACCAGCAGTAAATCCAGTTATGAGATGCAGAAAATAGCCAGTGAGGATAGGCAGCAATACCTCCGGCATGATAATTCTCAACACTGGTGCCCCACAAGGCTGCATCCTTAGCCCTCTACTCTATTCACTATACACTCACAACTGTGAGGCCAGATTCTGCTCTAACTCCATCTACAAGTTTGCAGATGATACCACCGTTGTAGGCCATATCTCCAAGAGCGATGAGTCGGAGTACAGGAAGGAGATAGAGAGCTTAGTGGAATGGTGTCATGACAACAACTTTTCCCTCAATGTCAACAAAACTAAAGGGCTGGTCATTGACTTCAGAAAAGGGGGCAGTGTACACGCACCTGTCTGCATCAATGGTGCTGAGGTCGAGAGGGTTGAGAGCTTCAAGTTCCTGGGAGTGAACATCACCAACAGCCTGTCCTGGTCAAATCATGTAGATGCCACACCCAAGAAAGCTCACCAGCGCTTCTACTTCCTCAGGAGGCTAAAGAAATTTGGTTTGTCCACTTTGACTCTCACCAACTTTTACCAATGCACCATAGAAAGCATCCTATCTGGATATATCACGGCTTGGTACGACAACTGCTCTGCCCAAGACCTCAAGAAGCTTCAGAGAGTTGTGGACACAACCCAGCACATCACGGACACCAGCCTCCCCTCCTTGGACTCTGTCTTTACCTCTCGTTGTCTTGGTGTAGCAGCCAGCATAATCAAAGACACCACCCACCCGGGACATTCTCTCTTCTCTCCTCTTCCATCGGGTAGAAGATACAGGAGCCTGAGGGCACGTACCACCAGACTTAAGGACAGTTTCTACCACACTGTGATAAGACTATTGAATGGTTCCCTTACACAATGAGATGGACTATAACCTCACGATCTACCTTGTTGTGAGCTTGCACCTTATTGCACTGCACTTTTTCTGTAGCTGTGACGCTTTACTCTGTACTGTTACTGTTTTTACCTATACTACATCAATGCACTCTGTACTAACTCAATGTAACTGCACTGTGTAATGAATTGACCTATACGATCAGTTTGTAAGACAAGCTTTTCACTGTACCTCGGTACAAGTGACAATAATAAACCAATACCAATACCAATACTAACGAAGGCAATGCTTTGTGAACCAGAGATTCAAGTGATGTATTACCTCCATGCTGCACTAACCGTATTTCATGCCTCATATTGTTACTCCATAAAATGCTAAGTCACATTTGCTCAACATGGTTTCCACAAATGTATCACTTTAAACTAAATTTGTGTCACTTCACTGAATGTGTCATGACCAAATCCTATTTGCAGAAGAGATAAATCTGTCGATTGCGTGTTTAGTTAACTGAGCAGCGAAACAGTGTATGGAAGAGTGATGAATGATTACCTAAAACATGACTTCCTCTGAGCCACTTACATCAGTATAAGGGATGCATTTTCATTTAGATAGCAATTTAGATCACTTGGAATTGTAAAGGCAGGGTTAGTGCTGGTCGCTCATGTCCATTTGCCATACCATAGCTTTTGTGACCAAATCTGTATTTCACAAAATAGGAAATCAATTTGAATTGTGCACATTATGCCTCCAGTGAAAAATAAAAGTTCCTTTATAAAAGATGAAAACATGCCTGTTTTCTTCTACGATTTAACTCTTATATGTACCTCCTCTGATTTATTTTTGATTTGCTGTTTTTTTCAGGAAAAGCACAGTGTTTTGCTATGTTGTCGTTGTTGATTCCGCATGAAGGATGTGATCTGGCCGGAAGGAGCAGGAACAGGTTAGATTGTTCCCATTATGTCACAGGAAGCAGTGAGGAGTTCTCTACATATGGAAAGATGGTCTTTGAAAATCAAAATGGAATTTTCATGTAATATTTTCGCCACCTGTTACATCAACAATAGCCCCAAGGGGAATGTTGGAATGCAGATTTCATTCTGTTTCAAAAGAAGTGCTTCATTAGATATATGAAGTGCTTCACAGTTTATTTACTATGCCTGTATTTTTATATCACACAACTTGTAGTGAAGATAACAGAAATATCATTTCAAGTGCCAGATCTTCATCCTTCAAGATATTTTTGGCTTTAGGGCAGCACAGATATGCAGCTAAGTAGAGCCGCTGCCTCACAGCTCCAGTGACCCGGGTTCAATTTTGACCTCTGGTTCTGTTTGTGTGGAGTTTGCACATTCTCCCTGTGACCATGTGGGTTTCCTCTGGGCGTTTCAGTTTCCTCTCAGATCTCAAAGGCATGCATATTGGTAAGTTAATTGGTCATTGTACATTGCCCCTGGTGCATGGGTGAGTGTTATTGGGATTATGGAGAGAATAAAACGAGAATAGTGTAGGATCTGTGTAGAAGGGTGCTTGCAGGTCAGTGTAAATGCAGTAAGCTCTAGGTGCATGACTATTTCCATGCTGCATGACTCTATGACTCTGTAAAATAAGTTAATTGATGGAGTTCATTTTACACTATTATCATCATCAAATGCAAACCTGGTGTTCTTAAAGGTGAAAAAAGAGTGGTGACAATTCGGTTGTTAAGGTAGTTACTTGTATTGAGAAACTAGATAATCACCTGAGGGAGAAAGGATTGGGCTATAGATTATTGTAGGATTAAATGAAGAGGTCTTATAGAAGGCTTGATGGAACATAAATCCTTATGTGGATCACTTGTCCTGTACCTTCCATGAGATTCATTGCAATAGGAATGCCAGCACACCTAAAGGTTTCCCCTAGACAAAAGTGCAGATAATTTTATAAGGAAAAGCATTGCTAACTCTCACAAAATCAATAAACACAAAAGTATAGCATAACACATGAAAAGTTGAAATTAAAATAAAAAAAACGCAGGTCATTATTTTCTGTGGCTTGTTACATTATTGCTTTGAGTTTGCCAAAGTCACACACTTGGCCTTTAAAAAAATCAGCTGTACAATGCGGTCAGTGCAGATTAATTTCCTCTTCTCTGTTTTATTATGTAAAGGGTTGCAAAGAGGAAATGTCAGGGAAAGGGAAGGCAGTGAGCTTCATTGGAGCCAAGTAGATGAAGGATAATCGATGAGTCACCTGCACATCCTGAGGAGTGACAAAATTTTATTAATAACATTAATATTTCATTTATTCAGCATTGGTTGAGAAAATAAGTTTGCTGAAAAGCCAGTCTAATAATAGTCTACATATGAATATGCCATAGCTTTATGCCATGAGGTATAGGTATGAGCTTACTTGGAGGTGGCTGGGATGGGGGATGAGGGTGCAATGCATTTGACCCAAGGGGACAGCAGGAGATGAAGAGAAGGAAGGTTGAAAGGAAAACTGGCAAAAAGGGAGAGATTGAATCACGTAGTGCCTTAATTTTAAAATAGTCATGATCGTTTTCCATCCCATCCAAACCACGGTCAGATTTATCTTTATAACCTCACCCCCTGACACCCCCCCCCCCCTCCACCCCCCAGCCTTACAACCCTCCCTCACCTATTTTGGAATCTTGCAAATCTTGAATTTTAATCCCTCCATAACTAACCAATGTGCATTCAACTAAAGCTCCGTAGGCTCTGGAATTCCTTGAATCTTTCTACTTCATCTTCCTTCTTTAAGGTACTTCTTAAAATAACCTCTTTGACCACATCTTTTGTCAACTGTTGGTGGGCTGGTGTCAAATTTTGTCTGATAATGCCCATGTGGAAGTTTTACTATGTTAACTCAGTTGTTGTTTTTCATATTCCCCAAAGCTTGTCTTGGTGTGATGGTTGAGTTATTGAACAGTGAATGAATTATTTTAGAAATAGCTGTGAAACTCACTGCCCTATCTTCAAAACATAAATAGACACTGCAGTCAGAACAACCTCTCTTCACAATGTTAAAAGATTCACCATGCAACTAGAAGAGTATTGTCTTCATGTTCTCATACATTTAGAGGGGGGTTTTGTTCATGAGAATTTTGCAATTAATGGTTAGCATTTTCAGGGAAATATTTCAATGCAGCATATGGCTTAAATGAAACAATTGAAGTGGTGTAGTCTATTAAATATGAAATAAGTCAATGAGAAAGGATAACAAAATCCCCATAGAAAAAAAGACTTCTATTTATATGGAACTTTTCCTAACCTTAGAATATCCCAAAGCATTTCACTGCTAGTGAACTAACTTTTAAAATCCATCCACCACCCTTTCAGACAGCACATTCCTGGTCATAATGTAGAAAAACCACAGAACACATTCACTTGAACTTCCCTTTCAATGGCAGTAATAAGTTGTTTAAAGTAAGTGGACTAATCCTCCCCCAGAACAGAGAAGGGGTGCTTTTCAACCTAACTTTTCAAGCAATGGCATGTTATTACAATGTGTGGGTGGCTGTGTAAGAAACATTTGACTACGGAAAATTCCCACAGGCAGCTATGTGAGAATGACCAGATAATCTGCCTTGTAGATGTTGATTGAGGAATAAATAACAGTCATAACATTGTGGAGCGCTCTCCTGGTTTTCTGTTTCTCAATGAAATAATAACATCTTGAGACCACATAAACGGGCAGACACAGTATTAGGTTAAGCTTTCATCTCGAGAGAACATTGGTAGTACAGCATTCCATCAGAACTTCACTGGAGTGTCAGCCTGTGATGAAGTCTCTGGAGTTTGAGTTGAACCCACAACTTTCTGATTCAGAGAAGAGGAAACTATCCACTAAGTGCTACACATAAATGAATATTGTCTAAGACTGGATCCTGGGAAAACTGGAATATGCAAGTAGCTAATGTGCCAAATAGCGCCAAAGGAAACGGTCACTTGCCTGCCATGCATCTATCAGTATGTATTGAATCTCCATGCTTGTGTTCTGCAGCACCAAAGCATGAAATGTGCTGGAAATCAGATGCAGGTACCCCTGACCTCTTGCTCCCTCGCTGAACTTATGACTGAGTTCAAATCCAATCTGTAGTTTGCTGAAACTGAGGGCTGAATCGACTTAGTGGCTGATCCTCAGCCTAATGGGACTGTGCACAATATGCATGGTTAGGACATCATGCACAGGCCCATTCAACTAATTACATTTGCTTAAGATTTTGTTAATTTTTCTTTATTTCTCTGTGTATTTATTTTGCTATTTACTTAGAAGCAGTTTAATATTAGAAAATAATTTTGTTATATTTTTTAAATAGTTTTTAATTTTTAAAAATTTTCTATTTTAATTTTAGGCGGCACGGTAGCGTAGCGGTTAGCGCGACACTATTACAGCACCAGCGTTCGGGGTTCAATTCCCATCGCTATCTGTAAGGAGTTTGTACATTCTCCTGTGTCTGTGTGGGTTTCCTCCAGGTGCTCTGATTTCCTCCCACATTCTAAAGATGTACGGGTAGGTTAATATGGGTTTTTAAAAAAAGGGCGGTGTGGACTCGTTGGGCCGGAAGGGCCTGTTACCATGCTGTAAATAAAAATTTAAAATTTAAAGATCACTTTCAACTGTTTTTAAATGTCTCTGATTATTAAATGTTGAAACAGGTCCCTGACAGCCTGTGTGGTTGCCTCTGAAGACATCGTCCAAATGGTTGATCACCACTTATGTCCTGTTCTGCTTAAGGGATGGCCAAGGAACCGAGTCCCCAAGATGACTGAGGGGTGACCTTATAATAGTGTATAAAATTATGAGGGGCATTAAATAAGGTGAACACGCACAGTCTTGTTGCCAGGGAAAGGGAATCAAAAACTAGAAGGCATAGGTTTAAGGTGAGAGGGAAAAGATTTAAAAGGGACCTGAGGAGCAACTCCTTCACACAGAGGGTGGTGGGTATATGGAATGAGCTGCCAGAAGAAGTGGTTAAGGCAGGTACAATAACAATATTTAAAGATATTTGGACAGGTACATGGATAGGAAAGGTTTAGAGGGATATAGGCCAAATGCAGGCAAATGGAACTGGCTCAGATGGGTATCTTGGTCGACATGGAGGGTTGAAGTGCCTGTTTCCGTGCTGTATTACTCTATGGCTCTATTATAAAAGGTTAGTACAGACATAGGACTAACACAAGGGGTAAATGCTAGCAGCAAGCTGAATACAATCACCCCAAAATGATGATTTTGTAGCGACTCACCGTCTGAGCAAGCGAACCGGCTCGGCGGTCCGGCCGCACGTCGTCGGAGCAGCAAGACCCAAGGTGGTGTTGGGCCTTCGTCTTCCCCAAGCGACGGGGAGAACATGCACGCAGGAAAAGTTTGATGACGTAACGCATACGTCATTTCCGTTTTCGGTGGGCGGGAACCGTTCCTCTTAAAAGGCCCGCGCAAGGCAGGAAAATAAATCAGTTTTTGTTCTGCAGCCCACCGACTAGTGTCTTGCTTTCACATCGCGGTAGCAGCCGCTGCATTGGTGACCCCAACGGTCCAAACAGATTTTGGACCCGCACAATGGACGACAATGCAGCAGCCAACACAGTGGCACTCAAGCTGCCCACCTTTTGGACGCTTTGGCCCAGCGTCTGGTTTGACCAGGCTGAAGCACAATTCCAACTTCGGCAGATCACCTCCGACTCCACAAAGTACTACCACGTGGTCAGCTCTCTGGACCAGGAGACAGCCGCACAGGTTGGAGACTTCGTCCAGTCTCCTCCGAAGGAGGATAAGTACCCGGCTTTCAAAGACCTTCTTATTCGGGCCTTCGGCCTCTCCCGTCACGAGTGCGCCGCCCGCCTGCTTCATCTCGACAGCCTGGGGGACAGACCCCCATCAGCCCTAATGAACGAGATGCTGGCCTTAGCTGAGGGACACAAGCCTCGCCTAATGTTTGAACAGGCCTTCCTCGAACAACTACCCGATGACATTCACCTGCTGTTGGCCGACGCCGATTTCAGCAATCCACGTGAGGTAGCTGCCTGAGCAGATGTCCTGTGGAAGGCCAAACACAAGAGCGGGTCGTCCACTGGCCAAATCGCCAGGCCGCGAGCCCAACGCCTACCTAAAGCAGTCCCAGCAACCGAGCGACCACACCCCAGAAACACAGATGACGACACTGGCGACCAGCTGTGTTTCTACCATCAGAGGTGGGGCGCGGAGGCCCATTGATGCTGCCCACCCTGCAAGTTTCAGGGAAACGCCAGGGCCAGCCGCCGATGATGGCTACAACGGCTGGCCGCCAACACAGCCTCCTATTCGTTCGGGACAAGCAGCCCAGGCGTCGTTTCCTCGTCAATACTGGAGTATTGGTCAGTATTTTGCCCCAATTGGCCGTGACACTTGTAACAGGCAACGAGGTCCTGTACTCAATGCTGCAAACGGCACAACGTTACGGACTTTCGGTACCCGTACAGTTCAATTACAATTCGGCAACAGCCGTTTTACCTGGAACTTTACCCTTGCAGCCGTCGCCCGGCCACTCCTGGGAGCCAATTTCCTTCGGGCCCACAGCCTGTTAGTCGACCTGCGAGGGAAGTGGCTAGTGCACTCCAGAACTTTCCAAACCTACCCCCTGGGAGAAGCCAGCCTACCAGCCCTGCGCTTGGACTCTGTTTCTCTGTCTGGAAACGAGTTCACCAAGCTCCTAGCTGAGTTCCCATTGGTTTTGGCACCTCAGTTTACAAATTCAATGCCCAAACACGGGGTGCAGCACCACTTCATTACCACAGGGCCACCCCTTCATGCCCGAGCACGACGACTACCTCCAGACAAGCTCCGCCTGACAAGGGAAAAGTTCCGCCGCATGGAGGAGCTGGGGATCGTTCGCAGGTCAGACAGCCCCTGGGCCTCCCCCCTGCACATGGTCCCCAAAGCCACCGGCGGGTGGAGGCCCTGCAGTGACTACCGCAGGCTGAATAACGCCACCACCCCGGACCACTACCCCATCCCTCACATCCAGGACTTGGCGGCGAACCTACATGGGGCCCACATCTTCTCCAAGGTGGACCTTTGTCCAGGGATACCACCAAATTCTGGTCCACCCTGACGACGTCCCCAAAACTGCGCTTATCACTCCATTCAGCCTCTTCGAATTCCTTCGAATGCTGTTCGGCCTTAAGAACGCCGCGCAGACTTTCCAGCAGCTGATGGACGTGGTAGGCCGAGACCTGGACTTGGTGTTCATTTACTTAGATGACATACTAATCGCCAGCCGTGACCGCCAAGAACACCCTTTCCACCTCTGCCAACTGTACTCCCGTTTCCGTGATTTCGGCCTCACTATCAACCCGGCCAAGTGCCAATTTGGACTTGACTCTATCAATTTCCTCAGCCACAGAATCACCAGCGAAAGAGCAACACCCCTACCCGCCAAGGTAGACGCTATCCGCCATTTTGCCTGTCCCAACACGGTCAAAGGCCTGCAGGAATTCCTGGGGATGGTCAACTTTTACTATCGGTTCATCCCTGCAGCAGCCCGTATCATGTGCCCTTTGTTCTCGCTGATGTCTGGCAAGGGCAAGGACACTGCCTGGAATGATGAGGCTGCGGCTGCCTTCGTCAAGGCCAAGGATGCCCTGGCAGACACCGTGATGCTGGTACACCCTAGGACAGACGTCCCAACCACCCTCACGGTGGACGCATCCAACACCGCGGTTGGTGGAGTACTGGAACAACTAACTGAAGGCCGTTGGCAACCCTTGGCATTTTTCAGCAGGCACCTTAGACCACCCGAACTGAAATACAGCGCTTTTGATCGGGAACTTCTAGCACTGTACCTGGCGGTCCGGCATTTCCGGTACTTTTTAGAAGGCAGGCCTTTCACTGCTTTCACTGACCATAAGCCTTTGTCCTTCGCCTTCTCCAAGGTCTCCAATCCCTGGTCAGCTCATCAGCAGTGATATTTGTCCTACATTTCCGAATTCACAACGGATATCCAACATGTCTCCGGAAAGGACAATGTCATTGCTGATGTGCTTTCCAGACCGACCATCCACAGCCTGTCCCTGGGTGTTGATTACACGGGCCTGGCTGATGCACAGCAAGCCGACGACAAGCTGCCCAGCTACAGAACCGCAGTCTTGGGCCTGCAGCTCCAAGATTTCTTAGTCGGTCCAGGTCAGCAGACCCTCCTTTGCGACATCACAACAGGTCAACCCTGCCCTATAGTTCCTGCAGCCTGGCGGAAATGCGTTTTTGACTCGGTACACGGGTTGGCGCACCCGTCCATCAGATCAACTGTTCGACTGGTCACCAGCAAGTTCGTCTGGCATGGCCTACGCAAACAGGTCAATGAGTGGGCCAGGACTTGTCTGCACTGCCAGACATCAAAAATCCAATGACACACCAAGGTCCCACCACGGCAGTTCGAGCCTACCTGTAGAAGGTTCGACCACATCCACATCGACCTCGTTGGTCTTCTGCCAGTTTCAAGAGGAGCTCGGTACCTCCTTACCATTATGGACCGGTTCACGAGGTGGCCAGAGGCAACCCCTCTATCCGACATCACGACTGATTCCTGCACCCGGGTGCTGCTCACAACTTGGATCTCACATGTTGGTGTTCCGGCCCACATCACTTCAGACAGGGGCACACAGTTTATCTCCAGCCTCTGGTCTGCATCAGCGAACATGCTAGGGACTCAGCTGCACACCACCACAGCCTACCATCCTCAATCAAACGGGTTGGTGGAACGTTTCCACCACCATCTGAAATCAGCCCTGATAGCCCGCCTGAAAGGTCCTAACTGGGTCGACAAACTGCCTTGGGCCCTGCTCGGCATACACACTGCCCCCAAGGAAGATCTCCACGCTTCGTCAGCTGAACTCGTATACGGTGCGTCCCTGGTCGTTCCAGGGGATTTCATACCCTCCCTTCGGGGCCAAGAGGAACAACCCACGGCAGTCCTGGAAAGACTGCGCAAGAGGCTCGGCAACTTAGCACCAATTCCCACTTTGCGGCATGGTCAAGCCCAATCCTGTGAGCCCAAGGAACTACGAGACTGTAAGTTCGTTTTCGTTCAGAGGGGCACACCCCGGGCACCATTGCAACGACCATACGAGGGGCCATTCTGGGTCATCAGGAATAATGGGTCCACCTTTATTTTGGACACTGGGGGCAAGGAAGAGGTCTTCATGACGGACTGCCTCAAACCAGCCCATTTAGATCTACAACAACCGGTCGAGGTCCCAGCACTGCGACGCAGAGGCCAACCTCCTAAGCAACGGCTCGCAAAGCCCGCGAACCTTGGGGACCGTATCACCGGTTCTGGGGGCGGGGGTTGTGTAGTGACTCACCGTCCGAGCAAGCAAACTGGCTCAGCGGTCGGGTCGCGCGTCGTCGGAGCGGCAAGTCCCAAGATGGCGTTGGGCCTTCGTCTTCCCCGAGCGACGGGGAGAACCCGCGTGCAGGAAAGGTTTGATGACATAGCGCATATGTCATTTCCGTTTTCGCTGGGCGGGAACCGTTCCACTTAAAAGGCTTGCGCAAGGCGGGAAAATGAATCAGTTTTTGTTCTGCAGCCCACTGACTAGTGTCTTGCTTTCACATCGCGGTAGCAGCCACTACAATTTATTTAATAAAGCCAAAAAAATTGCTTCCATTATGTCTTTTGATTAGAGAGTGGAACTGAACACAGGTTGACCTCAGAAGGTAAACTTTCCCAGAGGGTGGCTATCATTGGAGCAACCAAGCCCACAGTGATAGACTGAGAACAAATCTGTGAAGGAAACTCTCACATCAGCAGCCGCAATAGGTCGTGGGTTTGAGGGACTGTTTGCTGGATGTACCACACCCTCCCCACCCACTTAATCTGTTATTCATGCATTATACTGTCAGGCTCTGCTTCCCTTTCAATGGCTGCTTTGTATATTCAACTCTTCAATGGACCTCATGTATCATTATAAGATTAAAATACAGCTTCCTGGTCTTAAACCCTCGGGAAACTGTAGACTTTCATATGGAATTAATGGAGGAATCTTGCATTTTGATTAAGTGCCAACTTCACAAACACAATGCAAGGAGAAAAATCTAGGAGAAAAAAAGCTGGTAACTTTGTTTAGCTGAGACTGCGTGTGGCATTGCAGGCAATTGGTAGCTGGTGGAGAACAGACAAACAGAAACTGCATGGAAAGGAATCTGTACCTACTTACAGATTATTGATTCGTGTCCCCATCCCCAACTGTGAGGTTACTTGCATCTTTTGAGTGCCAGAACTTGCAGAGGACTTCAGTGCTTTCTAATCCATAGTTTACCCTGGAATTACGTGCTGGCTTCTGCTGCATGAGGAATGTACTGGGTTAACTAGCTCCTGGAGACTGTAGTTCCTGTAGCCATTACTTGCCAGACTCTTTGTAGGAATGGTAGGTGGAGGGGAATGAATATTGTAGGATGTCAGACTTCAATGCATTACAGGATGTGAAACAATTGGCATAAGTGCCGCCAAGTTATATCGCTCTGGGAGAAGTAACAAAGTCCACAGAAGGCATTGCTGACTATTGTTCCAGGAACATTTGCTTCTATACACTGCAGGTGGTTCCACTTCTGTTCAATTGCCAGTATACAGCCCTTGCCTACCTTGTGGGATTATTAATGATTGTAAGGGGTTCCATGGGGTATGGTATTTCCCGCTGTGAAGGCATCTCCTTTTAAATAAATCGCACTGCTGCAGATGATGGCTTCTTCTGAGATTCCATCCTACATTCTGCTTTTTGCAGCATCCATTTAACAATTGCTTCTGAAAACAAAATGGACGCTGGCTAATTTCCTTCTGTTATCCCATTCCCTCACACAGGGGACCTAATACCCCATTAAAAGGCTGAAGTCCTTTTCTCCCCAATAACCAAATATTCTGATCCTTTCCCCCAGCATATTTGACCGATTTTAGTGGTTCCCCACTCCCTACACACATCCTGTCACATTCATTAGCTGACCACAGTATTCCGCCTAAAGCTTTGCCCCTCCAACCTTGCTATTCTTACCTCTTTCCATTGCCAATCCTGGAAGTTCCAGACCCGTGTATTTAGGGAATTATAATTACAGTGGTAACTGAACAAACGATAACGGAACATGTGAGCTGGATGCAGATCCATCCAGAATGTATAAGATAGGCAAAAGTCCATTCAAGCCATGGGATGGGCACAAACCTACCCAAAATAGAAGAGAAGGAAACAAATACATAAGTCAAAAACACTTCACATGTTGGGAAAGGAAAACAGATAATGCTGGAAATGTGCAGCATCTGTGGAAAGAAAAGCCAGATTAATGCTCCAGGACTGAAGTGATCTGAAATGTTAACTCTGTTTCTCTCTCCACAGATACTGCTTGACTTTCTGTGTGTTTCTATTACTTCCTGCTTTTAATCACTGAAATACTTATCAAAGAGTGAAAACAAAGTTAACATTTCATGTCAATGACCTATCATCAGAACTTGGAGAAGGTTGAAATCAAATATATTTCAGGTTGCAGCTTTTGTGGGGACAGAAATAGTTATTGTTTCAGGTTGCAGACATCGTCACAACTAATGGATGTTAGAAATCAAACATGTTTTAAGTTGTAGAGAAGAGGAAGGGGCAGAGAGGACAAGGGGGGTGCCTGTGATAGGATAGAGGCCAAGAGAGATTGAATGCTTGAAGTGGTGGTGGTGCCAACTGAGAGAGAGTGATAAAGGCCTGTTAATTGTAGCTGATCTGTCTGGAGGAACTGTTAATAGAAGAAGATGAATGAGATCAGAGGAGATCTCTCTGACTTCCCTGTCTTTGGTCCCTTATACTGTTACAGTAAGTCCAACATAAGCTTCTGATTAGGCACATGATAGTCTCCAGACCTCAAAACTAAATTCAACAATTGCAGATAACCATTCTTTCCAGTTTGTATCATAAAGGCCAGTTATGATGTTAAGGTGTCACATTAACTCTGTTTTTCTTTCCCCACAGATGCTGCCTGTCTAGTTGAGTATTTCCAAAATTTTTCTGTTTTTATTCCATGTGGAACATAGAACATACAAAGCCAGTATATAGACACAGGTCCATATAGAACATGAGATTGTATCATGCCCAGAACAGATAAGATGGCATTTACCATACCAAAAACAGTTGAGACACATGCAAGAATTAGACATAAATGAATATACTAAATATGGATAGGAATTTCTGATTTTGCTACTGTTAGATCTTATAAATTGACTTTAAGGCAGATGTATGAAGTACTGGCAGAAGTCTCAAAAAATCAACCTTCAAGAGTAATTGTACAAGCACATGAAGAGCTTCCAAGAATCTTGTTAGGTTTGTCTTCAGCTGGCTTACAAGAGCATTGAAATGCAATGTTCCCCAGTTACAAGGAAGTTAATTTGTCACAAACCAATCTTGTAAGTATACTAAACAGTCAAGACACCCAGATTATTGCAAGATTTAAGTTCACCTGTAAGATATGGCAACATGCATTATGGAAGCCAGATGCACTGTCGGGAAATGTGTAAGTGGCTGAAAATCTTTTACCCCTTGCATGTAATGCATGCTTAGTAGAGAGAAGCTCATAGTTGCTAAGCTAAAATGGTAAAAGATTATGAAGTTAGTGAGTTTACCTTTTCTGCCAATGGATCCCTTAAATATCATCATTCCAGAGATCCAGGGTGCATT
This sequence comes from Pristis pectinata, assembly GCF_009764475.1. Lineage (NCBI taxonomy): Eukaryota > Metazoa > Chordata > Chondrichthyes > Rhinopristiformes > Pristidae > Pristis > Pristis pectinata. Next base: position 88,437,050 of record NC_067407.1, on the reverse strand, counting down.
GTGATTCTCAACATCACTCTCAGCTTCCCCTTCCTCATCATCATTTTTATGAGGCCATAAAATCAAGTTTATCAGCAAAAGCAAAGACTATAATTTAGAGAAATCATCTGCAAAAGTAATCTGGAGCATTTTTATGATGCGCTGAACTTGGATTTGACTTAGATGATTTATTTTAAATCAAATGAACAGAATAAGGTATGGAATTACTGTGCCCTAGCAAAATATTCCAGAATGCTGTCACTCTTAACCACAATCAGCAGAATGAGAGCATTTAAACAGTGCGTAAAGGGCTATTGTCATGTGTAGTAGTGAGTATCTGGTCTTCACACTGTGGGTAACCAGATTTATCTTCTCTGAGAATGACTTCTTGTTGTATACAGAGTAATTCGGCGGTCTGCATTGTCATTGTCTGAGTAAAATAATTATATTTCGGCATTAAAAAAATTAAAACTGCATTTCAGAAAGTAAGCAGAATTGAAGAGCATCTACGATCTGGGGCAATCCTGCAATGTTGACAAAGGTGGGGAAAGACTTGGTGAAGCCTGACTGCAGGCAACTGAACTCATGTAAAGATTGTGGAAAACCAAGAAGTAAGGGACATGAGCAGAATTCACCCACACTTATGCTTTACACTTCCCAATCTTTTGTATTAATTCAACTTAATCTTCCCAGATTGCATGGATATAGCCTGACCTGCTAAGTGCTTCCAATATTTTCTGTTTACATTTTAATAGACACAACTCCATTGTACCAAACCGCACTGTTGAACACAAATTGGTACCAAACTCATAATCTTCCTCAGGTAACGTGTAAAAACAGCTAGCATTGATAAAAGAAGAAAAACTAAATGCTGGTTGAATGGCAATCTACCAAAATCATAGCTAGGTTCAAATTATTTTTAGTACACCTCCATTCCAACTTGATGTCTCAAGGGCCATTATTCAGCATGTGCAGCCCCATTGTGCAAAGAGGGATAGGAAGTGCCTATGATTCCCGTAAGTTGAATGAATGTTGTCATACCAGAAGTAATCAAGCCACATGAAGATAGAAAGGAAGTTAAAATAAGCTATCTTTATTAGTCACATGTACATCGAAACACACAGTGAAATGCATCTTTGCATAGATTGTTCTGGGGGCAGCCTGCAAGTGCCGTCACGCTTCCAGCACCAAAATAGCATTCCCACAACTTCCTAACCTGTACGTCTTTGGAATGTGGGAGGAAACCGGAGCACCCAGAGGAAACCCATGCAGACACGGGGAAAACGTAAAAACTCCTTAAAGACAGTGGCTGGAACTCCCTAAAGACAGTGGCTGGAATTGAACCTGGGTCACTGGCGCTGTAATATCATTATGCTAACCGCTACACTATTGTTAACCAGGAGTACTGGCTTTCCTTCCCTTATGTAACAATGGCATTCCTTTCTCTACCAAAAAACAACTTTCCATTGTCAGTCCATCTGTGAACAGAAGCCCCAATGCTCCATTTTACCAATTAATAAACCAATTTACCAATGTAACAGGGAATGCGACAAGAAAATGGGCTGGAAGTAGCCCCCAGGGCATACTGTGAGTATCTCTGAGCTAAAGTGACGGCCCATTGTTGATTAACGATAGGATGACCTTTATGCTATTATTTGATGTTATGGTGGGTACTACAACTACTTGGTGAGGGAGCAGAAATAATGCTCCATTTCCAGTCACATCCCTCACCTTAATGAGCATTTGCAAAGAGGAGATTTATAAAACATATTTGAAGCTATTAAAGTTAGCAGGCTATTAAGCATTAAGCATGTACTCTGATTTATCATTGGGACATTTACAGCAGATCTGTGAATAAAAATCGAAACTTACCTTTCTCTGTCTAAAACTATGAGAGGCAAAGTCAGAGTCTTTTTCCCATGGTGGGAATGTCAAATACTGGAGGGCATAGCTTTAAGGTGAGAGGGGGAAAGTTTAAAGGAGATTTATGTAGAAAGTTTTTTACACAGAGAGTGGTAGATGTCTGGAACGTGCTGCCAAGGGAAGTGGTGGAAACAGTCACAATGGCAATGTTTAAGAGGCATTTCAACAGACACAGGAACAGGCAGAGATTTGAGGGATACAGACCACATGTAGGCAAATGTGCTGTTCATAGTTGGCACAGACGTTGTGGGCCAGAGGAGGTGTTCCTGTGCTGTACTGTTTATGTTCCATGTTCTGTGTTCCATGTTCTGTGTTCTATGTATGCACGTATGTTCTTTGCCCAATCCTCTTCCTCACTGAGTTGGCCTGAAAAACTAACTGCTGCCCGGTCCTCTTGATCAGATTGCAACCAGATTTCTATTGGTGGGGGAGAAAGTTGAAACCAATTTCTCTCAAATCAATTCCCACAATTTGTCTTCCTGGATAAATGATATAAGGCATTGCAACATAGTTTGAACATTTCCCTGATGAGATTGATAGTTTTCTACTTATTTTTTATGCACATCTATAACCATAACTAGATTACCCATCGGATGAATTGTCCCTTATATTACCATCTTTCAATACTTACTGCCAAACTTCTGTTCAAGAAAAAATAGAACTAAAATCAGATAAGAACTAAAAATTAAAACTAAGAACTGACATCTCCTTTACAAGTTCCACTTTTAAACTATTAGCTAAGATGGTAAAGATATTGTATAATTCTCACTGTTACACGTGCAAGTTGAAGTTTAAAGATCATTCACTTAACACTTTTCAGACACAATGATCTCCACATATAAAACAAAAGACAGAAACATAGGAGAAGGTCAAAAAGATTTATTGGAATGATACCAGAATGGAGACGTTATTTCTCTCTAGAAAGGAGAATAAGTAGGGCTAATGCTAACCTATTTGAGGTCCTTAAGATTTTGAAAAGATTTCGTAGATAGACATAGAGATGTTTCCACTTGTGGGTAAATCCATAATTAGGAGTCATAAAAGTAAGGGAGTCACCAATAAGCCTGTCATGAATTCAGGAGAAACATAATATAAGAAACAGAAGAAGGAATGGGCCATGAAGCCACCTCCGTTATTTAGTAAGATCATGTCTGATCTGATGTTGGCCTTGATTCAACATGATTGCCTGGTCGTCACAACCCTGAACTTCCTAAAATCCAAAGATCTATCTTTGTCAGCTTTGAATATACTGAATAATGCAACAGCGACTAGATACACAACCCTCTGAAGAAGAAATTCTTCCTCACCTTAGACTTAAATGAGTGACCCCTATCCTAAGTTCCAGATCCAGCAGCTGAGGAACCATCCTCTCAGTGTTTAGCCTGTTATGTCCCTTCACGGTCTTTGTTGCTTCAGTATGGCTACATTTTATTCTTCTAACTCGAGAGAATAAAGGTCCAATCCATTCAAACTTTCCTGTACACCTGGAATCAACCAAGTGAACATTCCCTATATTGTCACCTGAATAAGAACATCTTTCCTTAAATGAGAAGATGAAAATGGCACCAAGTACTCTCAAAGTGGTCTCTCTGAAATCCCCATGTTTATTCTCCACCCACCTTGAATGTACCTCTCGACTAGTTTCCCGAGTTTCTTGTACAGGACAAAAAATGTATCAAAACAACATTCAACAGCCTCACACCCCACTCAAACAATATGCTGTTTTTCTATTCTTCCTATCAAAGAGAATAACCTCCCATTTCTCCATATTGTACTTATTTCTTATGGTTTTGTACAATCACTTCCCCTGTATATGTCCCTTTGCAGACTCTTTGTATCCTTCTCTCAACTTAATTTTCCAACAAAGTCAGAAAATGCTGGAAATACTCAGCAGATCAGGTTGTATCTGTGGGAAGAGAAACAGAGTAAACATTTCACTATGGAGACTCTGTCAGATTTTCACTTAATTTTCCACTATCTTTATAATATTGGCAAACTTTGATACAACACACACTGTACTTTCCTTCAGGTCAATGATGTAGATTGTAAAGAACTGAGGGTCCAGCACTAATTCCTGTGTTATCCCACTCAATACGGCTCTCCAACATAATAATAATGCATATAACCCTGCTCTTCCCATTCTATCACTTGACAAAGCCTCAATCCATGCAGATAAATTTCCATCAATATCATGGATCCTGATCTTGTACAGTGACTTCTACATTCCATTTTATTGAATTTGTTTTGGAAGTTCAAACTTGCTTGTCAGGAGGATAATAATAATCTGGAATTTGCTTCCACCAAATGTATATTAACCGAGGGACTTTGAAATAAGTAAACGAGGGAGAAAGGAATAGAAAGTTATTATTATTTTTTATTTATTTACAATGTGGTAACAGGCCCTTCCGGCCCAACGAGTCCGTGCCGCCCATTAAAACCCAAATTAACCTACCCATACGTCTTTGGAATGTGGGGGGAAACTGGAGCACCCGGAGGAAACCCACGCAGACACGGGAGAACATATAAACTCCTTACAGACAGCGACGGGAATCGAATCCCGATTGCTGGCACTGTAATAGCATCGCGCTAACCGCTATGCTACCGTGCCGTACTGTGCTGATGGAGTAAAGAAGGGAGGAGAAGGTTTTGTGTGGAAAACAAAAAATCACAGTTTCTGTCCAATAAGTGCCTTGTAAAACTTTAATGTTAAAGAGCTTTGTCAAGCAGCTGGAAAACAATTGCAGTAGATCTTGAGATTTTCAGCTTTAACTAACAAAGCCTAAAAGCACCCCCAAATGCTCACTTAGAAAATTTATTTTTTATTTTATTTCACCAATAAAACTCCATGCTACCAATAAATGTCAACCATGCAGAATTTACATTTTCATTTGTTTTGCTTTAATAATGCTGCCCATGGTCCTCAAAATGTTCATACAGACTACTGACCAATCCAACTCATACATGTGGTATGCTGCTCTGTGGTGTGATAGTGGTGAAAAAGGCTGGAGGAATAAAAGTGTGATCAGAAATTGAGCAAAAGCAAAAAATGATTTGTAACTACAGCAAAGAAAATGAAGGTTGTGTCAAAGAAATAATCAAAGAAAAAGCAGAACCAGTTTGTAAATACTATACAGAATTGTATAAAACTGTTATGATGAAGGATCTTTGACTTGAAACATTAACTCTGTTGACCTTCCCACAGATGTGGCCTATGCTGCTGCATATCGCCAGCATTTTCTGTCTTTAGTTTTCCACCATCTGCAGTTTTTTCCCCTTGATTTTCAATTAAAAAAATATACGAGCAGGAGCAGGTTAGCCAGTGTCCACCATTCAGTACAATCATTGCTGAAGTTCTATCTCGAGATCATATTCGTGCTCTCTTCCTACACCCCATTATATCTTTTGTCTAGAAACCTATATTCTCCTGAAATATATTCAGTGACTAGGATTCCACTGCTTTCTGTGGTAAGATATTCCACTGATTCACCACCCTATGAGTGAACACATTTCTCCTCATTTCACTTGAAATGTTTTACCCTGTATACTGAGACAGTGACCCCTGGATCCAGACCCACCAGCCAGAGTTCAAGGGATATGTGAAGAAGGAACGAATAAGGTTCTGAAGTGGTCATTCAACATGACTGTGTTGAATGGTGGAGCAGGGTTGAGTGGCCTACTTTTCTACTATTTTTTAAGGCTCTATGGTTCTAAATCCTCCTTGCATCCAGCCTGTCAAGCCCTGTCAGTGTTTTACACATTTCAATGAGATTTCTTCTCATTCTTCTAAACTGTAGTGAATAGGGTGGCACGGTGGTGTAGCAGTTAGCGTAACACTATTACAGTGCCAACGACCTGGGTTCAATTCCCGCTTTTGTCTGTAAGGAGTTTGTACGTTCTCCCCGTGTGTCTGCGTGGGTTTTCTCCGGGTGCTCTGGTTTCCTCTCACAGTCCAAAGACATACAGGTTAGGGAGTTGTGGGCATGCTGTTGGCGCCGGAAGAGTGGCGACACTTGCGGGCTGCCCCCAGCACATTCTCAGTAACGCAAAAAGATGCATTTCACTGTGTGTTCCGATGTACATGTGACTAATAAATAAATATCTTATCTTATCTTACAGGCCTAGTCAATCCAATCTCCCCTCATACAACAGTCCCAACATCCTAGGAATTAGTCTGGTGAACTTTAATTGCATTCCGTCTCTTATAAGTATATTCTTTCTTTGGTAAGGAGACCAAAACTGCACACAATACTCTAGTGTGGTCCTTCCAAGGTCCTGCTGTTATTCTGTGGTTTCTGGAAGAGAAATCTGACCGATTTCCAAATGCCTCTAAAGTATTTAGCACACAGAAATAAAAAATCCACTCTCATTTTCTGGAGCTGGACAAATGTCGCAAACAAAAACTTGATCTACAATGAAGAGAAGGCAAGAGGAAGATGAGGATGTCAATCATGACTTTATGGAGGCAATGGTGCAATTGCAGACCTTGTTGAATTAAGCAGATGGATCCCTGCTGAGCTGTTTTGCAGAGTTCCTGCAGTGAAACATTGCTGCACGTACACCAGCTTTACAGCATGATTGTGCCAGAGGTTCCAGAAAATGATTTGTGGTGCATGGTGGAGGAATTAAAACAAAGTTATTACTCTTTATTAAAGGCTCAGCAGGCAGCAGTAAGTGTCCTGTACATGGTTCATGGACAGAGAACAGAAGTGAGAGGGATACTGTAATTCACTTCCCATTTTTTTTGGCAATGTCCAAAGGCTGCAGAGTCCTTTAAAACCTCGACCAAGAGTTATTGCAATAGATTCCCTAACCCTTAAATGTAAAAATTCCCGTTTGTAATATTTACAATCATACATTTTACCCATGCATTTATGTTCTCATTATCATTATAAATATATGTTTAATCTTTTTTGGACGGATGTTCTGCCCTGTTGCCATCAGCTGCTGCTGTCCCTGTCCAGTTCCAATGGAATTCTCACACTCCCAGACATGGAAGCCTCCCTGTTGAGCCTGAATCAGGTTAAAGCTGGAGCAAGTGCAGCAATCCTATTCAAACGAATGGGAGCCATTGGCTATCATGGGAAAGGTAAGTAGTATTTTTTTATTGCTTGTTCAAGTCATTTTCTAGGTTCGAACTTTTATTTAGTATATGAGATTTTTTGGAGTGTTATTATTTGGTAAATATTTTTAATTTTATAATTTTTTAAACATTTCTTAAGTTTCTTATTGAATGCTTGTGTGCGCTAAACACCTTCACAAACGTTCAGTGGCTCCAATAACACTAACAGTTTTGATAACTGAGAAATGGAGGGGCGGGGCCCCACCGACTGTTAAAGCGGTTCTGTGAGTGCAGCAGGCTGCCTACCCCTAAGCTGTGCTTGATCTTGCTGAACTGCTGAGAGCCAGGCTTCCAGAGGAACACTGCACTCAGAGCGACACTGGAAACAAGGGCAGGTGGCAAAAGATTTTAGAGCAATCTGCCCAATTCCTATGATAGAAATACCTTTGTCATTTTAATGTTAATATGCATTTGAATGCATATGTTTTTTTATTATCAATGATTTTGAAATAGATGTGTTTATGGAGATCAAATATTGATGAATCTCTTGACTGAAGACTTTTTAACAACCCAAATTTGGTGAATGTTAATTAAAAAAAAAACCCTGGAATGAAGCAAGAATAAAAAAAAATGAAAATGTTAACTTATGTAAGGCTTGAGATCCCTATGAAAATACACTGCACTATTAAGGTTGCATTGGTGGTCATATTCCAAATTTTTTAGGCCCTGGAGCAGTTCCTAAATATTGGAGGTTGGCAAATATTACCCCACTATTTAAAAAAAGAAAAAAAGGAGAAAGGCATCAGATTACAGACAAGTAAGTCTGCATCATTAGTGGAGAACATGCTTGAATCTATTTTAAAAGATTCAATAAGGGAACCTAACGGGACTAGACAAAGTCAGCATGGGTTTATGAAAGGGAAATTATGCTAATCCGCTGTTTTTTTTTGAGGATTTATCCAATAGAATAGGTAAGGGAGAACCAGTGGATGTGGTATATTTTAACTTTTAGAAGGCATTTGATTTAGACCTCCCATAGGAAGTGTGCAAAATTAAAACACATGGATAAGGAATTGGTTGACAAACAGGAAGCAGGGAGTAGAAATAGACAGTTCTTTTTCCAGGTGGCAGGCAGCAACTATTGTCGTGTTGCGGGGATCAGTTGGGGGTGGGTACTGTGTGGTGAGAGGTGGGACAATGAGCTGCGAGAAAGATGCAAAGAAGCTCCAATGTAATTTGTACAAGTTGGGTGAGTGGGCAAATGTATGGAAGATGCAGTTTAATACGGGTTGGTGTGAGGTTAGCTGAATGACAGATTATTATCTGAATGATGATAGATTGGGAAAAGGAGATGTCTAATGAGACCAGTGAGCCTTTGCACACCATTCACTGAAAGGAGGCGTTCATGTGTTGCAATCAGTTGGGAAGGCAGATGGTATGTTGGCCTTCAAGAGGATATAAGTACAGGTGCAAGGACATCTTGCTGCAGCTGTGCAAGACTCAGGGGAATCTGGAGCCTTTTGTGAAGTTCTCATTTCCTTAACTAAGGAAGGATGTTCTCGTTGTGGAATCTTGCTGATTTCTGGAATGGTGAGATTGATGGATAAGGAGAGCTTCATTCGATTAAGTTGATATTCATTGAAGTTTGGAACGATAAGAGGGGCTCTCATAGAAACCTGTAACATTCTAACAAAACCAGACAAGCTGGTTACAGAAGGTTGTTCCCAATGACAGAGTCCAGAATCAGGGTGTCAGCCTCATGATATTGACTCTCACTTTGGTTCTAGATTCATCAGTCATTTAGAAGCAAGGGAAGAAGAATTGTTTTACCCAGGTGGTGATGAACCTACAGAACTCTCTACCACAATGGAGGCCATCATTAAATGTATTCAAGAAGGAGGTGGATATATTTCTTAATGCCAAAGGGATCAAGGGATTTGGGAGAAGGCAGGAACAGAGTAGTGAAGTCGATGATCAACCATGATTGCTTGCATGGAGGAGCAACCTGAAGAGTTAAAAGGCCTACTCCAGCTCCTATTTTTTATGTTTCCCTATTTCTGCTTAAAGGTCATGGGCCTGAAACATTGACTCTTGTTTCTGCCTCAATAGTAGCTGCTTGAGCTGTAGTGTTTACCCAGTGTGTTCTGTTCTTATTTTGGATTTCTAGCAGTAACAGTCTTTTTACTTTTGCTGCTGAATCCATTCAGAGATTTGGACACCTTGCTATGCAGGCTAGAGGACTTACTCAACCACGTGCAATTCAAAACCATCTGGAGAACCAAGTCAGTGTGTGGCCTGATTTACTCTTTTATTCCTTTGCAGCTCAGATCTCACATATAAAAAATGAAAGCATGCTAATTTTACACAAAGACAACCTATCATGACCAATTGAATATTTAATTATTTCAGTCACTTAATAATCATACTGAAAACTTCATGTGTACAGCTAACTACCTTGATTTTAAAATCCACAGCCTTGTTTTCAAATCTTTCTGTGGTCTCACCCTGTTTCTTTCTCTATACCAGTATCCAGCCCTAAATATCCCCAGGATTTACTTGCTCCTCCAATTCAGTCCTTCTGTTCATCATCAATTTCAATCACTCCACCACAGAAGACTATGGTTTCTGCTATCCGAGCCCTCTGCTCTAAAATTCTCTCCCTAAACTTCTGCATCTCTCCTCCATTAAGAAGCTCTTTAAACCTTGCCTCCTTATCAAATTTTCTCATCTCTATCCTGTATCAACTTATGTGGACTGATGTCAAATTGTATCAGGATGATTAATACTGTGAATGATCTTGTGACATTTTACTATATTAAAAGTTGTTCTATGCATAAAGCAACCAGTGGCTGTTGTTTTTGTTACAACTCATTATATCTGTCACACTCAACCTTCCAGTGAAATGAGTGTTTTGTAAGAATCAAAGGCTGAAATTTTCTACTTAGTCAGAAACCTGAGAAGAGTAACAAAAAGCCAAAGTACAATTCGCACTCACCCAGCCAGTAGTGGTCTGACCTTACTGAAGTTATTGGTCTCAACCTATTTAACATAATGAATTCTCAGTGTCAGGAATGTCACCCTCTGAGATGTCATCAGGTGAGGAGTGGAAGGTTTTTCAAGGGAAGATGATACCAGGCAGAGTGAAAATGTGCTCAAAGCCTCCTCGATAAAATGTTGCATCCCCACCGACTCCTGGGAATCCCTGGCTCATGACAAATCAAAGTGGAGGAGGAGCAAGTGGGACAGTATTAAGAGTGTTGAGCCATGAATTGAGAGCACACAGAGATGCTGTGTAAGTGGCGACAGAAGCCAATCACCTCATAAACTACCCACTCACCCTCCCCATCAGTCACCCTCTCCTCTTCTATGAATGATTGTGCCGCTCCCACATTGACCCTGTCAGCCACCACTGAGCCCACAAAACTGGAGAGGAAGCAAGTGATCCTCTGTCCTGAGGGATGGCGAAAGAGAAAGAGGGAAAAGGTATGCACATGTGCTGCACTTAAAGGGTGAGCTCCGAGAAGCATTGCAGGAATCCATTTTTGTCCATATCCCAACTTCGTTACTGAGGCGGGACAAGTACTTTGGAATGAAAGAAGATAGTGTAAGTTTGGCATGTGGTAGGCGGGGTCAGGTCAGTCAGAGAAAAAATCCAGTCCCATTCTTTGGGGTTCAGTGCTGGATAAAGACATCACCGGTTCCGACAAGTTAAACTCAACTGGTTTCACCTTTCAAAAAGGCACTGACCCAAGCATATCCATAGCTTAACAGTTATCACCTGGTTTTCACTGTGATAAATGCTTGAATAGTATATTGTCAGTATCCTTGAAATACCATGGAGCCCTTTATACCTGCAAGTATCCCTTCCCTTACATACGACTGAGCTTTGATCCCACTAAAAGCCATTGTTAGCATGCAATTGCTTGATTCATGAATCTGTCAACACCCCTATAATGGTAAAAGAGTGTTTATTCTCAGGTTCCACTGCGGATCTTGGTAACTAGAGCTCACCTTTAATTTTTCGACCCTTCTTAACGAAAAAAACAAACCCACAAGTGCAGAGAGAGATTGATTACGGATGATGGACCCCTTCCCTCAACTTTATCTCCAACCTTATCATTTGCCCACTCACTATCATTGATGGGGAAGCACTGGAATTTCTGAGAGGGACTGCTGTAGAAAGAGAAGGAATGAAGATTGTGCATGCAGGCTGGGTAACCACTGTGAGTTTATCATGGTGTTCACCTTCACTTCATTGTCATCCTACTGTTCTCTGGCATATCTCAATACATTCAATCTCAGCTCTACTGAATGACTCAAAAGGAGTCTGGTGCAGACTCAGGCTACAGGTCACCACATTGCAAGAAGGATATGAAGGCAATGGAGAAGGTTCAAATTAAGATTCACAGGGGTCATTCTGGAGCTGAGAAATTACAGCTTTTGGAAAAGGTAGAACAGACTGAGCTGTTTTCTCTAGAAGAAGAAAAAGTTGATTTATTCGAGGACCTTATAATTATGGGCATGTTTGATAGGTGAGGCACAGAGAAGATTGGATATGGAATCTAAAGTTGGAGTCATAAATCTAAATAGTAATCAATAAATCCAACAATTTCAAGAAAAATCTCATCGCCCAGAGAGCGATGAGAAAGTAGAACTTGCTACCGCAGAGAGTAACTGCAGTAAGCAGCATGGGCACATTTAAAGAAAACCACAATAAGCACCTGAAGGAGAAAGGAATGGCAGGATATGCTAATGTGGGTTAGCAGAAGAGGGGTGAGAGGAACATAAACACCAGCATAGACCTGGTGGGGTGAATGGTCTATTTCTGTGCTGTGAATTCTAAGTACAGTTCCCCGGCATGGTTGAAGAGTTAATGAATAACAGTTAATGGCATGCCAGAAAGTATGCTTTGAAGTGAGCTAGCTCTTAAAAGCATTATTCTGCCAACAATCAGCTTCAGGGTGTGTACAGCTCCTTAGTTAATGTGCTGCAGGATTAGTTTGCTGTTAACTTTGCCAGCCATTCTTAATGATTATCAGTTAGTACACATGTTGCTCATTATCCATGGCAAATAATGCAAGGGACTTTAAGTAGTGTGAACATTCATTCCAGTCATTGAGCTATGTTTGATTCTTGCTTTCCTTGTTTACTCAACTGTGCTGCAGGTGTTATAATGAATAGAATAACCAATCAGTACCAAGGGCAGTCATAGGTTCATGGCCTGAAAGGCTGCCTACTTGTCCAATATGGGAACAGGACCAGGCCACTAAGCCCTTCGCATATCATCTGCTGTTCAATCAGATTGAGGTGGATCTGTATATTGATTTGAAAGCTATGTCAGCGTAATGCTATTACAGCGCCAGCGATCCCGGTTCAATTCTGGCCGCTGTCTATCAGGAGCTTGTACGTTCTCCCCATATCTGTGTGGGTTTCCTCCGGGTGCTCCAGTTTCCTACCACATTCCAAAGACGTACGGATTAGGATGTTGTGGGAATGCTATGTTGGCGCTGGAAGCGGACTGCCCCCAGAACACTCTGCGCAAAAGATGCATTTCATTGTGTATTTCAATGTACATGTGACTAATAAAGAAATATTATCTTATCAGTTTTGGAACATTTCAGGAACAGCTTCTTCCCCTCTGCCATCAGATTTCTAAATGGTCCTCGAACCCATGAACACTGCCTCATTATTCCTCTTTTGCATGAGTTATTTATTTTTATAACTTATGGTAATTTTTATGTCTTTATGTCTTGCATGGTACTGCTGCCGCAAAGCAACGAATTTCACAACATATGTCATTGATAATAAACCTGATTCTGATTCTGTTGTTCCCCTCCAATCTCAACAGCCTTTTCTGGGGGAGGAAATCAAGGCTTCTGCTTCCCATTGTGTGGAGAATCGCTTCCCCATGCCACGTCTGAACAATGTGGATCACAGCATTTCTTCTGTCACATTAGCACAGCCCTGATGATAATTTCCCTTTACAAGAACTCAGGTGTTTGTACTCAAGTATTCTGTTATAATTCAAAACACACATTCAAAACAGTATTCCCAAAAATCTGAAATAACATGCCTAACAAACAATATTGATTCAGGCCTATTTTTTCCATCTGGGCAAGAAAGTTCTCACAGTTGGTTGAACCATAGAACCATAGAACAATACAGCACAATACAGGCCCTTCAGCCCACCATGTTGTGCCGACCTTTAAACCTCGCTTAATTCTATCTAACCCCTTCCTCCCACATATCCCCCAATTTTACATTCCTCCATATGCTTATCTAACAATTTCTTGAACTTGACCAGTGTACCTGCCTCCACCACTACCCCAGGCAGTGCATTCCATGCACCAACCACTCTCTGGGTGAAAAACCTCCCTCTGATATCTTCCTTGAACTTCCCACCCATTACTTTCAAGCCATGTCCCCTTGTATTGAGCATTGGTGCCTTGGGAAAGAGGTGCTGGCTGTCTACTCTATGTATTCCTCTTAATATTTTGTACAACTCTATCATGTCTCCCCTCATCCTCCTTCTCTCCAAAGAGTAAAGCCCTAGCTCCCTTAGTCTCTCCTCATAATCCATACTCTCCAAACCAGGCAGCATCCTGGTGAATCTCCTCTGCACCCTTTCCAACGCCTCCACATCCTTCCTATAATGAGGCGACCAGAACTGGACACAGTACTCTTAAGTGTGGTCTAATCAGAGTCTTGTAGAGCTGCATCATTACCTCGTGGCTCTTAAACTCGATCCCCCGATTTATGAAAGCTAACATCCAGTAAGCTTTCTTAACTACCCTTTCCACCTGCGAGGCAACTTTCAGTAATCTGTGGATATGAACCCCTAGATCCCTCTGCTCCTCCACCCTACCCAGAATCCTGCCATTAACTTTGTACTCTGCCTTGGAGTTTGTCCTTCCAAAGTGTACCACCTCACACTTCTCTGGATTGAACTCCATCTGCTACTTCTTAGCCCAGCTCTGCATCTTATCAATGTCCCTCTGCAATCTCCTACAGTCCTCCACACTATCCACAACACCTCCGACCTTTGTGTCGTCTGCAAACTTGTTAACCCACCCTTCTGCCCCCTCATCCAAGTCATTAATAAATATACAAAAAGTAGAGGTCCCAGAACCAACCCTTGTGGGACACCACCAGTCACAGCCCTCCAATCTGAATGCACCCCCTCCAGCACAACCCTCTGCTTTCTACAGGCAAGCCAATTCTGAATCCACTCGCCCAAGCATCCCTGGATCCCATGCCTTCTGACCTTATGAAGAAGCCTACGAGCGTATAAGGGGGTAATAAAGGCCTTCACATGCTTTTTCTCCATTTCCCACACATCTGCTCTCACCTGCTCTCTCCCAAGAAGGAGCAGAGATGGAGTTCCTTAGGTCCTCACCTTTCAGCCCTCCAGCCTCCGCATCCAGCATCCTCCACCATTTCCGCCAATGGTCCTACCACCTGTGACACCTTCCCCTCTCCTTCCCTTTCTGCCTTCCACAGGGACAGCTCCCCTCATGAATCCCTGGTCCGTTCATCCCTCCCCACCCACCCCTCCCCATCCCCAGCACTTTCCCTTGCAACTATACAGGTGTAAACCTTGTCCCTTCAGCTCCTCCTTCACCACCATCCAGGTATCTAAACAGCCCTTCCAGGCAAAGCACTGGTTCACCTGCACCTCTTCTAACCTGGTCTACTGTAATCGGTGCTCATGATGTGGCCTCCCCTACACTGGTGAAACCAAGCGATCCTTTGGCAGAGCACCTACGTTTTGAACGTCTGGTTGCATGTCATTTTACCTCTCCTTCCCACTCCCACACTGACCTGTCTGCTCTCAGCCTTCTCCATTGCTACAGTGAGACCAAAGGCAAATTGGAAGAACAACATCTCATACTCTATTTGGATAGCTTACCCATGGTATGAACGTTGAACTTTCCAATTTCAGGTAAACCACACCGCCAAGTGGTCTTCTCCCACACGCACTCACCTGTCCACCTAGCTTTCTTCTCCCTTTGTTCACCTCTCCCATCTCCTCCCCCCCACCTGCTTCCATCCCCTCCCCATCTGGTTCCACCTTTCACTGACCAGCCTCTATCCAGCCTCCCCTTGTACCAATATTTTCTGGAAATCTTTCCTCTTCCCTCTCCATCCTGAAGCATCGACTTACGCCTTCTGCCTCCACAGATGCTGATTGACTTGCTGTATTGTTCCAGCATTCTGATTTTGGTTCCAGATTCCAGCATCTGCAGCCTCTTTTGTCTTGATTGATGCTTTCCTTGTTTTCCCAACAGTGCTGAATCAAACATGAATGGGTGTGTTTTTATATGGTAGATGCAAAGGACAATTTATCCCTTTATGGCATCTACTGCTAAGAATTACACTATAATTGGAGGAAAAGACATGAAGATGTAATTTCATGTGTAAGTGTCCAGTATATTGGCACTCTAAAGTCCCACTGTAAGTGGAGAATATAGTCTACTTGTGACCTCTGGCAATAATGTCTCTGAAGTGAGCAGAGATCAGACAAAGGCCCACCTAATTAAATGCAGTCAGCAGGCACCCATGCTGTTAAGTGTTCATGTCAAGTGTTTGAAAAATCACAAAAAAAAACAAATGTAGTTGCTGGAAATCTGAAATAAAAACAGAAAATGCTATAAACACTCAGCGGGTCAGGCAAGATCTGTGGAAAATGAAACAGAGTTCACATTCCAGTTCAGAGACCCTTCATCTGAACTGGGGTCCATGTTATGTGCTTGCCTTGATGAAGAGACTGAAATATTTTTCTACTTATTCTTGAGGTGTTGACATCACTTACAAGGCCAGCACTGATATCTCATCCACAGTTGTCCTTGAGAAAATGGTGGTGAGTTGCAGCCTCTATGATGATCTGTGAAGTTGGTTTCTGGGTTCTGAAGTTTTACAATTACAAGTTACAATGAAAGAACAACAGTATATTTTTAAGTCTGGATGATGTGTGACTGGGGGCGAGGGTAGTTGGGTGTGAACATGCTGTGGGAAATATTACCATGTGGTTGCTGCTGTTATCTTCTGGATGGTAGAGGTTGTGGGTTTGTGCTGTACTGTGGAGGGAGCCTTTGTGAGTTGCCGCAGTGCACATTGAAGATGAGGTGTACAGTCGGATGATATGTATCTTTCACGTGTCCTGTCTGAAAACGAAATCAGCTTCAAATTATGCTTATTCCCATCTCTACCACCTTTCCTGTTTGCCACTCTTCCCTCATGGTGACTAACACCAAAATCCTTACCTAACTTTCTGTTAGCTTTAGATTTGACCTGCTGCTGGCATTGTGAACTTCACAACTTTCAATTTCTTCAAAACTCCAGTTCTACGTCCTGCTCTGCAATAAGATTTGTTTGCACATTTCTTTGTCCTCACACAATAACCTCCTAACCCCATGCACCAAATTAAAATTCCATCCTTCTACAAATCACTCAGTTGCATCACCCACCTTCCTTCTGCAGTGCTGCCTAGAGTCTGGCCTCTTGTGCATCGTCTTCTCCTCATTCACTCCTTCTCCCCTCCTCCTCCTCCCCAACCCCACTTCCTCCCCTTCCTCTTCTTCCTCATCTCCCTCCTCCTCCCCTACTTCCCTCATCCCTTTCCTTCTCCCTTCATCCCTCTCCTTCCTCCTCTCTTCCACCTACTTCTCCTCCTCGTCCCATTCCTCCTCATCCTTCTCCTCCTGCTTCCCTTCTACCTCTTTCTCTTCCTTCTTCCTCCTCCTCCTCCTCCTCCCCTTCCCACTCACTGCTACTCATTTGGATTCCTTCCTTACTCCTCCTCCTTGCTACTGTTTTCCCCAATGTAAAAAAGCTAAGATTCCTTAATATCTCTCTACTCGTCACCTCTCCCAACTCTCCTACTTTCTCTGCTTACACCTATGTGAAGCCACTGTGACCTTAAAGGTGCAAGATGTGAAACAGTTCCAGATAGCATTGCAGATGTAAATAGGGTGAAAAACCCCTTCCACTGCAGACAAAACATGAGCCTCTTTTTTTCCTTACTGTTTATCTTGGCTCTAATAAAGATCTCTTTCTGCCAAAAGTTTCTCTGAGAGCTTGATTGAGAGACAAACCCAACTTCGCAATCCCCTTCTAGATTGTTGGAGAATTAGTGAGCTCCTAAAGTCATTGGGTTAAATATAGGCTGTTAAATCTTGATTTGGCATTTGGCATTTCCTCGTTTCTGGAGATTCTACTGCAAGATGAACTTTGTGCCATCGATCTCTGACAATTCAAATAGTTTGTCTCAAGTGTAGAGTAGAATATGCTAACATGTTTAGAATTTCATTTTTATTTTACTTTACAAGACCTATCTTTTGCTAAGCAATGGTAGGGTGAGTACTGTCACTGATTAATGAGCAATGCTAATGTGAAGGTGGTAATTAAAGCTCTCATTGTTTGCTTCTGGCTGCTCCATCTTTCAACCAGATCATGGTTAATCGCCTACCTCAACTCCACTCTTTGGTCCTAGCTCCATTTCCCTTGAGTATATCCAAAACTGTGTCAATCTCAGTCTTCAATATACTGATTGACCAGCATCCACACCTATGAATGGAAATGTTTCTCCTCTTCCAAGCTTAAATTAGTCCATTCCTTCCCCTAAGATTGCACCCCCCCCCCCCCAAGTTCTAGATTCGGCAGTTTGAGGAAACAGCTTTTCAGTATTTACCACAAAGAATCCCCCAAAATTTTACGCTTGAATGAGACCACCTTCCATTCTTCTAGATTCTTTATAAAGTACATAGGTACAAACTCATTACATTCAGTACCACTGTAACCATACAGATTTTACAACTGCAGAGGCATTACGGTATATATGCTGTGCATTTTATCATAGGTGCCAAGATTTTTCAGATCCTTCTGGGAGTTGTCGTCTTTTACATCAGCAATTTATATTCTATGAACCAACAAAAACTATTAAAATGATAATCCCTCTGTCAATATCTTTCACTTTGCCTTCTGAAGAACCTTGAGATCCAGGCTCTTGCACTACTCATTTCAATGGCCTTCAGGAATCCATAGAATAAGCTTGTATGTGGGAGTTTGTTCTGCACAAATTATCTGCCACATGTATCATGTTATTGTGAGTGTTAATAGTAATTTAAAATTTATAAAACATTTTGCAACATCCTCAGGAAATGAAAGGCCTGAAGGACAGTTGACCTCCTGCACATTTAGTTTGTAGTATTAGGAATGAGCCATTATTGTTCCATTCCATCTTTCCTGGCACACTTACCACAACTTCTGCTCCTGAATTCACATGGCCCAACCACATCTTATTCAATCTTTTCCATCCTCTTCTGGTCCACGTTTCTGCACTTCTTCTAATCTATTCAATCTTCCCCCCACCTCCAAAAATCACCTTGAAACCCTACCTCTTCAGCCATACTATTGGTCCCTTCTTGACTGATGCCCATTTCTCCTCCCTTGTAAAGAACCTTGGAATGTTTTGGTCCATTAAAGACAGTTTATAAGCTTGAGTAATATGCAATTCCTTCAGTGAAACCATGTCTGGCTTTGGTTCATTGGTAGGACCATGATCTAAGTGTCTGGCAATGTGCTAATTCCCTTCAGGAAAAATTAATAAAGATAAATTATTGTTTTAATTAATTAACTAAATTAATAATTGAAAAAAAAACAGATTTTAAATTATGGACAATGCACTTCTGACATTTTGACAAATGATTTTTTAAATTAAAATGATTATATCACTGACATTGTGCCTGCTCTATTAAAAGAAAGCTTTATTGATATAGATGATGGTGATTGTGAGCAATGACAGCTTACTTTAAACCGTATGCAATATGACTTTCATCACCTTCTATAAATTACAAATCTGCAAATGATTCAATAATAAAGACAGAAAAGAGAAGGAGAGATGTATTTTTGCAGCATATGTCACAACTTCTGGGTGTCCTAACATGTCTCATTGCCCATGAGGTCTAATGTCTGCAATAGTTTGAGAAACATGACAAAGAGCTGGTAGATGAAAACAAACGAACATAATGACCAATTAATCTGTTTTGGAGATGTTGGTTGAAGGATAAATACCCGAGTCATAACAGTCATAGAGTAATACAGCATGGAAACCAGCCCTTCAGCACAAACTGTCCGTGGCGATCATGGTGCTCACCAAACAAGTCCCATTTGCCTGCATTTGGCCTTTATCCCTCTAAACCCCTCATATCCAATGTACCTGTCCAAATGCCTTTTAAATGTTATTATTGTACCTGCCTCAACCACTTCCTCTGGCATCTCATTCCGTATACGTACCGCCCTTTGCGTGAAGAAGTTCCCCCTCAGGTCACTTTTAAATCTTTCATCTCTCATCTTGAACTTATGCCCTCTAGTTTTTAGTTCCCCTTCCCAAAAAAGACTATGTGCGTTCACCCTATCTATATCCCTTATGATATTGGCCAGGACATTGAGAGCAACCTCCTGTCTTCCTTCAAGATAAAACCATGGCATCTATTACATCCACCTAAGAGAGCTGAGATGACCTCAGTTAAAGTCTCATCCAAAAGGCAGCAGCTCCAACAGTAGCCCACACCTTCACCAAGGTGTCAGCTTCATATCAGTGGTGGTGCAGGGATCAATGTAAACCTGGACCCATTCTGATTGGCTCTCTTTGAGTCAGACACACTAATGGTCTCAATAGATATCAAAAGGAAGTCCAAGACCTGGAATGATCTACATGCTTGATGTATAGGAAGAAGAATATGTAACAGTGTCAGGTTCATGTGTGCATTGAAAAGGAAAGCAACTTAAAACACAATGAGCGTGAAGTAGATATCTCTCACTTCATGTCATAATAACATTTTTAATCCCAGACAAAACGATTCAATTCATACAACAAAATGATTTAAAATATAGTTTTTGATTACCTTAGCAAGACTAATCTGGCTCTGGACAAATGAAAGATAGATTTAGGGATAAAAAGACATTGTGGCATGTGGAAAGTGATACTGGCTGATATTCATTTCACTGCACTGGTAACTATTTGAGGAATGTTGCAATTGAAAATGTTAAAAGGTCACATGGGACACCTCAAAGATTAAATGAGATCAATCTACAAGCCTTTGATGTATGTTGGTGGTGTAAATTTGATATGGGATCTTCACTGTATACAATTGTTTAATGCTCTGGGATTTCCTCCTTTTGGAAGAGATTGTAAGTAGTATTGAGCAGATTACTGTGATACAAACACCTCATCACCCCAGGGTAGCTACTCTGGTGGATTTAAGCCAAATGAAGCCTCTGAAGTAACAAAAACCATTAGCTGCGTCTGGGTAACAAGTACGATGTTTGGTATCTTCTAAGTAAGTCTCTGAGACTTACACCATCTACAGCAGAAAGAATCATACCTCAGTGAACACTCCAAAAGATCACTTAGATGGTAGATGGAGCATAGGTCTCTCTCTATACGTATACATTGATCTCCAGTTTAATGTTAAGCATCTACAAATTCAGTTGCATAAAACTGCATTTTTTAAGCTTATGCTATTGAAATTTATTTTTTTTTTCCACAGTGAAATGTAGTCATGACCATTTCCGGGTCTTTGCGCATCTTTGTCTGGGTATTTCCTGGCATGAGTAAGTCCAGATACAATTCCTGCATAAGCTGCATGTGGAATGACATTATTCTCTTTTGTAGGATAGTGGGGAATACTTGGACCACATTGTCCCAGGAGTGGCCATCCCAAGACAACCAGGTCTTCACGATGAAAAGCAAGAATTGGTCTCCACGAGGCACGTGTAGCTTACTACACTGGTCTCACCTCCCCAACAACACC
Organism: Pristis pectinata; assembly: GCF_009764475.1. NCBI lineage: Eukaryota > Metazoa > Chordata > Chondrichthyes > Rhinopristiformes > Pristidae > Pristis > Pristis pectinata. The sequence continues at coordinate 88,416,275 of NC_067407.1, read as the reverse complement.
CCCCTAATTCCATTCCCAAATCCCCAGAGGCCCAGGCCCTAACCCCAGCTCCCCATCCAACACCTTGACATCACCAACCTTTCAATCTTCCTTACCCCCCTCAGCAATAGAGACCCCTATTTCCATCTGAGTGCAGCCACTTACCTGATTGCTGCCGAGATCCCTGCCTCCAGTCATCACCACACCACAGCCTCCCACCCCACCCAATTCTTGCTCTCAGCACCAGGTCCAGATCATTCAAGGTCTATCCCCCCTCCACCAGGCCCAATCACCTCCCAGCCCTCCACCCAAATCCAGGCTTGGACATGAAAATGTGTTACTGAAATTTGCTGCAGAGAGTAGAGTTGGCATTTGCCACAACCCAAAATAGCTAGTGTCACATTGTCCTGTCTGAGAGCACTGGAACATCCATGTAAAAGTTTTCCATTCATTTCACCACAGACTTCCATGGAACAGTTTTAAGTTAAACATTTTAAGTTGAATTAACTAGAACTGAAAGGTATGGTGCTGCAAATCTACTTGAGATATTTTTGCAGGGTCTAACCTTACAGAAAACATTTAAGATTCTGGCTGTTGATACATTAGTGAATGGATGTTTCAGCTCTGGCCATCTGGAAGCTTGCTATTTAGTGTTTGCTTCCCTGTGCTCACTAACCTTCATTGGTCCTTGGTCAGGCATTGCCTCATTTTCATGATTGTCATCCCATTTTGAAATCGTCCCAGTTTTCCACGTTCCCTATCCCTGCAATCTCCTCCATCCCTCTAAGATCCCATGCTCCTCTAAGTCAGGCCACTTGTGCATTCCCAATTTTAATTGTTCCACCTTTGGATTCTATGCTTTCAGTGAACATCCTAAGCTCAGAAATGCCCTCACTCAAGCTTTCTGCTAGATTTCCTCTATTTCCTCCCTTAAATTACTCCCCAAAACCCATTTCCTTGCCAAGATTTTGGCCAACTAACTTTTCTATTCTCCTTCAGCTTGGTGTCATGTTTTACTTAAATATTATCCTTGTTAAGTACTTTGGAAAAATTTACTATGTTAGAGGTGTTTTATACATACAAGTTACTGTTATTAACGTCCCTATATTATGGCTTTAGTAATACTAAATATATCCTATAACACAAAAAGAGGCCATTTTAACAATTTGAGTCGAATCTGAACCTTCCCATTCTGCAATAATTTTCCCTGTAACCTCTTCTCTCCAAAATGTCATCAACTTCTCCCAGAGGCAATTTACAACGCCTAATTAACCTGCACCTTTGGCATGCGGGAGCAACTGGAGCCCATGTGGTTAAGGCAGAATGTGCACAGATTGCACTGTGGGTCAGGATTGAATTTGATTCACTGGAGCTGTGAGGCAATGGCCTTACTAGCTGCACCACTGTGTTGCCCAATCTAATAAACATCCGTGAGAAATTTCTCTTCTCTGAGAACAATCTCACACCTCATTGGGTTCAGACCAGTAATCACAAAGAAAACCCTAATAATGAGGTTTTAACATCCCTGACCCAATTTTTTTTACAGGCATGCCCTTAACGTTCTGAAATATTACATCCCATGCACAAAGCGGACTTCTAGAATTGCTATCTTTCACAGACAGATTATCAACTTAACCTTTTAGTATGGTTCTAGAGAGGGTTGGGAGATTCTCTATCCAGTTCTGTGAGATTATAAGATAAAATAAGATTAAATAAGATAAGATTTCTTTATTAGTCACATGTACATCGAAACACACAGTGAAATGCATCTTTTGCATAGTGTGTTCTTGGGGCAGCCTGCAAATGTTGCCACACTTCCGGCACCAACATAGCATGTCCACAACTTCCTAACCCGTACATCTTGGGAATGTGGGAGGAAACCTACGCAGGCATGGGGAGAATGTACAAACTCCTTACAGACAGAGGCCAGAATTGAACCCAGGTCGCTGGCACTGTAATAGCGTTACGTTAACTGCTACACTACCGTGCCTGCCCCCTATATTCAAGATCAGTCATTTGGCAAAGTCATGAGAAAATGGAGGGAAATCTGTTTGCACTATGACTACAGATAAGAAAAAAAAACATGCATCAAAATAGCATCTCATGATATTCCAAAGCACATTATAACTAATAAAGCACTTTAGCAGCATAAACATTTTTGTAAAAGTAAACCAGGTAATTATAGGCCGGTGAGCCTGCCATCAGTAGTAGGTAAATTATTGGAAGGTGTTCTGAGAGATCGCGTATACAAGCGTTTGGACAGCCAAGGGCTGATTAAGGATAGTCAGCATGGCTTTGTGCATGGTAAATCGTGTTTAACGAATCTTGTAGAGTTTTTCGAGGAGGTTACCAAGAAAGTAGATGAAGGGAAGGCTGTGGATGTTGTCTACATGGACTTTAGTAAGGCCTTTGACAAGGTCCTACATGGGAGGTTAGTTCAGGAGGTTCAGACAATAGGTATCCAAAGGCTGTAAACTGGATTCGAAATTGGCTGTGTGGGAGAAGACAGAGAGTGGTAGTGGATGATTGTTTCTCAGACTGAAGGCCTGTGACTAGTGGTGTGCCTCAGGGATCTGTGCTGGGTCCATTGTTGTTTGTTGTCTATGTCAATGACCTAGATGATAATGTGGTAAATTGGACCAGCAAGTTTGCTGATGACACTAAGATTGGAGGCGTAGTGGACAGCGAGGAAGGCTTTCAAAGCTTGCAGAGGGATCCAGACCAACCGGAAAAATGGGCCAGAAAATGGCAGATCGAATTTGATGCAGACAAGTGTGAGGTGTTGCATTTTGGAAGGACAAATCAAGGTAGGACATACACAGTAAATGGTAGGGCACTGAGGAGTGCAGAGGAACAAAGGGATCTGGGAGTTCAGATACGTAATTCCCTGAAAGTGGCGTCACAGGTAGACAAGGTTATAAAGAAGGCTTTTCGCATCCTGGCATTCATAAATCAAAGTATTGAGTATAGGAGTTGGGATGTTATGGTGAGGTTGTACAAGACATTGGTGAGGTCAAATTTGGAGTATTGTGTGCAGTTCTGGTCACCTAACTATAGGAAGGATATCAGTAAGATTGAAAGAGTGCAGAGGAGATTTACTAGAATGTTGCCGGGTCTTCAGGAGTCGAGTTACAGGGAAATATTGAACAGGTTAGGACTTTATTCCTTGGAGTGCAGAAGAATGAGGGGAGATTTGATAGAGGTTTATAAAATTATGAGGGGTATAGACAGAATAAATGTAAGTAGGCTCTTTCCACCTAGATTAGGAGAGATAAGTACAAGAGGACATGGCTTTAGGGTGAAAGGGGAAAGATTTAGGGGGAATATTAGAGGGAACTTCTTCACTCAGAGAGTGGTGGGAGTGTGGAATGAGCTGCCATCTGATGTGGTAAATGCGGGCTCACTCGTTTCAAGAATAAGTTGGATAGATACATGGATGGGAGAGGTCTGGAGAGTTATGGACTGGGTGCAGGTCAATGGGACTAGCGGAATAAAGTTTTGGCACAGACTAGAAGGGCCAAATGGCCTGTTTTCTGTGCTGTAGTGTTCTGTGGTTCTGTGGTTCTATGGTAAAGTAGGAACCACGGCAGCCAATTAATACACAGTAAATTCACACAGCAGTACAATGAGAAAACCCAAGTAATCTGTTTAATGATGTTGACTGAGAGAAAATATTGGTCCAGGAGAGCAGGAATAAGGCCCCTATTCCTCATAGTTGTGCTACAGAATCTGTTATATTTACCTGAAAGGGTAGATGGAGTATTGAGTTAGCATTGCATTCAAAAGACACACTTCTGATGGTCAGTACTTCTTTGGTAACATCTGAATGTTGGAATACAATGTCCAGAAATACTAACCTGCATTTTACATTCTTAAAGAAAAGCAGAAAAGACTTGCATTGATACAGTGGTTTGTACTGGCCTAGGGGGTATCTCAAGGTCATCTACAGCCTTTTTATTAGTGTAGTTACTGTTGTTAGGTAGGAAATTCCCTCGATGAAATCACTGAGATTTTGAGTGTTGTGAAACAATTTGACTTTAATGTTGTCATCTGAAGGCCAGTCCCTAATTTTACCTTATGTTCCCATGCTGGGAAAATGTGCATAATCAGATATGAAGGTTGGGTGGTTACCAGTTACAACATGTAACTAGTAAGGAGCATTTACAAGGAATCTGCAGCTTCTCAGAATGATACTTGTCCTGCTGAATTATGCCCAGAAGGCAGAGAAAAGGCAAAGCAGTTCTTCTCACTGATGAAACATTGGACGTTGAAAGCTCTCTTCCTTCTGCTCGGAGGAGAATGGAGACAACTACATTTGGCTGCAAAGGGGTGGTGGAAGAAACTGGCCCAGATCATGGTGCAACTGCAGATGTTTGCAGGCTGACCTGCTAATAGAAGCAAGAACTACAACTTGCATTTAATGTAAACAGTTTTGAGCATGCTATGCTGGCGCCGGAAGCGTGGCGACACTTGCGGGCTGCCCCCAGAACACTCTACGCAAAAAAGATGCATTTCACCATGTGTTTCGATATACATGTGACTAATTGATATCTTATCTTATCTGATATTCCTGATCATTTCACAGGAACGTAAGCCAACTCTTCTCCACAGAGTTGCTGCTTCCACCGAAGGGGTAGGGCACAGTATTTGGTGGTTTATCAGTCCCATCAGGGACAATATCTTGAAGGCAAACTATCTCCCTTTTAACAGCATACTTATTGGCAATGTTGGTGCAGTATTAACCCCACTGCCTAAGAATTTTGGGATGCGATGAATATCTTCTGATCCTCCATCTCCTGAAGAAAGAAGCATGGGTTGTGATCTTTTGAAACATATCAGATCATAAGGGGACATTATATCTTAGATGTTGAGATGTTTCCACTACTGGGGGAGCTTCAAATGAGGAGTCATATTTACAAGAAAATGGAGCAGTTACTTGAAGCTAATGTGCGTAGGAATTTTTCTCACAAAGGGTGGTGAATCTCTGGAATTCTCGATCCTGAAGGGAGGTGGACCCTGATCATTGGAGGTACTTCAAGTGGAGGTAGATAAATATTGACAGATTGGGGAATTGAAGGTTACAGGGAACTGGCACAGAAGAGGAATTAAGATATCTATTCATCACATGCACATCGAAACACACAGTAAAATGCATCTTTTGCATAGAGTGTTCTGAGGGGCACTCCTCAAGTGTCGCCACACTTCCGGAGCCAACGTAGCATGCCCACAACTTCCTAACCCATATGTCTTTGGAATGTGGGAGGAAGCCGGAGCACCCGGATGAAACTCACACAGACACAGGGACAACATACAAACTCCTTACAGATAGTGAGACAGATCAGCCATGATCATATTGAATAGCAGCACTGGCTTGGGAGCCAGGTAGCCTACTCCTACGTTCTTGTGTTCTTGTAATCTAAGTGGGTGGCCCCAGGAAGGTGGTTTGCCCTACTGAGTGAATTTGGATAAAATCTTTCACTTAACTTCTAATCACCAACAGAACATCATGAAAGAGAAGGGAAATTTACAACTATCTTCACGCCACACAGTGTTCTGATGACTGACGGCTGGCATCCGTCTTTTTCTCTGACATCATTCCAATTTCCATAACTCAGTTATTGTATTTGGCAGACAGAAACATGCAAACTTCTGCAACAGTTCTCCGATCGTTAGTGACTTGGCCGGAAAACCTGCAGAAATTCCAGAAAAAACTGACTAAGTCCTCATTCATACTGTTTTTCCTACTGTTTTTGTGGTCCTTCCATCAAAGTTATAGCTGATGATTTGGAGCACTTCAGTGAAAATCACTCCCAAAGTGCCCAGCATTCTCTTTCTCTTCCTCTGCAAGTTTCTGGTGGAACCGTGAACAGTTTACTGCTCGTTTGCACCTAATTCCAGCAGATTGGCTTTCTCTTCCAACCAGGAGAGTAAAATTTAGAATTAGCTAACTAGCCTTTTCTGTTTATATCAGTACCGAAATAAGGTCAGCACCTGTAGTATTAACTCAGTTGCTCTCTCTCCACAGATGCTGCCTGATCTACTGAGTATTTCTAGCATTCTCCTTTATTTCAGATTTCCAGCAACTACTGTGTTCTTATGGCAGCAGCATTGCTTTTTATCCTCTCTCTACTGCCTTTCCTCTATTTAGTCATCCAGACAGATTAGCTACAAAAAACAAACGTTCACTTCTCTCCCTTAGATGGCACCAAAACCCAATAAGCCACCTGGATGAGCTTGGAACCCATCCTTTTACAGGTATTCCCTTTGCCCTCGCCACCCTTTCCCTTTTCTGAAACCTACAACATGCTTGTTTTCTCACTTTTCCAGTTCTGATGAAAGGGTCATTAATCTGAAGTGTTAACTCTGTTTCTCTCTCCGCAGATGCTGCCTGACCTGCTAAATTTCTTCAGCTTTTTCTGTTTTTTATTTTGCACTTGCACAGCCCTCATCATCACTTCGGGATGTCCTAAAGTGCCTCACACAGTAAAGTACTTTAGATGTGTAGTAATTGTTGTAATGTAAAAAGAACGTACAGAGTTTTTGCAAACCAGAAGCCCTGGATGAACCATGAGATTCGCAGGGTGCTGAGGGTTTGATCTGTGACATTCAAGACCGGTGATCCAGAACCCTACAAGAAGTACAGTTACGATGTATGGAAGGCCACCATGAGAGCAAAAAGGCAATTCCGTGCGAAGTTAGAGACACAATCGGACACACAACAGCTGTGGCAGAGTTTGCATGCCATTACTTCCTATAAGGTGAAACCTAACAGCACAAATAGCAGTGATGCTTCACTCCCTGATGAGCTCAACCCCTTTTATGCATGCTTTGAAAGGGATCCCCACAGCATCAGATGAACCTGCGATCTCTGTCTCAGAGGCCAACATCAGAAGATCCTTCAACCCTCGCAAGGTGTCAGGCCCCAATGGTGTACCTGGCAAGTTACTAAAAACTTGTGCCGACCAACTGGCTAGAGAGTTCAAGGAAATCTTCAACCTCTTACTGCTGCATCACACCAGTGCCCAAGAAGAGTAGGGTGAGCTGCCTCAATGACTGTTGCCCGGTAGCACACACATTGATTGTGATGAAGTGCTTTGAGAGGTTGGTCATGGCTAGAATTAACTCCAGCCTAAGCAAGGACCTGGACCCGCTGCAATTTGCCTACCACCACAACAGGTCGACAGCGGGTGAAATCTCACTGGCTCTCCACTCTGCTTTGGAGTATCCAGACAACAGCAAAACATAGGTCAGGCTGCTACTTATCGATTACAGCTCGACGTTCAACACCATCATCCCCTCAGTACTAATCAACAAGCTTCAAACCTGGGCCTCTGTACCTCCCTCTGCAACTGGATCCTTGACTTCCTTATCAGGAGACCACAGTCAGTGCAGATCTGTAATAACATCTCCTCCTCACTGACAATCAACACAGGCACACCTCATGGATGGTGCTTAGCCCACTGCTCTATTCTCTCTACACTCACGACTGGGTGGCTAGGTACAGCTCAAACGCCATCTATAAATTCACCAATGACACCACTGTTGTTGGCAGAATCTCAGATGGTGATGAGGGGGCGTACAGGAGTGAGATAGATTGGCTGGTTGAGTGGTGTCACAACAACAACCTCACACTCAACATCAGCAAGACCAAGGAATTGATTGTGGACTTCAGGAAGGGGAAGTCAGGAGAACACACACTAGTCTTCATTAAGGGTCAGCAGTGGAAAGGGTGAGCAGGTTCAAGTTCCTGGGCATCAACATCTCAGAGGAACTATCTTGGGCTCAACACATAAATGCAATCATGAAGAAGGCATGCTAGTGGCTCTACTTCATTAGCAGTTTGAGGAAATTTGGTATGTCACCAAAGACTCTTGCAAGTTTCTACAGATGTACAGTGGAGAGCATTGTGACTGGTTGCATCACCGCCTGGTTTGGAGGCTCCAATGTGCAGCATCGATAGAGGCTGCAGGGGGTTGTAGACTTAGCCAACTCCATCACAACACAAACCTCCCTGCTATCAAGGACACCTTGAAGAGATGGTGCCTCGAGAAGGCGGCATCCATTATTAAGGACCCTCACCACCCGGGACATGCCCTCTTCACGTTACTACCATTGAGGAATTACAGGAGCTTGAAGACCCACACTCAACGTTTCAGGGACAGCTTTTTCCCCTCCGTCATCAGATTTCTGAATGGTCCATGAACCCATGAACACTACCTCATTATTCCTCTTTCGCACTATTTATTTATTTTGTAATTTATAGTAATTTTTATGTTCTTATGTCTTTATGCCTTGCACTGTGCTGCTGCCGCAAAACAACAAATTTCTCAACATACTGTACGTCAATATAATAAACCTGATTCTGATTCTGATTCTGAGATTTCCTCTTGGAAACATTTCAAAACTTGGGAACTGTTGAACAAATTCAGTTTACTTTTGTCAACTAATGCCCAGTCCCAAATTTGTATTTACTCCATAATGATCAAAGCTGGTAGCAAGAGCATCTATTGCTCCCTAGATCCAGGTGGCATCTGATCAAAGCACTTTCACACCAGCCATTCCTGCCAGGTTCCAAAAGGATACGAGCAATTCACCTTTAATCATTGGCACTAAACGTGTGTTGTCAAAACAGCTGTGTGCTGCAAATGGTACTTGCTTCTGATATTTGGTTCTAATATTTGGTTCCATTTAAGTCATAGAAATGTGGGCTGCAAATAACTTCCCATCCCTTATTGTTCCTACACTCAGCTTATCCCGAGCACAGACACTGCAGAGTGAATCAGCATCCCACCCATTCCTATCACTTCCTCTGGGAAGCACCATCAATGTCGCTGAAGGTTAAGAAGTGGGTCAAGAAAATCCAAAGCAATCATTGAAGATCTAAGAACTGAGTAAGTAGTTATCAGTAGCCGATTAATTACTTTGCAGAGAATTGATTTCCCTCCATTTGGTGCTTGAGTGTTATCTGGTGATGGGTGGTGGGGAATTAAGTGTGGGGATAGATAGGAATTGATACAATCAAGTCCATTATTTGAAACATCTTCAATCCTATTCATTTTGTTGCTACATTTACCAATTTAAGCACAAAAGTTAGTGATGATTGTGTAAAACTATCACCAGGAAACTCCAACAAAAGCTTTGCAAAGTGACCAATGAGCAATATTCCTTGGGGGCAAGAAGTTGCAGCTAAAACCAAACAAAATATTTTTGTAAATTTCTACTTTGTGCGGTGGTTTCCTACTTTTATCTATTGGTATTGGTATTGGTTTATTGTTGTCACTTGTACAGAGGTACAGTGAAAAACTTGTCTTGCATACCATTCGTACGGATCAATTCATTACACAGTGCATTGAGGTAGTACAAGGTAAAAACAATAATAGAATACAGAGTAAAGTGTCACAGCTACAGGGAAGTGCATTGCAAGTAGGCAATAAGGTGCAAGGTCATAACAAGGTAGATTGTGAGGTCAAGAATCCATCTCATCATATAAGGGAACCGTTCAATAGTCATCACCATGGGATAGAAGCTGTCCTTGAGCCTGGTGGTATGTGCCCTCAGGCTCCTATATCTTCTGCCCAATGGGAGAGGAGAGAAGAGAGAATAACCTGGGTGGGTGGGACCTTTGATTATGCTGGCTGCTTCACCAAGGCTGCGAGAGGTATAGACAGAGTCCATGTTTTAGTGGGGATAGGGGTTGCTGGCACTGTGTGTAGAACCATGCCTAGCATAAGAGCATCATCTGGGCAACATGCAACATGACCTGGCCTGGAGCAGTTGTTGGGAAAAATAGTTGTGTTCAGCAAATCAATGGAAACCAACTCAGGTGAGGACTGCACGAATGCTGAGGTCATTTGTAGAATGCATATAAATGGCAACTGGTCACACTTTATGGAGAGCAGGCTGCAGGAGTAGGATGGATAGTGGTGTGGGGATAACCTGATATGCGAGGTTTGATAAGTTAACATGAAAAAGGGCATTACACTTGTGGTGGAGATCAGAATTAAAGGCCATTAAGTTAAGGTAGTCATTAATATATTTATCACAGTATAAGATAAGATATCTTTATTTGTCACATGAACATCAAAACACACAGTGAAATGCATCTTTTTGTGTAGAGTGTTCTGGAGGCAGCCCACAAGTGTCGCCACGCTTCCGGCGCTAACATAGCATGCCCACAACTTCCTAACCTGTACGTCTTTGGAATGTGGGAGGAAACCGGAGCACCTGGAGGAAACCCACGCAGACACGGGGAGAACATACAAACTCCTTACAGACAGCGGTGGGAATTGAACCCGGGTCGCTGGCATGGTGAAGCATTATGCTAACCACTACACTACCAAGGTTTTAAGAGAGTGGTTGGAGTACATTATTCACCACTGTTTCTATACAATCAATACAATGTAAGGCTCTGTACTAAGTAAGTTGGTGTTTGGTTTGAATGTTTACTCTATCTGCGTTCAGAAACTAGCATATAAGGAAATTCTAGGCTCTTCCATTTTACTTCCCTGTGGATGGAAACAGATGAAGTGTAATTTCCCAGATACATTCACTTAACCAGAATGAACTACAGTAGTTAAATGCAAACCTTGAGAACAACAGAATGTCAGTCCTAGTTTTGATTCAGGGGCAAGTTCAAGATTTGAGAAAGAGCAACGTTGTTTCTATGATTAAATTCTAATGCAAGGAAATGGACCTGGTAAAATCATAATGAGGTCTGGGCAACTGCTTTGTTTTCATACTTGAAATATCTGCAATCCATCAGGATAAACTATTTAGGCTGGAAAGACAGAACTACAGCACACTCCAAATCGTTGGCAAATGCAGCTTATAAAATGTTACAGATCAAAGTTTTATAGAGAGAGCAAGCCCCAGACATCCCACAAACTGTAAACACTGAGCGAGTGAGCACTCCCATCTCAAGTTCTGGCTTTCAGCGCACTTTAGAGGGGTAATATAGTCCAAATCTATCCCTGCAATCCCAATGCCCACAAGCATTGCTCATGGCACTTCGCCATGGGCAAGGAATTGAATGTAGCACTCATGTACAAATCCTGCCAAGCTGCACTCTCAGATTGACTAGTTACATGGTGGTATGAAGTATGTATAGAGAAGAAATAGAGAATTCAGTTCAACGTAGGCTTTTCACACTCCCACTTCATCTAACTCCATCGATACGTTCTTCTGTTCCTTTCACCCTCATGTTGCTTCCCCTTAAATGGATATACACTCTTCACTTCAGTTGCTCCATGGTTGAAAGTTCCATAGTCCAACTGGTTAAAGAAACTTCTCCTCAATATGTGATTTGATTTATATCTTATATTTCTGGACTCCTTTCTAAGAGAAAACATAATCTCCATTTCTAGAATCAGAATCAGATTTATTATCGCTGACCTATGATGTGAAATTTGTTGTTTTGTGGCAGCAACACAGTGCAAAGACACAAAAATCTATAAATTACAAAAATAAATAAATAGTGTAAAAAAACAAGAATAATGAGGTAGTGTTCATGGGTTCATGGATCGTTCAGAAATCTGATGGCGGAGGGGAAGAAACTGTTCCTGAATCATTGAATTTGGGTCTTCAGGCTCCTGTACCTCCTCCCTGATGGTAGTAATGAGATGAGGGCATGTCCAATTCTTCTTGTGCTGAACAGGATTACTGTTGCAACAACACATCATCAGTAGAGTAAAACTAGCTTGTCTTCCAAGAGAAAACAGCTCTAGCCTGGTTAGTCATTCAATATGGCATTACCTCCTTCGTTCTCATTGTTATATATTTTTGCATCTTTTCCAGTGCTTCTATATTCTTTTAATTATAATGAAAACAAATATGTTCATGGCAATTCAAGAATGATCTAGCCAAGTTTCAACATGTTCTGCTGCCACAAAACATCAAATTTCACATCAAATAAGTCAGTGATAATAAACCTGATTCTAATTCTAATTAACATAACTTCCCTGTTTTTCAACACTTTCACAAATAAACATCTCATACCATTTGCTTTTTTAATAGCTTTATTTACCAGTGCCACTACTTCCAGTGAATTTTACACAAGGATTTCCCACTCCTCTATTTAGACACGTATTTTCAAGGAGTGTGTGATATTCCAATTCTTCCTACTGATATGTACCAGCTCACACTTATTTAGACTAAAATGCAATATTATTGATTTTAAACATCCTGGGAGTGGCCTCAGAGTTTGAATTGTTTGTGTTTAAAGGGCTCAGTTAAAGTTTTTAAAGCTCTTGGTAACCTTCTGTTGGCCTTTATTTTAGTAGGTTTCCTAGTTCAGCAGGTTCTGTTACCATCACAATATGATGCAATTCAGCTTGCCATTTAAAATTAATATGCAACGAGGCTAGAAATAGTGCAGTTTGCCACAAATGAGGAAGACTTAACCTGATTGCTACTATAATGAATTTCCATAAGGAGCAAGTATCTCCCTCAGTCTACAGGTAAGCAATTTTGTGAGCATGGAGAGGGGAATGATCTGTGAGAAAATCTGGTGTGGCCACTTTCACTTTCACTATCACCCCAAATCCATGACTCTTAGACTGTGGTTTGACTGCTTGTCTGACATCAAGTCATAGGAGGAGACAGAGGGTGGGTTGCAGAACTTCCTTCTTAATCGTAATGTGGCTCTTCCCACTGCATTCCCTTGCAGTGCTCTGTAGCTTCACAGAGCACTTCAAGAGAATGCAGTGGGAACGGCCACATTAGGATGACCATCTTGGTCCTCTTCATCAAGTGAGAAAATTTTCTGATCAAACCAGCATTAGGACTTGTTTATATTGGTCACTGAACTTCATAAATGAATCTTGTCAGTTTGTCAGAATGTGTGTGATGGAGGAATTAAAATTTTCAATCTTAAGTCATAAAGGCTTTGTGTCACGAGTACAAAGATGATCTGAAGATCAGCTGGGTAGCTTTTACTGCTGTAGAATGTACTTATGACTGGATGATTGTGATATCATTGCCTACTGGGTCCCCCATCCCTCCCCAATTGCTCCCATCTGCGCAACATAGTTCCTTTATTTGGTTCCACTCTTCACCTTCCTTTCTTATCAGACTCCATAATCTGCAGCCCTTTATTGCCTCCACGTATCACCTCCCAGCCTCTGTTGCTATCTCCACCCTTCACTCCCCCACCCAACTCCATCTGCTAACCAACCCCTCCTCATCTGGATCCACATATCATTTGCTAACTCTTGCCCCACCCTTCCCCCTCACCTCCTTACACTGGCTATCTCCCCTTTACAAACTCTGTCCTGACGAAGGGTCTCGAACTGAAATGTCGACTGTCCATTTCTCTCCACAGATGCTGCCCAACCCACTGAGTTCCTCCAGCAGTTCATTTTTTGCTCCAAATTCTGGCATATGCAGTCTCTTGTGTCTCCTCTTTATCTTTTATACAGTCTTTCATGACCTCAAGACATTGCAATGTACTCTATGGTCTTTGATTCGATTGATCGATCCAGAAGATCTCCTCACGTATTGAAGAAGAGCCAGGCGGCAGCACCTACATGGTTGTTCCTGTTCCGTTCTCTTGTATCGAATGAAACGCACTGATCGATGTCCCCACAGAAAGCTCTCACAATCTGATTTAGTGATGTTGATTGAGGGATAAATATTAGCAGGTGCCCTGTTCTTCTTCAGTAAAGTATCATTGCATCTTTTACATTGATCTGAGGAGGTGGATGTGACCTCAGATTAATGTCTCATCTGAAAGATAGCATCAGTAGCACTGCAGCATTCCATCAGCCCTGTACTGCAATGCCAGTCTAAACTTCTGTGCTTACGTCCCCAGAGTGGGAACTTAATTTGCAATTTCCAAGGAGTTCTATTCCCTAGAACCATGACTGACATCCGAAAATATATCAAGATATTTCCTAATATGCATGTTCCATCTGTGAATTATCACTTTGCTAAATAAATGGCATACTGGGGCTGGAAGGCAGACTCCATGACTATCTGATTTCATGGATGAAATTTACCTTATGGGTGATGACCCCAACACTGCTATGGTGCTCCTAAATAAATGGGATACAGTGATTTGCTGCTTCTTGCATATTCATTAAAGCTGTCTCCATGATAATGAAAATGAAAACAGTTAAACTGACACTAAGTAAAAGGTTAGCAAGATTCATCCCACAGTCAAGTCAGGAAAATCAAATACAGCTTGCATTGATTAGGCATCCAACGGAAATAAAACATGCATTTGGCAGGGCACAGTGCATCCTCAACCACAGAGACATCAAACAACCGTAAAACTATCTGCTACAAAGCAAAGGAAGAGGAAAGACCCAGATCGCACGTCTTAAACTGGATTAGTTTTGCGTGTATCAGTCTGTCTCAAGACTAATCTCATGCATCAGAAGGAAGACAGCCTGGGATCTTCCTGTAACACAGGAACTGTCAACAGTATCATCAAAATGACACAATTCACTCAGAATACTTTTAGTAGCCCTCTCAGAATAAAAGCATAACTGTTGTTTAATAAAGTACTAAAGGGAAATGTTCCTAAGATCAACATTCCTCTTTAGAATGTGCCAAATGCAAAACAAGACAGGAAACATTGCTCTTGGAACTATATTTATTTTACTTTGTAAATAATACAGCTATATTTTGTTGCAGGTTTTCAAGGGCTACTACTAGGCTAAAGTGGTTATGTGAAATTCAGATCTGATTTAATATACTTTGCAAGGAACAATATAAATTCATTAGCAGATTGGCTAATATTTAATTACACTGAATGATGGATCATTATTTTCATACTTTCCAGCCAATTTCCTTTCTTCCTCTTATAGATATTAATGGTACAGATTTGAGGATGTTGACAGGTTTTCTGTTCCCCATTTTTGATAATGCTCATCATGAACAGGACTGGACCTTCATTGCCAGCAAGTTCTTCACTTGCAGGAGATGGCAAGATAATCAAGATGTTATCCTCAGCTAATGTAAGCGAAAGGCATGGTATCTTTTACCTTAACTTTAGCCAGATGAATTGTGGTCATAGCTCAGACTATATACTGGAAAGAAGACAGGGACAAATACTAACTGTAATGCTTCTCCAAGTCAAATCATTACCCAAAACTCACAGTTTGGGCAGGCAACAGTTAGCATAATGCTTTACAGCGCCAGCAACCCAGGTTCAATTCCGGCCACTGTCTGTAAGGAGTTTGTACATTCTCCCTGTGTCTGCATGAGTTTCCTCCGGGTGCTCCGGTTTCCTCCCACATTGCAAAGACGTATGGGTTAGGAAGTTGTGGGCATGCTATGTTGGCGCTGGAAGCGTGGCGACACTTGTGGGCTGCCCCCAGAACACTCCGCGCAAAAGATGCATTTCACTGTGTGTTTCGATGTACATGTGACTAATAAAGATATTTTGTCATCTTAAACTCAGGTGTTGAACAGTCATTTTGGCTACAATCTCATGAAACTACAGACAAGTGGCTTAAAAAGGAATAAAAAGCTTTCGTGATATTTTGTTTTCATATTTGTTGTAAAGTATCAAAGTTGTTATTACCTTTGACAGAATATCTACTGCCAAGTGCAGAACATTTACCATGAAGTTCCTGATAGGCTCGTACTGACACATTAGCATAGATTGTTATGATCCAGACAACATAGCCTGAAAAGGAAGTGGAAACAATTTCAATCATAATTGATTATATACTTCCTTATTATCTATCCTTTCTCTTGCTATCTCTCTCTCCATCAAAATCTATCACTCCCCCTCGCTATATCCATGTAATCTATGACTCCAGATCTATCACTCTCTTTGAATCTCTCTCTCTCTCTCTCTCTCTCTCTCTATCAATCTGTCTGTTCTTGTTTCTCCATCTATCTTTCTCTTCATCCATCTTTATCTTTATTTATCACTGACTGGAACTGTCTCTATCTAGATTAATCTATCTGTTTATCTGTTGAGCTATCTTTCCATCCAGATCTCTCTCTTTATTTATTTATCTATCTGGCCATCTTTTTATCCATCTAGCTTGTTAGCTAGATATATCTCTCTCCATCTAGAACTATCTCTTTTTTATCTATCGCTGTTTATCTAGATCTATCTGTCTATCTATCTGTCTATCTATCTATCTATATATCTATCTATCTATCCATCTACCTATCTATCTATCTGTCTGTCTATCTATCTATCTATCTATCTATCTATCTATCTATCTATCTATCTATCTATCTATCTATCTATCTATCTATCTATCTATCTATCTAATAATTCATGACATCATAATGTATGGTGGCATAGTGGTGGTGTTACTAAACTGGTAATATCAGGGCAACATAAAGAACATTTCCACCACTGACACTTCGGAAGTTGAATTCAGTTAAATTAAGAAGACCGGAATAAAAGGCTGACATTAGTTACATTGACTCTGAAACAATGGGATTCATGATCTGTACCTGGGCTTGCCTGTTTGTGATTCCTAACAGCCCTTTGAAGGGGCCCATCAAACCATTCATTTCAAGACTGTTTAAGGATGTGCAGTAGAGTGAATAATGGAAGGAAGGTTGAGCAAGGAAAAAACTGTAAATGCTCTGGGGAGATCATGAGGGATGGGGATAACTGGGAAATGGTTGCAAAGGGTGGGGACAATGGTTCTCCTTCTGTGCTGAATGATTCTATTTGTCATTGTGGAAATAAAAGCATTTAAGGCTTTTTCTTTATACAATACTTGTAGGACATTTTGAACTTAATGTCCTTCCCTGTAAGCCCAGTTTATGCTCCTTTCTAGGTTTGTAAACAATTGGAGGACGATTGCACATGTAGAAGTCATATTGACTGGTCAGTATGTATGGCAGGGTTGTGTCCTGTGTGTGCTTCTATTGCTTTCAATGGCAAAGAACATAGAGTCCTGATGAATACAGGCTAGCTCATAGTTACCCTCTAGTTACCCATAGTGTTTCCACAATACAAACAAAAATCATTGCATGAGAACTATTTTGATTGTCTTTTATTTTATAATGTAGCTTTGATAACATAAATCCAGTTTATTTCACATTACATACCGGATAGGAGGAGTTTTGAGGGATATGGGCCAAACACGGGCAAATGAGACAAGGTTGGTGGGCACCATGGTTAGTATGGACGAGTTGGGCTGAAGGGCCTGTTTCCATGCTGTATTACTCTATGACTCAACTAACCTTCAACTAACATCACCAAAATAGATTAATTGGTCATTATTATTGTTTGTTTCCACCCACCAACTCTTTGCCATGTTTCTCTTATTATTGCAAACATTAGACCTCGTGGGCAATGGGACATGTTAGGAGGTTGTGACATATACTGCAAAAATTCATCTCTCCTTCTCTTTTCTATCTTTATCACTCAATCATTTGCAGATTTGTAATTTATAGCAGTCATTTAACAAGGTGATGATCATATTGCTTAAGGATTAAAGTAAACTTTAATCCTTAAGGTTTACCTTAATCCTTACACAATTATTCACAATTTCTGTCATCTATGTCAATAAAACTTCCCTTTCAGTAAGCACAATGTCAGTGATATAATCATTTTAGTAAAAAAAAACTTGTAAAAATTTCAGAAGTTTATTGTCCACAATTTAAAATATGTTTTGCTTTCCATTTTTTTATTTAGTTGATTAATTAAAACAATAATTTACCTTAATTAATTTTGCCTGGATACCATACCACCAACGATATTGGCTACTGGAATCCCTATAAATCCAAGTGCAGCAGATTTCTTTTAATGTAGGGAAAAACAAGAAACTACTTTACTTACTAATTCCCCTCACCATAACAATGCTTTAGTATTAACCAGCTCAGAGTGATTCATGTCTGGGCACCACACCTTTTGGCCTGGAAGGGAATAAGCTTTGCTTACTCCAAGGAGAGAAATGAGATAATACAAACCAATGTTGGACTGGAGGATTTAGGAAGTTATGGGGTGCTTAGATTGAAGTTTCACTGATAGTAAGAACTGATGGAGAAGATGGAGGAATGATATCCATTGACTGAGGAACCTTGCACGAAGGAGAAAAATTGAAAATTTAAAGTCTGCCACTTTGGAACTACAGTTCAGACACATGGAAGCAGTAGAAGTTTAGGATATTAATTTAGGATTCTCTTCCATGAATGACGATGCTGGGCCATTTGTCAATTTTAAATTGGAGGTCAATAGTTTCTTATTAACCAAACCTTCTACAGGACATTCAGTAAGGTTAAGTATTAGATTAAGTATAAATGCATTGAATGGGAGGACAGGCTCAAAGGGAAAAATGGTCTCCTGCCCCCACATTCCTTTTCCATCCATACAATCTATTTCTTGTGACTGTCAGCAGACTCATCTTATGCTGCCCATTATGCCACACTGATACACATGAAAAGAGAATTCGGCAAGCACAATTTCAATTCCCATGACTGTGATGTGTCTGCAGCAGCTCAATGTGAGGAAGAGAGTTCACCATTCCTGAGTTACGTCCCGCTGTCTGCTCGTCTACCAGGTCAAAGAAAGGGAATGCTGCCATTTGGTACATCCCAGGCTCCAGGAGTATGTACTAAGAGCCGCATTGAAGATTGGTGCAACCAACATAAAGGCTTCGTGGGCAAGGAATCTAAGATCCTGCAGTTTAAGGTCCTGCCACTCCTAGGCACTGAGGGGATGGGTCTGTGTAACATCCTGCAAACACCTGAAGGGTGTATTTTCCAAAGAGGCTACATGAGCGACATTGGTGCTTTGTACACAGAATGTCTTTAACTTGATGACATTATGAATGTATAGACTGGACAACACTATGAATGTAAAGAAAACCATGCACTGTTTTTATGAATAAGGTTATTTTGAAATAAAAAGAATGGGGCTATTTTAAGAAAGTAACCTTCTATTCTCATGTCTGGTGAAGTGGGTTCTGACCTTTTCCCAGCATGTTGGGGGAACAGAAACACTAGAAAAGGAAATCCTCTCCTCTAGATGACCTGAAAATTGTGTATTTTGCTTCATCTACAAGAACTATATTGAGATATGATTGACCTATAAAGCAACACCTAGGTGACTGAATGGTGGACCAACAACCTTGGCGTAGCTACACACACAGAACTGTCCTGTTGGCAAAGCAGCACACCTGTAGGGTGCAATGCACTGACTGCAGAGGGTAAAAGGCAATGATTGGCAGGGAGGTAGTACGTGGGGGATTGCTCCCCAATACAATGTATTGTAGTTTAGGAAGAGTGAACAATGATAAGTGGGAACTTGTACCCCGTGGAACAGCATTCCAGCAGGACAAATACATTTGCAGAAAGAATGGAAAGCCATAACTTTAAAATTAAATATAAATACTTGTTGATGACTTGTTTTCTTTCAGCAAACGCAGGGAAATCCTTCTCACAAGGAAATGGTTAAAAAGGACTCATTGAGTGAAGTTGAAATAACTATTAATGCTGTTTATCCCATTAGTTTCCTGTAGATTTATAGCTCATTGGCTACATGAATGGAAGATTTATAAAGCCAACCTTTGAACTAGAGCTACTGAAATGTTCACTCAGTTTAAAAATGATTAAAGCATAAATCTGCATGACCAATATAAAGAGGAAAAGATGAAATATCCTGTATGGACTACATAAACATTTTTTTTCTCTCTTCTGTTTTTTGTCGAAGATTAACAGCTGCTGACAGTTTTAAATAGCCTCTCTCGGTTTAGAATCACCTCGCGTCAAAAGGAAGCGATACCATCCTTCCAGTTTGCTCACACTGGAGGTGAGTAAACATTTATTTCCGAACCGTAGCATCTATGAAAGTGGCTAAATCCTGACCAGTGAAGGACACAATGACCTGATTTTCATTGCCTCTTGGAACATTTTAAAATAGCCTCCTGGTTACGCTTTTCCTCAGAGTTATGAGTCACAACAGCCTATTAACTGTCTCGAGATGTGATAGATCTCCTTAAATAGTAAATTATCTGACATAGGCATCACCCTCCTTGTGACTTGATTAGTGTTATTTCAAGTTGTGACTTAAAAAAAAAACTTCGGGGATTTTTTTGAACAATTCATCACTATATGATATGTATTCCTCTCCTGCCTGGCCTAACTCTGGTAGGTAGTGTGGAACTTTAGAAGTTTTACCTTTTAAACAAAGTCACTTCCTTAGGTCTACTGCGAAATAAGCTAATGCTTAACTCTGTGAGGTCTTTTCAGGTCTATTGATTTCTGCTTTTTGGATTAAGAACTGATTTACTGTCTGAAAACATTGTTCAGTTCCTTGCAACATATCAACAGCATTGGAAGCAAGTCCTCCCACCCTGCTTCACTGAGCCCTTTCTGCTCTTTCTTCCATCCCTTTCTTCTTTGTGTAATAAATAGAAAAGACCTGCGCTTATGCTTTCTCAACATCACCCAAAGCACCTTCCAGCCAAGGAGATACTTCTGAAATGTATTACTGCTGTAACATAGGAAATATGATAGACAATTTGTGCACAGTAAGCTCTCACAAACAACAATATGCTAATGACCAGATAATTAGTGATATCAATTGAGAAAGCAATATTGACCCAGCACACCTCTAATGATTTTATTCCTCCTCAACTTCTCCATGTGATAGCTATTTGTGTGTTTTAATTACTGTCAAGTTCCCTACTAAACACTTCCAAGCACACGTTCAGCAGCTGGTAGCAAGAGCCTTGCCCTTTGACTGATGGCACATTCTGCACAGCCATGAGAATCTATAATGCCATCACCAGATGCTCTAACTGAGAAGAACAACAACGTAGGAAGTATCAGACAAGAAAGCAACCTGAGATTGACCCAATAATTACAAACCTTCCATGTAAAGGCAAAGGTAAGCCTGTGGATTTGTATTTCCACAGTGTGTTTCACAACCTCGTAACATTCCAGAATTTTCATCCAATGAAGTACTTCTGAATTGCCGGCTGCTATGTAGGAAAGAGCAAACAATCTGTGTATAGTGCTGACTGAGGAGCTAAGATGACAGACAAGCAGTCACTTGATCAGCAGGGCCCATGAAAGAGATTTCCATTTGAGTCTGTGTCCCAACAGTAAATGTGCAAATTTGTATTCTAAATAAAACATTCAGTTGCCTCTTCATGAAATAGCCCAGTCTTGAGATTGATTCTCTGAACGTCAGTTGTTATTTGTGGAAGAGTTCCAAACTCCTATCACCTTTTGTGTGTAGGAGTGTTTCGTATCTTCCACCAGCACCACCATGTCACGCTACTAACTCATCTCTGCTTGTCTTTTAGTCTGTATCCTGACTTTATGCTTTTTTAGGCTGGCAACCAACTTAAAAAATATATATATATTTAAATAAAGACTCAATTCAATTAAATTTCACTTATACTTCCTAATAGTTTACTGCTACTTTAATCCTTGAAGATAAAATATTCAGATCAACCCGAATGCAGAGAACAAAGATAATTTGCACAGGAACCAGAAATAGGAAATAATTCCTTTTCATGTAGTAAGCGGTTGAGATCTGCAATGCAGTGCCGGAAAGTCTGCTTGAGTACATTCAATAGTAACTTACTACATGGGATTGGACAAATACATGAAGGAAAAACGTTTGTAGGACTATGGGGAAAGAGAAGGTGGGGCTACTAATTGATCAAATCTCTCAAACAGCTACCTCAGCCCCAAAAGACCAAATGGCTTCTGTTTGTGCTGTACCATTTCATGACTTACAAGAAATGAAGTGCATCTCTAAGGAAATATAAAGATAGTGGCAGAACTATTCATGATGGAGTTTCTTTAGTGTGTGCTGCAAGCTTTTTTATTGCTGAAATTGTCCTTAATTCATGAAACAGGCTTCCCTTAATTTAGTAATTTCTTTTCTGGTAAATCCCTTTATAAAGGAACTGGGGGAGTAAATAGTTAAAAAAGGATAATGAAGTTCAAGGAATGAAAGGACAAATGGCACATTGAGGAGCAAGCTGATGAGTCACACAATCTTTTCTCATTCCTTCCTCATGTTTTACTGTATCCCAAAGGATCTGGCAGTATTGGAAGGAGGCAGCTTCTGACCCTGAATTTCCATAGCCCAATAGTATGAAATGTAGGGTTGGAAATTTGTCTTTCATCATTGGCGCTGGATGGGAGCTAGAGAATTAACCACCTGTTCTCCCCCCCCCTCCCCCCCCCACCCAATATTCAGTTCCATTGAAGTCAGTGGAACCAATATGGAAATGTGGTGCTCATGGGTCCATTTAGTTAGACCCAAAGGTAAAGACCTACACTCTTGTATCGATGGTCCACGTTATACTAGACCTCAGAGACGCAAGCCTTAAAGAATAAGATAGTATCAAAAATTTAGATCAACTTAACACTCTAGACATTTACAAATAATTTAACGGCTCTATAAGATATTACTTGCATCATCAAATTTCAGATGTTCTAACAAACATAAGTAAAAGCCTCAATTGAAAATGCTTGTTGATGCTTGGATGTAAGTTTGAAAATTTCCATGCAATTAATGCAAGAAAAATAATAGACACAACAAATGACTCTTGTTAGTGGCATCCAAACAAGCTTCCTTTAATCAGCCACAGTCTCTTATGGTAGATATTTTGCTTTGGAATACTCAATCAAACTATGAAAGGGTAAATAGGGAAAACAAATTGTGAGGGCACTCCCTGTTTAAGAGTGCTTGTAAAATAACTCACTGACATCACATGGAGCGGGCCTCAGCTTGTTTGACTTTACACCTTAGGTTGGAGTCAGCTTCCCAGCAAATAAATTGATGAATAACGCCCTTTTATTCCCCTCAGTATCAGATTAACAAGTAATGGGCCCGCACAGTATAACCACCTTCACCGAGTGCTGAGTGAAATCACTGGTCAATTCACTTTGATTGTATTTGTTTAATTAGCAAGGCCTTCTTTTGGAAATGTTTCAGGAGTGAATTTCCTTGGTGTTTTCCAGTGCTGGAATAGCCTTAAATCCAACTTCAGCAGGAGCCCGAAGTAGAATTACTTTACATCACTTTAGGGTATTTAAACCGCATCTCTTCCTCCTACACTCTTGTGAGTCAATCGTTCTAATTATTCACACCAGAGCCAAAGCCAACCAATGGTCCCACAGGCACTGTTTCAGTATTTCTATTGCATTCTGGATAACATGAACAGATAAGAGAGCAGAAGAGGATAAGTGTCTCCCCATCATCAGCTGCTCCAGAGCCACAAGTTGGCCACACTGGTTTAGGACAACCAATTTCCTTCCCTAAACAACATAAGGAAATCAGATGGGTTTTCACAACAAACCAGGGTTACCATTCCTGAATCCTAGTTCCTGCAACATTCCATGTTTTATTTAATTAGTTTAATTTTAATTTGGGATTCAAACTCATCTCTCTCGATCAGTGTCTAGGGTGGCAGCAGCCAATCCAGTAATTTAACCATTACGCTGTCAAAGCCAACCAATAGGATTGGATCTTCTGTGTCCACCAGAGAGAGCCTGCAGGACCTCTGTTTCGCTGTTCATCTGAAAGTTAACGTCTCAAACAGTATTGCACCAAAATGTCAGTTTAGATGAAAAACATGATGATGCTGGGGGAGCTCAGCAGACCAGGCAGCATCCGTGGAGAAAAGCAGGCAGTCAACGTTTCAGGTCAGGACCCTTCTTCAGGAGTCCTGACCGAAACGTTGACCGCCTGCTTTTCTCCACGGATGCTGCCTGGCTTGAGGAGCTCCCCCAGCATCATCATGTTTTTCATCTAGATTCCAGCATCTGCAGTCCTTTGTTTCTCTGTTTGTCAGTTTAGATTTTTGTGTTCAGCTCTCTAGAGTGAACTCACAACCTTCTGACCCAGAGACAAGACTAATGGCCACTGAGCTATACCTGACACTAAGTGTGTCCTACTTCCTGGAAAATAAAATGTAAAGGTCTTGTACTGACATTTATCCAACTAATTTCAGTCACTACATTTCTAAAGGCCTTTAAGCTGAGGTACATTTTGAGGTCTGAATGCTGGTCCTTATACTTTCTTGCCTAATTTGCAATGTTTCCCTACTTCTTAACTTGCGATGACTTAAGCAGCAAATGGAGGGCTCCAGAATGTCCTGCAGGTAGGACTGAATAGCAACAAAACCCTTCAAAGTTATAATAAGGCATGGGACCAAGACAATCAGGAGGCACAGTGACATCGTCACCAGTGATCACGGTCCAGTGATCCAGCATCAAACCTGACCTTGGGTGCTGTCTCTGTGGAGTTTTCAAATTTACCCTGTGATCACATGGGTTTACCCTGGGTGCTCTGATTTCCTCCCACATCCCAAAGATTTGCCGGAAGGTTAATTGGCCTCTGTAAGTTACTACCCTTTGTGTCGCTGGGTGGCAGGAGAATCTGGATGTAGTTGATGGGCATGTAAAGGAGAATAGATTGCAGGGAGATGAGCAGAAGAATAGAACTTATGGGTGTGCTCTGAAAGCCAGCAAAGACTTGATAGCCTGAATATCCTCCTTCTGCATGGTAAGGAAAAATGAGATGTACACCTCTCTCAGTCACATCATTCAGACTGGGCAACAATTTGTGTGGCTGATGGTCAGCATGTATTTGGTGGGCTGAAGGGCCTGTTTCCACGCTGTGTCTCTCTGACTCTTCAACTCTGTAACCCTTCAGTTTTCCAGACCATTGCTTACTACATACATTGGGCAGGCACGGTTGTGTAGGGGGCAGGCACGGTAGTGTAGTGGTCAGCGTAACGCCATTACAGCACCAGCGACCCGGGTTCAATTCCAGCCGCTGTCTGTAAGGAGTTTGTACGTTCTCCCCATGTCTGCGTGGGTTTCCTCCGGGTGCTCCGGTTTCCTCCCACATTCCAAAGACATACGAATTAGGAGGTGTGGGCATGCTATGTTGGCGCTGGAAGCGTGGCGACACATGTGGGCTGCCCCCAGAACACCCCGTGCAAAAGATGCATTTCACTGTGTTTCGATGTGCATGTGACTAATAAAGACATCCTCATCTTGCCTCTTATGCAGCCAACAGGACAGGTACTTCCATTTCCACATTGATTTCACTGGTTTCTTTTCAAAACACTATATATGTCTGGGTAACGACTTTGCACATTTTATCTCAATCTGGTTAATAAAGAGAATTTAATGCCTCACACTGCTCCACTCCAGTCACATGAGGTATGTTTGTAGACAAAAAATATATTGTGAATCACCCAAATCCATTACACTCCAGCTGTTACAGTATCAGAAGCGTTTTCTTTTTATTTCCTGTTAGTTTTCCTCACTGAATTCTAACTTCTTTCAAAGGGATTTACAGGCACATGCTAATCATCAAATGTATCTCTTGATACTTACTCCCTAAATGGCTGGAAGATGAGCCAATTTAAATCACCATGCACCCAAACAGTAACCTTTATGGGAAGTGCTGTGCTAAGCACTGCTCCATTTAAATAGCTCAACATCACAAACATGCTCAGACCTCAGCCTGCTCAGGAGCAAGTGCGACAGGAGATCAAACAGTTTTACCTAAAGGAAAATACCAGCTGAAATCCCTTTGTTTATAAATGGTGCCACCCTACCATTAAGTATCGGGAAAGAAACTATATTAGCAACGGAGAAATAGAATAAAAAACAAGTAATGTTGCCCCATGCATCATTAACCTAATGTAGAAGCAAAGTTATTTTGCGCCATGGCAGTACCACCATATCCTGTGCTCCCCATAGACATGGCATGCTAGCACAGCGGTTAGTGCTACTGCCTTACGGGTCCAGAGACCTGGGCTTTATCCTGATCTTGAGTGCCGTCTGTGTGGAGTTTGCACATTCTCTGCGTGGGTTTCTGCCAGGTGTTCCAGCTTCCTCCCAGTGATGTGCTGGTACATTATTTGGTTGCAGGAGATTACCCTTTAGGTTAGTCAGTGACAAATGAATAGAAGTGGAGTTGATGGGCAAGAGAGAGAGAGAGAATAAGATGGAGGGTTACAGGGAAATTAGTGGGGGAATGGACTGATGGGATTGTTCTGCTGGGAGCTGGCATGGTCCTGATAGACTGAATGACCTCTTTTTCATGTTGCATTAAATAAGTAAATGAGAACTTAGAGAATATGTCTCCCACTTATAAACTTGGGAGTGAAACACTCCATCGCTTACACACCGACAAACATGCAAACACAGATATCACAATTTCAAGTGAATGCATGCATGGACACTTGCAATTAAATACATGTTCACTTACAGACACAGGCCTCTCTCTCTCTCTCTCTATCTCTCTCTGTCCCTCTCTCTCTCTCTGTCTCTCTTTCTCTCTCTCTCTCTCTCCTCCTCCTTCCCCCCCCCCCCCCCACCTTGTGTATCATGGCTCAATAGAGCCAACTTCAGTTGAACAGTAACGAAGAGGTTAATTTAATAGCCGAGCAAGCAGAGGCCTAGACCATCAATCTAGATTCACGTGTTCGTACCCTATCACAAGAATTGGGAATTTAAATTCAAGCAATTAAATAAATCTATAATATCAGGTTACTGGATTGATGTAAAAAGCATCTGTTTCTGTGATGCCCATTAAAGAAGGAAATCTGCCATCCTTGCACTCTGGTATATGTTTTACTCCAGATCCATGAAACGGTTGACTCTAAAATGGGAAGTACTCAATGTAAGCCCAAAGAGGGATGGGCAACTATTGACAGCACTGCCAGTGATGAATAGATTAATAAAAAATAACAATCACTTGAGTATAGACCTGGAGGGCTTTGGCATCTGTGAGAATGTACACAGTTTGACCCAAAACCTTCAGGAGTAGGGAGGGTTTACTGGAATAGAAAATGCATATTCATCATAATATTTGACTTGACCAACCCTGCATCATATTGTTCAGTTTGGTTTTAAACTTGTTAAACCGATTGAACAACAACTGAGCCTAAAAACAACTGCAACATTTGTTCAAAAGTCACACAATGGATGTGCATAGTAGCTTTTTGTGGCCTTGAAAATACTGGCTCTACACTGCAATAGTTTTAAGATTTTACTTCATTTATATGTGTTTCATTTATCTTCTGGGCCAATCTAATCACACCTGCTTCAGTAATGTCTCAAATCCCACTTTGAGAAAACACAGACTTTTTCTTAACAAGACATGAGGGTATCTCTGGGGTATTACTGGCAGAACTTTTAACACACTAAAATAATTTGGAACAAATTATCATGCCAAGTGGACTTTTCAAGCCAGGGAGAAATATTGATTGCATTACTCAGTAAACCTTTAAATACATTTTGGTGCTGTGTGTGATGGAGACTAATTACATCAGGGAGAAAGATGCTGGGACAGTAAGGAGAAAATATAATTATACATAGAACATTTGCCACTATGGACCCTGGGGAATCAGCATTCAAGACATCCCATTGAAGAAATTCCTTATTACAGATCCTACCATCTGCCCAACAAGCAATCTGCTGGAGGAACTCAGCGGGTCGAACAGCCTCTGTGGAGGAAAGGACTTGTCAACGTTTCAGGTCGAAAACCGTACATCAGGACTGAGAGTGGAGAGGCAAGATGTCCAGCAGAAAGAGAGGAAGGGGAGTGGTGGAGTAAGGAGTCCAAGGTGACTGGTGGACTGAGGAAGGGTGTAAGATGACAGGCAGATTGCAGTCTCTTGTGTCTCTATAGTCTGCCCACCTGGTTTTAATGCCACTCTGGGGGCCATTGCTGAACAGGTTTTGGTTAGCCAACCTGCACCATCAGAGTCATTTCAACAACCCCACGCGGTAGCTTTGGCAAAACACAAACTTTGCTGTGTATTGTCAATGACTGTCTACTAAATAAGTTCAGTGTTGGGCCACAAGCACTACATATGACCGCGAAGGACGTTATTGTAGAACTCGAGGATACACATACACTGATTTTCTGAACTCTTTCCACTTCCTTAAACAGTGGTGCAACATCTGGCCTTCCTATTTTCCTTTAATATTATTTTTGTTTCCTGGAGCTCTTTGGTATCTTTCTCTCAGTCTTCTTTAAGATTCTACGATGCATATTATCTAGGCTCGATGAGTTCTTTACTTTGTCCTACTAGCTTTTCTAATGCAGCTTCTGTTTGAATATTTATTTTCAGTTATGGCTCTTTTCCTCTCACTTCCACCCTTCCCTGAGGCCTTTTTACCATTCACACTGTCAAGAACAAAATGTATTATCTTTCCTCTTTTTCATCTCAGTTTTGGCCCTAATCTCTCTTGTTATGGACAGAACTCACATCTTCAGTGGAAACCCTTCTGCTCCTAATTGGGATGTATTTATCCCATGCTTTACCTCCAATTTGCAATTAATCTGGGCTAGGATATCTTTCACCCCACTGAGAATATCTAATATCCATTCCAACACCTTTATCTTAAAATATAACCATGACTACACTTCAAAAGTATAATAAGCTTCATTGGCCATAAAGCACATTGGGACATGCTGAGGTCATGGAAGGTGCTTCTAAAAATGCAAGTCCTTTTCTTTTGCACTGTTCAAACACCAACTGTTGACAACCACAAGGTTGTAGGCCTTAGTTGATGGCTCCCTAGAGTCATCAATTAACGTGTCTTGAATTCAAACGCTGACTGGAAACCTTCTTCAGAGCAACCATCTGTGTATCCATTGCATTAGAGGATGCAGAATAAAAACAGGCCATTCAGCCCAATGAGGTCATGTTGGTTTTATCCTTCACATAACCTTACGAAGGATAGTAAGTGTGCCAGAGTTCCTTCCTTTTGCTGCACACTGCCCCATAGGAAAACCAAGTTGCTTGATATTTCTCTACTTGATGATATCAGAACTGAAGAGTCAGAGTGATCGGGAAAGTTTAAACAGGCTGGGGCTATTTTCTATGGTAAGAGCTGGCTATAAAATGACCTGAAATAGATCTTTAAGAATACAGAAGATTTTTCATAGGGAAACTGTTGAAGAGATATTTCCATATAAGGGGGAAGACCAGAACTGGAGTAATAACTATAAGGTACAAAAGAGGATTCAAGAAAAACATCACTACCCAGAGAGTGGTAACAACATGGGATTTACTATCACAATGTTGGTGTGATCAGCATAGATGAATTCAAGGGGAAGCTGAATTAATATGGAGGAGAAAGGGGAAGAAGAATGTGCAGATTGGGTTTGGCTGAAGAAGGGTGTGTGGAGCATAAATACTGTCTTAGGCACTTGAGGCCAAATGACCTTTTTTAATGGTGTGCATTTATGTGTAAATATAATAAATTTGTTTAGCATCTCACTTCCTAAGGATGCCAGAGGCCACTTCTGTCCCTGAGTATCTCCCATTTCATGGGCACTGCAGCAGACATGGAGGTGGAGAGGAATGTTAAGGAGCCAGATGGTGCCCTTACCTGGCATCAGAGCACCTCGCATTTAGAATCAGTGCATGGTAGTCACAAGCAATAATCCCTCACTGTTTCTTCCATCCTTTGTACCAGAATGCAGAGGTTAACTGTCAATAAGGGGTTGGTGGAATCAGGGCAACTGGGCCAAGGTACAGCTGAGCCAGGATCAAACTGAATGTGCTTCTTGGACCAGGGAAGGTATTAGTATTAGTATTGGTTTATTATTGTCACTTGTACCGAGATACAGTGAAAACTGTACCGCTCGTACAGATCAATTCATTACACAGTGCATTGAGGTAGTACACAGTGCATTGATCTAGTACAAGGTAAAACAATAAAAGAATACAGAGTAAAGTGTCACAGCTACAGGGAAATGCATAGCAGGTAGACAATAAGGTGCAAGGTCAAACAAGGTAGATTGTGAGGTTAAGAGTCCATCTCATCGTATAAGGGAACTGTCAATATTCTTATCACAGTGGGATAGAAGCAGTCCTTGAGCATGGTGGTACATGCCCTCAGGAGGACCTTTGAAAGAGGGCTATTAAGTTGTGTTAGAGTGAATAAAGAGAAACTATTTCCAGTGGGAGAGCATTGATAACTAGATGGCACAGGGGACTGTGGAAACATTTTATTCGTGCATTTGTGTGATCTGGAATGCCCAGTCATAAAGGGCGAAGGAAGCATATTCAATGTAACTCTCAAAAGGAACTGAATAATGCATGAAGGGAATAGAATTACAGGTGAAGCTGCAAGCGCAGTGGCATTCGGTGGCACGGTGGTGCAGCCAATGGAGCTGCAGCCTCACAACTACAGTGATCTGGCATCAATCCTAACCTCCAGTGCTGTCTGTGTGGAGTTTGCACATCCTTCCTGTGACCCTCCTAAGGGTGGGTTTCTTGCCGATGAGGTTTCCTCTGGGTGTTTCATTACCTCTCACACCCCAAAAATGTGTATGCAAGCTGCTTAATTGGTCTCTGTGAAAGTGCCTGTAGTGAGCAGATGGATAGAACATAGAAAGTAGAAAAGTAGAGCACATAAACAGGCCCTTCAGCCCACCATATCTGCACTGATAATCTAATTCCATCTGACTGCACATGGTCTATATCTCTCTATTCCAAGCCTATTAATGAAAAGCCTGAAAAGCCTGACAGCACATACTACCAGGCTTAAGAACGGCTTCTATCCCACTGTTATAAGAATATTGAACAGACCTCTTGTATGATAAGATGGACTCTTGGCCTCACAATTTATCTCGTCATGGCCTTGTGCTTTATTGTCTACCTACACTGCACTTTCTATGTAACTGCAGTGCTATATTCTGCATTCTGTTATTGTTTTTCCCTTGTACTACCTTGATGTACTGACATGATGAAATGATCTGTATAGAAAGCATGAATAACAAAGTTTCTCACTGTACCTCAGTACATGTGACCATAATAAACCAATTTACCAATATGTCTGTCTAAACGTCTCTTAACCATTGCTCTAGTATCTGCTTCTCCCACTTTCTCTGGCAAGCACTTTGCAGCCACCACTCTGTGTAATAAACTTCTCTTGCAAATCTCCTTTAAACTTTCCCCCTGTCACCTTAAATCTATGCCCCTAGTACTTGACATTTCCGCCCTGCAAAAAATACACTGACGACTTTTTCCCCAGGGTGACAATGGCTAACTTGAGGGGACATAATTTTAAGGTGATTGGAGGAAGGTATAAGGGGGATGTCAGAGGTAAGTTTTTTACACGGAGAGTGGTGGGTGCGTGGAATGCACTGCCGGCCGATGTTGTGGGGGCAGATACATTAGGGACATTTAAGAGACTCTTAGACACATGAATGATAGAGAAGTGGGGAGCTATGTGGGAGGGAAGGGTTAGATAGGTTTTAGAGCAGGATAAAATGTCGGCATTTTATATACTTCTGTCAGGTTTCCCCTCAGCCTCTGACACTTCTGAGAAAACAATCCAAGTTTGTCCAATCTTTCCTTACAGCTAATACACTCCAATCCAGGCAACATCCTGGTGAACCTCTTCTGCACCCTGTCCAAAGTCTCCACATCCTTCCTGTAGTGTGGCGACCAGAAATGCACACAATATTACAAATGTGGCCTAATCAAAGTTTTATACAGCTGCAACATGACTTGTCAACTTTTATACGCAGTGCCCCAACTGAGGAAGGCAAGCATGCCCATGCCTTTTTTACCATTCTGTCCACTTGTGTTGCCACTTTCAGGAAGCTGTGGATGATCAGGAAGATCCTTCTGTACGTCAGTGGGTCCTAGGGTCCTGCCAATTACAGTATACATTCTTCTTGCAGTTGACCTCCCAAAGTGCAATACCTCACACTTGTCCGAAATGAACTCTATTTGCCATTTCTCTGCCCAACTCTCCAACTGATCTGTATCCTGTTGTATCTTTTGACAACCTTGCTGGCTAGTCACAATTTTTGTGTCATCTGCAAACTTACTGATCTGAGCACCATCATTTTCATCCAAATTATTAATATATTGCAAACAATAAAGGGCCCAGCTCTCATCTTTGCAGAACACCACCGGTTACAGGCAGAAAAACACTGCCTCTGTCTTCTATGACCAAGCCAAATTTGGATCCAATTTACCAACTCACCATAGATCCGATGTGACTTAATCTTTTGGACCTTGCCAAATGCTTTACTAAAGTCAACGTGGACAAAATCCACTGCACTACTTTCATCAATTGTCTGTGTCATTTCCTGAAAAAACTCAATTATATAAGAGGTAGAATCTGTGGATGGGGTGTGGGGGCTTGAATGTAATGGATTCGTGGGGACAATAAAATGGGGTTGCAGTAAAATTAGAGCAAGTAGGTGCTTGATGGTCGGTACGGACTTGGTGGGCCAAAGGGTCTGTATCTCTCTATGACCTTATAACTCTAAGATCTTAAGTGGATGGGTCTACCAAAGAGCTGGCACAGACACAATGGACTGAATGGCCTCTCCGCATTGACACATTCATCATTACTTCCCCGCGAATTGAAACTGTGTGCTCAAGTAGCATGATGTCCTTTTGTTGGAGTGTGAGTCTCATCATAATAATTTCACATTAAAGACCTTAAAGTTCCAGAGGAAAGTGAGAATGTAGGGAATAGAGAAACAGAAGTGGCCTTACAATGCCTCAGGCCTGCTCTGCTATTCAATAAGAGGATAATCCTGTGCCTTCTCCACTTTCCAGACTGGTTCCTATATCTCCTGATTTACTTTGTGCCCAAAAGTCTATTGATTTCAACCTTGAATACACTCATTGACTGAGCATCTGTATCCCAGTTAGCAGACACCATGTGTAAGGAGGACCAGGTGGCTCTGGGTGACTCAAACCTACAACCACAGTGACAAGCAAATCGGTGTTTTGTCTGCTATGAGTAAACACCATCTAATTATTAGTCAGTAACAAACAGCTCCAGTGTGTACTGCAGAATGCTGGACAGTTTAAAGTGGGCTCATGGATCACATAGATTACTCATTGCTACTCACATTATAGACGTCAACTCAGCATTTCTTTAATTTATGTAATAAAGTTAGAGAATCCAAAAGGGAAATGGTTTTATTTCAATGAATATGAAATTATTCAAAGAAATGTTGTGTAGAATTATTTGCCATAAATTGATTTGTTCCTTTAGAAGACTGAAAGAGTTCTGCAATTAGTTCTGCTCCTTCTCTATAGCCCTGCATCTATATTCCTGTTTGTTTTTTATGCACTTCTCTTTTAAAAGTCATTGTTGAATTGACTTCCATTACCCTTTCATGTGGTATGTTGCAAATCACAATTTACAGTTGCAAACTTCTCCCAGTCTCAGCACCTGGAAAATAAAAGTCAGCAATGTTGACCGTCAGCACCACCAGGAGCCCAGGATTTATGGAACGATTTCTTCTGGAAATAGTCAGTAACATAAAGCAGCATTAGGTCCCCTTTACTCTTCTCTCAGCTATCATGGAATCATAAGATCATTGAATCTTATAGCACAGGGGAAGTCCGTTTGGCTCATCATGCCTGCAGCAGCTCTTTGAAAGAGGAATCCAATTAGCTGAGTGTGTAGCTTCTGCCACGGGGAACACTCTCTCCCTTTCCACTCCATCAAAATCAAAGCCTGCTTTTATATAAAAAGAGCGTGAAATGTGAACAGTGATTCCTTGAAGCTATAGTGATCAGTATTTGAAAAAGTCTCAAAGTTGCTTCTATTTAATTTATTCCATTATCCATATGGAGCATATCAATAGCTCTGGAGCTGGTGAAAGATAGATCTTGTTCTGTTTGGACAACAACAGCAGCAGGCTCAAAATGCCAAGACCAGCTCTGAAAGTTGTCACTTGCTTGAAGATAAAAATAGGCTGACACTCCCAACACAGCACTGTCAAAGATGCTGTCTTTCAAATGGCTCATTGAATTAAAGGCCCTGCATACTCTCTAAAGTGAGGTGAAGGATTCCATGCTATCATTTCAAGGAAGACCAGGGGATTTACCTTCAGTGTTCACACCAATAATCACCCATCAATCAGCATTATCGATTGAACATCTGATTATCACCTCAATGCTATCTATGTAAGTTATTTGCCATATTCCCTTCATTTAATGGCAATTGCACTTCAAAGGTACTCGGGCATCCTATGTTATGAAAGGCACTATATGAACATAAGTCTTTCTTGATTTTTATTTGATTACCTAAGAAATAGGGGCAGGAGTGTGCCATGCAGTTCCTTGTGCTCCTCACCTAATAAAATCGAGGCTGATCAGATTGTTGGTCTCAGTTCCACCTTCCTGTCTAGTCCCCATAAACCTTGGTTCCTTGAAGTATGAAAATCCATCTACCTCAGCCTTAAATACATTTAATGCTTTGGTAGATATTTCAGCATCTATCCAGCAAATATAATACATGAGGAGTGTCACAAACTAAGTGCCATAATGCTGTAGAGCACATCTGTGCTGATGCTATTAAACATCAGGAAATGCAATCATTTGTTTTTTCACTAACAAGCTTCATTCTGGGTGGAGGAAGTGAAATGATCATTCAGCAGTGTAATTAAAATATCTGGGTGGCTCTGGGGGATGATTTCACTGAGCATTCACCTGCATCTTTTCATTCACACTGGTCCAAAAGCCAATGTAGGAACTGCTGGCTATGCAGACCACAGATATATTGCTCTAAATGTTTCATTTAATATAGATATCTTGCAGTCTAGTTAGGAGATGCAAGAGGCTGCAGATGCTGGAATCTGGAGCAACACAAAAGACGCTGGAGGAACTCAAAGGGTCAGGCAGCATCTATCGAGGGAAATGGACAGTCAAGGTTTTAGGTCAAGACCCTTCATCTGGTCTTGAACCGAAACGTCGATTGTCCATTTCCCTCCTTTGATGCTGCCTGACCCACTGATCTCATCCAACGTCTTTTGTGTTGCTTGAAGTCTAGTTATACTATAGGTTTTGATTTAATTTAATGAGTTTCATTTAAACCTCCAGGATGATCAGGAAGTTAAATCAACATGGGAATATTAAAATGAGTAGTAAATATTGTCAAGTGATGTGAGTAAAATTCAAAGACATAATTCAACTTGTCTTATTATGCTAAAGGGTACAAGGCAATTGATGGAAATTAAACTTTTCAGATGACTATTGTTGAACCACTAAACATTTTGGTTAAGTTTTCTAATTGAGCAATTAGCAGACTTTGCTGATAACTTTGCACTAAGATTGAGCTGGATTGTGTCTGAGAGAACCATCAGCTAGTCAACTCTTTCCTGACTTCTACTCCTGTATATTATATCACAGAAGTCAGGAGGGAGCCAGAGGTCAGAGACACGTTCATCTGACCTTCCACTGCTGCCGGACTCAGCACTGAGTCCACTGATGGTGCACAAGTGTTCTGACCTGAGAGAATGGATTAGAAGTATTTTTTTTAATTTACTTAAATCTGAAGTTTTGTTTTTAATTAATTTCTAGTATTTAAAGGTGTTGCAACTAAATTCCGAGAAAGTTTACAGGTCTTTAGGGTGGTCCATGTTTGGGTGTCCAAGGGTCGACCACCTGAGGCATTCTCCAGCTCACAGCTTCCCTCTGCCTCATGGAATGGCCGTGGTAGTGCGGCTTCCAATATTGGTATTGATATTGGTTTATTATTGTCATTTGTACCAAGGTACAGTGAAAAACTTATCTCGCATACCATTCATACAGATCAATTATTACACATTGCATTGGGGTAGTACAAAGTGCATTGAGCTTGTACAGGGTAAAAACAATAACAGAATACAGAGTGTCACAGCTACAGTGAAGTGCATTGCAGGTAGACAAGAAGGTGCAAGGTCAAACAAGGTAGATTGTGAGGTTAAGAGTCATTCTCATCATATAAGGGAACCATTCAATAGTCTTATCAGTGTGGGATAGAAGCTGTCCTTGAGCCTGATGGTATGTACCCTCAGGCTCCTGTATCTTCTGCCTGACGGGAGAGGAGAGAAGAGAGAATGACCCGGGTGGTGTGGTCTTTGATTATGCTGGCTAATTCACCAAGGCAGCGAGAGGTATAGGCAGAATATGATCGGACTCACAAGACCACAAGGCGGGAATAGTCCAGGCAGCATGTACCAGTGACAGGACAGATCAAGCATAATCCAGTCTATTGAAAATGTTACCACATTAGCAGAGCCCCCAGCATTCATGGACATGTTTTGCTTGATCAGAGAGTGATCCATTTTCAGCAGTAGACTTCCAGAGTGTGAGTGACACCATGACAGATACTAACATAAGATAAATGCCTGGTATAATATCATTATACTTCCGTCCTAATATTTCTGCTACTCTGCAATATCCACACCAAAGTGAGTACCTATCATTCATTCTCTGATCCCTGGATCACTGCTGTCAATAGCCTCTAGAATACAACAAATAGCATGCTACTGCCTGTAGTTCTGTGCTAAATTATAATTTTGTGTTGAGTTTATGTTTGCTTCTCTTTCCCTACCCATTAAGATGGAGAGATGCACTTCTGATTTATAATGAACAAAGGAAAATAAAAAGCTGTGCTTTTTAAAATAAAACCTTTTTAAGAATCCTTGTAAGGTTAACATTCCTCATTGTAGATTCAGTTGAAGATGGATGACAAAAGGCTCCTGCAGATCTCTCCTAAAAGCAGGCCTCAGTGTTTCCCAGTGAGTGAAAGACATTCCCTTTCAAACTTGTTTTTCTTGCATAGATGAAACGATATGATTCAATTAGTGCAAGGAGCGAGATCTTAGAAGACTTTTCTCTGTAAAAAGTGGAAGTAGTTTGGAGATGGAGTTTCCCTTTAGTGAAAATTTCCAAAGATCCTTTGTGAATCCAAATCCCCCACCTCTTTCATGGAGCCCAGCTGACTGGTGCCTATTGTATTGAGAAAACTCTTGATTTTCAAGATGTTTTCCACAAAGCTTTTAAAGGTTGCATTCAGCTGAATTCCATTTGCTGCATTGCACAGGGTCACAGTTCAGCAGAGGCTTTTGAAATTAAAAAGTATTAAGCAATTTAAATAATAAATTATGTTTGCGTATTTGGAACATAAAATAGATTTGTGTATCACTCAATAGTGCATCCTAACTTATCATTTTGACCCCTGACCTTTCTATCACCACAGTCATTTTGCTGGATAAAATTTGTCCATACCACCAGTCATTTGCTAATGTCATCCCATGCTTGGTCTCCTGAGTGTGAGTGTGCTGTTTGTGTTGTTAATCTATTGGTGATGATAAAGTTTAACAGCATTTGTTTTTATTTGAGAGATTTATAGTCCAAATCTGCAGTTTCATTTTACGGTGTGGCTTCTGATGACGGGATAAATGGAAGCACAGGTGGCTTGTGTTCTGTGAATTCCTTTGTTTTCTTCATTAAACCATCTTACTTAAAAGCTTACTTTAATTAAATAATAAATAGAGTTTATTCAAGAGATTATTCAAAGCAAGTGTGAAACTAAGGAAAAAAAGTTAGGGTCATTTGGAGTGCCAACAGTGAGAAGTTAGGATGTTGGTACAGTGAGCATTGATGTGTTGAAAGTTGGTTTTGTCTATGCAATGTTTTTTCTACCTTAATTACACCGTTTATGGTGACCATCATCTCACAGCAGTGCCAGTCTTCCACCTGATCTGAAAGCATTAAATGGACAAGATATATTGGGTGGATTTTACTATTATTTTGCCTTGGTATAACGTATAGAGGACATTCAGATAAGGAAAATTACATATCTGTAAGAAAGGACTCCCATTTTTCTGTCTGTCAATTTAATCAGGCGATCCTATGACTCTGTAAGCTATGAGTCATAATTAATGCATATACTGTGTGAATGTTAAGAAAGAATTTGCATTTACAATGAACTACTTTGGCAGTGGTGGCATCACTGTTTTGGAAGGAAAAGCAGTAGCCAACGTACATGTAACAAGATCCGACAAACAGTTTACAAATGAGCAGATAATCTGCTTTTGGCCTTGTGGCATGAATTTATAAAGGCTGTCAGAAGAAGCTCCTGTTCTTCACAAATAGTGTGGTGTGAAAATGTATGATTGCTCAGGATGGTGGAGGCAGCACCTCCTGACCATGCAGTACTTTGGCTGTACTGCAGCGAGGCATTAGCTTCAAGCAGGACTTGAACCCACAAACATTTTGATCAGAAACAATATGGTTACCAAATGAATCACTGAGTTGACATTTAATTGTTTATCTGTTCTGTTCGTGACAGTATTTCCAAACTATATCAGTCATGATTTTTCATGGTACCTTGTGTAGCTGGAAATGATGCTCTGCAGTTTTATAGAATCAATTAAGTATTCATCTTATCCAATTGCTTTTGTCCATTATCCTAATGGGTGTTCATTTCAACATAAATAATTGATAAAGGAATTAGATACAAATACATTGAGTGTCTATGTAATAACAGTGCCTTTTCTGTACTTAAACAGACTTAAAAGTACCAGAGCAATCTTACACATCCTGCTGTGTAACTATTTATTCACAAAGGAGAACAAACCAAGCCACTCAATTAAGCAGATACGAATATATGAATTAGGAGTAAGAGAAGCACATCGACCCTTTGAACCTGCTCACGTTTATCAAGGCTGTGGCTGATCTTCTACCTCAGTGCCAGTTTCTGGCACCATTCCAATATCACTTGACTTCCTTAATATCCACTAATCTAACAATCTCTGTTTCAACGACTTGATGGGTACATCTCCACAGCCCTCAGAATGGAAAATTCCAAAGATTCAACTGCTCTAGTGAAGAAGTTTCTCCTCATCTCAGTCCTTAAATGGGCTGTTCCTTATTCGGAGACAGTGACACCTGGCTATAGACTCCTCAGCTAGGAAAAACATCCTCTCTCCCTACCTTCCCCCTCTCACCTGGACTCGCCTATCACCTGCCAGCTCGTGCTCCTCCCCCTACCTCTTCCCCTCCCCTTTTATTCTGGTTTTTGCCCTCTTCCTTTCCAGTCCCAATGAACGGTCTTGGCCTGAAACATCAGCTGTTCATTTGCCTCCATCGATGCTGCCTGACCTGCTGAGTTCCTCCAGCATTTTGTGTGCATGTGTCCCTGCATCCAGCCTGTTGAGCCCTGTAAGAATTTTGTAAGTTTCAGTGAGATCACTGCGGAACTGGTATCTCCTGTTACCAGTAGAATACTAATAGATTTTATGTACTCCCCAATATCTTGGCATATGCATTTTTGCCCTATGTATATACAACTGTGGTGTTAAATTTACTTGTGTTCAAAGTCCAATGTATGCATATACATAAAGACAATATCCTGTCTATGCTATTAATGGTTATTAGCAAACACAGGAACATGTATACCTGAGGAACCTGCTGGTACATTGAAAAGGCTTGCCCTGCCCAGCTTTTGAGCTCCAGGACATTTCATTTGACAATTTTGTAAATCCTCCATTCCATGTTGTAGTATTACACAAGTTATTGTTCATTTAATTTCTGTAGTGGTGAGCAATGTCACCTTCATAACCTGTTTATAATAAAATAGAAAGCATGTAAAAGGTTAGCAGTTTGGCATAAGCACAGTATTTTATTGAGGGACAAATGCATCAAGGTAACATCCATTAAATGATTTTTGTTGTTAAATTGCAATTTATCTTCCTCCTCTATCAATACATTATATAAATAAACACTAACAATCTTATATGCACAGTTTGGTGTTGTGCCAGAAACATTTGGCTCCACATCTCATTACAGCCTTGGTATAAAGATGCATGAAGAGCTGAGTTTCAGGGGTAAGGCTAGAGTGACAGCCCTCGACATTCGAGGCAGCATCAAAAGCATTTGTAAAATTGAAGTCAGTGGGAATCATGGGGAAATCTCTCCACTGATAAGTGTCATACCTAAGACAAAGGATGATGATTGTGATTGTGATTGTGATTGTTACAGCTCTGTATTCTCAGCCCAGGATATCACTGCAGGAGATCCTCAGGATACCACATCTCAACCACATTCAACTGTTCCATCAGTGACCTTCCCTCCATCATAAGATCAGAAGTGTGGACTGTACACAATTCAATTTCATTTGCAACACTCCAGAAAATGAAGGAGTCTGTGCTTGAATGCAGGAAAACCCTGGGCAGCATTTAGGCTGTCCACTCCAACAACAGGTCTGTCCACTCTTTTTCTCATGTATCCTTTCACTCCTGTAAAAAGGCTCCTTAATACCGTAGAGAAAAATGAAAACCACGATGATACTGGAGGAACTCAGCAGGCCAGGCAGCATCTGTGGAGAAAAGCAGCAGTCAATGATTCAGTCAGGACCCTTCTTCAGGACTGAAGATAGGAAAAGGGGAAGCCCAATATATAGGAGGGAAAAGCAGAGCAGTGATAGGTGGACAAAAGAGGGGAGCTGGGGTGGGCACAAGGTGGTGATAGGTAGATGCAGGTAAGAGATAAGTGATAGGCAGGTGCTGGGGAGGAGGGGAGAGCAGATCCACCAGGGGATGGGTCAAAAGTAAGGAGAGAAAGGAAAAAGAAAAGGGTAGAAAAAAAAGAGGCTAGGAATGGGAAGAAGCATGGTGTGGTGGGGGGGGGGGGGGGGGGGGGGGGGGGGGGTGGCGGTGGTTACCTAAAGTGGGAGAATTCAATGTTCCTATCGTTAGGCTGCAAGGTTCCAAAGTGGAAAATGAGGCGCTGTTCTTCCAGCTTGCGCTTGGAATTCTCCTGGCAGTGGAAGAGCTGAGGACTGACATATCAGTGATCGTGTGGGAGGAGGAGATAAAGTGACTGGCAATGGGGAGATGCAGATCGCTTAATACCTACCTCTTTGACTAATGTTTGGACATCTGTCTTGATTTTCCTTTCTTTTGGTATGTTGCCAATCTCTGTGTACCACCTTTTGATGCTTTCCTAGTCTAAAGGTGATCCATTAATGTATGTTTGTTTTGTTTTACCCTTCACTCTGTGCCTCTCTACAGTAACTTCTACTGGTGTGGTCATACTTGCCCAACCGTGGAGAATCGTTTTGTTAGTGGAGTTTCTATTGACAACACCATGTCAGCCAATGAATTGGAGGCAGGATAGAGTGATGTCTGGGCATGCAGCAAACAGTTGATTATAAAACAGTCAATTTGCTTGGAGAACCAGTCCATTTAGAGTGAAGGAAACAGAACTTATTAAAGAAACTATAACAACTTCCCAATTAAATAAGAGCAACTTTGCCAAAAGAAATGTTGTGAGTGGAGATAGTGCCATCCAATGTGATGTTCTTCAAATTAATCCCAGTCACTGTGAACACTGGGTTTGATTGACAGTGAGATTATTCCCACCCTATCAAGGATAGAGCTGTCATGATATGCAACTTTTTCCAGACTTGTGTTTGTTTAATTGTCCC
The DNA here is from genome assembly GCF_009764475.1 of Pristis pectinata. Classification (NCBI taxonomy): domain Eukaryota; kingdom Metazoa; phylum Chordata; class Chondrichthyes; order Rhinopristiformes; family Pristidae; genus Pristis; species Pristis pectinata. The sequence continues at coordinate 88,375,130 of NC_067407.1, read as the reverse complement.
ATTACCATTCACTCTTCCCTTCACCATTAACACTTCCGTGATTTAATCTATCCTCCATCTCACCAGGTCGCAGTCCTTCCCGTTGTCCTTTCTTGCCCACCTTCCTCCCTCCCCCCAACCAACCACTCTATCCAAGTTCTCATGAAAGGTCACTGACATGAAACGTTAACTCTGCTTCTCTCCCCACAGATGCCATCTGACCTGCTGAGTATTTCGGTGATTAAAAATCAGAAAATACCAGAAACACTCAGAAGGTCAGGCAGCATCTGTGGAGAGAGAAACAGAGTTAATATTTCAAGTCAATGACCTTTCCTCAGTTCTGGAGCATTAATTTGGCTTCTATTTCCACACATGCTGTTTGACTGCTGAACATTTCCAGCATTTCCTGTTTTTCTTTTAACTTCCAGTATTGGCAGTATTGTACATCAGCAGTTTTGTTTTCTGTCCATTGGTTCAGGCACCAAGCTCACTAATAATTTATCTGCTTTTTTAAATAAAAGTAAACTTTTTATTTAGTTTGGCTAAAGGTAGTATGTGGTTTGAAAGAAATGTTGACACCAAATAGACATTTTAGAATTCTAACAAGTGAGCCAGCACTTTATGTATTTATTTGACCTGAATGTTTCTGGTCAAATAAATACGTAGGACTTGTGATTGCCTGGTTTCCCAGCTAAAAGCAAAAGGTTGTTTCCTGAAAAGTAACTAAACATTTAACAGCTTAAGCAAGTTATGTGAACACATTACACCTGTAATATAATGAATGTACGAACCAGGTTTAATTTACAGTGTGGCTTTAATCCTAACTGAATTAGTCAAACATTAAGTGTTGTTTTATATATTCTCAGTGAACCAAAACACGATGTAGTTCATTTTCCCAGGGCAGGGTATACGAACAGTGTGAAGAATGTAACGGTCTATTGATTCTGTTTCAGCAGTACTGTGAGCATGTAGATACAGTGACATGAGAGACGCAGGCACTGTGGGAACAAGTAAACAGCACAGTCATTAGGCCTTTCTTCACTAAACTCTCATTATAATGCAACATTTCTCCTCTGTGTTTGCAGAGGTGAGGGGTGTCAGCGCACCCTGTGGAAGCAATCAAGCAGTCCCATGGCAGGAATACCACGGGGTCAGATGCAAGGTTAACTATTCGGACACACTCTGTTCCAGAAGTGAGGTTTGATCCCAGCCTCGGCACTGCACTCTCCACTACTCAACAGTAACATTTCCAGTTGCTGCATTTTTGAGTGCTCTAAATGTGACAGTGTAGTTTATATGGGGAGATTTCCCTACTCTTTATTTCTAATACATCCTTCACAAACAGATTTGCTGCAGAATACAGAGGAATTATCCTTTTGTACTCTGTTAAAGGTTCAAAAGCGAACGTGTATACATGATTTAACCTATGGTCATTTCAAATATGACCCTTACTTGCAGAGTCAATGGTCTCAATATTAACCTCGCAGTCTTGGGCAGGAAGACCTCATGGGGGTTTAAGCCATAAAAAAGAGGAATGCATACCCTCCCTGTAAATACCTGTACCAGTGGAATTAAGTTGGGCAAGGACAAGAAGCAATGAAGGAGGAAGGCAGTTGAATGGATTGAGATGCAGATTAGCAGTGATCTACCTGAATGATATGGGACAGAATACACTCAGCCTGTTCCCATGTTCCTCCAATGGTTTCAAAACCCATGTTTCTTTGATGCAAAATGAAGTTTATGAATTCAATTTACAGTAGTTCATCTTTAATTATATTAGCATATATAGGAGAGGAGTGAAATTAATTCAAAGTTCATATTTGAGTTAATACAAAAAGTACATTTGGATCATTTAGATTTATGAATGGTTGACTTATACAGCACTATGTATCATTACTTCATAGAGTGTACTTCCATGGATTATGCTGTGTTTTTTTCCTATCCTGCTTAATGTTTCCATAGTATGATAGTAGTAAATATAACATTGTCATCAATGTCTGGAGCTCTGGAGCCTCATCAACCTAAGTGAATATGCTTTTATGTTTATCATTGGGAAGGACATAAAGCATTGAACAGTCTATGCTAATGAAACAGTCTAGTGAAATGGAGTAGGAAGAAGGGAAGGCAAGACATTTGCTGGCTACTTCTGCCTATCTTATTGTGGAACCAGTTGACGTTCTCTCAGAGTTTCTGACTGATGAATGGTACGGAGAAGGAAATCTGTATCCAATCTCTGGTGATTAAATTTGGTTGCATCAATAGTCACAGGTCACCAACTCTCATTGGTTGTAATCCTTCAGGTGGCTTGTATAGCCAAGTAGAAAGGCAGTAGATTACTACCCAATTGCATTTATCAAGTTTAAAAGAAGAAAATGTTCAAGGAAAATATGAAAGAATACAATCTGATTTAATGCCCTTAAAACGTTGCTATGAGTTACTTGGGGAGATCAGTCTTCATTTTCTCTAGTGACTGGGTCAGCCATGGAAGGGTGACAACCCAAATTTAACAGACACGAAGTTTCTGACTCAACTGTTTTCCATTGCCTTTTATTTTTTATTTCAGAATACATACATCTGAAATATTTGACTCAATTTTAAAATTGTGAACAGTTTTAGAAACATAGAAATGAGGAACAAGCCTTGGCCGTTTGGCTTTCAGGCCTACTCCTCCCACCATTCAACACCATCATGGTTGATTATCCACAACTATGCTCTGCTTCTGCCTTCTCCCCATATCTCCTGATCCCTTTGGCACTAAGAAATACACCTATCTTCTTGACCGTATGTAATGGCTTGATGTCCATTTCCCTCTGTGGTAAAGAATGCCACAAGTTCACCACCTAAGTGAAGAAAATTCTCCTGATTTTGGTTCTAAATGCCCTCCTCATACTTTGAGGCTGGGGTTCCCTGGTTCTGGACTCTCCAACCATCGAGAACACCACACCCTCCCCCCCCCCCATGTCTCATGATATTAGAATTTCATAGGTTTCTATGAGATCCCTTTTCGTTCTTCTAAATGCCACTGAACATAGACCTAACCGACCCAATCTCTGACTATATGTCAGACCTGCCATCCCAGATGTTGGTCAAGTAGACCTGCATTGCACTCCCCCTGTAGCAAGAACATCCTTCCTTCATTAAGGAGACCAAAATTACACACAGCACTCCCGATGAGGTCTCACCAAGGCCGTGTAAAACGACAGTAAGAAATCTTTGTTCCCATACTCATATTCTCCAGTGATGAAGGGTAACATACAAGTTGCAAACTGCTTGTTGCATCTGAATGTTTGCTTTCAGTGACTATGTACAAGACTACCCAGATCTCATTGCACCTTCCTTTTTTCCCAAATGATCACCATTCAGCTAATAATGTGTCTTTCTGTTTCCAGAACTGAGATAGATAACCTCATATTTATCCACATTAACCTGTACCTGCCACGTACTTTCTCATTCACCCAGCTGATCTACATCACATTGAAATCTCTCTGCATCCTCCACGCTGCTCACACTCCTCTGGAATCTTGTCCAATATTTATCCCTCAATCACTATCACAAAAATAGATCATCAGGGCAGTATTGCATTGCTATTTATGGGAGACTGCTGTGCCCAAATTGGCTGCTGCATTTCCTACACTACAATAATGATTCCATTTCAATAGCTATTTAATTAGCTTTAAGACGTCTCCAACCTTCACACTCCCCTCTGCACACCTCACTCCAACTGCCTCTCTTTTTTTTCCTTTATTTGCCTCTATCTACCTGCCGTTGTCTCCGAACTCTAGCCCCCTCCCCTCTCCTACCTGGTGCATCCTACCTGTCATCTTTCACCCCTCCCTCAGTCCACAAATCACCTCAGACTCCTGTCTCACTCCTCCCCACCTCCTCTTCATACTGATCATCTCCCCTATCCACTCTCAGACCTGATGCAAGCTTCTGACCTGAAATGTTAACAGTTCCTTTCCTCCCACAGATGCTGCTCGACCTGCTGAGTTCCTCCAGCAGATTGTTTGTTGCTAGCCCTAAGACATGTTGTGATGTGCTAAGGACCTGAAGAATGCTCTATAAATGCAAATATTTCTTCCGTCTTGCAGAATCCCTCATTTTAAACCACCAAAATGAACGTAGTTGGAATGGTGCTAGAATAAGGAAGCCACCATCAGACTGAAAATAAAACATTTACAATGGTATCTAAAGCACAACCTCAATACATTTTTAGCCATTCATCAAACTGAAGAAAATTTGATGCTGGTCTGCAAAAGATTAACAATATCAGGAAGAAACAACAACTTTTATATTAGCTTTACTATACTTAGATGGAATACTCTGCCCCTGAGGATGGTAGAGATAGATAAATATTTGAAGGATGAAGGAATTGAGGGTTATGGGGAATTGGCACAGCAGGGAAGTTGAGGCCAGGATAGATCAGACGTGACAGGGCAGGCTTGAGGGGCCTGGAAGCCTACTCCTGCTCCTCTTTTCTTGTGTTCTTGTGACATGACTTCTGGTTTCATGTTTCTCTTTTATGGAAAACATTGTCCAAAATATTGTTTAAAATCCAAGAGTAAAATGCTGCAGATTATAAATCTAAAATAAAAACAGAATGCGGAGTGGGTCAGGCAGAACCCGTGGAGAGAGAAACAGAGTCAACGTTTCCGGTTAGTGACCCTTCAGCAGAACTGGAAAAGGTTAGAGACTAAGAAAAAGGATTTGAAGTTGTAGAGATTGGATGGAGGGACAGAGAGAATGAACGGGAATGTTGGTGATATGATGGAGACCAGGAGAGATTGATTGATGCAAGTGGTAATTGTGTCAGAAGGAGAGTGGTGGTGAGGGCTGTGAACAGTGATGAGTGTTGTGAGAGGGGTGGTGAGTGTTGTGAGAGGGGTGGTGAGTGTTGTGAGTGGCAGTGAGTGCTGTGAGTGGTAGTGAGTGTTGTGACAGTATTCAGCAGGTCTGGCAGCATCTGTGGAAAGAGAAACAATTAATGAATCAAGTTCAGGTTCCTTCATCGGAACTGTTTCTCTTTCCCGAGATGCTGCCTGACCTGCCGAGTGTTCCAAGCATTTCCTGTTTACATTTTAGATTTCCAGCATCTGAAGTTCTTTTTTGATTTTTCAAGTAATTTTGAATTCCTCCATGGAGGAAAGGCAGCAGCCCATTTGTGCAGAGTCAGGTAAAGCAAAATGGCATTGTGATAATGACCAGGTCATTGGTTTTAGGGATGTTCACTGCTGAAGCTGTATCATAATACAAAGAGCCTCCATTCGCAGCTATGTCCATGACCCCGTGACCCTAGGGAAGGAGCATGCTGTCTGTCCGCTGGCACACTTGAGACCTTTTGCACTGGATGGCACAAAAAAAAAGTACTGTAATTTGAAAACTTTCCTTTTTGTTTCTGTCATAATTAGGAGTTCATTGCTAGTGCCTCTATAAAAAAAGGAGCACTTTTGTCAACTTGATTTCATTTGAAGTCATGGTTGTCCTAATTGGCAGTTAAAAGAGTAATAGGTGAAAAAAAAATTACAACCAAATCCCATAGCAACTGGATCCAAGTACAGAGTCCTGCAGCTATTCCCACAGAACTCAAGAAGTGAAATCATGGCAGTTGGAACTGCCCTTTGATGAGGATATTAACACTGCTAGCCGTTTGACTTGACCCGAGACAACTGTGACCCCCCCCCCCCCCCCATTGATCAACTGCTGTGATAAGACCTGGGTTATAAAGTTTATCCCCATACTGGAATATTGCTTCAAATGGGCAATGCCAGGATTTGCATAATTGCTGCACCGTGACTTCTGCTGCTCATTTTCCTTGATTAGGAAAACTAGACGGGTTGTGTTATGTTCAATGTCACCCATTTATACAATATAGCATAATCAAATTGGTGATACTTGCATGGATAACTAGGATTAACGACATCCAAAATTATTCTTCAATCAATCTTTCTTGTATATCTAAATTTGATCTTGAAAATATTAATTATGGTAATTCCAACTTTTGAAATTAATGAACTGTTTCTGGTAGTTAAATTTGAGCGCTTGCTCTGTAATTAAAGTATAAATTATGTTAAGCTTAATTAGCAATTATACTCACGTGTCTCGTAATGAAACTGCTGACATGTATAATTGGAAGGGCAATTCTATCAATGCTTTTTTCCTATATTTAAGAATATTATCTTGAAAGACAAAACATGGTAAGGAGATTGATGGGCAGCCAAATGAGTTTTCAGTGCGAGACCTATGCGCAAGTTCCTGTGCTAATATTAATGGTCCATATGAAGTAAGGCCAACCATCTATTAAAAACTGATCTTAAAAACAACTTACAAATGGAAAGGGAAAGAAAAGCAAAATTAAGCATAATTTAACATGAAAACTTTTCCATTCAATCCAATCATCTATCACTATGTTATTCATCATTTTGATTGACAGATTGACAGAACATTTTTAACATTTAATCAGATTGAGGAGCTAGCGATCAGCAAAGGAAGTACACGGGTGCTATTATTTGACACAAGATATCCATCAAATGATTAAACTGGGGAATGCAAGATCTGTGATCCTGATAGTAATTTGGATTAAAAATGTAATATTTGGAGCCATTTCATAAGCCATTGCACCTACAGTCTTGGGCAGTGCAATATGTAGTACTTTGATCACAAAACTAAATACACTGCCCCAAACATTGCAGTCAGTGGAGAAGTAATGGTGCTTCAATGACCTTGAAGGGAACCTGCCGGCAATGAATTAGCAATCTCAGTAGTGCGGGGGCTCCCACCTTTCCCAACATGCAGTGCTGTGAGGCGTCCACTACAGGACATCTCAATGTTTCAGCAACAGAAGTATTGTCAAGGAATTTAAACAGCCAATCACATGGATGAATTCCCACAGACCCCAAACAGGCATGTAAAAAACACAAAGCACAAAATAAAAAGTGAAACAAAAGAGATAAAAGTAAAAGCTTCAAGATTAAACTAATATCCACTTCAAAAAGATATTAAATTTGAAAAGTGTACCTAAGGAAATGACAATGCACACAATATTTGTTTTCCATGGTAACAGGTTGTTGAGCAATAATTATGAATTCATGCACCTTTTAAAAAGTCAATTCCACTCCATGCAACAAAATATGACAACTTCAGGATTTTATTAAAGTGAGAGTAGTTCTTAAGTACCTTAATTTAGCACCAAAACTTGATTTGATTTCCGCAGATCATGCTGAAGCAGACTGCAAACCAGGGCTCCTTGTGGAGGAGCAGAGAATCACTCGCAGCAACTGTACTTCTGCAGTTAACTTGTGAACTCCAGATGCTGATGCCAGATTTTCTCAACTAGATCAGCTGCCTGTTGCACACAACTCTGCCTGTACACCCCTTAATCCCCACCTGGGACTCCTTGGACACTCCTGATATTGAATTCCAGCTGCCAGACTAACTGCGAATCCACCCACTTCATTAACGGCACAATGCCATTAAAACCCCACCTTTTCATAAGCCTCGGATGCCATGATCCAGTCTTTTTTAAAGTAAGCCCACTGTTGTTTCATAGCTACAAGAATTATGAGCCTTTGGTCGGTGTGCAGGTTTTGATGAGAAGAGACATGGAGCCAAAATAAGCAGACGACTGTGGGACACAGTGAGCATGTAATATTTTGGTGAGATGTTCAGAACATTTCCCAACTTCAGATGAGAACGAATGCCTGACTGACAGATTGTCAGAATGAACTTTGTACCGCAGTTTGAATCTGTGAAGAGGCTGCTTTTCACTTGAAAGTTGAAATGACACTGTGTGACCTAAGATTTACTTAGGTACATAAGCTTGCAAAATCATCAGGTGTAATTGTGGTGCATTAAGAAATCTCACAGAACGTATAAACAACTTTCAAGGATGATGTCAGAACAGCACAAGGCCTGCGGGGAAGGGTGGGATTTTCCAAGGTAGTGTTCCTGATTTGTTTTTGCTTATGTCAGACTTGACATTGCAAAACCCTACAGTTATGTCAGATGTTACTGCATAAAAAAACATAGTTTTGGTAAATTCTTACCAAAATAATTTGTTTTTTTTTGTCACATATACCAAGGTACAGTGAAAAACTTGTCTTGTGTACCATCCATACAAATCAATTCATTACAACAGTGCACTGAGGTAGTACAAGGTAAAAACGATAACAGAGTGCAGAATAAAATGTTACAGTACAGATAAAGTGTAGTGCAGGTAGACAGTAAGATGCCAGTAAGACGTGAGGTAGATTGTGAGGTCAACAGTCCATCTTATCGTACTAAGGAATAGTTCAATAGTCTTATAACAGCGGGATAGAAGCTGTCCTTAAGCCTGGTGGTACATGCTTTCAGGCTTTTGTATCTTCTGCCTGATGGGAGGAGGGACAAGAGAGAATGTCCAGGGTGGGTGGGATCTTTGATTATGCTGGGTGCTTTACCGAAGCAGTGAGAAGTGTAGATAGAGTCCATGGAGGGGAGGCTGGTTTCAGTGATATGCTGAGCTGTGTCCACAACTCTCTGCAGTTTCTTGTGATCATGGACAAAGCAGTTGCCATCCCAAGCCATGATGCATCCAGGTAGGATGCTTTCTATGGCGCAGCAATAGAAATTTGCAAGGGTCAAAGGGGAAATGCCAAATTTCTTTAGCCTCCTGAGGAAGTAGAGACACTGGTGAGCTTTCTTGGCTGTGGCGTCTATGTGGTTGGACAGGCTATTGGTGATGTTCACTCCTAGGAATTTAAAATTCTCAACTTCAGTACTGTTGATGTAAACAGGACCATGTGCACTGCCCCCCCTCCTGAAGTCAATTACCAACTCTTTTGTTTTGTTGACATTGAGGGAAAGGTTGTTGTCATGACTCCATGTCACTAAGCTTTCTATCTCCTTCCTGTACTCCGAATCATCGCTGTTTGAGATACGGCCTACAATGGTGGTATCTTCTGCAAACTAGTAAATGGAGTTAGAGCAGAATCTGGCCACGCAGTCATGAGTGTATAGGGACTAGAGTAGGAGGCTGAGGACGCAGCCTTGTGGGGCACCAGTGTTGAGAATAATTGTGGCAGATGTGTTGCTGCCTATCCTTACTGATTGCAGTCTGTTGGTCAGAAAGTCAGGGATCCAGTTGCAATGGGAGGTGTTGAATCCCAGGTCTAGGAGTTTGGAGATGAATTTGCTTGGAATTATACTATTGAAGCTGGAGCTGTAGTCAATAAACAATAGTCTAACGTAGGTGTCTGTACTGTCCAGGTGCTCCAGAGATGAGTGTAGGGTCAGGGAGATGGTGTCTGCCGTAGACCTGTTTCGGCGGTAGGCGAATTGCAGTGGGTAGAGGTTTTCCGGAAGGCTGGAGTTAATGCGTGCCATGACCAGCCTCTCAAAGCACTTCATGATGGTGGATGTCAGAGCCATCGGGCGGTAATCACTAAGGCACATTATCTTGTTTTTCTTAGGTACCAGGATGATAGTGGTCTTCTTAAAGAAGGTGGGAACCTCAAATTGAAGCAGAGAGAGGTTAAAAATGTCAGAAAATACCCCGCCAGCTGATCTGCACAGGATCTAAGGACACGACCAGGATTACCATCTGGGTCAGATGCTTTCCATGGGTTCACTCTCCAGAAGACTGACCTTACATCCGCAACAGTGACTGTGGGTTCAGGTGGCTGTCGGGGTGGGTGGTGACATTCCAATCCCCTTCTGTTCAAAACCTGCTTAGAATGCATTAAGCTCACTGGGAAGGGATGCGCTGTTGTCGGCAACGCTGCCCAACTTCGTTTTGTAGCCCATTAATGCATGTAAGCCCTGCCACAACTGGCTGCTGCTCTAGAACTCTATTTTGGACTGATATTGTCTCTTGGTATCCCTGATAGCTTTACAGAGGTCATATCTCAATTTCTGGTAAAGTTCAGGGTCACCTGATCTGAACACCGCAGCCCTAGACTTCAGTAGGGAGTGGATCTCCCAGTTCATCCATGGTTTCTGGTTTCGGACACCTAGATTGTCCTCTTTGGTGCACAGTCCTCAATATACTTGCTGATAAATTCCATGATGGTGGTGACATACTCCTCTAGGCTGAGTGCTGAGTCTTTGAACATGGACCAGTCTGAAATGATTCAAATGTGCAATCTGGATCAATAGTGCCTCAGTTTACTCATTCCCCATCTTTCATGATTGCTCCTTCTTTTGTTTTTAACCACCAACCACATATGGCTTCATTTTGATATTAGTCACTCCACAGCTGTATCTGGAGCTGTTTGGGTCTTACGGTCTGGTCTTCCCTCCCTGAATTTCTCCAATTATCCTCCTATGCATTCTATCACTTTTGCCAAGCTGTTAGTCACCGGTCTGTGTGGCTCACTATCAAATTTTGTTTCATAATATCTCCGCTCATGCACCTTGAGATGTTGTACGACTCAAGGCGCAAAATGAATGCAGGTTGTCGTTACAGTAGAAACACGGCAGTCTGCACAAGCTGCTGAGTGGAAATATATAAAATAACATCACACCCAGCTCAGTCATTTGCACCTCAGTTACACACAGTGATGTTTTTCACACCAAGTCTGAACAGTGCGTTCATTCATTTTGATTTCTTTTGAAAAGAAAATCTGAGGTAACCATGAGGCACCTTTTGGTGTAACTTGTTTTTGTCTGGGTGTGAACCACTATAAATTCCCCTGGAGGATCAAATAACCTTTCACAATGGAGAAGGAAAATTTTGGGTGGTATTGAGAACCTCAAGTCCATTCTTCAAGAGCACACAAAAGCCCAGTATAAATCGTAGAAGGAACCCACCACCACCCAAACAACCCACCTGTTTGCCCCATCTGTGACAGAATCTACAGCTCCTATATTGCCCTCATCAATCTCCTCAGAACTCACAAAACTGGAATGGAATCAGGTCTTCCTCGTGCCTGAGGGACTGCCTAAGAGAAGAAGACATTAGTAATACAAAACTGTGGGATTTTTATGTTTGAGTCACCAGAAGATAATTCGTGGTTGTTACTTTTGCAAGTATTATGAGTAATTTACTTTTGTCATTTACTCTGGGTTATCTTCAGCACACTAAGTGATATGTAGGCAGGAATCTAATACCTACTGTACGTCTATTTCACACCTTTGTCAACCTGTTTAAATGTGCTAATGCTCATATACAGGGCTGGGTGTCTGCCTGTGGCTCAGCAATGGTATGTGGCCGCAGTGTGCTGCTCGCTGATCACTGATGAGCCTGCTGAACCCTTGACCAATTATGATTAGCCCCTGGCCTGATCTGTACCACTTATTGATCGTTGACGCATAGGATAATCTGTGTACCGTGACTGGCAATGTTTGGTCCTCCCAGTGATTGGTAGAGTAACACTTGGAGTCATTTCTCAGCTGAGTCCATTTTTGGGATTCCTATCCCAAGTAAGGACTTGCTTATTCTCCTCCTATTCCATAGGATCCCACTGGCTACAAATCCTGAGACCCAGGCTGTGCCGCATACCCTTCCCAGGGTCTCTTTCAGACAGAGGTGTCCCACCATTTAGCTGCCCAGGTTCACCAACAAACTTGGCAGAGCCTGGAGCAGTGGAAGGGGAGGCTGTCTGCAGATGCACCACGAGGAAGATTAAGGAAGACAATTTGCCAGTGGTCAAGAGGTTGGAAGATTAACAGTTCAGTAAGTATCCAGGAACTTGGGTCAACTTCCAGCTAGAAATGTCTCTTAAAACTGCAAGTCAAACTATGTGCCAATAATGTGCACAGGCAAGGATTTAACAGGAAAGCATTATACAGCTTGCACAGGGCAAATTCTGGAACGCAGGCAAAATTTTACTGCAGTGCTAATCAATTCTTATTTGTATACTAAGGATGATAATTAAATCCATTTTGGTCTTAAGTTAAATATATTGTTCTGCAGCCAATTTTCTTTTGAATGAGACAAAGTGCCTTGTGCCAGTAGAGAACAAAATATTCCACAACTTCTGTTTTGAAATTAATTCAGCAGCATAGGCTTCAGCTTTAGCTGTGCCATCACTACAAATGTTGTCACTGCCATGAATGTAATTAGATGGGTAATTTCAAAAGATAAGCATTCCATATGTTTGACTGAAGCATCTGGCAATGAACTCTGTGAATCAGACTTTCTAACTACCTTGAACTATGATTGGCCCACAGACCAACCAATATGTGTGTTCTAATGGATTATCTATGTAATGAATGGAAGGAAAATGCAGAATGGAGAACAAAGTTAGGTCAATTAAAGATAAATTAGGAAGAGGAAGAGAAACAAAGGGGAGAGGTAAAAGAGAGAATGAGGGATTCTCCTGAGAAAAAATGCATAAAAGAACATGAATACTGCAGGAATGGTGCAGCTGGGTTGGTCCTTTGGAAGTTGGTGAGTGAGACACAGAGAGGTTCTTCAACCATGAAACACCAGCATGATCACCACAGCTAGGGACAGAGGGACTGATGGGCAGGTACCAGGATATGTCCATATTATACGAAAATCAAGAAAAAAATGCAGATGTGAAAATCTGAAATATAACAGAAGATGCTGGAAACACTCAGCAGGTCGGGCAGTGTCAGTGAAAGGAGAACTGGAGCTAATGTTTTGCACTGAAGACCCTCCTTTAAAACTGTTGTTTATCTCCATGGTACACTGCAGCTATAAAGCTGAACAATGGATTTCATTACCCAGGTGTCAGATGCCCTGCTGGTTGATCTTGTATCACCTCAGTCCATTCCGGGTGAAAGCTCCAGTTGATCTGGAATGGAGCCCCTCGTGATGGAGGTCCGAGGAGGACTGCCTCATCCATAGGTATGAACTAACATCAGGAGTAGACCACTAGGTCCCTCAAGCCTGTCATTCATTAAGATCATCGATGATCTGATTGAAAACTCAGCTCAAAGTCAAGGTCGAGTTTATTGTCATATGCACAAGTACATGTATACACAGGCACAATGAAAAACTTACTTGCAGCAGCATCACAGGCACATAGCATCATATAAGCAACATTCACACGAAAAACATAAATTAAACATAAATTATACCTAAGTTTTACAAGAAAGAACACAATAAGAACAAAAAAAACACATAGCATTCCTGCCTACCCTGTAGCCTTTCGCTCCCTTATTTATCAAGAATCCAACTACTTCTGCCTTTAAAATAATCAAAGACTCTGCTTCCTCTGCCATTTGAGGAAAAGAGTTCCAAAGACTCGTAACTTTCTGAGAAAAACATTTTTGCCTCACCTCTGTCTTAAATGGGTGACCTCTTATTTTTAAACTGGGTGACTCTTTGTCCTAGGCTGTCCTGCAGAGGAACCGTTCTCCCGACATCCAACTCAGGAGCTGATACATTTCAATTAAGTCCTTTCTCACCCTTCAAAACTCCAGAAGCCTGTCAAACCTTTCCCCATAAGACAAGCTGCCCATTCCATGCATTAGTCTTGTAAACCTTCTTGGGATTGCTTCCAACACATTAAAATCCATTTTTAAATAAGGAGACCAATATTGTATACAGTACTCTGGATGTGGTCTCACCAAAGCTCTCTCAAGGTCTTGCCTCCAGGACCCACAGTGCCAGCTGTGAGGCCTTTCTTCCAGGTTCCAGATGATTGGGGTTAGACTTCACGCATGCACCTCAGAGGAGAGTCTCTTGATTCCATGGGTACGAGCAGGTTCTGTTTTCCAGCACATCGGTGGCATAGGCAAGGACAATGTGCTGCAATCCTTTTTCATGATGGTTACCCACCTCGCAAATCCTCTCCAAAGTTGGGACATCTGGCCTCAAAGAGCACAAGGCCATGTTGCCTTTGATTGCTACACCAGAATTGCCACCTACAATAGATATGCCATCAAAATTGCCTCCCATGGGAGATGGACTACCTCAGTCCCAAACCATATAGCAAAGAAATACACAAATGAGTTGTGCATACCAACCAGTCAGGAGCCTGGGAGACTAGTTTTGGTGTTTACAGAACCTGCAGTAAGTCCAGGTGTAAAAATATATAACCACTGTATATGCTTGATGATAAAATTTATAGTTGCACAGAAGTTATTTTGCCTGCTAATATTGTTATTGACAAGGTTTGAAAATGGATCCACCTTATATTTATGATTAAAGTAGGAAGATGTGGAGATAACTGCTCATGCAATAGCCAAATGTCTTTCACCACCAGAATTGCTCTGTCTGTTTAAGCTGGAGCAATGATGTTAGCAGCTTGCTACAAAAGGCCTACTGCTTAAGCCAAACCCCTCAAACTGTCACTCCTCTTGTCTTCAGCCAAGAAATACAAGTCAGCAAATTTCCAGTCAACGTGACTTTTATTCCGTCCAAGGGGGTGGGGAAAGTAAAACACTAGCTTCCTTGCAAATGGTGCCGAGGTCAATGTCAGTGCAGTTGCAGAGTCACAGAGTATTAAGATTTTATCAGCATCCATCAATATTTGATCTGTTCCATACTGCCCTTTATTTTACGGTCAATTGTTTTGATGAGTTATGAGATGGAAAATTGCACGTCATTCTTATCCTATTTACATGCAGCTATTGGGAATAACAGTGATCATGAGGTAGATGCAGAGTGAGTGGGTTATGGCTGAATGGATCTCCATATTTCCCACCCTCCTTGTCCATTGTCTATCTCAAAACTGGACGAACTTGGAAGTGAATAAAGCACTGGCTGAAAGAGAGGAGACAAAAGCATGAAACCAAGCCTTGTTAGGGACACAGACTGACTGCAACCTCTCAGTGATCAGACTTGGACTCCCTCTTTCTCTGATCTTCATCAAAGTGTTGGATTCAGAAGTGCGAGTTGATCAAATCATGAACAGTACTTCAAACATATGGGGTGTGGAGGCTGGGAGGTATTGGGAATCAATGAAAAATAACAGCAAATGAATTGTATAGTGTGACTGACATTCCTCACAAAATTGCACGTGTTCTTCTGGTCTCTTATCGAACTTAGCAGGAGACCGACAGAGCTCCCAGAGAACAAGCACAGGCACAAGCATCAGGACAATCACATTTCTGGCATAAAAACTCACAAGACATTGAGGAAAATGTTGCTTCCATATTTTTGGAGCTATACATACTGCGTCCTTCAGCACTTGTGGAGCTAGGGATGTGCATCCCTGAATTAAGACTGAATTAATATTGTAAAGATGTAGAAGATCATTGGATTTCAGAGTTGTACACAGCCCAGGCTGCATGCATGGAAAAGAACATGGAGAAAATAAATAAACTCTGGAAATATAAAACATATATGTCATTAGAAGCTTGTTGGCAACCAGCAGTGATTAATCAAACCACAAACTCACTATCTGCAGTTTCCAGTGTTTAAAACATGGGCAAATGGTACTAGCTTGGTGGGCATCAAGGTTGGCATGGACGAGTTGGGCTGAAGGGCCTGTTTCCATGCTGTATTTCCATGTTTACATGCATGCACAGTAGTGTAGCAGTTAGCGTAACGCTATTACAGCGCCAGCAACCCGGGTTCAATCCCGGCAGCTGTCTGTCAGGAGTTTGTACGTTCTCCTCGTGACTGCGTGGATTTCCTCTGGGTGCTCCAGTTTCCTCCCACATTCCAAAGACGTATGGGTTAGGAAGTTGTGGGCATGCTATGTTGGCACCGGAAGTGTGGTGACACTTGCAGGCTGGCCCAGAACAATCTATGCAAAAGATGCATTTTATTGTGTTTCGATGTACAGGTGACTAATAAAGATATCTTATCTTATCTTATTACTCTATGAATCTATTTCATATTAAGGTGAACAATGTCAGGGTCTTCTTTATAACATTCACAGCATTACACTCAGATGGAAAAGATTCAAGGATATCCTCAACACCTCCTTGGAAAAAGTACAGCATCTTCATTGTGGGAATTCCTGGCTCATATCTGCTCAAAATGGAGAAGGAACATTTGGAGTAGCATGAGAACCATAGGTCTGTTGGTTAGGAGCTCAAAGAAGCCCTTCATAAATGGCAAAGGGAGCATACAACCTCCCAGACTACTCATCCGCCCATGCCATCAGCCACCTCCTGCCTCCTCTGTGGAAGAGTCTACAGGTTCCATATTAGCCTCATTAGGCACACCACAGTACTGGAGTGTGAGCAGCCTTGATCCTGGGGGCCTGCCCAACAAGTATTTGATTAGGATTCCAATAACCTGGTTCAAGAGTCAAGGACTGGGAACGTGACAGAAGAATCCCTATGGGTCTGTAGAGTATAACAAGGTTCCTGAATAAAATTATCCTACAATCAGCCACTTCACTTCTGGTTTTTATATATTATATACATACATATATTACAAATGATGGAAAGAGTGTGATTAGGTCATTGAACAAAGCAAAGCAAATATAACTTCTGAAAAGCAAGCAGAGTTAAATGCAATTTGTGTTTTCAAAGACAGAAGCAAAGTTTGTATTTGTTTCAGGGAATAGGGCAGTTGCTGAGGCAATATAAATACTGAGGCACCGTCAGTTTTGTACCTGCCACGACACGTAATTCTTACTCCACCTACGGTATAAATGGATCTCATTATCACTGGCCACACAGTGGTATCACCCTATGTGGCTCATATTTACCTCTCTATATGGGTGTGCGTTTGAGGCTGAAGGAGTACTCCCACCCAAAGCCTGGAGCAGGTTTAGAGTGGCTACAAACTCCACAACTCAGAAGAACAGGCTGTCCTCAAGATTTACTCTGAAGTCAAACCAAAGACTTGTTTCTGTTTTGGGTGAATTATCAGCTCATGTCTGTAAGGGAGATTGGAATGTTAGTGCAATAATTGTTCCTCAGAATTGTATGTAAATCGGATGTGCAAACTTTATGTTTCTAAGTTTCTACATCTGATCTACATACAATCCTGAGGAACAATTCTGAGAACAGGAATAGGCCATTCAGCCCTTCAAGCCTATACTGCCATTCAAAACAACTATGGCTGATCTTATATCTCAATACCACATTCCTGCTTTCTCTTCATATCCCTTGATATCTCTTGTGTCTTAGAAATCTATTTATCTCCTTCTTAATCATTTTTAGCAACTTAGCCCTTTCACAGGCTTCTGTGATTGAGAATACCACAGGTTCACTATGGTCTGCGTGAAGAAATTTCTCGTCTCACTCCCAAATATCTTATCCCGTACTCTGAGACTGTGCTCCCTGGTTCTGGACCACCCATATCACTAGCCAAGAGAAGCAGCTTCACAGCATCCAGCCTGTTGATTCCTGTCAGGAATGTGTATGTTTCAATAAGATCTTCTCTCGTTCTTCTAAACTGTAGTGAAATCAAGCCTAGTAGACATGATATCTCCTCGTACAAAAGTCCCTCCATCCCAGGCATCAGACCGGTGAACTTTTGTTGCATGCCCTCGAACAAATGTATCTTTTCCTAAATGTGGAGATCGAAACTGAACATAATGCTAGAGGTTGTGGTCTCACCAAGGCCCTGCATAATTGTAGTAAGACATCCTTGTTGTTGTTCTCAAAGCCTCTTGTAATGAAGGCCAATGTACCATTTACTGCCTTATCTGATTGCTGCACCTGCTTGGTTGCTTTCGATGACATGTGCACAAGAACACTCACATGCCATCGTCAATGTTTAAATTATATTTTGCTTTTGTGTTTTTCCAACAGAAGCAGATAACTTTACATTTATCCATTGTATACTGCATCTGCCCTACATTTAGCCATTCACTCCCAGTAGGCTTGCCAAACACTATTTTCCTTTCATCAGTGCTTACTGACTTTGCCTAGTCTTGTCGATATTTTCTAAGTGTCCTGATATCACATACTTTATAACAGACCCCATCATCTTCCCCACTATTGGAGTTAGACTAAATAGCCCCTCTTTTCTCTCCCTTTTTTAAATTGTGGATCGGCTGAGCTATAGTCTGTATCTTCCTCTGCTGTATCTCCTTACCCTGGATAAGCAAACCTCTTGTATGCCAAGTGCAAGGATTTCAATTATGTGTTTTGGATCAGTGTTTGAAATCACTCACTCAACCACTCTGAGCATCCCCAGCCCCATCTGCCCAAGCCCTTTATGCTCCATTTTCTTTGCCCATCACTCCTCCCTTTTATTTCCACTTGATAGCCTTCAAACTCATTTCTCCATAAGATCTTTCTTTTGTTCTTTCCTTCTTTAAAATAGAACAAGTATGTCACAATGCTGGGGAACAGGTAGACCATATAATAGAAACAGCTTCACGCACTCATCTTGGCCTGGACTTCGTGGTGGAAATTGGTAATTGGTTGATTATTGTCACATGTACTGAGGTACAGTGAAAAACTTTGTTTTGCATGCCATCCATACAGATCATTTCATCACATCAGTACATCGAGGTAGTACAAGGGAAAAGCAACAACAGAATGCAGATTTATAGTGTTCCAGTTACAGAGAAAGTGCAGTGCAGGCAGACAATAAAGTGCAAGGCCATGACAAGGTATTGGTATTGGTTTATTATTGTCACTTGTACCGAGGTACAGTGAAAAGCTTGTCTTACAAACCGATCGTACAGGTCAATTCATGACACGGTGCAATTACATTGAGTTAGTACAAAGTGTATTGATGTAGTACAGGTAAAAACAATAATAGTACAGAGTAAAGTGTCACAGCTACAGAGAAAGTGCAGTGCAATAAGGTGCAAGGTCACAACAAGGTGGATCGTGAGGTCAGAGTCCATCTCATTGTATAAGGGAACCGTTCAATAGTCTTATCACAGTGGGGTAGAAGCTGTCCTTAAGTCTGGTGGTACGTGCCCTCAGGCACCTGTATCTTCTACCCGATGGAAGAGGAGAGAAGAGAGAATGTCCCAGGTGGGTGGGGTCTTTGATTATGCTGGCTGCTACACCAAGACAACGAGAGGTAAAGACAAGAGTCCAAGGAGGGAAGGCTGGTTTCCGTGATGCACTGGGCTGTGTCCACAACTCTCTGCAGCTTCTTGCCATCTTGGGCAGAGCAGTTGTCGTACCAAGCCGTGATACATCCAGATAGGATGCTTTCTATGGTGCATCGGTAAAAGTTGGTGAGAGTCAAAGGCGACAAACCAAATTTCTTTAGCCCCCTGAGGAAGTAGAGGCGCTGGTGAGCTTTCTTAGCTGTGGCACCTATGTGATTTGACTACGACAGGCTGTTGGTGATGTTCACTCCCAGGAACTTGATGCTCTCAACCCTCTCGACCTCAGCACCATTGATGTAGACAGGTGCATGTACACCGCCCCCTTTCCTGAAGTCAGTACCAGCTCTTTAATTTTGTTGACATTGAGGGAAAGGTTGTTGACATGACACCATTCCACTAAGTTCTCTATCTCCTTCATGTACTCCGACTCATCGCTGTTGGAGATATGGCCTACAACGGTGGTATCATCTGCAAACTTGTAGATGGAGTTAGAGCAGAATCTGGCCACACAGTGGTGAGTGTATAGGGAGCAGAGTAGAGGGCTGAGGATGCAGCCTTGTGGGGCACCAGTGTTGAGAATAATCGTGCCGGAGGTATTGCTGCCTATCCTCACTGATTGTGATCTGTTTGTTAGAAAGTCAAGGATCCAGTTACAGAGGGAGGTGTTGAGTCCTAGGTCTTGGAGTTTGGTGACAAGCTTGCTTGGAATTATTGTATTGAAGGCAGAGCTGTAGTCAATAAACAGTAGTCCTAACATATGTGTCTTTATTGTCCAGATGCTCCAGAGCTGAGTGTAGGGCCAGGGAGATGGCATCCACTGAGGACCTGTTTCACTGATAGGCAAATTGCAATGGGTCCAGGTTGTCTGGTAGGCTGGAGCTGATGCGTGCCACGACCAACCTCTCAAAGCACTTCATGACAGTGGATGTCAGAGCCACTGGTCGATAGTCATTGAGGCATGTTACCTTGTTTTTCTCTGGTACCGGGATGATAGTGGTCTTCTTAAAACAGGAGGGAACCTGGGATTGAAGCAGGGAGAGGTTGAATATGTCCACAAATACTTCTGCCAGCTGGTCAGCACAAGATCTGAGCACGCTGTCCGGGACACCATCTGGGCCAGGTGCTTTCCTCGTGTTCACTCTCCGGAAGACTGATCTTACATCCTCCACTGTGATCACAGGTTCAGCTGCGTTGGTGGCTGTCAGGGTGGATGGTGACAATCCACTTCCCTTTTATTCAAAACACGCATAGAATGCGTTAAATTCATCAGGAAGGGATATGCTGTTGTTAGCTATGCAGCCCGACTTCGTCTTGTAGCCTGTTATGGCATGTAAGCCCTGCCATAACTGGCGGCTGGTCAGGGACTCTATTTTGAGTTGATATTGCCTCTTGGCATTACTAATTGTGAGGTCAAGAGTCCATCTTATCGTACAAGAGTTCCATGCAATAGTCTTATAACAACGCAATCAAAGCTGTTCTTGTGCCTGGTCCTTGAGCCTCGTGGTGAGACAGATACCTCCCACCATTATAATGGAAATTACTGTCAGTGATACATGTTCCTCCACAGGGTACCCTGTTGCAGCTTGAATAGGTAGTTATCATTGGTTTGGTGGGAATTTAATATACTTACAAACTACTCTCAGTTAAATCCATTGCATCTTGTGAATGATGTGTAAGTGAGAGTTCAATTTCTTAGCAACTTCTTCAACCCTGAAAAAGTAATTGGGCCCTAGTTCTTCACTTCAAAAGACTATGTTTGTAAATAATTATTTCAAAATGCCATGTTTTTAAATATTTAAAACAGTATTAATATTTTTATTTTTAATGACACAGCTTCAACCAAAATCTAATCTATGTGTCCCAATCATTATTTTCACAATATGTGGGTCCCAATCATTATCTCTACATAATGTTTAAAAACTTAGGAATTAGAACTATCTACTTCCTGGTTTGCCAGCTGTAAAGTTTGAACTTATCACTGTTGCTAGAGATTACCTTGAACTGATGCCCAATAGCAAATGAGGATTAAAAAAAAGCAAAATCCATAGCACAGAATTTCCTTGAATTTTACAGTCTCGGTGGTTTTGCTGCTGAATGGTCCTATATTAATTTAAGAATAATATGGAGTACATAATGAAGTATTAAAGCAATTCCTCCTCTAAAATAGCCTGTAACATTAAAGGATGATTAGAGGGGGTCTTCTAGAAGGATTAAAGCTGAATAGAGGAATGTACCAGTGAAAGTGCAAAACAAATTGTGTTTTGGGAGCAGTTCAAAACAATGATCTCAAGGAATGTAAAGTCGGATAGGCTGCAGGTGCTAGTGAAAAGGCAGGTAAAAGTGAATGATATAAAACATCCATTGTGTAAGGATTAACTTGAATGTTAAGTTGACTCATCTCAGTCTATGTGAGAGGAGGTGCCGACAACAGACTTGCTTAAACATTAATTTCAAATAAGCTGTGTCTGGCTGAAGCACTTGGGCAGGAATCAACAATGATTACAAATTATTGGCTGAGGAAGAGCTTGTCATGTGATAGGATGAAGCTTCAATGAGTTGGATAGATCTTGAGCAGGGTGTAATTTGGATCTGTATTTGACAACATGTAAAAGCAACTTTGAAACTATGCTTGGGATATTTGCTCCAAGTGACTTCCAAGTCAAATGAAATTTGACACCAAGCCAAATAAAATGCCCAAACACTTGGAAAAAGAGGTAATTAAAAAAAAAATAAACATCTTAAAGGTGAAAGGAAAATGAACAAAATTAATTCTAGGAAGCATAGCTGATGAAAGGGATCATTAAATCTGGGTCCTCACCCCAATTTTTTTTGTCCAGGAACGTATGGGAAATTTAGACCATAAGCAGATAGCAATGAAATGGTACTGAGTTGAAACTGATGCCATCTGCCTCATTTACCTGCATCATTTTGCTTGGCATAGGGCATAGGCTTATTAATTGCAAAAAGGAAGCCTTTCATTTATGCTATGCATGTCATGATCTCAAAGAATGAAAACACCTTACAAGAAGGCTACAGACCAAGTGCTGAAAATGGGTAATTTAGATGGGTGATTGTTTCTGTGCTGTATGATTCTATGGCTATAAACGTAAGTCTTGCAGATACTTATATTTCAACTGGCAAAGTATCAGCAAGTATTCTTGCAAACTTTTCCATATAAACATCCTCCAAGAACTTTAACATCTAATCATTGTAACTCAACTATATTGATAGAAATAGTGAGAGCAGGAAGGTCTGTAAGCTGGGTATGCACATATACTGTACACTCCTTTACATGCAACACCTTAAGGAATAATTCTCAGACCACTTGACAACAAGACACATACTGCTGCAAGCTGGAGCAGAGCTCATCAATGACAATTCTTCTGTTTCCTTCGATGGGCCTATCCTGCCCAAGACTGCATGTAAGAGCATGGATTGGCAGGGAAGCAGAATTACATGGCCGTGACTACTGCCACGTCATGGTTCAAGGTGAAACCATAATTTTCTGCCAAGCTCTGGCTGATACCATCCTGGTCTTGTGACCTGGCCAACATTTATTCCTCAACCAACATCAGTAAAAGTGATACTCTGGTTATTATTTCATTGCTGTTTTTGGGAGTTTGCTGTGGGAAGATTGGCTGTGTGGTTCTTACGTGACAAGTATTCCTGTACTGCAAAAATTGACTGGAAAATGCATTAGGATGTATTGCAATCATGATTGGCACTAAATAAATGTAAGCATTTCTTTCCCATCCATTTATACTCATAGCCACAAAGACATATTGCCACGTTCTGTTTGTTATGAATCAAGCTGTGTATGAACGTTCCACCCTAACCTTTTTCTGTCATTGCAGACCGAGAAATCCCATCCAAAACAAGATGCAATATCCTACTTCTTATCAGGAAATACAGAGCAACATTCACCCTTGTAGGATGTAGTTCAGTAGGTTATGAATACTACATCTGGTGAGTCAAAGCACAGAGATGAGAAGAAAAGTTGTCAAAGTACACAAAAAGATAAGAACTTGCCATTCACAGTGTGCCATATATGTGCCTTTTCACAACCTCTTGATGGTTCAGAGCTCCTCATATTATTGAAGCTTTTCAGAAATGCTTCTGTTGTGACTATAGGAAATAACACAGTGAACATGTATGCAACAAGCTTCCACATGCAGCCTTCTGTTAGTGCCAGATAATCTCTTCTTGGTGCTGTTGACAGAGGATAAGTATTGGCCAAGCAGCAAGGATAACTCCTTTGCTGTTTGCAGTAGTATCTTTATATTCACTCAGGAGAGCAGATAGAGCCTTGGTAAAACGTCTCATTTCAAAGGTTAGAACAATGGAAACATAGTTCTCATCAACGTCCACGTTCACACCATCTGCAGCCTTCATATCAGACATCGTGCCCTTCATATCAGACATAATTGGGCTGTGGGTTGGGTGGGTTGTCTGATGTGGGAAATTTCTCATATGCATTCTTGGTCACACCAACAATTGTCGGTGGGAGTGCTAAATTACAAGAGATATTCCAATGGAATTTCTTGTGTGGATCTCACAGGAAACTGTGCAAGTTAATGTTTAAATATTTGTCATTCACTCTCAGTGCAGTGTATTGTGCTGGCAATCTATGGGATGGTGGGGGTTGGGGTGGAAGGCTGCAGCAGGACATGAAGGAGAATTAAGATTTACTTTTATTATACCACCTCCGTGACCTTAGCATATCCCAAGAACTCTGCAGTCAAGTACAGTATATGTCATCACTGTTGTTCTGTCGGAAATACAGGCAGCCAATCTACACATAATGAGTTTGCTCAGCCCAGAATATGATAATGACTGGATAATCTGTTTCATTGATGTCAATATAAACGATGTTTCTATGCATAAGATTAAGACACCATGGACAATTCCCCACCCACACAGTATTCAAAGTAGTGCCATAAGATCTTGTACCTGCTTTTGATGGGGAAGATGGAGCCATTGTTTAATGGCTTATCTAAAGAATTGGCACCTTCAACAGGACAGTCTGTTTCCTCTGCACTGCAGGGAGAATGCCAGCTGAGTTTTTTGGCTTCAGCTTTCTGAAGTGAGGTTTGAACTCACAAACTTCTGATGCAGACATGAAAGAATGCTAAACTATTGAGCCAACATTGACAATTCTTGGACCGTCTTTTTTGTAATTCCACTCCATAGAATACTGTTGTTCAGAAATGTAAACTTTCACTGATAGAGGTTAATGAGTGAGATTTTACTGCAAGTCATTTTATTTCCATTTGTTCTAAATTAGAGCAGAATGAGGAGACTATGCTTCACTGAGGAGATACAATTGTTCTGCTATATCTTCAAAGTTATTGTTCTTCCTTCAACCAAATGGAATTTATAACAGTTAATCAAGTTCTGAGCATAGGCTGATTTAACTGTAAGACAAGATTGCAAAAAGAATAGATGAATTACTCCAGAATCCACTTTGGTAAGGGCAACAATGGGGTGTTTGTATTTTGTGAATGTGATAGTGACTGGTTGCTTTCATAGGGAAATTGCTGCAAGGCTTAAGTCCCTTTCTGATAACTCCAGCGTGTCCACAAATTTGTTTCCTAGTGATTGCTCTTATCATATCATATGTGAAACACTTCAAAGAGATAACGCCAAGAGTTGCCTCAAAAATATCAGATGTCATTTGAGGGTTTGGGAGACCACTTGATTTACCATTGTTAAGTTGAGTCTATGTTCAAGCAAAGTTTGAGTTGCCTAGTGACTGAGTAAGTTTCCAGGGCAGGATTATTGATGTATCTATACGTATTCTTCAATGGACAGTCTGCAACCTGTTGTAATCCAAGCACTTTGTAAGATAGAAACAGTGAGATAGAATTGCTTGTTGTCCCCACAACCTTGATTTTCTGATTAGACACTTTGCCAGATCTGACACATCCTTCTGCTGCTCGCCTTGCCCTTCCCCCAAATAGCAGAGATAAAGAAGGTAAACATCAGATCTGTGCTGCTTAGTGGATCAATGTGTGGCAGGTACAAACTTCATGTCCATTTAATTAATACATGGGAATGCAATGTATATCAGTACAGAAAATAAGAGGTAGAGTGTAGTAGCCAAAATGATGCTTTTCTGATTGGAAGTCTGTCACCAGTGTTGTGCCTTAGGGATTGGTGCTGGGATCCTTTTTGTTTGTGATATATATTAATGACTTGGATGTGAATGTAGGAGGTATGATTAATAAGTTTGATGTGAAAATTGGTGGTGGTGTGAACAGAGGGAAGATTGTCTCAGACTACAGAAGAATATAGATAGTTGGAAAGTTGGGGGGAAAGTTGACAAATGGATTTTAGTCCCGACAAGTGCAATTT
The DNA here is from genome assembly GCF_009764475.1 of Pristis pectinata. Lineage (NCBI taxonomy): Eukaryota > Metazoa > Chordata > Chondrichthyes > Rhinopristiformes > Pristidae > Pristis > Pristis pectinata. The sequence goes on along the minus strand of NC_067407.1, from coordinate 88,349,925 downwards.
GATGCACTTTGGAAAGTCAAATAGGGATAGGATATGCACAGTAAATGTTATGGCACTAAGGAATGTCAATGAACAGAGACACCTTGGGGACCAAGTCTATAGTTCCATGGAAGTGGTAACACAGGTAGATAGAAGAAGGCATATGACATACTTACCTTCATAGCTTGGACATAGAATATGAAAGTTGGGATGTTATGTTGCAACTTTACAACCTGGTTAGACTACACTCAGAGTATTATGTGCAGGTTTGGTCACCACATTAGAGGAATAATGTGGTTGCGCTGAAGAGATTTATCAGGATGTTGCCTGAATTGCAGAACTTTGGTTATGGAGAGAGAATAAATAGGCTGGGTTTGTTTACCCTGGAGTGAAGGATGCTGAGGGGTGATAGAGATATATAAAATTAAAAGAGGTGTACGTATGCTGGATAGTAATAATCTTTTCCCTGTGGTAATGTATCAAAAACAAGAGGCCATAGGTTTAAGGTGAAGGAAGCAGTTTTAAAGGGGATTTGAGGAGAACATTTTTTTATGGAGTGAGTGGTTGATATTCAGAACTTGCTGCTGGAGGAGGTGATGGAATCAGATACAATTACTACACTTAAGGGACATTTAGACAGGTACTTGAATAGGCAAATCTCATAGGTCAGGGGCAAACCTGACTATCGCACTACTGGCAGGCACACTCTGCCTTAATGAATTTGCCTAGTGTTTGTTGGAGAGTGTTAATAAGTGCACAATAATGTACAATGAGCAAAATGAAATTTTCTTTATCTTTCTTTACTTCTCTTGAAGGTATATGGGGAAGAAATCATGTGGGCAGTGACATTAAAGAAGCATTTGCTGCCTGTTATATGCTCTGCTAAATATTCAGTTGAAGAACAGGCAAAGAGATTAGTAGGTGGCCAATCCACTATTGACAGTTATGAGCAATTACTCACTGGATTTGTACCCCATGTTCTCTTTTCACAAATGGGGTTCCTTGGGCATCAGGTAGCTAACAAGATCATCCAGGTATCTATTATAGTTAAAAGTAGACACTTTCCAAATGCAGCCAAGATCATGACCCTACAGTAACTCACCCTCAGTAGTGCAGATGCATTGGGTTAATGCAACAATTCTGTCATTGCCACAGCTCAAGCCATCTCTGCCAACAAATAAACCCAGGCTTCATCTTAGTCTGTAGCATGTGGGATGTTGCTGGATAAAGCTTGAGTTTGTGGTCAGTTTCGCTATCAGAAGGTAAAAATCTCTCCAAGGGAGAGTTTACCTTCTGATGGTGAAACTCACTCTACAAGCCCCTTCTTCCTGAAAACACTCAAGTCACTCAACCTAGTTACCTTGGCAAAACGTGACAACTACATCACTTCAAAACAAATGAAGCCAATATCTGTGATTGACAGGATTATCGCCAACCTGCATCACTCCATCCACTTCCTTTGGCCCCTCATGTCCTTTTATATCCTTGGTTAGCAAGAAAAATCTATTTATTTTGAAATAGCGCAACGCTATTACAGCGCCAGCAATTGGGGTTCGATTCCCATCGCTGTCTGTAAGGAGTTTGTGCGTTCTCCCATGTCTGCGTGGGTTTCCTCCGGGTGCTTCGGTTTCCTCCCACATTCTAAAGACGTACGGGTAGGTTAATTTGGGGGTTTAAAATGGGCAGCGTGGACTCGTTGGGCCGGAAGGGCCTGTTACCACGCTGTAAATAAAATCTTTCAAAAAATTTTAAAAAAATTATTAAATGACCTAACACCTACTTTTTGAGATTAAGTGCTCACACTTACATCACTTCCCAAACAAGGAAGTGTTAAAATATTTCCTGGTTGGTCTTTCCTGGGTTCCCTCGCCAGCAGAACATCTTCTTGTCTGCCCCATCAAAAATATTCAGATGAAATAACATATAAATTACATATTCGAGGGAACCTTGCTTATGTAACTTCTCTTCAGATTTTTATTCTTATAGCGTCAGCAGCAATAGTGTGCTTCGTGCTTTAGAGAAATTAATGTGCTTCATGCTTCAGAGAAATATTGTTGATTCAAGTTTCACCATAAGACATAGGAGCAGAATTAGGCCATTCAGCCCATCAAATCTGCTCTGCTATTCAATTATGGCTGATTTATTTTTCCCTCTCAACCCATACTCCTGCCTTCTCCCTGTAACCTTTGATGCCCTTCCTAATAAAGAGCCCATCAACCTCCACTTTAAATATACCCAATGACTTGGCCTCCACAGCCATCTTTGGCAATGAATTCCACAGATTCACCACCGTCTGGCTAAAGAAATTCCTCCTCATCTCTGTTCTAAAGGGACGTCCTTTTATTCTGAGGCTGTGCCCTCTGGTCCTAGACTCTCTCACAACTGGAAACATCAAGCATCAACATTCACTGAATCACAACAGGAAATATTAAGGCAGATGACAAAATGTTTGGTTAAAAGATGTTTGGTTTTAAGGGGCTTTTCAAAGCAGAAAAGAGAGGCAGAGATTAAGGTGGGAAATTCCAGAGTTCAGTGCCTTGGCAGCTGAAGATTTATTAATGATTTATGGAGATATTAAATTCAAGGATGCCTACAAAGCCAGAATTGTGAGAACATAGGGACCTTAGAACATTGTAGGCTGGTTGAGGTTACAGGGAGAGGGAGGAGTGAGGCCATTAAGGGATGTGGACACAAGGCTGAGAATTTTAAAATTAAAATGTGCTGGACTGGGACTCAACATGGGCCAGTAAATGTGGATAGTGGGTGAATGGGATTTTATGAAGCTTGGATACGGATAACCTCAAGTTTACAGCAAAGAGCGGGGCTGCTCTGGGGAGTATTGGGACAGGTAACCAAGAGCAATGAATGTTTAAGTGCTTTATTGAAGGGATTAATAGGAACTTTCTCCATCACGACATTGACATTGTTGAAGCGGGGTTGAGGGTTAGTGCTGACAGCAGCACCAGAGGGTGTTATTATAAAAACTTATTTCCAGTCAGGCTGTTCCTTCTATGTGACACCAACACACACTGGGAAAGGACACACGGCCAGACACTGATTTTAAAGATCCAAAATCAATTAGGAATTTAGTGTGAGTATGAAGTTTCCAGCCCAATCCAGGAGCAATGCATGAAATGTTATTGCTAGAATTCACTCTGTGCTCAGGGAAAAGAGCCCATTCCAAGGAATAACAACCTCTGCTATTTCCATCCTATTATCTAGTCTGTTGCACAAATTCTATTTATACTGTTTTTAAAAAATTATTCCTGATTAATAGCAAATGGAATGAATAATGAGTGTCCCAGGACACCCAAGCTCTAACTCTGAACAGAGCATGGATGAAAGTGCAAATCAAATTACCCCTTTCTCCCCACTTTCTTCTGTTTTTTAAAACAACAAGCAGGACTGGTTTAGTAATCCTGCTGGATCACCGAGTTTAAACTGGTTTCAATGGAAAGCCTATTGTCTGATTTATGCTGTTGTTTGAACTCCCAAAGCATGTCTGCTTCTGTTGAAGTGTAAATGTAAATTTTGCACAGTGCAGATTGGGTCTGACATTAAGTCCTGAGTGTGGAGGCAGACCAGGCAGGGAGATTTTATACCTTAACAGAAGCCAGCCAATCTTACATTTTAAAATCGAGACTAAGCGCAAGCAGGAGCCAAGACAGGTCAACATGAACGAGGTGCTTTGTAAATAGGACCTGGTCTGAACTGGGGTACAGTCTGCAGAGTTTTGGATGGCCCCGAATATAAAGGGCACAGAAAAAGAAAGGCCAACAGTTTACACATAATCTAGGATGTGGTTGATTTCCACAGTAATTGAACTGAGGCAGAAGAGGAGCTGCATGATGCTGCTGAGGGGAAAACCAACATTCTTGGATAACACTGTGCCAGGGCCTGCTCTGGAACACACTGTGCAATAGGATCACAGGGAGCGGACTAGGCCCTCAGTGCTGTTCCAGCAGTCAATGAGATTGTAGCCAGTTTATGGTTTAATTCAACATAATGTTTGCCTTTGCCTCATGTTCATTAATACCTTTGGTAAACAAAAATCAATCAATCTCACATTTTAAATTAACAATTGATCTCGCACTTTGTGGCACTTCCTGGACTGAGCTCATGCTGAGGCTCACTGGAGCTCAGTATCAAAGACTAAAGGGCCTCCATATAGGATGGAGCAAGTAAGAGTTCCCATCTCTTGAGGGCTGAGGCCCCAGGAATAACCTAAATTATCGTAATGTCAATGGAATGTCTCTGCAGCACCTAAAGCCAGCTAAAGACTGCGTCTGTGGTTAAAAGATAAAGGAAGCCACCTCGACTGGCCTGTGAAAAACTATATCACCTCCTGAATGACCCAGTGCTGGGGGTGGAGGTCAATGAGGTGAAGGATTTTAGGAAAAAACAGCTGCAAACAATCCCAAGGCTCCCAAAGCAACAGGTACAAAAACCTTTATTTAGCATCTAGAATGGTGGGAAAGGCCAGGAACGTGCAGCTGAGTAAATTCAAATTATTGATTTTAAAACCTCCTAAATGTGTTTCAAATTGGTCATTTAATGAGCTTGCGAGTCATTAGCCTGTAACACAGGACTCAGAGTGTAGCAGCAGAATTTCTGTGAGAGCAGCTGCTGGCCTGGTATCCACCCAGGTTGGCAATGAGGTAGCTGGGCTGTTGTGGCATATTAACCATCACCAAGGCCAAAGTATCTGCAGGCCAGCACGCCACTTTTGAATCAAGCTTGAGATAAAGGTTCCAGACAGCTGCATGATTTAAGAATAGCTATTTCCATTGGCTGGCAGGACTCGATTTTTCAGAAGCACCCTTTACCTATTTTTTCTCCGGAGGGGTCTCCCTGCACGATCAGCTCGAGGTGGTAGCAGTCTGTGCACAAGGACACCGGGTCCCCTTGTTCAAAGCTACGAACTTCTATAGATGTACTATTGAAAGTATCCTGACTGGCTGCATCATGGTCTGATACACCATTTTGAATGTGCAGGATCGTAAGAAGCTGCAGAGAATAATGGACTCAGCCCAATACATCACAGGCACATCCGTACCCACCACAGAGAGCAGAACAGCTATTTCCCTTTATCCATTTGGTTCTTGAACCAACCTGCACAACCCTAATCGCTACCTCGGTATAGCAACAGCATGACCATTTGAACCACCTTGCACTACAATGGACTTTGTTTTTGTTCCAATTGTGTTCTTTTCCTTGTGTAATTTTGTATAACTTATCTTTAATTTATATTTTTCTTGTGAATGTTATGTCTCTAATGCCTGTGTTGCTGCTGCAAGTAAGTTATCATTGCACCCGTGTATACGTGTACTTGTGCATATGACAATATGCTCAGATTGACTTGACTTGACTTGACCACCAGCCACTGGCAGGAGGAGGCATGGATTCAGCATGGTGAGACAGGGTTTCCCTTCTGGTTGCTTCCTACTCACGGTGTGGCATGGGGCTGATCGGTCACTTATGCAGACGCGGCTGGTGAGGCTTTTCAGGCATCCAATATGAAAAGTGCGACAGGCATAGGGAAAGCCCTGAACTGGCAGTCTGATTTCACAGCCCTTAACAACGTAGCTGCCGTCAATGTGAAAAAAACTAAAACATCTTGCTTCTGTTTGTCATTAAAATGTGGATTGTCCAAATGTAATCAATATGAGCAAATCCATGCTTGACCTTGGCAAAAACTGATGCAGAATCAGCAAGAATGCCCATGGCTTGAAGTTCCCTAAGGCAGGTGTTGGAACGAAGTTGGTATGAGGAGCCACAAGAGATGATAGTGAGAATAAGTTTCCCATGTGGAACCTCAGCCCTGCAGCAACTAAATATGTTTGGTACATTCATTTGAATGGAAGCCCAACTGAGCTCACAGTATTTTTCCAAGCTGAGGGCAAGAAGTCCCCTAATCTATTTTGTAGCATGCACGAAGATTTTCTCCACAGGCAGTCTGAGATAAATTGTAAATGTGTGGATTTGGATCACAACTGGTGAAACCAAAGTGCTGTCACGCCAAGGTGAAATTGGACAGAGTAGTGAAGGGATTCAGATGTCCATCTGTGTTGGATACTCATCAGCATATAGTCTGTCACCTACTACCTGTGTAAAGGGACTTCATTTATCCTTATCACTTTGTTATTTGAACACAGGAAATCTTCACTCCTCTATTGACTGGTGACTCAACACACTGGAGCTGAAGGAATCCTTTTCCTAGACCTCAAATGCAGGGATATTCTAAAATGATTTCTCAGTTGGGTGGACTAACTTCCAAATTTCCTCACACAGAGGAGACACAATTCTCTCCAGAGATGAAGATCAGACATCAATGCCGCACATTGGAAAAGGTGGAGGAGGCATCCTTGTCAAATTTATCTCATTCAATGATGCACCGAAAGACTTTGCAAAAGCATTTCCTTCTGGAGAGCGTTGCGATTCTGGGGGAGAACAGTACAAGCATTTCTTTGCATTCTGTAACCATAGGCATCAGAAATGAAAGCTGGCAACATTCTCCCAAGAAGACATTCTGTTTTTACCACTATAAGTTATCCATGTTGTCTCATATCCTATTCATCTCCCATATTCCACCAGCCTTTGCCCTCTTTTCTTATTTGTCCCTGTGTCCTAGTGCTCGGGAGATTGATTATTACATTTGTTTATCTCTCTGTCATCTGACTTCCAAATAAGCCCGTCAAAAAAAGATTTACATTGGTGAGATGCACCTAAGATTATGCTTGATATTTTCCATAGCCATCAAACTTCTGTCCCTGATTTATCAGCCCATTGTTCCAAACAGAACATCAAAGAAAATCTCAACAAGTTCCATGGAACAGTGGACTGATTACTCAGACAGAACTCAGCATAGGATTTGAGGGAATACTATACACAATACTGTGCCCCAGGCATGATAAACAGCAAAGCAATTACCCACAGATGGCAGCAGGAATTTTGCAGCAACTTTTTCATACAGAGTCCATGTCGTGGGGCTGTATTCTCAGGATAAGGGGTTAGCATTTAGAACTGGGATGAGGAGCAATTCCTTTTCTGTGGGGGTTATAAGTCCTCAGGTTTCTGAACCCCTGAGGGCTATAGAAGCTTACCACTGACTACTATCAGGACTGAGATTGATAGATTTGTGGACATAAAAGGAATCGAGAGATACAAGAGATGACAAGAAAGTAGAAAAAGAGAAAAGGAAGACTTGCATATCATGCCTTTCACACCCCTTTCAGGATTCGCAGCCAGCGTTGCACTTTTTGAAGTGTAATTATTGCTGTAATGTAGGAATAGTGGCAGCCAATTTCTGTACGACAAGCTTCTGCAATCAGCAATGTGACTGAACGATCAGTTTTATTGGCGTTGAGTGAGGGATAAGTATTGGTAAGGACATTGTGGATAACTACATTGTTGTTCTTTGACATAGAGTCATGGGATACTTTGCATACTTTCAACTGAGGCAGCATTTGAACCCCTGATCTTATGAAATGCCAGAATAGTCCTGAGGGCTATGTGACCTACACTGTTCCTGTTTCTTGTTCTTGTTAAAACATTGTTGTGTTATCCTGAAAACATGAAAGGCAAAAAATCTGGATGGGAACTAGGCAAAAGGGACAAATGCAAAAAGCATGCGAAGTGACATAGAAACTGGATCCTTGAGGTGGTTAAATTAATTGACTTTTTAGTTTACTGTTGCATGCCAAGCATATGTTGGCAAGTTTCTCATCCACACACTAGCAAATATAATACAGAATGGCATTTTCCATGTTTTGGGGCAGTAATATTTTCTCGCCAATGTCTATAGGAGATTTGAAAGTACAGCCATTTTGTGGGGAAGTTTGTCCTTGGTAGTTTATGCAGTAGAGAAGCTTCCAAATTGCCAATGGAACTAAATTTCTCAAGTGGAGTACAGTACACGGCTGCAGTGTCCATCATTTTCAGTTTAGCAATTGAGTGTGTGGCTAAATCCTAGGGAATGGGGAAAGTCATGAAGTCAAAAGTCATGAGGGAGATGCAAGTAAATAAAGGCAAATCAATAAAACAAGAAGATAATGAGGTTATACAGGTGAGATAGAAACAGAGGAGAAGTATAAATCAATAAAATCATAAAATGGTTGCAGAAGGAGGCCATTCAACCAATCATGTGCACAAAGGTTGTGTGCCAGAGCAACTCACTCTCATCTCTCACTCAACTCACTCCCATCTCTTTATCTACAGCCCTGTGAATTCTTCCACACCAGATATATTTCTAATTCTTTCTTGACAGTCACAAAGGAACCTGCTTGTACCACATTCCAGGTTCCAACCACATGCTGTGCTAAAAACAAGTTTTTCCTCATATCACACTTAATCCTTTTCCCCTTTACTTTCTACCTGTGACCTGGAGTCCTCGATCATCCTACCAATGGGAACAGCCTCCCACTATCCACTCTGTCCAGACCACCCATCATTTTAAGTACCTCTATCAAATCTCCTCAGTTTTGTCTTCTCCAAAGAAAACTGTCCTAGCCTCTTGAATCAATCCCTGTAACTGTTGCCACTCATCCCAGGAGCCATTCTTGTAAATCTTTCTCTGGACTCTCTCAAATGCCTTCACATCCTTCCTATAACGTGGTGACCAGAATTGAAAGCAATACCCCAGTTGAGGCTGGATCAGTGTTTTATAAAGGTTTAGCACGTCTTCTCTGCTTTTATACTCTTGTGCCTCTAAGAATCCAAAAGGCTTCTACAATGATACAAAGTACTGAACTCTTATGAATAATGACCTAAGAACAGAAGAAACAGAAGCAGGAAAATGGCACATAGCTTCTCTAGCTTACTGTACTGTTTAATAATATTATAGCTGAACATAAATCAATTGTATCTTCCATTGTATCTTTATTTCTTTTAGTGACCATAAATCTGTTGAACAAGACAGCCTCAATGTTAAAATACTGCAAAGACGTACAACCCTCTGTGTGGAACAGTTTTTCCTCATCAGTGTCTTAAATGGCCAGTTCTTTATCCTTAGACTGTATATTCCAGTTCTAAACTCTCCAACCAAGGGAAACACTCTCTCAACATCCACCAAGTCAACCCCTCTCAGAACACCTGCTCACGCTTTGAAACTACACAGGCTATGGGCCCTTCTGCTTTGCAAACTGGTAAGCTGTGAGCTGATGCCGTTAATCTGTCAAAAATAAAATTTGGATCACAGCTGGAACCTCAGAACATGTCACCAATGGAAAGACTTTCCTCCTGGGAAGAGGGAGACAGCAGCATTTTCAATTACTCTGGATGTCAAGCTCTGTAGCAGGATCAAGAGAAATTGAGGATTCAGCTGCAAGAACAACTAGAAAGGACAGGATCAATTTTCTGCATTGACATTGATGGACACCTATTTGGCAGAGATCTGCTGATCAACATTGGAAGAAGACTTTCTGAGCTATTGCCCTTACATTCGCCTTTACTTAACTTTCAGAAGTGGCAAATATTGATTTAATTCAATTTTATGCCAATGCAGACTGCAATAATTCAAGTGCAGCATTCAAATGCATTCATCTTTCATTGGAAGTGCTCTGGCTATATTGCTGCCAGACACGATTCATGTCTACATTCGTGCATGGGAAAATAGCTTAGACCAGTGAGGATATAAATCACTGGAAGCAACAGACTACTAGACATCTTGACCATAAGCATAAATGGCAACTATTTCCATGTGTTCATTTAAACTCAGTGTGGGAGAAAAGAAAGAGAAACTCAATTCTAAGATCACAGAATTTAAAAAAAACACAGAATGCTCAGGAAATTCAGGAAGCATTTATGGAGAGAGAAATGGAGTTAATGTTCTAAGTGAAAGAACTTGAATCAGAAAGATCAGTGAGCTGAAATTCACAGCATACAGTGGTCCAGAATCTTGAAGGAAGATGTTAGCAGTTATCTGCATAACTGCCAATATCTAACCTCTTCTATGTTAGACTATTGTTTATTGATTACAGCTCTGCCTTCAATACTCTAACTCCAAGCAAACTCATCACCAAACTCAACCTGGGACTCAACATCTCCCTTTGCAACTGGATCCTTGACTTCCTGACCAACAGACCACAATCAGTGAGGATAGGCAGCAACACCTCCGCCACAATTATTCTCAACACTGGTGCCCATCATGCTGTGTCCTGAGCCCCTTACTCTGCTTCCTATACACTCATGACTGCGTGGCCAAATTCTGCTCCATCTCCATCGACAAGTTTGCAGATGATTCCACCATAGTTGGCCATATCTCAAACGATGATGAGTCAGAGTACAGGAAGGAGACAAGGGGCTTCATAACATGGAATCATGAAAGCAAACTTTCTCCCAATGTCAGCAAAACGAAAAAGACTATTGAACAGTTCCTTAGTATGATAAAATGGACTCTTAACCTCACAATCTACCTCATTATGACCTTGCACCTTATAGCCTACCTACACTGCACTTCCTCAGTAGCTGTTACACTTTATTCTGCATTTTGTTATTGTCTTACTTTGTACTACCTCAATGCACACAAGACATGTTTTTCACTGTACCTCGGTACATGTTACAATAATAAACCAACTCCAATTCCAATTCCACCTAAAGATAAGTCAAGTTTTGAACCTCTGTGCAACTGTTGAAGTTGCAATCATCATTTGCATAATTTTTTCAAAGGTGCCTTGATGCTGGACTCATAGAGATTGGTGCGGGAGCTCAAAGCCGTGGCTTTGTAGGGGATCTGCTCAAACAATCTGCACCGGGGAGGAGGGAACTCCACATCGATTTCAATGGAGAGGAATGGCTACGAGGCACAAAGTACTAATTAATGTTGCTTAGCCTGAAGAAACACCTCTTATATTTAACCATGTATATTTAACCATGTATGGCATCCAAGCTATTGTGCGCCATAGGTTATGCCGCTCCTCAACGTTCTCCTGCCACTGTGGAGATTTCACTGTAAAGGAGGGAGGCAGGGTGGTTTGGGTTGAGAGTTTGGGTGTTCGGTGGACAGGGCAAGCGGTGTGCCCACTCATTGCTGATGTGCTGGGGTCAGGGCTGCATAGCTTATGTGGTGATTGTGGGCCATCGGTGGGAACTTGCTCCTGCTGACAAACCACACAGATCCTGCTCCTGCTGGATGTGATGGAAGCTTGTCTCGTGCAGATCTCCCCAGCCTGGAAGTTTCCCTCTATTCCAGATTTGCAGAATCTCTTGTGTCTCCAAGAACTAAAGGACATAGGTTTAGGATGAAAGTGAAAAGATTTAATAGGGACCTGGGGTACAAGCTCAAAGGCCAGGACCACCATTCAGGGTGTGGACCTAACTCGGAGTGTTTGGACTTCAGGACAAAGAGCACCATAATAAATCAACGGTCTGTGGATCAGTACTGACCAGGGTTCCAGTGAATTTTGTTAGGTGTGTTGAGCTGTAGCGGTTTCTGCACTGTCTATACAGGCTCCTCAGGAAAAAAATCCAGGAAATTGGTCAAAATCCAGTTTGAAACAATGGGAACAAGCACTGACATGTGACCTGTGCAATTCAGAGACATAGAGTTATACAGAACGGAAATAGGGCCATATACCATCCTATACAGCTCTGACCAAGGCTGAGTCATTTTCTTTTTATGCTTGTATGAAATCACAGAATTAGAGTCAATAGTGAAATTTGTTTCCATAGCTGTAGTGTGCAAGTACATAAATATTGTTGTTATTAATGCCATATCAGAGTCAAAGAGACATGAAGTCATACAGTACAGAAACAGGCCCTTCAGGGCCAACTGGTCCACGCTGACTAAGATTCCCATCTAAGCTAGGTCCATTTGCCTGCGTTTGGCCCATATCCCTCTAAACCTTTCCTATCCATGTACCTGTCCAAGAGCCTTTAAATGTTGTTAATGTACTTGTCTCAACCACTTCCTCTGGCAGCTCATTCCATACACTGACTACACACTGAGTGAAAAAGTTGCCCCTCAGGTTCCTACTAAATCTTTCCCGTCTCATCCTAAACCTACGTCCTCCAGTTCTTGGAGACACAAGAGATTCTGCAGATGCTGGAATCTGGAGCAACACCCACAAAATGCTGGAGGAGCTCAACAGGTCAGGCAGCAATTATGGAGGGAAATAAACAGTCGACGTCTCGGGTCGAGACCCTTCATCAGGACTGGAAAGGAAGAGGCAAGAAGCCAGAATAAGAAGGTGGGGGGAGGGGGAGGAGTACATGCAGGAAGGTGATAGGTGAGTTCCGGTGATAAGTGAGTCCAGGTGAGGGGGGAAGGTAGAAGGGCAGGGGAGGAGGGAGGTAGGAAGCTGAGAGGTGATAGGTAGAAGAAGTAAAGGGCTGAAGAAGAAGAAATCCAGTAGGAGAGGTCAGTGGACCATGGGATAAAGGGAAGGAGGAGGGCAATAGATGGGCAGGTCATGAGGGTGTGAGAAGGGGAAAGATAAGGGGGAAGGGGTCCACAGGAATGAGGGAAGACAAAGGAGTAAAAAAAGGGGAGAGAAGAGGGGAGGGGTAATTGGAAGTTAAAGATATCAATGTTGAGGCCATCAGGTTGGAGAGTACCAAGGCAGAATATGAGGTGTTGTTCCTCCAACCTGCACCTGGCCTCAACATGACAGAGGAGGAGACCATGGATAGACATGTCGGTATAGGAGTGGGATGTGGAATTGAAATGGATGGCCACTGAGAGATCCTTGCTTTTGTGGCAGACGGAATGAAGGCGCACAATGAAGCAGTCACCCAATCTGCGTTGGGTCTCACACAGAGGAGGCCGCACCGGGAGCACCCGATGCAATAAATGACCCCCTCAGATTCACAGGTGAAGCGCTGCCTCACCTAGAAGGACTGCCTTGTGCCCTGAATGATGGTGAGGGAGGAGGTGTAAGTACAGGTGTAGCACTTAGTGCGGTTGCAGGGATAAGTGTCGGGAGGGTTATCTGCGGGGAGGGACGAGCGGACAAGAAAGTTGCGGAGAGAGTGATCCCTACAGAAAGCAAAGAGAGGCCCAACCAGTCCCCCTCCACCGCCACCCTCCTGTGTCTGGCAGAACTGGTACTCACCCTCAACAACTTCTCTTTCGGCTCCCCCCACTTTCTCCAGACCAAAGGTGTAGCCATCGGCACTCACATGGGCCCCAGCTATGCCTGCCTTTTCGTCAACTACGTGGAACAGTCCATGTTCCAAGCCTACACAGGTAACGCCCCCCCCAACTCTTTCTCCGCTACATTGATGACTGCATTGGGGCTGCTTCCTGCACCCATGTGGAGTGGTCAATTTCATCAACTTTGCCTCCAGCTTCCACCCTGCCCTTAAATTCACTTGGTCCATTTCCGACACCTCTCTCCCCTTCCTTGATCTCCGGAGACAGATTTACCACAGACATCTTCTACAAACCCACTGACTCCCACAGTTACCTTGACTACACCTCTTCCCACCCTGTCACTTGCAAGGACGCCATCCCCTTCTCCCACTTCTTCTGCCTCTGCCGCATCTATTCCCATGGTGAGGCTTTCCACTTCAGAACATCTGAGATGTCCTCCTTCTTCAGTACGGGGTTTCCTTACCGCCACCATCAATGCTGCCCTCACCCGCGTCTCCTCCATTTCCCACATCTGTCCTCACCCCCTCCCCCGCCCAACAAAACAGGGATGAGGTTCCCCTTGTCCTCACCTACCACCCACAAGCCTCCGCACCCAACACGTCATTCTCTGCAACTTCCACCATCTGCGACGGGATCCCACCACCAGACACATCTTTGCCTTCCCCCCTTCCCCCCTTCCCCGCTCTCTCCGCTTTCCATAGGGATCACTCTCTCGGCAACTCCTTCATCCATTTGTCCCTCCCCACTGACGACTCTCCCGGCACTTATCCCTGCAATCGCACTGAGTGTCACACCTACCCCTACACCTCCTCCCTCACCACCATTCAGGGCTTGAGACAGTCCTTCCAAGTGAGGCAACGCTTCACCTGTGAGTCCAAGGGTGTCATTTATTGCATCCGGTGCTCCCGGTGTGGCCTCCTCTACATCGGTGAGATCCGACGTAGATCGGGTGACCGCTTCGTCAAGCACCTTTGTTCTGTCCGCCACAAAAGCAAGGATCTCCCAGTGGCCAGCCACTTCAATTCCACATCCCACTCCTATACCAACATGTCTATCCACGGCCTCCTCTACTGCCACATTGAGGCCAGACATAAGTTGGAGGAACAACACCTCACATTTCACCTTGGTAGTCTCCAACCTGATTGCCTCAACATTGATTTCTCTAACTTCCGGTAACTCCTTCCCTCTTCTCCCCCCCTGCTTTTTCTCCTTTGTCTTCCCACATTCCTGTGGCTCCCTTCCCCCTTGTCTTTCCCTTTTCCCCGCCCTCATGACCTGTGCATCCCTTCCCCCACCCTCATGACCTGTCCATTGATTCCCCTCCTCCTTCCCTTTATCCCATGGTCCACTGACCTCTCCTACCGGATTTCTTCTTCTTCAGCCCTTTACTTCTTCTACCTATCACCTCTCAGCTTCTTACCTCCCTCCTCCCCTGCGCTTCTACCTTCCCCCCTCACCTGGACTCACCTATCACCTGAACTCACCTATCACCTTCCTGCATGTACTCCTCCCCCTCCCCCCACCTTCTTATTCCGGCTTCTGCCCTCTTCCTTTCCAGTCCTGATGAAGGGTCTAGGCCCAAAACGTCAACTGTTTATTTCTCTCCATAGGTGCTGCTGAGCCACTGAGTTCCTCCAGCATTTTGTTTGTGTTGCTCCTCTAGTTCTTGATTCCCCAACCTTGGGTAAAAAACTGTGGGCATTCACCTTATCTATGCTTCTCATGATTTTATACACCTCATTCTCTTACGTTCCAATGAATAAAGTCCCAGCCTGCTCAACCTCTCTCCATAACTCAGTCCCTTGAGTCCTGGCAACATCCTCATAAATCTTCTCTGCACTCTTTTCAGCTTAATGGCATCTTTCCAATAGCAGGGTGACCAAAACTGAACACAATACTGTAAATGCAGCCTCACCAATGCCTTGTACGACTGCAACATAACATCCCAACTTCGATATTCAGTGCTCTGACTGATGAAGGCCAGCATGCCAAAAGCCTTCTTCACCACCCTGTGATGCCACTTTCAGGGAATCTGACACTTTTGTGCACAGCACCCAGGGAAGGGTACCTGCCCATGAAGGCAAAAATCCCCACGGCAGTCAGATGGTAGTAACACTCATTGGCTGTTCAGAGGGAGACTGAAGCTGCAGGGAAGAGGTCCCTCGGGATCAAGGATGACGTGCGTCCACACCAATTACAAGGGTTGCTGGTGTGGCTGAGAAAGCCAAGATAAGATCTGCAGGCTCTGCAACAGAGCATGAAGTACTTAATGGGGCAGTGGCTGGAAAGCTTGGGAGGTGATGCACTCCTCCTACCACTAAAGCTGGGCATGGTAGTGTAGCGGTTAGCGTAACACTATTACAGTGCCAGCGACCCGGGTTCAATTCCCGTCACTGTCTGTAAGGAGTTTGTACGTTCTCTCCATGTCTACTTGGGTTTCCTCCGGGTGCTCCAGTTTCCTCCCACATTACAAAGATGTACGGGTTAGGAAGTTATGGGCATGCCATGTTGACCCCTGAAGCATGGCAACACTTGCGGGCTGCCCCCAGAACACTCTACGCAAAAGATGCATTTCACTGTGTGTTTCGATGTACATGTGACTAATAAAGAAATCTTATCTTATATGCTCCAACCAAATTGACTCAAGGTTCTCAACATCATCTCGAATGCAGCTTCTCCATTTTGAATGTTCATGAGCCAGAGTTTCCCACGAGTCAGTGGTCATGTTAAATGCTTTGAGGCTTTGAGTATGTCCTTGAATCCTTTCCTCAGCCCATCTGGTAGTCCCTTGCTGTGGCAGATCTCAGAATAGAGGGTCTGCTTTGAAAGTCGGTGCCACATTGACCAGCTTCAGGAATGTTTTCCTGAAGGCGAGGGTCAATGTGAGGGGAGGGGGAGACCATGCTGCATTCATTATGTGCAGCCTCCACTCACTCCATTCACTCCCCTGATGGACTTCTGTGCAGCAAGTTGTCCCTCAATAGCACCAGATGCGGGATGATTAGTGAAGCAAGTATTGTAGCCTAACACACTAAGCTTAATCAAATGGAAACCACCATGAATAATGATGGAGCCAAAAATATGACTTTTACAAAAACATTGACTATTGGCACGCACAAGCATTATGTGTTCCCAGTTCTAAGATTGTGTCAGTACAGGCAGAAAGGGGTGTTAGGTCATTTAGTGTGAGCCTGACGTTAGGAAATTTCAGGCGTACCAAACATAAATAGAGCACAACAGCCACTATGCCATTCGATTGCTAGGCTCAGGTGAGTTATCCAGAGTGTCCCAGCTGATGCTTATCCTACAATCAACACTGCAAAAACAACTTATCTAGTTATTGTCATGTTGCTGTTTGTGAGAGTTTTCTGTGTTCACATTGGCTGCTATGTTTCCTGCATTACACTTCACTCTGAAAGGCACATGAAAGCTGCTTCATGAATGCAAACCTTTCCTGTTCCTTCCCTTTTCTTAATATATTAAAAGACAGAAGAGAAATTATTTGAACTTGAAGCTTCAGCTTTCAACATAATTTTACCTGGGGCTTTTGCCAGGATATAAAGTATCCTGAACAGGAGTGTGATGAGCTGTGAAGTTTATTTATAGGCATTGTTGCTTGCAGAGGGTTTCAAAGCACATTTTAAAACTGTTTGAGATAGCAAGCAGTGGTTTACTCTTAGATCAAAGGAACGTCAAATTTGAAAAAGAAGTTTCTTTTTTAATTCAAGTTCCCATGCTGTATAACACAATAAGTTACAATAAGCTTTTCTTTCATTGATGTGTACTTGACACAATAATAGCTATCATTGTGATTGTAGCCCACTAGGCTATCAAAGGTTTTACTGATTGCAGTCTAGATAGCGGCTCCTGCAAATGGGATGATGGTGTCTGTGCTTGGTTGGCAGTAAAATAACGTTATTTATGGTTTTACTTTGCTGCTATATCAGGAAACAACACGTACCAGATTACAGACCAATAGATGACCTAACTCCTGGTGACTTATTTGAACTATTAACAGATTGTGACCTGCTTTTTTTCCGCTATTGTGATCTAAGGGTGGGGAAAGCAGCAACAGGAATTATCTGTATTGCTCCAGAGAACAGCATTTCCCGCTCCTTCCTTAGCACCAGGACTCAGTAGCAGAAACTGTGGCGGGAGTTCTTCAGTATACACTATAACCAGACTGCTTCTAATTATTAACTGTTAGTCTCCTTCTCTTCGACTCTTTTCTTTCTCAACCTCTCTCCCTACTTTATCTTCGATGCTCTGCGTTCTCTCTTCGCTTATTTTATTTGGTCTCATTTTCCTTGACACATGCTGTTTACTTGCTCTCTTGCAAATAACTAAGAATAAAACTACTGGAAATGTAAGTTAGTCTTTGGCTTTTTTATTTTCTCAAGGCACTGTTTAGTAGAATAACCTTAGTAACCTGTAATAACAATTTTTAAAGGAAGAAATAGCTCTACGGTAAAGTGTTTCAGAAGATCTTCAATCACTTACGCAGAGTCATAGAGAGTCATAGAATTGTACAGCACAGAAGTGGACCCTTTGGCCCATCAGATACATGCTGACCCTTTTGCCAGCTACACTTATCCCATTTGCTTGTGTTAGGACTGTATCTTTCTATGCCTTGCCTATTTAAGTGTCTGTCTAAATGTCTCTTTGACGTAACAACACACAAAGGAGAGGACAACACTGCATTACACCCCAAATGATATCAGTGCATTAATGATTGCATTTTACAATGCAACTTTATGATTTAATTTAACTTGCAATCAAAAAGATGAAGGCAGTACCAAAAAAAATTCTGTATTTGCCTATAAACCTCACAGTTTCTATTATGTAGATATAGCACACAAATTTACAGTCATAGAGAGAGTCATACAGCATGGAAACAGGCCCTTCAGCCCATCAAGTCTGTGCCAACCATCAACCACCCACTTACATTAATCAAACGTTAATCTTATTTTCATTTTACCCACATTCTTATCAGCTCCCCCCAGATTCTGTCATTTGCTTCATTCCACCACTCACTCATTCAACTTCAGCCTGCATTTTAACACAGGAAGTAGTCCTAGGTGTCCAAAGTTTAGTGGGTAGTTAAAAACAATGTACCAAGCAACTGTTTATCATTACCCCATTGTTGTGGCAATGTCTTCAGCTGCCCTTTTCCTAAGCTCTGGAATTCTTTACTTAAACCTCCCTATTGGACAATGTGCAAGGAAGATGAATCCTTAGATTGAGTGATCAGTACATTTAGGAAGAAATGCAAACAAGTATAAAATGTGATGTCTTTCCTATCAGCATCCCAATGTGGTAGAAACCCAGTGAATAACTTGTTCTTTAGTGGCTTGGGTGATGACTGTGGCCTGTATGTGTTCCTGAACCATAGATATCTGGATCTGGGTGGTTGCAATTTTGGTCTTGGCTCTGGGTTTAGTTCCTTGATGTAAGCCAAGGTCTCCTTAGAGATGCTGTTAACAGCTTCAGTCCTTCTGGCACAGGGAGAGAAAATAGAATAAAATGAAACAAAGCTTTCATTCTTGATTGCTAACCTACAAGTTTTAAGGGAATTAAATTTGTATGGACAACAGATGGAGATTTGACAACAGTCAAACAATGGCTTAGCACTTAGAGTCAAGGTTCAAATGCTGGATACCATCATAATGTCACTCCCATAGAATATACCCCAGCAAGGTTTCAATACGTACAGACTTATCAGTTATGAAAAAGGAAAACGCATTCACGTGGCAACATGTCCTGCAGAGTCTGTTGAGGATTTCACAATGTACTTTATCTCTCTATGCAATGCCTAAAATTTGGTCCCGTTTGTGCATTTTGCTATTTACAATTTGCACATAAAATCTGTTTTGTGCAGATTAAATCACACTAGAGATTATCTCCTGGTCAATTCACAACTATCAGGAAATTGGCCCCGGCACAATTTACTTTAGTGTGTCTGATATTGCCCCAGTGTGTTGCAGCCATTTCTGTGTTACTGAAAGAAATTGGCTGTGAAAGGTGTGACCTGAGACCTGAGCTTTTCACTCAGAACAAGGAGAAAGTGCCATAGCAAGTCAGCAAAAGGTGTGAATTAAAGTGTCCCCACTCTTATTTTCCTGCTACCTCAGCCACATTCATTTATTTCTGCAATCCACTTCTATTCAAAAGCATCAGTGACAATGATAGCAGCATCTCCATACTGATACTCAGTGACTGATGTTGTGATCATTGATCCCTTGTTAATTCCATACTTCCTACCTCATACTATCAGTGGGTTGGGGTCAGTCTTGGCATGAGGGGCTATCATATGGAGAAGATGCCAGGATACACAAGAACACTTTGTTCCCCTGCTCTCCCCCATCCTAGAATTTTCCCTCGCTTCCATTTATGCTGTTATGTTGTGGCTGCATTGGAATCTTTCTTCAGGGGCTGACTCACTTCCCAGCAGTGAGTTCAGCAATGACACGGCAATTGTGAGCTCTCAAGAAAAGCTTTGGCACAGGATGAAAACCACCCAAAAAATCTTTGACAAGCATTTTCACCAATCCCCCAGTTTTTCTTTGCCGGGTTCATCCGATTGACCTTTTCTCCTACACTCACCACCTGTTAAGCTCACCAGAAGAGTGAACTCCAATTTCTCGGCACTAATGCAAAGATGGCCCAGAAATTCATCAGCACTTGGAGCTGTATTAAAACCATGAGCTGCGTCACCCATTAGGACATGTGTTTTTGTTCACAAGGTCCCGCTGCTGCACTTTATTTTCTTGCACTTTGCATCCAAGGCTTACAGTATATGCACAATAGAATAGACATTGTACATTGTTTAGCCAGATATCTGCAAATCCTAAAATTCTGAACTAAAAAATGAAAATTCTGCAAATACTCAGCAGATTAGGTCGCATATGTGGGGAGAGGAATAGAGTTAACATTTCACGTTGATGAGCTTTCATCAGAAACATACCAATCTGAAATATGCAGTCTGTCTGTCTCTTTCTCTCTCTGCACATTTAACTTCTAGAAAGAAAGGATGTTTGATTGGTCTACCTTTGCATGTTTAGAGGACCCTGGGATGGGTCGGTGGGGGGGGGGGGGGTGGGGGTGGTGGGAGGGTTGAAACTGGGACCTTGGATGTGGCATTGGGACATTGGGTTGGGAGGGTTTTGACCATTGGGTTGGGAGGGGTGGCCAGAGTCCCAATGTCAAAGGATAGTGAAGGGGCCAAGGAGTGACACCATGAGAAGATAAGTTTTTTTTTAAAGGATACCTATCTGCAGTTGATTCCTAGTGCCAAAATCCACATTCAGGGACCTGTTCAGATAAATTCCCTTTAAGGTGCCATGGATCAAACCTCATATTCATTGTGAAGGCCAGCTTCTGTATTGATAGACCACACCATGCACTGACCATGTACCTCACAGCGGTGATGTCTCAGCATGTGTTGTATGCTGTTGGACATCATGATGGGTCTCCAAGTTCCTCTGTGTACTTGGGTGTCAGACACATGGAGGACCCAGAGCAAAATCTTAAACTTTGGAATGTACACAGTAAGTACAGGATGATTGCTATTAAACTTATGGACAGTTTTTTGCTGGAAAATGCAAGGAAAAACTTGCATTCCTCAGCAAAAATGCTGGTAAGTTTTAATATTCCTGGGGGAAAGTGGAAGTCCTGTACTTAATGTCCAAGTTCTGCCAATGATTTTGCCTCTGCGTGAGCCCACTGAACTCTTCTTGGACTCAAGCTGTGCCACAGGAGCTTGTTGAGACTCCCCATCTTCTCAACTTCCCATTTTCTCCTGGGGATTAGCAAGGTTAAATTTAGTGTCAGAACCTCAAGCCGATTGGAGTTGTGGGGCTGTGGGGAAGAAAGGGAATTTTTAAAAAATTATTTGTGGTTTCTTTGACATTCTTAGGTTTTTTTAAATGTCTTTTGTTGATTTTTATTTTATTTTAGTTCTTAAACTATTTACTTATATGTAAAAGTTTTAAAGTGTGAGGGGTGTTTAGAAATATTGAATGAAATTGATAAGCTTGACAGCTGGCAAAGCTGAGTGCGCGTTTTGACAAAAGTTTCCAGTGTATTTTCATGAATGCGTCTTGTTCAGGCCTGTCTATGTCACCCAATTAAGTTGCTCCAGATTCTATTTCTACTCAGGAGTTTGCTACTCTACTCTAAGAACAGTGGATATGTAAAGTTGGCCACTCCAGATTTGGATCAGAAAAATTCAGGACAGTGAAGAACATGGGCACTGGGTATGGTGATACGCCTGTGTCAGTAAAATCTGGGCCTATATCACAGAGAAATATTGCATTCTACAATAGAATTGCAAGACTCACTTATTCTTGATGGACTTTACACGGCATTCTGTGCTTGATTTTATTTCCCACCAATGAAAACAGATGTCTATTATCCAATTTTTCAGGCATTAAGATTGATTACTCAAAAGAAATGTTAAATGTCAATGTTTGACTCATTTTCCCGTCTATTGAAAGATGTTGCCTTTGAATGGGCTACTTTTCCTGGGTTTTAACAGAGGACAGTACATAACCTCTGCCTTAATGATTAGGGATAGAGAATAACTGAGCAGTTGTTCCCATTAAACTTACATCACCACAAGCAACACAGTGATAGATTTTTGCCATGATTGTCATTGCTGTTCTGTTATCTGAGTGTCTTGCAATGTGAAAAATAACTATGTGGTGGGGGTAGGGGGAGAAAAATGCTTGATGGAAACTTCTTAATAAAGTCTCTGTCCTTTTAAAGAACTTATCCATGAGATAGGGCATTGGATGGGTCAAGTCTATTACCCGCAGAGCCGCACTGAGTTTCATAGAATTTTCGCATATGGATCGATCAAACCAAACTGCACTATTTTCTGAAGGTGAGGAGGAAGTTTTTGTTCTCATGCTTAATGCAGAGCGGATGACATCACATATCCAGCTCCACAATCTACTGAGTGCTTCATATTCTAGTCAGAAAGAACGACTTGTGTTCATATAGTGATCTCTATGACCTTCAGATGTCCCAAAGTGTTTTACAGCCAATGAAGTGCTTTGGATGTATTGTCACTGCTGTAATGAAGGATGTATAGCAGCCAGTTTATGCACAGAATGCTCCCAGACACACCAATATGATAACAACTAGATAATCTGTTTTACAAAAACAAAATGCTGAAAATGCTGGGAATCTGAAATTCTCAGCAAGCCAGGTAGCATCTGAAGAGAAAGAACCAGAGTAGAGTTAACATATTGGATGAATGCCCTTTCTTTAAGACTGTTTCAGTGGCCATGAATGAGTATTTAAATATTGGTCAAAATATCAGGGTGAGCTTTCCTGGTCACCTTCAAATTAATGTTGTAGGATGAGGGAGACACAAGAGAGTGCAGATGCTGGAATCTGGAGCAAACAATGAGCTGCTGGAGGAACTCAGCGGGTCAGGGAGCATCTGTGGAGGGAAATGCCAACTGTTCATTTCCTTTCACAGATGCTGACTGACTCACTGAGTTCCTCCAGCAGCCCGTTTTTTTGCTCAAATATTATAGAATCCTTCATACCCACAGAAGAAGGCAAGCAGGGCCTAGAAGTTCAGATACACAGTGCTTTTTTCTGCAGTGCTTTGTGTCTCAAGCTCAATGTTTTCAATGAGAAGTGCAATTGCACCCATTCACAATAGGAGGTACACATGGAGCAAATCCTTGTAACCAGCTGGAATTGAAGCTTCTACTCAAATTCATGTTCATATTTCCTCACATGATTTAAAAGTTCTATTGAAACGTTTTCCACCACGCGGTTCCATTCAGTCTTGCTTTCAAGAATCCAATGGCGTACTGCACCACTGGTCCTTCAGGCACAAATGTACATTTTCAGATTTAGAGAAATGCACCTACTTCCAGCAATGTAAGATAAGATAAGATAAGATAAGATTCCTTTATTAGTCACACGTACATGGAAGCACACAATGAAATGCACCTTTTGCGTATAATGTTCTGAGGGCAGCCCGCAAGTGTCGCCATGCTTCCGGCGCCAACGAAGCATGCCCGCAACTTCCTAACCCATACGTATTTGGAATGTGCGAGGAAACTGGAGCACCCAGAGGAAACCCATGAAGTCACAGGGAGAACGTACAAACTCCTCACAGACAGCAGCAGGAATTGAAGCCGGGTCGCTGGCGCTGTAATAGTGTTATGCTAACCGCTACACTACTGTGTTGTGGCTCCAGCATTGACATCACTTACTGGTCACATGTAACAGTGACAGTAGCAAGTGTTTACCAGGAGCTGGAAACTGGTGGTAACCATTCACTGCAGAAGATTGCCCCTTGCTCTGCCATTAAAGGCTCAGGAAGATTCAAACCAAACCCAAGTTAGAACTTGGCACTTCTTGAATGTTATAGCATTCTAGGGTTAAAATTCAGACTTGGTATTTATTCCAGTACCATGGGAAAGATCTACTGGCCATTGTCCTAATCTACTATACTTGTTGAAACACTTGGAAAGTTGACCAACTTCCTATAAAAGTGGTATCATGTCCTCACACCAAAAATTGTATATTTATATAGCAGAACACCATGAAGTGCCTATTCATCCTCTCATAATTAGATGTTGTTTCTTCCTATGGTCTATAATTTTTTATGTAGCATTTAGACCAATGATAATAGATACTTTTAAAAAAGTGACAGACAGTATTTTCTTTTTTGTTGCATCAGCAATATTTCCATGGGCATTCTGCTAAATGGTTACTTTTGGAACATAAGAAGATGCTGCAATTTTATAGTCAATGCACAGAATTTTCTGAAAGTCAATGCACTAATCATCTGGTGCCTCTATTTAAGTTCTTTTCTTCATGGCTATTCTAAAGCTCACAGTCTCCATTCTTCTACATGGTGCTGTTTAAGATAAGATAACATAAGATATCTTTATTAGTCACATGTACATCGAAACACACAATAAAATGCATCTTTCACGTGGTGTTCTGTGGGCAGCTCGCAAGTGTCACAACACTTCTGGCACCTTCATAGCATGCCCAAAACTTCCTAACCCATAATGTCTTTGGAATGTGGGAGGAAACCGGAGAACCCAGAGGAAACACCCGCAGTCACGGGGAGAACATACAAACTCCTTACAGACCGCAGCGGGCATTGAACCCGGATTGCTGGTGCTGTAATAGCGTTACGCTAACTGGTACAGTACCATGCCTGCCCTCTGAATGGAGACACAAGGGATTGCAGATGCTAGAATCTGAAGCAAGAAGCAAACAGCTAGAAGAAGTCAGCGGGTCAAGCAGCATCTGTGGAGGAAAAAGGATGGTCACACCAACCTGTCTGTCCTTGGCCTCCTGCACTGCCACAGTGAGGACAACTGAAAACTAGAAGAACAGCACATCATATTCACTTGGGTAACCTACAGTCCAATGAAATGAACATCGAATTTTCCATTTTCAGGTAACCCTACCCCTTGTGTTCCTTTCCCACTCCCACCAGCCCACCCAGGTTCTCCCTCCCTTTGTTCAGCTTCTCCATCCCTCCTCCCTCCTCCTTACCTGGACGTTATTCTCCCCCACCTGGTTCCATCTGCCTATTACCCACATACCTATTTATCTGGGTCTCTTCTCCCTTGGTTTACCTTTCCTACCCCCCACACCCCCCCCCCCCCACCACCACCACCCGGCTCCATCTGCCTAGTTATTTTTTCTTCTTATCTGTTTGCAACCTCTCCCTCAACAATCTCCCTCCCCCTTCCCCCACCTGGCTCCATCTGCCCGTCGTCTGGTTCCACCTATCACCTGCCAGCCTCTGTCTCATCCTTCCCTCTCACATCTATATACCAGCTATATTCCCTCTACACACTCAATCCTGATGCAGGGTCTCGGCCTAAAACATCAACCACCCTTTTGCCTCCACATATGCTGCCTGACCCACTGAGTTCTTCCAGCAGTTTAGTTTATGCTGTTTCTGAATGCTCTGCACACAGGCATTCCAACAGAAAGGGAAATTGCAAGCTCTAATGCTTTCCAGAGAGTCTCACGACTCAGCCGGTCCACATTGAAATGGTTTTTTGATTAGATTATCTTGTTGCTTCTCACTGGATAGTGTTCTCACCTCCCAAGTCCAAAGGTGGTGGTTTCAGGTCCCAATCTAGAGAACTGAGCACCAAATCCAGGCCAATGCGGAGGCCTCATTGTCCTTACGGAGGAGCTACGTTTCAGATGGAATGTTAAACTGAGGGTCTTCCTGCTTTCTTGGGTGGATGTAAAAGACTCCATAACATTATTTTTGAATAAGTTGGAGAGAGCAACTGATGTCAATCAAAAGAATTGCTAGATCTTGCATTATATTTCCTACTTTACACCGGTGAATACAACAGTGAATACACTTCAGCAGAACCTCATTGGCTGCAAAGAGCTTGAGACGTTTTGAGATGGTTTAAAAAGTCCTGAATATATAGAAGTTCTCATTCTAAATCCTGTCAATTAGTTGGAATAATATGCCAATGTTGCACTGTCCTTTTTCCCTATCTCACTATTCCACCCAGGTAGCTAGGTCGAACAGCAGTTTTGAATGAATTATAAGTTCCTTCATCCAGCAAGTTTTCCAGTACCTCTACCTCCACACCACCCACTACTTCCCCTGAGAGCAATAAGGGAAAGGAGAGCCAATACAGAATGTATCCTCTGTTCAAAGAAATCTCTGTTACGTAAGAGTTCTGAATCGGTGCTACTGGCACCTTTACAAGGTTGTAGCAGGATGAATGATCAAAATCACTAAGGAAGGAACACAGTTCAAAGGTTCTATATGACCTTAGTACCATACACCCTCCGTAGGTCCGGACATCTTCCACTTCCTGCTTGGCAGTGACATTGCAGTGAAATTAGTTAGGTAAACATTTTTAAGCATTATTCACCCATTAATCCATACTTCAATGAGTGCATTTTAACGATTATAGAATTGATACTTTTTATCTCTCAAATGCCTATGTCTGCATTTTCTCAAGCACCTTTTGCAGTGTAAGAGATTTTATTTGCAATGGGCATAGACTGGATTCATTTCAGAAATGTTTATGTGTTTTGTTTTACATTCAAATTAATCTCTACACGGTGGTTTTACACATGATCCGAATGCAATTTCTCCACTTGTACAACTCATAATAGCAAATTAATGCAAGTTAAATATTGTAATAAACAATAAATGTGAGAGAAGTCCATTCAGCCCAGCAATGGCAATCCTGAAGTACTCCTAGTTCCAAGAACCACATGCGCTCATGTAGTGCCTTCAATGTAGCAATCATGTCCAAAACATGCAGGAAACAGTCCCAACCACTACACGTGACTCTTTTCAATTTCACTAAAGCCTTTGACTTTATCAATTGAGGAAGATGTTCAACAAATTGAACATCTTCCTCAAATTCAGCACCCACAGAAATTCGATTATATCTCGTGTTTGCCCCAAAATGGCAAGAGATTAATCAACGAGTCTACAACAGAGACAATCTCAGTGAAGACCGGTGTCAAACAACGCCCCTCTATGGAAAACTGTTCAACTATAGTGATGATAGTCCAGAGCCAAGTTTATCAGAATATCAGTAATTAAGCTGCAGTTTGAAGACAATGCATGCTTTTGCGTACGCTCAGCCGATGAGAACCAAGTCATCGTTGAGGCATTCACCAAGCTTGGAGACCTCACACTCAATATCTATAAGACATAAGGATTCACAAGACACTACAGATGCTGGGGTCCTGATGCAGGGTTTCTCCTGAAATGTCCATGATTCCTTTCCTCCCACAGATGCTGCTCAACATGCTGAGTTCCTCCAGCAGATAGTTTGTTGCTCTACAAGACAAAAATTCTCTACCAGCCTGCCCCCACTTCATCACTTTGCCCTCTGCCAAGACTGTGAACCACTTCCTTTATCTCGGGAGCCACCTCTCAGGTTAGGCAGACATTGATGATGAAATCCACTATCACCTTCAATATGCCAGCACAGACTTTAGTCGTGGAAAAGGATATTTAAAGAGCAGGGCCTCAGACCTGATACAAAACTCATGATGTACCAGGAAGCAGTAATCCTTGCTCTTCAGATACCTGGACTACCTACAACAGATACCTCGAAGGCACTGGAAAAAGGACACCAATGCTGGGTCTGCAAAAGCATCCAAATTTACTGGAAGAATAAGTGAACCAGCAGCCTCTCCCAGACCGACATCACCAGTAGTGATGCCCAAGTCACTCTCAATTGGCTACACTGGGCAAAGCACATTGTTCACACTCAACACCTGACTTCCAAAACAGGCACACTATCCCAGGCTTTGTCATGGGAATGGACTATTAGGTGGACAGAGGAAAAGATTTGAGGATGTGCCCAAAGCTCTTTGAAGAAATGCAACATCCCCACTAAATCCTGGGAACCTCTGGCCCTTGACTGTTCAAAGAAAAGGGGGAGCACTTGGGATCGTATTGTGAACCTTGAGTCCATGCATCAGGAGCATACAGGGGTCCTGTTACAAGCAGCAGAAGAAATGCACTACCTCACAAACTACTCACTTATCTGCCTGTCAATCAACTCCCGCCACTTCAGAACACACAAAACTAGAGTGAAAACAACTCATCCTTGATACCAAGGAACCATCTAAGGAGAAGACGAAGAAGTAATCATGTCCAAAGTGAACATTTCACCATGTGTCACATCAGCAAATGCTAGAACAAGCGGCCTAAAGCTAGAGCAAAGAGGTAGATTTTAAGACACATCTTAAAAAGAAGAGAATGCTGTACAGATGTGGAGAGGTTTAGAGAAGGATTTCTAGAGCATTGGGCTTCAGCAACTAAAGACATGGTCGCCAATGGTGGAGCAATTTACAGGATCACAAACAGAGAGTTTATAACCTCACATTTGAATTATCTTTTTAATTCCTTGGCTCTATGCACTAATTACTGCAGTCGCTGAGACTTCCACCACTTGCTGATCCTTTTAGCGGTTTCCTTGTGCTTATTCAGCTTAATTTATTTTGTAACATAATATGTTTTTGCAAACAATATTCAAATCTTTCCTCTGGATTGAATTTGCCATTTGTCTGCTTACTGAGTAGCCAATATACATCCTTCTGTAAGTCATTTTCAGCATCTTAGCTCTCTACTGCTTTGTCTATTTTAGTGCCACTGGCAAATTTGGCTGGCTTATTTAAGTTTTAACTTCCAGCCATCAAATCAGATTCGGAAGAACATCAGTGACGTGTGAAACTCAGTCAACACTCTTCCTCCTCAGGTTGCCCACGAGTTATTTCCTTATATTTTCAAACATTTCCCTACTCACTCCCACATTCCGCGTGTTTCTTTTGTTTCAATTATGACTCCCATGTGCATGGGCTTCATTGAAGTCTGCAAGCCCAAATAAACTTCACCAGACTGTTGCCCTGTATTTGCTTTATTCTCTGTTAAGGAAATTTGTCAGACAGTGTGTTTCCCTTCAAAAACCAGTTGCTGGTTTAATTGAAATTATGATTAGGCTTCTTCATAAGCATTGTAATCTGATAGAAAATCAGATGGTAAAGCATATAAATTGTCATTGCAATGTTCCTTCAGTGATCTTCAACGCTAGATTATTGAAAAGGTTAATGAAGTTTGGAGAGTGAGGTGAGTGGAGAGTGAGGCATGAGAGAGTCCTTAAAAATTCATGGACTATTGCTGAAAAAATTTCATGTGAATTTTCTAAAATGTCAATCCTCTGCCTACCCCATTAAAGATTTTTTATCGTGTATGATCTGAACAAATTTTAAGAATTAGTCCATTTTTTTAAGACTGTAATATCATCCCTGGGAAAATATAACCGCTGTCTGAAGGACCATGGTCCTTACTTCCCTGAGTCCTTGAGGCCTTTGCCTAACTGCATCCATTTTCTTCATGTGGTTGGCACAATGAATAGCTGTCTTCAGTCGCTCCAGTCACCTGCTTTGGACAATATGAAGCAATGCAAGATGCAAAAGAAATGCAACTATTTATTCAAGTTTGTAGAGGAATTATGAAGCTCACTTATACAAAGGTGGGTTTGATATCTCCATTTTTTTAAATTCATATAACCTTGTCTCCTTGTGTGTATAAATTTCTTCTCTCCAAGAGCAGTGAATCTCTGGAATTCTCTGCTCTGAGGATGGGGGAAGCCAGGTCATCAGGTCAGCAGATGCTGGAGGAACTCAGCAGGTCAGGCAGCATCTGTGTCAGTCCTCAGCCTCCCCCTATGCTGGGAGAAATCCAAACGTAAACTGGAAAAGCAACACCTCATTTTCTGCATTAGGACCTTACAGCCTACCAGGATGAACATCGAATTATCCCACTTTAACAAAACTTCCGAACCCCACCCCCCATCAACCTTGCCTCTTCTTGTCTTCCCTTTCCTAGCCTATCTCTCTTTTCTCTCATCATTTTTTCCTCTCCTCTGCTCCCCCTATGCTGCCTGCCTCCATACCTATGACCCATCCCCCGGTGGATCTGCTCTCTCCACCTGCCCCGCACCTGCCTATCAGTATCTCTTACCTGCATCTACCTATCACCACCTTGTGCCCATCCCACCTCCCCTCTTTTGTCCACCTATCACCTCTCTACTTTTCACCCCTATATATTGGGCTTCCCCTTTTCCTATCTTTAGTCCTGAAGAAGGATCCCGACCCGAAACATTGACCGTCTGCTTTTCTCCGCAGATGTCGCCTGACCTGCTGAGTTCCTTCAGTTTCTTGTTGTTAGATCATTAGATATGTTTAAGGTGGAGATAGATAACTATTTGAAAGACTGAGGAATTGAGGGTTATGGTGAACTGCCACAGAAGTGGAGTTGAGGCCTGCATAAATCAGCCATGATCATGTTAAAAGGTGAGGCAGGCTTGAGGAACCAGGTGACCTACACCAGTTTCTACTTTCTTGTCTTCTTGTATAAAGATGTTTTACCAGCCATTCTTTGATGTCTTACCCAAGTGGAAGCCCATAAGGATCTTATGGACTATTTCACTGCCTGCAGGAGGCCACAGATTGACTACGGCATTTTTGGTACAATTTAATGAACACATGACTCTGACTCCTGCTAAGTACCTAACAGTTCAGCATTGTTTTGAATTAGGATCATGCACTTGTTTGTTAATTAGAGAGGAAATTACCCTTATTCGCATGTGAAATAATTTACTTCTTGTGGCTCATCAGTAAATGCAGTGGACAATGCAAAATTGTCCCAGCACTGAAGGTAACATTCATTTGGCAATCTGACATGACTGTTAAATAGAAAAGCATTATATTGTGCTTGCTGGTAGCCACGAGGCTCTCAAATCAAACTTTTTTCTTGAGCACATGGAAGTGAAAAGTCTTTGAGCATAGAAATAAAACCGTTCAGGCATCTACAGCCAGGATGAGGAAACTCAAGGTCAAGTTCATCTTGTCTGACATGTTACATTGAATAAAGGTAGATAAATCCCCAGGGCCTGACAAGATATTTCCTCGGACCTTGAGAGAGACTAGTGTAGAAATTGCAGGGGCCCTGGCAGATATATTTAAAATGTCCTTAGCCACGGGTGCGGTGCCAGAGGACTGGAGGATAGCTTATGTTGTTCCATTGTTTTAAGAAAGGCTCGAAGAGTAAAGGTAATTACAGGCCAGTGAGCCTGACATCAGTAGTGGGGTAAATTATTGGAAGGTGTTCTGAGAGATAGGACATATAAGTATTTGGACAGCCAAGGTTGATTAAGGATTGTCTGCATGGCTTTGTGCGTGGTAGATCGTGTTTAACGAATCTTGTGGAGTTTTTTGAGAAGGTCACTAAGAAAGTAGATGAAGGTAAGGCTGTGGATGTTGTCTACATGGACTTTAGTAAGGCCTTTGACAAGGTCCCACATGGGAGATTAGTTCAGAAGGTTCAGTCAATGGGTATCCATGGAAAGGTTGTAAACTGGATTCGAAATTGGCTGAGTGGGAGAAGACAGAGAGTGGTTGTGGATGGTTGTTTCTCTGATTGGAGACCTGTGACTAGTGGTGTGCCTCAGGGATCTGTGTTGGGGCCATTGTTGTTTGTTGTATATATTAATGATCTAGAAGATTATGTGGTAAATTGGATTAGTAAGTTTGCGGATGACACTAAGATTGGAGGTGTAGTGGACAGCGAGGAAGGCTTTCAAAGCTTGCAGAGGGATCTGGACCAAATGGAAAAATGGTCCAGAAAATGGCAGATGGAATTTAATGCAGACAAGTGTGAGGTGTTGCATTTTGGAAGGACAAATCAAGGGAGGACATACACAGTAAATGGTAGGGTACTGAGGAGTGCGGAGGAATGAAGGGATCTGGGAATTCAGATACATAATTCCCTGAAAGCAGAGTCACAGGTAGACAGGGTTGTAAAAAAGGCTTTTGGCATCCTGGCATTTATAAATCAAAGTATTGAGTATAGGAGTTGGAATGTTTTGGTTAGGTTGTATAAGTCATTGGTGAGACCAAATTTAGAATATTGTGTGCAGTTCTGGTCGCCGAACTACAGGAAGGATGTCAGTAAGATTGAAAGAGTGCAGAGGAGATTTACAAGAATGTTGCTGGGTCTTCAGGAGTTGAGTTACAGGGAAAGATTGAGCACGTTAGGACTTTATTCCTTGGAGCCGAGAAGGATGAGGGGAGATATGATAGAGGTTTACAAGATGATGAGGGGCATAGACAGAGTTAATGCAAGTAGGCTCTTTCCACCTAGATTAGGAGAGATAAGTACAAGAGGACATGGCTTTAGGGTGAAAGGGGAAAGGTTTAGGGGGAACATTAGAGGGAACTTCTTCACTCAAAGAGTGGTGGGAATGTGGAATGGGCTGCCATCTGATGTGGTAAATGCGGGCTCATTGTTAACTTTTAAGAGTAAATTGGATAGATACATGGACGAGAGAGGTCTGGAGGGGTATGGGCTGGGACAGGTAAATGGGACTAGCAGAATAATGTTTCAGCACAGACTAGAAGGACTGAATGGCCTGTTTTCTGTGCTGTAGTTTTCTATGGTTTCTATGGTTCTATGGGGAGAAGTTTTCTTCACTCTACTCCAACAACTGGCTTAATCACAGCCTGAATGAACACTACCGACCCATTGCCAGTGTGACATTTCTGTTCCCTACACCCATCAGTCATTTGGCCTTTTTAGCTTAGAACGACTGTTTAAGAGTTGAAAATGGACCTTACTTGCTCTGCTATGTGATAGACAATAGGCTCTGAAAGGACAATTTTAGGATCTCAATATTTGGCAACCTAAGGACCTGAGGAACTTCCAGCATAAAAAATGAGTTGGTTTTATTTCAAGCATGGGGTGAGGTGGGGGTGGAGGTGGGGTTGCTTAAAAGGGGCATTACACTCCTTTGTGTATGCTAATGTGACTTGTGTCATTAGTTAAAGGACCCTTGTGCAGATCTGAGATACTCTGGACAAATCAAGGCTTGGCCTGCTTTAGCCAGTCTTTCAGGAGGTGGATGTCATCTAGTCTGTGGTCCACACTGAGAAGGTTCTTTCATTTCACAGAAGGAGCCTGGCTTCACAGTTTTCATTCAGCTGCTGCCTCCCACCACTCATATCTTACGAATCCCCTGTCCCCTTCCCAAAATGCCTCTTTAGGACTTAACCAGTGGCACAAAAGATTTAGATAATGTCTTCCTGAAAATCTCGTGACTCCATGGTCTTTATTTGTTCTAGCGTATCTCAGCTGGAAACAAATTCAACTATAAATAATCTGCACTGACCCCAGCCTATTAACTTATAATTTTTTTTGATACCCAACCCAACCTCAATATGACCCATATAGTCAAGTTCCTTTGGGCTTGGGTTGGTTAGTCAGGCTCAAGTTTTATACAGCTTGCTCCTCTCTTGGCTCACTGCCATGTGTTACTCATTTGGAGGATCCCACCCAATGTTTGCTATTCAGATTCCAGGCTTGATATCCAATTGAATAGTTTCATCAGCCGGCAGTTCTGACACCATGTTTTAGTATTTTCTCTCATTCATTCACACAGATATTGGAGCCTTGCCAGTTACTTAACCTAACAATAACAAATAAAAGGTACTTCATTTATAAAAGAACTTTCATTGTGCAAGCAAGCATTTCTTTGCTGACTACTTCACAGAATCACAGGCAGTACCATCTCCCTGCAGGCAGACAGTCCCTCCAATGTCCTATCATGATCATAGTTGCAATACACTTAGAACAGATGTCACCTGATTCAATTCTTAAAGTGAGAACTGCCAATATTACATATGTCACACGTTATAGTTCCATGGTCCATTTACCATGTTAAAGTGGCCTAAAGGAAATTGCCGTGAAAATCAGTTTTCAGTCTTGCCCATTCTCACTGCTAACTGGTTCAATTCTGTGTAAACTCCCTTCAAACAGGAACCTTGTGCACAAGAGGAGGCTTCCATCCCTTTGGTGTGGGCAAGCCTTAAAGTCAAGTCCCAGAGTTAAAAGGTCAATGTCTCATCCATTTCAGTTCCCCAAATAGTTTGAATGAGCTGAAAAAGAAAAAAAATAAATCTATGAATGCAGAAGGAAATTAAATGAAATAAAAGGAGGAACCACATCATAGATCAGTGTTGTCTGTTCATGAAAGCATTAGATAGTGACTTGGATGTGGCACTTCCACTGACAGTCCAAAGACTGTCTTCTGAAATGCCAACTTTCACTTCTGGTTTGGAAACTGTGCATTCTTGATATTTTCTGTTTTTGTTTGAAGATGTATTGAGACACTGTCATCACACAAGTGTTGTTCTGTCAATAATTCTCACAGTGTCTGACTCTCCAAATTCATCCCCTACAGGCAACAGTGAATAACATAACCTAATTATAGTCATGCATAGATATGACGCCCATAAAGCCCGTGTAATAATTAACTTCAAACAGTTGCCCAGACAGCTAAAGTGAATTAGTTGGTGCCGCCAATGTAAATGAACAAAGCTTTTAGTTACAATAACACAAAATAATTCTTTTCTCCCTCCAATACGTTCAATATTTTTCACTTCCTGAAAATTTGTGCGAGTAATATGATAGATATGCAGGATGTAAATGCAACAGTAAATTTTAGGAGTTCATAAATTTCCATGATTAATAGTC
The DNA here is from genome assembly GCF_009764475.1 of Pristis pectinata. Taxonomy (NCBI): domain Eukaryota; kingdom Metazoa; phylum Chordata; class Chondrichthyes; order Rhinopristiformes; family Pristidae; genus Pristis; species Pristis pectinata. Next base: position 88,315,765 of record NC_067407.1, on the reverse strand, counting down.
TGTTCATGGCATTTGTAATGCATGCTAATGTTTTGGGCAAGTTAATATTTCCCAATCACTGTTATTTTTCTCACCTCCCATGTCCCTGTTGGTCCTTGCTACTTGCTAATATTGGTGAGCTTGCATTCTCTGTACAGGAACCTTTCCATTTTCTGTTATTGAATTCTATAGAATGGGACAAAAGGGCAGGAATATGAATGAAGCAATGAAGTGGGAAGGTAAATTGGGGTAAAAGAATGTGAATATGATGGGGAAATAGCATTATAGAACATGAACTGGGTAAAAAAGTGGGAATGAACTAGAAATTGGGATAAAAGTCTGGGAGGATGGTGGGGAATAGGGTAACATGAGAACTAATGGGGAAATAGGATAAAACAGTAGCAAATGAATGGGGTATAATGGAAACAAATGGGGGGAAATGAAAAGTGTGAGTTGTGACAGGAGAAGATCCAATTATAAACTCTTTTAATGGAAGCTACCAATATATATCAACAATTTCTCAGCAACAAATGCGAAGGTGTCCCTTCAAAATGTGCCAAAATCAATAAATGAGTGCACGTTCTGCTTAAAGTCTACGAATATTACACTCAGCCTACACTCAAGGATATCTTTTCAAGCCATTGCTTACAATCCTCTTCTGAATTTCCAGCTTGAAGCATTCCATTCTCATTCCCATTCCCATTCCCGAGATGCTGTTCAGGATGGACTTTGTTGTTCCAATGCTTGATCTTGTACTTTGGGTGGAAACACCTGGAAACGTGCTGAGTCAGATTTGGGAATGGAGTAGGAACACGAGGTAGGAGATAACAGCCAGGACCAGCGAGGAGCATCTCATGAGGAGGCATAGTAACAGCGGAGACCTGATGGGACAGGTCAGGGGGTAACTGAGAGTTGTGTTAGGATAAGGAGATTAGATCTGAAGATGAGGAAGAGGAGGATGTCAGAGGGAGAGATTGCTGCTGTGAGATGGAGATAGTCATTTTGGAGGCAGTCATCAGAAACACGATGATCTGATCAGTCTGTTGAAAATGGCAAAACTACAAGTGTCGCGTGTTCTATCCCCCCAAAATTTGCAGGTGACAAAATATCCTTCAGTTGTGAAATAACAACATACCTCCATCTAATTTGATTCAATTGCAAGAAACTGAAAAGTGACATTGTGGTGTGGAAAGCATCAGACAATCCACAAAGGTGTCAGTGGATGGCTGACTTTGACATCTTGGGAGAAGATATTTATTCCCTTCCTACTGGTGTTTCATTATGAAAATGTATTCAGGAACTTGCAAAATATAATATTACAGAGATTACATTTATTACACTTTATCTCCGTACGCCCTGACTCCCATAAGTTATGCCCTCATTCGCTAGCAGAGGTCATTAGGGAGTGGTGTCAAGTGGAGAGACATGTTTGCCTCCTTCACACCCACCATTCCATTCCCCATCCCCCTACGTGGTCGGGAAGTAAGTCTCAAACTGAGTCAAACCAGGCAGTACTTCTGCTCAAAGAAGCAGTGTTAGAAGGGAAGTGGGTCTTTCTGTGGCCTGTTTGCTCTCTCAAACTTGCGAAATTGGGCAGTGGTCAGAGATTGGGATGGAGCAACAAATGAATAGAAATGGAAAGTACGCAATGTAAAATGATCATTTATTTTGAGTATGCAACATCCAAATGGGAAATACTACTGGTCTCCACAGATCGTGCCATTCCATTGTTAATCTTTGGCTCATGCAGAGTGAATAATAGACCACTGTATACTGAATTTGTTGTTTCTTCAGTGCTCCCAAATAGCACTGTAACATTCTAAGGCTTAATTAGTTTCAACTGCTGGAGCTACAATCGCTTTTTTTCAAATGGAAATAGCTATTATTAATAAAACTCTGCTCAGCTTACCACATCTGGTTGGCAAGATGAGGAATAGTCATTGGGTGGATGGCAGTGCTTTCAGTAAGCTGAGATTTTAATAATTTACCACTAAGTTTCCCTCTGACAGGATAATTAGCACACATATCAAACTTGCTAAGTAAAAATGCCAAAGGTGAAATGATAAGGCAGCTCTGTTCCAAACAGAGCCGCAGCCCTGGAACTCAGGCAAAGAATTTTCAATGAACTACTTGGACTCAACACGCAGGGGGAGGGAGCAGCTCAGCAGCCACGGCAGCTGCTGAGAACTCAGAACGAAGAGAGCAACAAGACGTCAGTGGTGCACCGCATGTTCTGCTTCCTGGAATCCAGTTGGCATCTTCTCAAACCTCCCTCCCCAAATTCTGCATCCTTCTGCATTATGTCCATAAGACAGGACTTAGAGTCATTAGGGTCATGGGAATCGTAGAGTTGCACAGCACAGAATGGGACCTTCAGCCCACAACATCCAATCTGACCTTTTTGCCCATCTACACTAATTTCATTTACCCACATTAGGTCTGTATCCATCCATGCCTTGTCTATTCAAGTGTATGAACAGTGCCCATTATAGCTTCAGGACACCCCAAAGTTCTTTACAGCTTTATAGCCAAAGAGCTGCTCTTTGAATTGTGGCCACTGTGGTAACAGGAGCAAACATGATGGCAATGCGCACACAGCAAGCTCCCACTGTCAGCAAAATTATGACGATTGGAGTACATTTTTAATGACGTTGATTGAGAGATGAATACTAACCAGACTATTGGGAATAACCTCCTCATGGTTTTGAAAATGTCGCATGGGATCTTTCACACACATCTGTGAAGGCATAAATAACCGCAGATTAAAGTATCACTCAAAAGACTGCACATTCAGCAATGCCAACTCCTTCAGTACAGCATCACAGAGTCAGTCGAGTACATGCGCTGTGATGTTTACATGGTGAAACACACTGTCATTTTACTTCTGGATGGATCTTGGATGAGGCATTAATCCAAGGTCCCGTCTGCTCTCTCAGGTGGACACAAACAATCCCACAGTGCAATTTCAAAGGACGTGAGCTATCCTTTATCCTGGGCAATATTTATCTTCATATCAATAAGAAGCAATCTAATATGTAGAATCACTTACTGTAGAAGTTTAAGGATGAGAACAAAGATGATAGTTTTTACAAAGATTTATTCAATAAATTCATGTATCTGTCTGATTTTCAGTGAGGAAAGAATGTGCTTGAAACCAGCTTTGTCTAAACAATCCCTGCTAGTTTCTTATGCTCTCCATTTTCTTTCAAAAGCAAGTATCCAGCACAAGAGATTCAGGCTTGTATGCTAAATTGGATTCGGTCATTTCAGTAGTCCCATTAATATTGACCACCAGCATCCACTTGTGGGACTGGAAAACTTTGCATCTTTCCTTCCAGTCCCTGTTCTCACTGCACTCTCACACTTAACATGCACATTGCCTCACCGCATGGGAGAAGGTAATCTGAAAGTGTCAAAAGCTATTGGATGCATCATGATAGGTCTCTGATTAATTGACCTTCTACACCTTTGCATAAAAATATTGAGGGGTTACTGCTGCAGCTGAGAGTTACTGGAATACCTTTTAGGAATTTTGCCATTTCTGCCCTGCTTGATAATCCTAGTGGCAAGGGCATGAAGAGGGAGTCACTGTCATCTTCTGCCATTTTCTTTGCAAAGTCAATGCAAAAGGCCTTCATCATCTCCCAAAGTGTTGTTACAGCCAATGAAATGGTACTGATGTCCCTTTGTTGTTATAGTGTAGAAGATTTGAGTTGAGGAACATTCCACCAAGAGCAATGTTAATAACCAGATGATCTGTTTTCGGTGTTGGCTGAAGGATAAATGCTATCCATGTCTTTTTTGGCACAGGAAACCATTCTGCCCATTAATTCCATACTGATTCTTAGAGCAATTCCATCCATCATTCCCACTCCCATACAACCCATTCTCTCTCGCATGTCCATTAGCTCACCTCTGATTAGAGAAACAAAGGACTGCAGATGCTGGAATCTAGATGAAAAACACGATGATGCTGGAGGAACTCAGCAGGCCAGGCAGGATCTGTGGAGAGAAGCAGGCGGTCAACGTATTGGGTCAGAAGAAGGGTCCTGACCCGAAACGTTGACCTCCTGCTTTTCTCCACAGATGCTGCCTGGCCTGCTGAGTTCCTCCAGCATCATCATGTTTTTCAGCTCCCCTCTGATTGTCCCATCAGCAACTGCACCAGGGGTAATTCACAGAAGCAAACTAACCTACCAACCAGCATTTGTGAGCATGCAGGGGAAACAAACACAGTCACAGGGGAAAACGTGCAAACTCCATACAGACAGTACCAGAGATCAGAATTAAATCCCAGTCGCTGGAGTTGTAAAGCACCAGCACTATGCCACCCAAAATATTTCTTCAAAGTAATGGCACAGGATGGTTTATGATGGAAGGCAGAGCCTTGATATAATGTTTCATCCAAGCAAACCTCCAAGAGCGCAATATCTCCTCTGTGCTGCACCGGAACTTCACCCTCTATGCTTTCAGTCAAATCTCTGGAGGAGGAGATGAACCCACAACCTTGGAAAACAGAAAACAGAGCTGACTAAGTCAATTAATGGAGAACAGAGCTGACTAAGTACAACATAAAGGAGTGGATCTGAATAAATGAAACAGGGTGGTGAGATGCAGCTTATCAGCACTTGAATTGGAAAGTAAATGGAGTGTTCTTTTCTTCATCCTTCTAACTGCACCTGTACTTTTTTTTTTGGTTTAAAATATACCTCACATTTCAACTTCTTGTCCAATTCTGATGAAAACCAGGCCTGACATTAACACACATAAACAGCCTAATCATTTGTGGCAGGACATGTAAAATCCCTTTGAACCTTGGTTACATTATTAACTGACTCTCCTTCTAAACACATCCAGCTGTATAAAGTTCGGCTGGGTGAAGAAGCATTGCAGGTTCATCCCGTGAAAGATAGGCATGAACCAAGTGTTCGACAGTCAACAATAAGAAGAAAACAGGAGATTTGCCAACTATTCCCAGCTTCCAAATACAGCGAGGTGCCCGGGGGATGAAAATCTTGTTGCTGGTGAATAATGATCAATGGACAGCCGCTGGCTACTGTTTTAATATTAAGATCCATCCCTGCTGTCTCATTTACTTCAAATTGAAGCAACAAATTTAAACAAGCTTTATGCAGCTGTATTTTTCCAGGAGTTTAAGTCTTTTCAGAGGTCAATAACTTTAAATGTGGCTGTAACAGACAAAAACTTCAGAAGGATCCACTTTTACTTTAATGGAGTTTGCTTTTGCAAACCTTCTGACAGGTCTCTTGTTTTGGCTCCTATACCCTGCTGAGGGCAGTGACATTTTACAAAGGGTCCAAGCCGTCAACCTTACTTGTCAACGCAAGCATTTATTCTTCATGTGTTAAGCATGGTTTAAGGGGCTTAGGTTTTCCTCCCCAGTGATCACAATCCAGCAACCCCACCTCTCCCACAATCCAGGGCAATTGATCAGCATGTCTTGGATTGGGTGAGGAGGAACGCAACTTTGGGAAATGCTCCCACACATCCCTCCCTTTATGCAGCCTCCAACTAATTATTCCTACTGGAATTTATAATTCCCACCTTTCCAACTGGAGATTGAGCAAGTAGCAAATAGTGTCCTTCAGGGGCTTGACTGGGCAAATTCTCTCGAGCTAGCTTACACCAAAGAGTCCCAGATAAGGAGTAGGTCTTTTAGGACTTAGATGAGGAGAAATTTCTGCATTCAGAGGATCGTAAATTTTTGTAATTCTTCATTTCAGACAACTGTGGACTCTCAATTGCTGATTATTTTCAAGACTGAGATTGATAGAATTTTGGAAGCTAAAAGAAGGAAGTGATAAGGGGACCAGCTGGGAAAATGGAAAGGATGTGAACATCAGCCGTAATCTCACGGGAGGGCCGTGCACACTTGGAGGCCTGTAGCTCATTCCTACTGCTATTTCTAATGTTCTGGTTACCTCATATAAAAATGCATTGCAATGTATCGCAGTCACAGGCTTTCAGATTTTTATTTTCTGCTTTATGTTCTTCCTTTGTTTTATTGTTCACTTGCATATCTTGATCATCTTTTTTTTGATTCTGTTTTGGTTTACTCATCTTATTCTTACCTTTTTACTTCCTCTTATTCAATCACAAAATATACATTGAATTTTTTTATTCCAAAATAAACTTTATTCATCATAAAACCGGCACGGTAGCGTAGTGGTTAGCGCGACGCTATTACAGCACCAGCGATCGGGGTTCGATTCCCGTCGCTGTCTGTAAGGAGTTTGTACGTTCTCCCCGTGTCTGTGTGGGTTTCCTCCGGGTGCTCTGGTTTCCTCCCACATTCCAAAGACGTACGGGTAGGTTAATTTGGGTTTAAAAAATGGGTGGCGCGGACGCGTTGGGCTGGAAGGGCCTGTTACCATGCTGTAAGTAAAATTTAAAAAAAACAAACTATATACAACAATAAAACAGTACAAACCTTTACATTCATGTACAGATCCATCATTAGTGTTACCTTTTTATATATAAAAAAACACAGCACCGATGCCACTCGTGTGGCTCCCTGGGGGGCTACCCAATCCTGTATTTACAATATTTAAGTGGATACATCATAAATCTGGTAAACATGTGCTCCTAATTTGGGCAGGTATGGTAGTGTAGTGGTTAGCCTAACACTATTACAGCGCCGGTGACACGGGTTTAATTCCTGCCACTGTCTGTAAGGTTCTCTGTCTGTATGTTCTCCCCGTGTCTGCATGGGTTTCCTCTGGGTGCTCCGGTTTCTTCCCACATTCCAAAGAAGTATGAGTTAGGAAGTTGGCGCCGGAAGCATGGCAACACTAGCAGGCTGCCTCCAGAACACTTTACGCAAAAGATGCATTTCACTGTGTGTTTCGATGTGTATGTGACTAATAAAGATATCTTATCTTCTTGTGTTCTTCTGAAGTACTTTCTTTGCTGCAACATTACATCTCACCTCCAGGATGCTTCCTGCAGGAATGGAGTTAATCTTCAGAACCAGTGGGTCCATATATCAGGAGCACCCTGCAGACACAGGGAGAACATACAAACTCCTTACAGACAGCGGCTGGATTTGAACCCAGGTCGCTGGTGCTGTAATAGTGTTATGCTAACTGCTACATGCCTGGCCTATATCAAACTGGCCCAATATCAAACAAAATTTGACGCCAGACTAAATAAGGACACACTAGGACCTGAATAAGGGTTTGATCAAAGAGGAAGTTTTTAAGGAATAACACTCCATTGGTTGCAGTCATACCTCACAAAAAGAAAGTTTGTTAGGGTTGTTGGAGGTCAATTATTCCAGCCCAAGGACATTACCACAGGAGCTTCTAAGGGCAATGTCCTAGGCCCAACCAGCTGCTTCGCCATAAGGTCAGAGGTGGGGACATTCATTGGTGATTGCACAATATTTAATGCCATTTTCAACCCCTCAGCAATGAAGCAGCCTATGCCAACATTACATTCAAGCCATTAACACTAATCCTACACTAACCAACTTTATTCTCCCACATTCTCATCAGCTACCCCCAAGTTCTACCACTCACTTACATACTAAGGAGCAAGTTACAGTCGCCAACTAACCTGCAGGTCTGTGGGATGTGGGAGGAAACCGGAGCACCCGGAGGAATTCCACATCGGTCGCAAGGAGAATGTGTGAATCCCACATAGACAGCGCCCAAGGTTGGGAATGAACCTGGATCGCTGGAGTTATGAGGGAACAGCTCTGCTAGATCCCCTACTCTGCTGCCCTCCTTCCATTCCTTTTGTCTTCTCCATTCCTTTGAGTGTTATGAAAATCAGAGTCGATATATCCCTTAAGCACGACTTGCTGAAATTAATAATGTAATGAGATAAGGTAATTGCCAAAGTCTGAAACCATTTAAAACACAGCAGGACAGGAGGAAATATTTTTGGCTCCTTTTCAATGCATAACTTGGAACGGGCAGAATGGGCTTTTTCACCTCTACCTTCTGAACTGGTGAAAGTGCAACACAGGCAGGGAAGGGGAATGTAAGCAATCGAAACAATATCAGGCAAAGAATGTTAAAGCAAATAAGCAGTAAAAGTAAGTGAAAACATTATGTGCCTCTGCCTTTTCCGAATTATGTTTTGATAAATTAAAACAGGAAGGAAAAAAATTGGGTTATCCCACTTTTTATTCCTGCTGTGGGAATTGTAATACAATCCCAAGCTCATTACAGAAGAGCAAGGGCTGAAGATAATGAGAGATGAGCACACCTATATTACCAATTTCCAAGAGGAAATCTGAAAAGAATTCTTGGAGCACCTGGTGTTCCCATGTGTCAACTGAGGCTCATTTCTTTAGCATCAAACAGAAAACTGGGAAGCAATCAGTAATTGTGACCATGCAACGTTGCTGAAGCAGTTAATGAGCCACTTGACTGCTTAAAAATAATGAAACAGCCGTGTTCTGAGCTGTGGAGTGACCGAGGAAGCTCCAATGGGGTTAGAAAGCATTGAGAAATGTGCACGTATCTTGGCCGAGAGAAACATGGCTCCAAGTATACAAAACCATGACAAGGATGAAGGCTTACCTGAGTGCCTGATAGAAGGCCTGGAGGAGAAGCAGGAAATGCTGGAAGTGCTGAGTGGATTGGGCTGAAATGAGGAGAGAAACAAATAGGTTTCAGGTCTTCCATCAGGCCCAGGAGAAAATAGTGACTTCAAACTTGAGCATCAAGAGATAAATCGGAGAATGGATTTTGGTCGTTGGGGAGTTGTGCATTTTTTTAGTTAGAAGCTGAGAAAGGAAACACATAGAAAAAGGGGAAAAAAACCATACATATGTTGTACACCGTAGTGCCTCTAGAGCTTTGTAATCAATAAGTGTAGTCCTGTTCTAATAAAGGGTCTTTGACCTGAAAGGTTAATTGTTTTTCATCCCTGCTTGACCGGCTGAGTTTTTCCAACAATTTCTGTTATTATTTCAGATTTCCACCATCTGCAGTTTTTATTTGATTTTCGTTCTGTGTAGTCACTGCCATTGGAAAATTAAAAACATATTTATACAGAGCAAGCTCCATCAAATAGGAAAGTGATAACACCATAGGACCATAGAACTGTACAGCACAATACAGGCCCTTTGGCCCACAATGTCGTGCCAACCTTTAAACCATGCCTAAGACTACCTAACCCCTTCCTCCCATACATCCCCCTATTTTAAATTCCTCCATATGCTTATCTAACAATCTCTTGAATTTGACCAATGTACCTGCCTCCACCACCGCCCCAGGCAGCGCATTTCATGCCCCAACCACTCTCTGGGTAAAAAAACCTTCCTCTGATATCTCCCTTGAACTTCCCACCCATTACTTTAAAGCCATGCCCCCTTGTATTGAGCATTGGTGCCCTGGGAAAGAGGTGCTGGCTGTCTATTCTATGTATTCCTCTTAATATTTTTTATACCTCTATCATGTCTCCCCTCATTCTCCTTCTCTCCAAAGAGTAAAGCCCTAGCTCCCTTAGTCTCTCCTCATAATCCATACTATCTGAACCAGGCAACATCCTGGTAAATCTCCTCTGCACCCTTTCCAACGCTTCCACTTCCTTCCGATAATGAGGCGACCAGAACTGAACACAGTACTCACGTGGTGATCTAAACCAGGTCTTGTAGAGCTGCATCATTACCTCGTGGCTCTTAAACTCAATCCCACGATTTATGAATGCTAACATCCCATAGCTTTCTTCACTACCCTATCCACCTGTGAGGCAACTTTCAGTGATCTGTGGATATGAACCCCCAGATCCCTCTGCTCCCTCCACACTACCCAGAATCCTGCCATTAACTTTGTACTCTGCCTTGGAGTTTGTCCTTCCAAAGTGTACCACCTCACACTTCTCTGGATTGAACTCCATCTGCCACTTTCTCAGCCCAGCTCTGCATACTATCACTATCCCTCTGGAATCTTCACAGTCCTCCACACTATCCACAATACACCGACCTTTGTGTCATCTGCAAACTTGCCAACCCACCCTTCTACCCCCTCATCCAAGTCATTAATAAAATCACGAAAAGTAGAGGTCCCAGAACCGATCCTTGTGGGACACCACTAGTCACAGCCTCCAATCCGTAGTGCACTCCCTCCACCACAACCCTCTGATTTCTACATGCCAGCCAATTGTTGAATCCACACGGCCAAGCCTCCCTGGATCCCCTACCTTCTGACCTTCTGAAGAAGCCTACCATGTGGAACCTTGTCAAATGCCTTACTAAAATCCATGTAGTTCATATCTACTACACTACCCTCATCAATCTGCCTGGTCACTTCCTCAGAGAATCCTATCAGGCTTGTGAGACATGATATGCCCTTCACAAAGCCATGCTGGCTGTCCCTAATCAGAGCATGATTCTCTAAATGCTGATAGATCCCATCTCTAAGAATCCTTTCCAACAGCTTGCCCACACAGATGTAAGGCTCACTGGTCTATAATTCCCTGGACTATCCCAACTACCTTTTTTAAATAAGGGGACAACATTTGCCATCCTTCAATCCTCCGGTACATTCCCGTGGACAACGGGGACTCAAAGATCCTAGCCAATGGTTCAGCAATCTCCTTCCTCGCCTCGCGGAGCAGCCTGGGGAATATTCCGTCGGGCCCCGGGGACTTACCTGTCCTAATATTTTCTAACAGCTCCAACACATCCTCTCTCTTGATATCTACATGGTCCAGAACATTAACCTTACCAACACTGTCCTCAGTGTCATCAAGTCCCCTCTCCTTGGTGAATACTGAAGAGAAGTATTCATTGAGGACCTCACCCACTTCCACAGCTTCCAGGCACATCTTCCCACCTTTGTCTCTAATCGGTCCTACCTTTACTCTCGTCATCCTTCTGCTCTACACATAAGTGAAAAAAGCCTTGGGATTTTCCTTAACCCTACTCGGCAAGGCCTTTTCATGTCCCCTTCTTGCTCTCCTCAGTCCCTTCTTAAGTTCCTTCCTTGCTACCCTATATTCCTCATGAGCCCTATCTGATCCTTGCTGCCTACACCTTATGTGTGCTGCCTTCTTCCTCCTAACTAGTTGTTCCACCTCTCTTGTCACCCATGGTTCCTTCACCCTGCCATTCTTTCTCTGCCTCACCGGAACAAATTTATCCCTAACATCCTGCAAGAGATCACTGAACAACGACCACATCTCCATAGTACATTTCCCTTCAAAAATGTCATCCCAATTGACACTCGCAAGTTCTAGCCTTATAGCCTCATAATTTGCCCTTCCCCAAATAAAAATCTTCCTGTCCTCTTTGCTCCTATCCCTGTCCATGACAATGCTAAAGGTTAGGGAGCGCTGGTCACTATCCCCAAAATGCTCACCAACCGAGAGATCTGTCACCTGACCCGGTTCATTACCTAATACTAGATCTAATCATCTCATAATCGGCTTTTGAGAGACTGATTGAGAAATAAATATTGACCTACGACTGTCCTCCCCACTATCGACACATTTTGCAATGCATTTTAAATTGTTACCAATGAATTTCTTTAACTGTATTTATACTTAAAGACAATTGTGGGGTTTGAATTCTGCCTATATACACAGATACAATTTTGGTGAAAACTAAACACTTGAAGTAAAGATCTGAATAAATGTCCTTTGAACATTTACTTTACTTAGTTAATCTTGGCTGCATCAATTACTATTGCAGACTGTTTGATGCATTGTTTCCGAATATTACAAAGCATTTCATGTCTCATTAATTACTTTCCAAATTCATTGATGTAGGAAACCCAGCAGCCAACTTGTGCAGAGCAACTCCCATAAACACTCACATATAAGCCGGCAGACCTCTTTTGCTGAAGGATATCAATGAAACAAATGGGTTTTGATTAACTATCCAATAATTTCACTGTCATCATTACTGGGACCAGATTTAATTCTTGTTTATTTATTAATAGAATTTAAGGTAGCTCGAGATCATTAGTCCAGAAATTTATCACTGCATCAGCCTAGATTTTTGTGTTACAGTCTCCAGAATGGCACTTGAACCCACAATCTTCTGAATCAGAGGCAAAAGTATTAACAATTTAGCCACAACTGAAACTTAAAGTGAGGGTTGCTGATTTCATTTTAGTTTTCTCTTAATCAATATATGATTCGGTCTGCTATTTAAGAAAAATCTTAAACGGGTGAACGCTAAAGGAAAAGAATATCTCTGCCATATATTGCAATGATTTATCTACAGGACTGTTTGGAGCTGCTGTCTTGCAGATGAGGTCTTGCTTGACTACCATACAAATTGCTTCTGTGGAGATGTGCACTGCGCTTCTCCCCAGTCCCATCCTCTTCGCACATCTGAATATAGAAGCCACATTTAACATCCCCTCCCACTTCCAAGGCATGGACTTTAATTCAATATGACCACATGAGGTGGGATTTACTAATATAACACAAGCCTAGATTGAAATTAAATATAATGGATAGCACAATACAAAACAGATGGTGCAATCCAGGAATAAAAGGATCATTTTCACCTTCTTTGCTTGGATTAAAGTGAAAAGGTTAAACATCAAGCGAATGGTCCATTTCACCAGATTACACAGGCAGTGAAACTGAAAGTCTACCACAAAATGTTGATCCATAATCCACCTATCTGCTGAACTTTCCTTATCTTATATTAAATCTCACCCAACCGGGCCAAATCTATCATTTTAATTTGCTTGACAGCAAGTCAAGTTATAGCTGATATGTATTTTAGTGATTTTTGTACTAAATTTGTGCCTTAGATTAAATTTCTACCTTTCGGTGAAGTGAGGCTAAAGAAAATGCCAGATACCAGAAATCTGAAATAAAAATTAACACGCTGGATATATTCAGCAGGTCAGGCTGCATCTGGAGCAGAGAAATAGAGTTAATTTCTGAAATCAATGATCTTTTATCAGAATGCTCTCCTCTCTTTCACATTGTCTGATGGATGGTCACTGGCCTGATGTTTCCTATCCTGCTGAGAGATTCCAGCATTTTCAGTTTTCATTACACATTTGGAGCTGTTAACGTAACATTTAGTGGTGACAGCTTGAAGTAACAACTGTCCCAGGACATGGCCTTGAATCCCAATTCCTCATGTGGTGAATTTCTAATCCAAGCAGTCACAAAGGGGGACACTGATTGAAGACTAGGGATTTCCTCCATACTGAAATACTTACGTTTGCCCACCATCAATAGAGGAGTCGGTTGTACATGGAGAATTAAGGACTGAGACCGCAGTTGTCTTTAATTCATTGAAAGCACATTGGGCGGTAACTGAGCGAGGCGCTACTGCCAATGTAGAGCTAAAATAGTGAAAATAATGATAAGGAAAATCAGGACAACAATCCTGTGACAGAACTTCTACAATCAATGCTCTCTTATACATTGAGATCAATCCCTCACAAAGGCATACTCTTTTTAATACGTCCATGAGAACTGTTGTCTACATTATACTACAGAGAATTGATATTCATTATTTTCCTCAATTTAAAATATTGCATTTTATTTTCAAATCACTTCATGATCTCAGCCTTTTCCACCTCTATTAGCTCCTCCACCCTTCCAACCCTCCTGCATTCTGGCCTCCTACATAATCCTGGTTTTAATCACCCAACTATTTTTGGGCAACTCCCACCTACCTAGCCCCAGATATCTTGAAATTCCCTCCCTATATCCCAACACCTTTTTGCCTCTCTTCCATTAAGATGGTCTTCAAGTTCGACTTATTTGAACAAGCTTTGCTCCTATATCTTCCAATATCTTTTTGTTATTTTCTGGGTATTGCTCAATATTGAACCATGCTTGGTAATTGTTTCTATGAACTTAAATTAAACTTGAATTATTCTGTTCAAGTTTCACCAGCAATTTAAACTCATTGCTATGTTATAGCCATTTTATAAATGAGTATTTGATATTGTTATGAAATATAAAACCTTGTCTCTTATGCCATCCTTGCAGATATTTAAGATCATGTGACATAACATGAATGCAGAGTTTGAAACCTTTTCTATTAGTCTCTGTTATTTGCCATTGGCCTTTGCTTCATAGGACAAAGCAGTAAAGGGTTATGGTATGAATATACAGATTAGATATTCCTGCAGCACACCACTGCATTGAAAACCTAAACTTTTTTGAAATAAATGACATCTTAAAGAAGAAATAAACTTGTACTTGCTTACAACACATATTCAAATTGAGAAATTTTGATGTCAGAAATATTAGTTATCTGTAAACAAGTACCTGATACCTTTTCATGACATTATCACTGAAGTCATCTCAACAGCACTTCATGTTCAATGAGTGTCCACTCCTGTTAGTTTCCAGGTAAAAACAATAACTTTTACCAAATGTCAGTGAGATGACAGACCATTTGATCTGTGTATTTCTGGTAAAATTGTTTGAGGAAGACTGTTAGCTTACCATCCTCCAAAACCTTCAAGTTTTTCCGTGAGATCTTTTGAGGTAGGCTGGTTAGCATCTCTTTCCAAGGTTGGCATCAGTGGCTGTGCAGCTGTCTCTTTGAGCTACACTTAAAGTTTTAACTACATCTTGAAATCTCGTTCTTCTCCAAAGCCTCCTGATTTAGGGGCAAATGCAATCTCAGCTAATTGGAGCTCACACCTCAGTCTTTACCTTTCAATCAAAATAAATGAAATGCAAATTTATTCCTTTGTTTCAAAGGGGCCAAAATTATTCTGTTCAAGTTTCACCACTGAATTTCACCACATTATCAGCTTTTACCATGCTATTGTGTCATTGCTTCTTCTACCTCTCTGTCCTACCTGTCCATTGCTCTAAATGCTCCTCAATATGTACCTGGAGTGTTATGTGGTATTAAACTATCAACTTCATTCCTCAGGCAAGTAAAGTTCTTTGTTGGCACATAAATTATAAATGCTATCAAATTGTCAATACACTCAATTAGCAGTTAGTTGTACTGAGTTAGTTGGAACTGAGAGCATATTTTATTTCAAAAATATTACTTTATTCAATGAGCTGCCAGAGAAAATAGTTGAGGCAGGTACAATAACAACACTTAAAAGACATTTGGATAAGTATATGGATAGGAAAGGTTTAGAGGGATACGGGCCAAATGGGCAAATGAGACGAGCTTAAGTAGGCACCTTAGTCGGCATGGATGTGTTGGGCCTAAGGTCCTGTTTGTATGCTGTATTACTCTACAACTCATAACTTTCACAAGTATATAACATAGTACATTAATGTGTCACCATTCATAGTGCAAGCAATATTCCATTTACATTATTTCAGTATGATATCAATTTTTCATTACATACAGTCTGAGGGATTGTTAACACAGGTTCCAGTTCCTCATTTGGTGGGGCAGCCTTAAACTGTATGCTTCACCACAGAGCCTTTGCAATGGCTGCACCAACCTTCAATGTGTCCCTTAGCATGTAGCCCTGGACCTTGGAATGTACCAGTCCACATGGCTGGGGGTGTTTTTCACCCAGATGATAAACTTCCAGTAATACTTGTGTTTGTCTCAATGGGTATCCCTGAGGACAGCCTCCAGAGACAGAGTCTTGTGTTAGGCAGCAAGTGAGCATGAACATTGACAAAGACCACTGCATCCCTTTCCAGTCTTTCTTGGTCAATGCATATTCCAGCAAGAATTGCTTGACAGTCTTATCCACAATGCATCCACATCCAAGGCAGTTTGTGGTGGTGCTGAGCTTCTGACTGTACACGAGAAATCTTCTTACCACCAGACAAACAACTTGGTGCTTATTTGAAAGATCTGCTGAGGAGGCATTCTGTCAAATCAAGGTCTGCTCAGGGAGCAATAGTAATGTATATAATTAATGCTCTTATAATTGAGTGCATTTGGTGATAGTTGCTTTCCTCCAAGCCAACAGGGGTCACAATGCTTTTGAGGGCTTATTTTGTGTCATTGTTTTACTCTTTGGCAGAGTCCATTTTAGTTGTTAGCAGACATGTGCACTCAGCAGGCTTAAAGAAGATAAATAAACTTCCTTAAGTACAAATTCTGCCTGTTATTGTTTTTCCCTTTGTACTACCTCGATGTAGTAATGATGTGAAATGATCCGTGCAAAATAAAGTTTTTCACTGTTTCTCGGTACATTGATTCATAGTCATAGGGTCATACATCATGGAAACAGGCCCTTTGGCCCAACTTGTCCATGCTGACTGGGTTGCCCAGTGAGCTAGTCACATCTGCCCACATTTGGCCCTTAGCCCTCAAAACCTCTCCTATCCATGTACTTATCTAGATGGCTTTTAAGTGTTGCTAATCAGCCCGCCTCAACCACTATTTCTGGAAGCTCATTCCAAACACGCACCACCCTTTGTGTGAAGAAGTTACCCCTGATGTCCCTTGACATGTGACAATAATAAACCAATTATCACTTTTTTCATATGTTAACATGTAACAAATTAGCTACAAGAAATTTTGTTCCCAAAGTTAGTTAGGACTGAAGAGAAACTCTTGTTCAAATACAAATGGATGGAGAGAAAGAAAGTCTCACAACCATTTGCTTTTTAAAAAAGGAAAATAATGAGGAGAGAGAAATGACCACAACAATCGGCTTGATTGCAATATTTGACATTCAGACTCAGACAGCAAAGGACAATCTCAATAAATTGTCGCTATCTTTGCTGCAAATGACATCAATGATGAAAATAAACAGCGGTCGATGCTAATTAGTGTGATGAGAACTCCTACATATAGTTAACTGAGAAACTTTCGCATGAAGAAATGATCATAAAAATTTAATGAGTTTGTGGGTTTGTTGAAGAGCCACTTTAACCCAAAGGCTGGAGAGTTCATGCAAAGATTTAAGCTGGATTCACAGTTAAGAAAATCTAACAACACAGTGCATGAGTATGTAGCTGAACTGAAAGATGACTGTAGTTCTATGGCAGACCACTCACAGAGATGCCAAGGAATCATTCATGACTTGATCCAGAAGAAGTAGTTATCAGTGATGAATCTGATATTTGGAAACATGCTGAAAATTGCCCAGACATTGGAATTAGCAATTTTCTTAACTGTGAATCCAGCTCCAATCTTTGCATGAACTCTCCAGCCTTTGGGTTAAAGTGACTCTTCAACAAATCCACAAACTCATTAAAATGTGCAGTAAGGCTGGCTGTCCTATGCAACACTGTGCACACAGAACAAGTGGAAAACTGAGATTCTTTTAAAAAGTTAAACAAAGATTGTCACTGATCTAGATGGAAACACACATGGTGCCTGAATGTTGGTCCAAAGGCCACATCACCTAGGCTTGTAGAACGAAACATAAAGTTGAGTAAGCTAAGTAAAAGCAAGATATTAAAGGAAGGCACTCAAAGCTTCCTAAGTTTCCAGTATTCTTACCTCATAAAAGAAGCAATGAAGATTGTAATACACAAGGTATGTTCACAATGTTTATTGAAAAGGGGCCTGATTTAACAAAGATAGTAACATTGATTATTGTCATGAAAGTGAATGGTAGAGATGTTACATTTGAACTTGACACTGGGTGCAGGGTTATGCCGGTGAACTAGACTGAATATGAGTTGGGAGACAAGCGGCGCGGTAGTGTAGCAGTTAGCGTAATGCTATTACAGCGCCAGTGACCCGGGTACAATTCCCACCGCTGCCTGTAAGGGGTTTGTACGTTCTCCCTGTGTGTCTGTGTGGGTTTCCTCCTGGTGCTCCGGTTTCCTACCACATTACAAAGACATACAGGTTAGGAGCTGTGGGTATGCTATGTTAGTGCCAGAAGAGTGGCAACGCCTGTGGGCTGCCCTCAGCACATTCTCAGTAATGCAAAAAGACGCATTTCACTGTGTGCTTCGATGTACATGTGACTAATAGATAACTATCTTTTCTTATCTTATCTTAAATGAATTTGCTAAACCTGAAAACCTATACAGGGGAATGCACAGAAGTAGATGGAGCTGCTGACATGACAATGAAATACCAAAGGCAGACTAAACATTACTACTGGTAGTTGTTGCAGACTCTCAACAAAACCTATTGGGAAGAGGCTGGCTGAAAAATTCCACTGTGTTGGAGGAACTTTCATCACATTAAGATGGTTGAGGAAGGAAGATTGTAGCAGACGCTGGGGAGGTAAAAAGAGGTTTGAAGGGCACCCTAGCCAAAATGCATGTTGATCCTGACGCTACACCCAAGTTCCTCAATTCAAGGTCAGTGCTTTACATAATGAAACCAGAATTTGAGGCAGAAATTGGCTTTTCAGAAAATAAATAATTGAAACTTTGAATTACTCTGAATGGGCAGCACCCATTGTGCCAGTGCTAAAGTGTAATGGATCCATCAGGATTTGTAGAGATTATAAAATGATTGTAAATTGAGTCTTATGCCTAGAACAGAATCCCAGAATAGAAGATTTATTTGCAGCTTTATCTGGAGGACAGCAGTTCACTAACTTGGATATGAGTCATGCATTTCAACAGACAGTGTCAGAGGATAAGTCTAAGAAGCTTTTGACTGTCAACACTCTCAGGCTTATTCACATGTAGCGGACGTTTTGTCTGCGCTTGCTATCTTTCAGAGAACCATGGAAGGGTTGCAGCAGGGCATTCCCAGGGTTGCTCTATACTTGGACAATATCCTAGTTACAGGAGCCTTCAGAGATGAACTCCTGAGGAATCTGGAAGAAGCGTTGAACAAACCGGAAAAGCCAGGCCTATTTTTAAAGAGAAGTGAGTGTATTTTCTTGGCGATTGTATTACAGTACTTGGGACACAGTGGGGCCACTAAAAGGCTACACCCAGTCCAAGAGAAGGTAAAAGCCTGTACTCCTGCCCCAACTAATATAACCAAGCTAAAGACAAATCTGGAATTGTTGAATTATTATAATAAATTCTGGCAAAATCTTGCAACAGTCTGAAATCCATTGCACCAATTATTGTGGAAGGATGTGAGGTGAAGGTGGATGGAAACTTAAGGAAAGACTTCTGTGTATCCTGAAGAATGACTTCATTCTGCTCATGTGCTCATTGACTCCTCTACAGATGGAAAGTTAATCCTATCTTGTGACATGTCAC
This sequence comes from Pristis pectinata, assembly GCF_009764475.1. Lineage (NCBI taxonomy): Eukaryota > Metazoa > Chordata > Chondrichthyes > Rhinopristiformes > Pristidae > Pristis > Pristis pectinata. The sequence continues at coordinate 88,296,754 of NC_067407.1, read as the reverse complement.
CATACGGTGCTGGTGCTGAGTTGTCCCATCAGATGGAAGATGGTTCTGAAAAACTGATAGGATTTATGTCCAGAACAGTGACAGCAGGAGAGAAATGTACTCTCAGCTGGGTAAAGAAGGTTTAGTGATCATGTTTGGAGTGCGGTGGCTCCATAAGTACATTGATAGACAGCACTTCACCATTTACGTTGATTTCTCTGTTCCATGAAATGAAGCTAGTACCTCAAGTGGTTTCTCCACAAGTTTAGGAATGAGCTTTGACCTTGAGACCAGATGAATATTCTACTGTTTTCAAATTGCAGATGCTCACTTGTGTTCCGGTGCCGGAAACAACCGCTGATGAAGTAACACAAGAACAAGTACTGATGATGGATCATCTGGACTCTGTGCGCATGAGTACTAATCAGACAGTGGCCAGCAAAAGATCCTATGCTGTCTCAAGTTCATAGGTATGTCTTGAAGGGGTAGCCTACTGAGAATAGCCATAGTTAATGTCCTACCATGGACATATGATGTGCCATGTAGGGATCTGGAGTTGTCAGAAATCCCACAAAGCTGGGCATTACTTCTGAAACAACAGCATCAGACACAGCCAGGAATTACTAAGATGAAGGAGTTATCCAGATCGTACATGTGGTAGCCTAAAGTGGACTCTGACTTTAGACAGAGTCAAGAAAACAGAAACTTACTTGCCCTGCTCCCGTGCTCCCTTGAGAATGGCCCAAATAGATGATGCTGGACCTTTAGTTTTTAATTGCTCAAACCATTCGTAGAGAGATTGTTCCTGCTGTTAATTCACACTCATTCACTGAATGAGCATTAATCCAATGAAAACTTCAACATCAAATGCCTCAATTGAAAAGCTGGGAGAATGTTTTGGGATCGTGGATTGCCTCATGTTGGTATCAGACATTGGAAGTAGTTTCATGAATGAGGAATTTGAGGATTTTGTGAAACAAAATGACCTGAATCATGTGACATCTGCCTCCAGTTCATCCTTCCTTTATTGGACTATCGGAGAAAGCTATTCAGATTTTCAAAGAAGGAATCAAGAAAATGCAAGGAGGCGGCATTGAAACCAAAGTGTTTCAGTTCCTGTTCAGTTACCACATTACACCACAGTCTATAACTGGACAGTCTCCTGCAGAGTTACTCGTGGCAAGGAAATTGAGGACAACTTTAGATCTCGTCATTGCCAACCTGAAAACCAAAATACAGAACAAACAATTAAAAATGAATGAATGCCAAAATAAAAGTGAAAAATTAAGGAGATTCACATCTGGAGATGGATTATTTACTTGCAACTTCAGTCTTAGACCTAAGTGGGTTCCTGCTGCAGTTGACGAGAATCCAGGACCATTGTTATGTCTGGTTATTCTGGGAAATGGACACATCACCCACTGCCACATTGATCAAATTCAAGCAGGAGTTACCGGATTACCGATGATTAGACTAGTTCATATGGCTTGGCATCCTTTACCATTTCTATCAAGAGTCTAAAGGCAACATCTATTTTGCCACTGGCTCTGCTGGGCAGTCCAGCTACATCAATGATGCAGTCTTAGGCACCGCCCGTATGGCTGGCCAGGATGTTGCCAGCAGTGGTCAGAGATGCTGGAGGGTAGCCAGCCATTCATTCTTTAGAGCCAGGTCACACAGATTGATGAGCCAGACAAAACATTTTCGCCCGGTATGTCTGCAATGACAAGAAAGCCACCAACCACTTTTTTTTTAACCAGCAATGGTGAAGTTGCCTCCCAGTAGTAGAATACCCAGGACAGATGAAAGGTTATTGTTGCTTCCTGAACAAATCAATTGCTCATGGGACCACCGTAGTCACTATTGCAGAGAGTTGCTGAGGTGCCAGAGGACTCATTCCTTCAAAAACAGTAGGTTGACCTCAAACTTGGCAAGGCTTCGTAATGTTGTGACACCAGCGCTTTTAACACAGTGCACGTACTGACAGCTTCCAAACTCTTTTCACACAATAAAAAAATTGAATTCCTTCCAGTTCTGGTCTGTCATAGACTTTGTTGAAATGGTCTGAACCTTGAAGTCACAGTGGTGAAAGGCAATGGCCTTAGGCTTCAAGCTTGCACCATCTAAATGTTAAGTTTGTTGCCTGACCCATGTTGACTCTTGTTTTCACAGTAATGTTGTAGCCCCATGTGTGGCAGGGAAAAGGCCTGAGAACAAGTGCATAAAAACAAGGCAAGACAGAAAGTCATCAAGGTTGGCTGCCCCAGGGGCCTGCACTTATTGCACAATGGTTAAATGGTTCAAATGTGATACATTGTAATAAAAATTACAGCTACAGTAGGTTTGGAGTGAAACCCCCTGAAGTGGCTTGATGCCAATAAAAATAATGCTGTACAATCAGCATTCCGTGAAGTAAAAGCCTTTGCCCCTTATCTCAAACACACTGTTCTTTCTGCTTACTGCATCTGATACCTCAGCAGGTGTGAGTGAAGCTCTCCAGCACACAGACAGTACAACGCCTATTACTGAGTCACACTGAAGTCCTGTGAATCTTAAACTGCAGTGTTTGGGAGCCAAGTACCAATTGTGAAACAATTAAAACCAAGGGCTAGATGTCCCTGCTTCCCCTTCTCAAAAATGGCACAGAAAGGAAAGGTACCGGGTCTATTCTCCCTCGAGTAAGAAGGCTAAGAATAGATTCAATCCTATGGATTTAAAGTCATGAAGGGTTTAGAATTGGTTGAGAGAAGTTAGTTCTGGTGAGAGAAGGGAAAGAAAGTAGGGGATGGAGAATTAATGTGATTGATACGAAAGCCCAAAGCCAATATAAGAACATTCCGAAACTAATAAACCGCAGATGCTGAAAATCTGAAATAAAAACAGAAAACATCAGAAATAGCAGGTCTGCCAGCATCTGTGGAGAGATTTAAATCTTCTCACAAGGCTGGCAATCTTCTGACCTGCAGGAACGACTGTGAAGCAGACCCGGCTCCCAGACCCAGAGAGAAACAACTAGCGAGGCCTAGTACAGGCCTGTCCACATGGAAGAAGATTATTGAACGGTTCCCTTATACAATGAGATGGACTCTGACCTCATGATCTACCTTGTTGTGACGTTGCACCTTATTGCACTGCACTTTCTCTGTAGCTGTGACACTTTACTCTGTACTGTTACTGTTTTTACCTGTACTACCTCAATGCACTCTGTACTAACTCAATTTAACTGCACTGTATAATGAATTTACCTGTACAATCTGTATGCAAGACAAGTTTTTCACTGTATCTCGGTACAAGTGACAATAATAAATCAATACCAATACCAATACAAGCCTGATGCAGGGCAACCTGAGAGCTGCCTGTCACTTTAAATTCTTGATCTCACTCCCGTTCTGACCTCTCTATTTTTGGCCACCAATACTGTTCCAACAAAGCTCAAGGAGCAATATCTTATTGCTCAATGAGACACATGATAGCCTTCATGACCCAGCAATGAATGTAATAATTTCGGGAAATCAACCTTGTCTCCCACATCTCCAGGATTCACATTTTTTCTTTCTCCTCTTTTGGTAATTTCAGATTTCATCTGTCCCCTCCTAGTTATATTTCCCCCTAGATGCATATTTTTTGTTTGTTACTTCTCTATCTTGTTTCTTCCTTTACCACCCTCTCTCAGCCAGCACCACCAACACTTATGGCTCTTCCAGGCAGGACATTCCAAATCTTAATGAGTAGTGTATTCCAAATCCTAATGACCTGTGCATAAAAAGGTTTCGTCACGTTTTCAAAATAAAAGCACAAAATCCTCCAAGTCAAGGCTATCCTTCAAGGTGTATATTTGCTGTCAATGAGTATTTCGGACTTTCCTTTTTGAAACGTTAACTCTGTTTCTCTCTCCTCAGATGCTGCCTGACCTGCTGAGTGCTTCAATTTTCTGAAGGGGAGCTTTCTGTTTTTACTTCCCTTTTGTTCCCTCTGCTCCAACCATCACCACCCCTTCCCTGTCCCCCACTCCCACATAAGATAAGATAAGATATCTTTATTAGTCACATGTACATCGAAACACACAGTGAAATGCATCTTTTGCGTAGAGTGTTCTGGGGGAAGCCCACAAGTGTCACCACACTTCCAGTGCCGACATAGCATGCCCATAACTTCCCAACCTGTCTGTCTTTGGAATGTGGGAGGAAACTGGAGCACCCAGAGGAAACCCACACAGACACAGGAAGAATGTACAAACTCCTTACAGACAGCAGCGGAATTGAACCCGGGTTGCTGGCACTGTAATAACGTTACGCTAACCACTACACCACCGTGCCTGCCTCCACCCAGCTTTCCTCTGGAACCTTGTTTCATTTCCAACTATTTTCCTGTTCTGACGAATGGCCATTTACCTGAAATATTAACTCCATTTCCCTCTCTACGGGTGCTTCCTATTTCAGCATTTCCTGTTTTTATTTCCAACACTGACAAAACTTAGGATTTGGAATGCGTGAGTCATTAAGATTTGGAATATATTGCCTGAAAGGGCAAATTCAAAAGTAGCCTTCAAAAAAGAATTGCATAAATGTGTGAAGAAGAAAAATTAGCAGTGACGCAGAGAAAGAAACAGAAGGGTGAGACTAAAGAGCTAGTGCTGACCCAATGGGCAGATTGGCCTTCTTCTACATTATTCCATGAAATCTCTTTGTTTTGTAGGGAATGTGGTTGCTGTTGGGAAGGCCCTATTTACTACCCATTTCTATTGTCCCCTTTTATCCCTGATCTAGTACCTAGCTGTGCCATTTCAGGGTTAGTTGAGAGCAAAACACATCACAGTCGATAAAAGCCACACTCAGGAAGAACAGCAGAATTCCTTCCCGCTAACCAATGCTCTTCACTTTACTGGTAGTTTAATGATCACCATTTCTGAAAATAGCTTTTAAAATATATAAATCCAGAATTCATCTATTTATTCATATATACCATGTGAAGTATTGGGATTTGCTCAAACATTTCCAAGTTAATTATATTAGAAAGTAAATATTGTCAGATTCCTTTTTTCTGGAATTTACTGATAAAAATGGTATTTATTCCTGATTGCATGGAAATGAATTAACTTGCAGAAATGACAGGCACTGGTTAATGATAATGTAGCTGGACTAATGCTCCTTGTAAAGCTCTCATGTAATGGAGAAGGTAATTTATCCACAAATGTTTAATTTCCAGGAAAAAAGTGTCCCATGCTTGAAAAATCAGAATCTGCCGCATAGGGAGAGTCTGCTGGAGGAATGGGTTAAAGATACATGCAAAATTATTTGCCCAAACTCCCTTAGAAGTAAAGAGGTGAGTTGCCAACACTACCTATAGCCCTCTGCAGCCAGTGATCCTTGAGACCTCCCACCATGATCATCTCAGGTGGACACAGCCAATTCAGCAACTTTCCAAATCCCAGGTAGAATGACATACAGAAGCCAACTCATGGAGTAACAGAATTTGCAAGTGAGCAAAGACATCAGGTACTGAGTTGCGGGTGAGTCACATGACGATGATTTTTATTCCTCAGTTGCTAATTTCATGTAATTAAGGCCAGAAACACATAACAGTGTTCTTGGCTCTTTCTTAACTAAGCTATTGGTTAATAACAGTTGTAGTAATTGGAGTGCCGCATGCAAGGAGAAGTACACACTCATGTAATGGGTGTAAGAAGGACTGTTGCTACATTGGGGAGAGGAGAGAGAGTTCATTTGAATGTGGGTTTGAATGGTTATCAAGCCAATAGGATCAGAAGTTCTTGCTCATCCCTGAGAGCATCAGACTCCTGTTCAACCCTTGATTTTGCACCTCTACTTCCTCCTTCCAAAAAGGAAAACAAGGAAAATTTTCAGGAGGTAATCAGAAGATCATTAACCCAAGACAATAATCGCACACATCCCTCCAAAGACATTGCTTGACCTGCTGAGCATTTGCAGCCTTTTCTGTTTGAATTAAGGGGATGATGGCACATGGGATGGTAACAGGATATGTAAAGTAGCAGAAGATGAGTCTACAAGAGGTGTAGATAGAAGAAGAGTCATTATTTGAAGTTGTTTAATTCCATGTTGAGTCCAGAAGGATGCAATGTGCCTAATCAGAAAATGAGGTGCTGTTCCTGACCTTATGTTGAGTTGTCTTGAAACGCGACTGAATGCCAAGGACAGAGAGGTCAGGGTGAGACAAGTAATAAAATGACAGGTGGTTAAAGACTCAGGGTCATGCTTCCAGATGGAATGGAGATACACCACAACCAGTCAACCAATTTCCCCATTGTTGAGGAGAATGCTCATGAGGAGCTGGTTACTGTACCTAAGTGAAAGGAGTACAAGTAAATTACTAATTCACCCAGCAAGTTCTCAGGACACAGGATGACAGAAAGGGAAGAGGTAACAAGGCATGTGCTCAAGAAGGTTCCATGAGACAGTAATGGATGCTGGGAATGAGTCATGAGTGGATCAGAGTCCCTTTGAAATGCTGGAAGGTAAAATGAGGAGATAGTATATTTGATGGTGAGATACGCTAGAGATGCTGGAATGGCAAGTCCCTTGAACATACAGGCAGGTGAGGAAGAGAGAAACCCAATGGGGGTTTGGGAGTGAAGGCATGGGGTGAGAACATAACTTCAGGAAATGGGATAAACATGAATCCTGCTATCTGTGGTGGAAAGAATTGCTCATTTGAGGAAAAAGGAAGACTCATTGGAAGCACTGGTAAGGAAGGTGGTGTTTTCCAGTTCTGGTGAAAAGTTGTTAATGTGAAACATCAATCCTGTATCCACATATGAAAGTAACTCAAATTTCTTACTGGTGTAGTTGTATGAACTTCTTACTGCAGTCCTATCACAAACATTATCAGTCACATTTTGACTGGTGCACTGTATTGGCCTAATACTTTCAATTCTGCCTGTGTCCCTCCCGAGTGATGTTGCCTGACTTGCAGAGTTTTCTGCTATTTTCTGCTTTTATGCTTTCTTTTCCATATTGATGAAGGTTCTTCCAATTGTATCCAGGCTGCCTAACCTGCTGATAAACAAAGACTTATCCAACCCCAAAACAGTTGGGTGACCGTAAAGTACTCAGACAGTCTTGAGGAAATGACAAGGCACCACAGACATACAGCTTTTAAGCATTCACTGAAATAGTTTCTAGAAACAATGGCTACAATAACAGTTGTGCAGGTTCTTTGCTTTTACTGTTTTACCATCAAGGAGACTCCAACCTTACAGATGAACTCATTGTTTCCCTAAAATCCCAACACAACCAAATTACAGATTACAGCGTGCCAACTTCTCCTTCCATCTGCTACCTGCTATTGGTTAGAATGTTGCCTGGCCCAGGTCAAAAGGCCTGAGTGAAAGGAAGGTTACATTGGAGTGAAAGACACTCCAATGGCCAATTTCTCTGCCAGTTTCAGTGAACATGAATTATTTATATTGCCCATATTTAATATGGATTTCCCTCTGACTCCAGCCTGTATTTCCTTAAGTGGTTGGAAACCAAAACATAAACATTGAAAAGGGTACATGCGGGTGTGTTCTAGATCTTTATGACTATGACTCACGCAAATCCTTTGGGAGGGTCAGAGTCATGCTCCCAGAGAGCAATTTTATTCCTTCAATATAATTATGGAACAACAGCCGTTCCTTTCCAAGATGATTGAGTTTACTTGAAATATGTTCTTAATAACAAGTAATAGATTTGAAACTTTTAAATTCCATCACTTTTATTGCAAATGGTCTAAAGCTAAATCACATATGCTGCACTTACCGAAACATATTGGAGCCACAATTTTTTTCCCCCAACTTTTAGTGGATAAGTGAAATTATGCAACTATGCACTTGGGTCTAACATTTCCAGGAAGGAATTGTACAAACGTTCATGGGGGTTTCTCTGATGTATATGGAGGATCCTGACAGAACTTTTGATTGAGATATGTTACCATCACAAATTCACTTTCTCCAGATACTATTACCTGCGGTGGACCCAAAAGCCAGCTCTCAATTTTCACCAAATGCTTTCCATGAATTGAAACGAGGTCCCTTGCATGTGAGGAAATGGAGGCAGCAACAGAGGAACATTGTGAGAAAGGACTTCATGCCCTTGAGCCTGTTCTGTCATTCAGATAGACTGCATCCATCCATCTGCCTTTGGTCCTTATCCTGTGACTGTAATATAGTTGGACATTCCTGAATATGTGACAACACAGCACAGAAATCCAGGAAGAAATTGCAGGTTCACACATTGACAGTAGGAAGTGTTGCTGAAAATGCTGACTACTGTAAGAGTAGTGCATGTTCTTTGCTTTCACCACTCCCATATCTGTTCTCTGACTATAGAGGATGGAATGGACTTTATCAAGGTTCACCCCAAGAAGTTGCATCAGAGAAGACTTTGTGATCTACAGGCTTTTCTCAGGAACGCATACCAAGTCAAACATCAACTGCCACTGGAAGATCGTCAACTCTTTGCGCGGCACAAAACTTGTTGGTCTTTCAAAGTAGAGAGATGTCCAGAAGCGAATACTAGTCTCCGAATATTCCAGGGTGCAAAAGCAGGTGCTGAGGGTGCACTAAATCTGGGTGCAGCCACCTCAAAAGGCTGTGTGATGAAGGACCACAGTCTAGGGTCCTGCTGCCACTGGACACTGAGGGGCTGGGCCATTTGTAACAGCCTCTCAACCACTTCCTGGGTGTACTGCTTAAAGAGAAAACATGAGTGGCTTTGACGCATTGTAAGAGAATGTATTAATTTGATGGCAAAATGAATGTGGAAAAGAAAAGATGTGTACCAATTATATATTATGCATATTATTATGAATAATGAACACATTTAAAATAAAAATGAACTATAATCGAATAGGTGAGTTCATTGTTTGGACTGAAGGATCCCTGACAGATGCTCCAGTCCAAAATGGAGATTAACAAATTGCCAACTCTCCCTCTATAGAAGGGAGGGGCATATTTTTGCAAGTCAAGCATATAAATCACACATTTAATTGAGCAATCACTTCCTGCTCTTGTGGCAGTGAGCTCAACACTTCAATCAGGCTTCAGATGTTTCCTAACTTCTATCCTGCATAGCCTGAGTTAGATTTTGAGGTTGCATCTCCTTGCCCTAGAATCCCTGCACCAGCAGAAGAGGTTTCTACCTCTCCATCCCACCAAAATTAATGTGCAAATGACAGATTGGTTGTTTGCCTCTGAATTGGATGTAAGATTTCAAACACATATCCTTTCATTGAAAAGGTTATTAACCAAACATTTTGTATAGCAATCCACACCTGCTGATTTGGTCCTTTTAACTGTCCTTATTGCAGTACAAAAATGCCATAGCACATTGAGACCTGCCTTATAATTGAAATCTGTCATACCTTGTGTCAGTTTTCTTTGCTTTTGAGCATTTTTCCCTCATCTTAACATCTTTCCTAGAGTAAGGTTCCAAAGCTGGATCGAAGTTTCTATCCATTTGCTTTGGGCTTCTTGCAATGCACTCGGAGTCAGTCAAAAATTAAAGCCAAATTAAAGCAAAAAATGGTGAAACTTCAAGTGAAAATCAGGGCCAGTGCAAACCCGTTCCACAGATTGTTCTTTGCATTGAAAAAACACACCAGAAACAGGCCCTGGCAATTCAGCAGGCCTCAGCCCCAGAATGAATTAATCACCTCGACAACTTTGCTAATTGCATTCGTTTTTGGGCTAAGTGAGTGGTTAATCTTTGTTTTTAGGCCGAGTAGATAGGAAATACTTAAATATTTTAAATATTTTCTATCAGTTCAGTATGAATGTGATTACTCCACAACAATACAGCCACCAAATGTATCTGCATAGTTTTGTTTCAAGTTATTTTCAGTGAGTTAAAATCAAATTACTCACAGGCAGTGGACTAGAAACACTGATTAAAAATACTTAGCTTTACAAGAAACCCATTGTCAGTTGTATTAATTAAAATGTGACAGATTACTGCTCTTAAATATATCAGGAATTACTTTTTAATGCAATATATTTTGATTACTTGCTCACTTGTCCTGGTTCAGATAAGATTTTACATACTGTAATACAAAAACAAGTTCCAGTGAAAACTTGAAAAATAAAATGATTTCCTAAATAAGTCGAATCTGGAATTGTGCTTCCAACTGTTTCCAAACTTTTAAATCAGTTTCTAAATGCAGTTTAACCCTTGATCTATGTTTTAGTGTTAATTCTTTTCATTTTTATTTAATTCCCATATTTATAAAACCTGTATTCCCAAATACATTTACCCCCCTGTTTTATCAACTCCTCCCACCTTTTTCAGATCTGTGTACAAATTACCTAAGACTTGGATGTTTGCATCTATTTATCTTCCTTAACAATCATCCAAAGTTTTATCAGCTAGCATTTTCCTGCACTAAATTTCATCAGGCATGTGGCTGTTCAATCCACTAAAATGTTTAGGTTCTCCCAAAACTACCTTTGGTCCTCTTCACAATGAAAGGCACCATCTTTTTTTTATTCTCAGCAGATATTTAGTATTGTGGTATTTATACCCACATCCAAATCATTATTGATAAAAGCTGTCATAATTAGCCTCCCAGGGGCTATGCTATTCACATCCCTCCAGTCTGAAAACTATCCATGCTGCATTCTGGACATCAGCCAACCTACCCATGCTGCTACAGCACTTATCCCCAAGCCACTTTAATTTGCCTCCTATCAAACGAGCTGTCAGGATTCATTACAATATCAGTCATCTCAGCCTTCAGCAGCTCTCAATGTGTGTGCTGCAGTTGAGTTATTTTCCATGGTGTGTATGATTCCTTGTTCCTATCATGCTCCTTTATCAGGAAAGAAGTGGAATAATGTCAAACAGTGTAGAAACAGGCCATTTGCTCCACCACGTCCATGCTGACCATCAAGTACCCATCTATACTAATCCTGTTTTCCAACAACTGGCCCACAGCCTTCTATGCCTTGGCAATTCAAGTTCCAGATACCGGCAAATGCAGAATCAAACTTTAAGTAAAGGCAGCCAGAGTCCAGAGTCGTAGTGGAAATTTACCCCTGCCACTATATGTATTGCTACTCTATCATTAAAACTCGACAGTGGGTAGAAGCAACACATTTTCACTCTGAGAAGCAGTGGCATCTTCTGTTCCAACTCCTCCCACTCCCTTGTACTGATCACTCCCTTATAATGGCTGGAGCTCTGTATAGAAACACAGTGCTGAGTAACAATGAGACAACTGAACCCTTGTGTTACCTCTTCATCTAGTTCAATGAATGCAGAGACTGTCTGCTACAGATTTGGAGCAAATGTCCTCAAACCTGTGTCACCTCATTCCTTAAAGGATCCATAGAGAAGCATACAATCTCAACCAGGGTGTCCCAGAGACATCGAGTCCTACAACACAACAACAGGCCCTACAGTCCACTGTGAATATGCTGACCATCAAGTACCCATCCATATTAAGACCAATCACCAGTACTTGGTCCTTAGCCTTTTATGCCTCAGCGATTCAAGTGTCCATATAGATACTTGTTAAATGCTATGGGAGTACCTGCCGCCATAACCCTCTCAAGCAGTGTGTTCCAGATTTCAGCCACACTCTGTGAAAAATTTCTTCCTCAGATCCCCTCTAAACCTCTTAGACCTTACCCTAAACCTATGCCCTCGCATTTTAGATACCTCTGCTATTTGGAATAGCTTCCTACTATCTACCTTATCCATACTCCTTATAATTTTGTGTACTCCAATCAGGTCCCCACTCAACTTCCTCCACTCTAAGGGAAACAAACCCAGCCTATCCAGTCTCTCCTCATATCTGAAATGCACTTGTGTCAGATTCAATTTAACAGAATTGCTTCCGACCCACAACAGGACTCCGTGGCACACAGACCCACAGAAGTAACACACACTGCTTTGCGTGCTTTGTTTGAAAGTACACCACTGAGCTGCTCGTGTTTTCCTCAATTAAGTCCAGTTTGGGGAGAATTAGCTGGACCGACACTCCTGGTTGCTGTACCATCACCACTGCTTCACAATGTGCATATTTCAAATTCAGATTCATTGGTGATGCACCTGATGGCTGAATAACTTGAAACTGAGTTACAAATGGAAGAAAACAACTGCTTGGGGGAGGTATTGGAAGGACAATCCAGCAGGGGGATAATATGTTGCAATACAAACCATCAGAAGAAGATGGGGCAAAACTATGGGTGATAACAAGAGGAACCTCAGCTGAAGTGTAACAAAGACCCCAGTCTATAAGTGGTTAACAAGAATCAGGAGCAGACCTGTTCCTATGTTTATCTAGTTATTTATGGAGAGGTCCTGTTGTGTATGGAGTGTAATAAGGAGCAGTCTCCACTCAAGTGCATTCTTAAGAAAATAAATGTGAAGCTGCTTGTCATGGAAGCAGTTTCTTGTTTAAACAGTCACTTGAGATTAGTCTCAGTGTATGAACAAGGACTTGAGTCTCCATGCCGTGCATTACTGTTAGGTACACAAACATGTCAAGTCCAAAGCTGGTATAAGATTGAATCAAGGCTCAATTAGATTTTCAGCTTTTAATAACTATTACTGCTCATTAAAATTATAGCTTGATCACTGGAATGATCAAAATGTGAAACAATTTCAAAAAGCTTTGAGGGGGTGTTCTTACTCTGTTGATGCTGGCTGCTGAAGTGTGGAATGGTCCTTATTTTTGAAGCAGTGTGTGTGGGTTGGGTGAAGTGAACTAATATATATTTGAGGAAATTCTGTTGCATATATTGGGATAAGTGTTGAAATTAATTCAACAGCGAACGTGACCAGTCTTACACATCTGCAAATAAGTTTTAATAACTTATTAAGATAGAATGATACATCCATTGTAATTAACCATTCAGTAACAGTGCTGGCATGACAAGGTTAAGTAAATACTGGACATTCTGGCGGTGTTAAGGGTTTTCATTCTATTTAAGTATATTTTTCTCAATTCATAATACAGGAATGCGGGATTTTACAAAAATGAATAGACCGGAAAAGCAGAGAAGCTTAAATGGAAATTTGATGTTCAACATAAAGGGATGTGATAGAACGAATAAAAAGGAAGTGTTTCCAGTGGCAAGGGTCAGCAACCAGAGACTAGAGGCAACAGGCAAAGGAAGAGAAAGTGATAGAGGAGAATTTTCACATATATAAGGTACTCTGCCTGGAAGGGTGATGGAAGCAAATTCCTCAATAGTTTTGCAAATGGAATTGGATACATACGTGGAGAGGAAATAACTTCAAGGCTCTCGAGAAGGAACAGAGGAGGGAGGCTAATTGGAAATGATTCTCCCAGAGCTAGCACAGATACGAAGGGCAGAATAGCCCCCTTCTGCATTCTATGGTTGTGTGAGACTCACACATTAATGAGACACCTCATACTTTAAGCACTACTGCACTGCTTGTCAGTTCTATATGCCCACTGCAGAGCTGTGCTGAAAGGCAGTCTGGGTCACAGAACCACTGGTAAGTGTTTCACAGCCCTGCCTCTGACTCAGGGCTAACCTTGTCCAGGTTCCAAGTCTCCAGTAACAAAGTCCTGTTAGTCATAGTGACCTTCCTAGTTTCCTGTCAGCTGGGGCCATTTCTCATTCCTCCTCTTCCGCCAATACTGTATGCTGACCCTCCTGTTCCGCTTGCTGAAAGTTTTCCACCCTGGATAATTAATTTATGCAACAGATGTTATTAATTCTGGACACAGTGTCAAGGCTGAGAAGAACGCTCATCCTCAACCTAATCAGATTCAAATGGGTTTCCGAGAGATCTTTGAATTCATTCCTCATGATTACTTGTACAAACAGTCCAAATAATTAGATATTTAGCTGTATCTTGGAACCTGTTGCTCATGAGAGATCCTTCTCCTTCTGTACCTGCAATGTTGTGAGTTGGCAATGCAAATGGCAGCTGCACTGCACCTTTCTGTGCAATGGTTAGCGTGGCTAAGTGGCTAACAGTAGCCAACAGTGGCCATGAGTTCATGTCCAACGCCAGAGATTTTAGTGTAAAATTTTAGGCTTAGGGAACAGGTGTGTTTCACTGTCAGGGTCTCTGCCTTTTGGATGAAACATTAAACCAAGATCCTGTCTGCCCTCTTCAGCAGATAGAAAAGATCCCATATCATTACTTCAAAGGAGAAGAGTTTTCCTGGTGTCCATTAGTTACCAGATTTCCAACAATACAGCTGTATTTCACCTCAGAAAATGCTTTAAGGTTGTGAAAGATGCAATATAAATGCAAAATTTTATTTAATGAGCAGAGTCCTGAGTTGTATTTTGGGTTTTTTTTTCGAGATTGCAACCAGTCAAAAAACAGAAATGCATCTTCTCTGGTGGAAGTTTTATTTGAGTAGATTGGGTAGAAAGGTCCCTTAATAAAGGTCTCTAAATTGTGAAAGAAGGATAGAGAGAGATTACACTTGTGAGAAGCTGAGAAAAATTAGAGGCCATGAATAAAAGTTAGTTAACAGGAAATCAAGCAGGGAATGGAGAAGAAACTCCTTTATCCAGAGAAGGCGAGAAAGTAAAACTCAATATCAGAGGGTACAGTTGAAACAGATAATATAAATGCACTTATGTGGAAATTAAGATATATATGTGCATGAGGGAGAAGGCCTGTGTTGATTGACTCAAAGGACGACAGGACCCCCAACTGTAACATAGACTGGTAGATTGGAATAGATGGTATCTATCAATGAATCAATATATTCTAGGTATTAGGAAATCAATAGTATAACATTGTCGCATACCAAAGGTCAATGAGTGGTATTGGGAGTCATCAAATAACAGTAGTAAATAAATAGTTTTTCTTTGATGAATTGTTCAGAGGTAATACAATGATATAATGTGGACTCCAGTCAGAGCAACCTGTTTAAAAAAATGATCACATTTTGCCTGCAATTCCCATTCCAGCTGAACATAGAAGCAAAGCCAGAGGGGCTGAATGGCCAGCTCCTGTTTTTCTATGAAGATAAGTGCAGTAGATTCTTATTGTGCCCTTAATTAAATTCAACAAAGCATCCCTGCTAAGGTGCATCAGCTAATTCATTCTTTTTTTTGGATGGCTTCTGTCTTCCCTCACGAAGTAAAATGAAATATTTTGCAATTTTATTTCCTCTGGTACAAATTATAGGCTGAAAGGTTTATTTTGTTCAAAGAAAAACTGCAGTCAACAAAATATTGATTATGGGCATTTGCCTTCACTGCAGCCAATGACTACATGGCAGTGTGGACTATAATGACATTTTTGATTGTGATTTATTCCATGCAATAGCTTGCCACTCTGCAGCCAGTCTGCCAGCATCCATTAGTATTTAAAAGCCAACTGTGCTGGGCTGATAATGGGATAACATTTTTCTCTTTCCAAATAACAGATTCGTTTAAGCGAGAGAAAGTGAAAGGTTTCGAACGGCGCAGTCAAGGAAAGTTATTACATCATCCCCTAGACTATCATATGTACAACTTATCTTATTTTTGACAATGTTACAAGTTAAACATTCCATCCCTCCAACACCAACCCCCCCTCCAAATTATTTATTTTTCCCCTTTTCCCAGTATGATTAATTATATACTGCTGTATTGTGAAAATGACCAAATTTAGAATTTGTGCATGGTGCTCATTTTTTGGACTTCTTTTAAAATGTAAAGTTATTATTGTTACTGTTGGATCATAAAACTCTGTGAATTTTATGACCTGAGTGTACATTTTCCAGAAGGTACGACAGTGAGATACTCACTAGCGCAGGCACCACTGGTTATCATTAGCAAACCAATACTGGGCTTCAGTGACAGAGGCCATAATTCATGTATTCAGGACCTTTTTTTTGCCTGTGTGAAAAGTTTGATGTGCCTGGGAGCCTGTGATACGAAAAGGTTTAGCTGTAAGGAAGCAGTGAACTTATTCCCACGCCAAACTCAGTTAAGACCATTAATAGATTTTTTTTTGTTAATTTGGATGACACTCGCACCCCTGGTTAAAGCCCAAGCTGGTATCTTTGCTCTCCACTCAGAACACAGGAAATGTATGAGCCATGGGCTAATAATCAAAGCAAATCATTACACAAACCCAGAGTTAATATTCCTCTTTCCTAGCAATTATACACTTCCTGTGAAACTTTAGTAACGCATTTTTCAGTTCTCTCAACCCAAGTCCATCTGGCTGGGATGTTCCCATGTTTTCGATGCCATTTACTGTGTGAGTATTTTGTGCCCTATAGGCAGAGTTGGGTGACACTGATCAGTAGCATGCACACAGATGGCTTACACCAGACCTTGCTTTCTCAAACCATATTTTCACAGGAAATCTTTGCATGCCACAGGAAGATTGCAGAAGAAGTAGACTGGAACCTTGTTTAAGTAAATATTTCTGGTATGGCAGTGACACCATTAAGTCACTGATGCTACTTCCTACCCTTTTCTCCAGAAATGAATGGGAACTTCGTAGAATCTATGACTCTTTGACCGCCCATTAAATGCTGGCCTTGTGGTGTTGTCATCAGAAACAATCTAATTTGTGAATCACAAGGCTATTGTTTTATCAAAGGGCTGCTGCTCCTTCACCATGTTCAGACCATTAGGGCCTGAACATAAACACTTCCCTGGTGGCAGTCATTATAACTTTCCTTTTAAGGCAACTCACCACAGCCCCCATGATTGGTAAGAAGATATGCAAGACTAACTCTGTAGAAACATCTACCATCATGGTGTATGGCAGCCAAGTGCTATGGTTGAGCTCTGATATAGTAAGGTGCGTGCTTTTGTCACAAGCATCATCATCAAGCGAAAGTGGAGGTTTAGACATCCTAGCAGTTCATTTTTGAAGATATTTTCAGATGTGCATACTGCTAGCAAAGTTGCAGGAAGGAGATAGAGGGCTGAGTGGCATGGTGTCGAGACAACAACCTTTCCCTCAATGTCAGCCAAAGAAAAGAGCTGGTCATTGACTTCAAGAAATGGGGCAGAGTACACGCTCCTGTATGTATCAATGATGCTGAGATGGAGATGGTTGAGAGCTTCAAGCTCCTATGTGTAAGTATCACCAATATCTTGTCCTGGTTCAACCATGTGGATGCTATGGTCTAGAAAGCACACCAGCACCTCTACTTCCTCAGAAGGCTAAGGAAATTTGACATGACCTTCACCAATTTTTATAGATGCTCTATAGGAAGCATCCTATCTGGATGCATCATGGTTTGAAATGGCAACTGCTCTGCCCAAGACTGCAAGTAATTGCAGAGAGTTGTGGACACAGCTCAGCACATCATGGAAACCTGCCTTCCCTCCATGGACTCCATCTACACTTCCCGCTGCCTCAGGGAAGCAGCCAATGTAATCAAAGACCCCTCCCACCCCGGTCATTCTCTCTTCTACCCCCTTCCATCAGGCAGAAGACACAAAAGCTTGAAAATACCAGGCTCAAGGATAGCTTCTATCCCACTATTATACAATTCTTGAAAGGTCCTCTTGTACGATAAAGATCAATTCTTGTTCTCTCAATCTACCCCATTGTGGCCCTAGCACCTTATTGTCTACCTGCACTGTACTTTCCCTGTAACTGTAACTGTAACATTATATTCTTCATTCTGTAATTGATTTTACTTTGTACTAGCTCAATATGCTTATGTTTTGGTATAATCTGTATGGATGACATGCAAAACAATTTTTTTCACTGTATCTCAGTACATGTAACAATAATAAACCAATTACTCATTACCATAATGCCCATCTCCATTTGCCCTTGAAGGTGTGGCACACCACAGTGTTGTTGGTAGGGACCTCCAGGACTTAGACCCACCGACAATGAAGGAACGACCAGATATGTTCACATCAGGAGGGCGTGTGACTTCTTGGGGAACTTACAGCTTACAATCAAAAGTCTTCCTGGAACAAAGTCACCTTGACCCAGACTGCATCACAGTATGACCAGGGATCAAAATACAGCAGGGAGAGGAAAAAGCCAATGAAGATGAAGCAAAAGAACAATGCACTTAAGGAAGAAAAGATACCCGTTGGCAGGGTTTGTTGCAGCAACATCCTCATGGACCCAATCAAAAATCAGAACATTTTGAAGGCTGGCTACCAATTTGACTGAACACCTCTGCAATGCGCCACCACACCCAGAAAAGTCATTAGCTCCTTGCATTGAATTAGTGGGTTCCCATTAAGAGGCACTCTGGATTTACATGGAAATGAAGAGCAGATTAATGCATTATTGGTCAAACATATACTGATGTCACATGAACCATCTGTGCACATCAGTGTGGCTTTGACTTTATGTATGGAGGGAAGGCAAAATAGTAATAATTACTGGTGACAGTTCAGAAAAAAAATTCATGCTGGGAGATTTGATGTTGTCATCATTATTCTTGTCAGAATTTATCAGATGTTCTTCGTTTATTTGCACTATTGATTCAGATGCCTGAAATGACATTCACCTATCCCATCATTCTCTCCTAACCTGCCCCCTCCTTCTTACTTATCTCTCCGTACCCTCTTAATCCCCATTCCCTCCTGTCTCCCCATTCCCACCTGTCTCCCCATTCCCTCCTGTCTCCCCATTCCCTCCTGTCTCCCCATTCCCACCTGTCTCCCCATTCCCTCCTATCTCCCCATTC
This sequence comes from Pristis pectinata, assembly GCF_009764475.1. Lineage (NCBI taxonomy): Eukaryota > Metazoa > Chordata > Chondrichthyes > Rhinopristiformes > Pristidae > Pristis > Pristis pectinata. The sequence continues at coordinate 88,278,148 of NC_067407.1, read as the reverse complement.
CCACCTGTCTCCCCATTCCCTCCTATCTCCCCATTCCCTCCTGTCTCCCCATTCCCACCTGTCTCCCCATTCCCTCCTATCTCCCCATTCCCACCTGTCTCCCCATTCCCACCTGTCTCCCCATTCCCTCCTGTCTCCCCATTCCCACCTGTCTCCCCATTCCCTCCTGTCTCCCCATTCCCACCTGTCTCCCCATTCCCTCCTGTCTCCCCATTCCCTCCTATCTCCCCATTCCCTCCTGTCTCCCCATTCCCACCTGTCTCCCCATTCCCTCCTGTCTCCCCATTCCCACCTGTCTCCCCATTCCCACCTGTCTCCCCATTCCCTCCTATCTCCCCATTCCCTCCTGTTTCCCCATTCCCTCCTATCTCCCAATTCCCACCTGGCTCTCCATTCCCCCCCTACATCCCCATTCCTACATTGCCAGCTGTCTGAAAAAAAACAACACCGGTGTTTGAACATTTGGAGTTTGGCTCATGGACAAGAGATGGAAGGTGTGAAAGAGAAAAGTGGAACAGTAAAAATAAAGATTTGTAACAATGTTTAGTCAAAATATTGGCAGTTGTACCTCAGAAATCTCTTTATTTGCAGGTTTCTGACTGAGCATTTAAAGCTTTGTTTACAAAATTATCTCTGCCTTTCTTTTGCCAATAATAGCAAACTGAAATTACCCTAATAACTGAGCAATAAAATAAGTCTAATAAAGTTGTTGATAATGGTTATCAGCATATGGTCCCAATAAAATATTATGGAGGTAATCATCAACATGTGGAACAATAACAAGAGAATAAAATAATCTCAGAATCATAGTATCTTAAAGCTGGGTTCAAGATAAGTTGAGTCTTGTTGCTCCTTCAAAAAAGTAATCCTTAGATGCATTATCCTGATCATTCTCCACCTAAACAATATATTTAAAATGTTATGTCTGCAGTACTTCCACAATAAATGTAACACATTAGCATGAATAGAGAATTAGCAAACAGGCAGGAAACAATGGAGGGATACGGAGGTAATTTTCAGGTAATTCACAGAGACTGGTGCTGGGGCTGTAATTATTTACAATATACACTAATGGCATGGAGGAAGGCAGCAAATGTATAGTAGCTAAATCTACAGGAGACACAAAAATAGGCTACAAGGAAGATGCGAAGAGAATATAATTAGTCTACGAAAAGAGACTGATAGGTTAGGTGAGTGGCAAATGGAGTATGATGTGGGAAAATGTGAAGTTGTTCATTTTGGAAGGGAGAACAAAAGAACAGAGTATTATTTGCAGAAAGCTCCAGCATAAAGAGGTTTGGGGGTTCTTGTGTATGAACACAGAAAGCTAGCACACATTTGCAGCCACAAGTAGGGAAGGCTAATGGAATGTTGGCCCTGATTTCAAGTAAGTTGGAGTATTAAAATAGGGAAGCTTGAATGCAACTGTGCAAAGCACATTGAGAGTCTCAGGGAAAATTTTAATTCTCCTATTAAGGGAAAGATGTAATTTCATTGGAAGCAGTTCAAAATAGGTTCACCAGATGATCCCAAGTATGGAGGAGATATTCTACAAGGAAAAGTTAAATAAGTTGGGACTCTAATCGGGGGGGGGGGGGGGGGGGGGCATACAAGAATAAGATGTTATCTTCCTGAAACATTTAAGATTCTTAGGGGACTAAATTGGGAGAGTTCAGAATCAGAAGGTGTGGTCTCAGAATAGGAGGGCACCCATTTAAGATGCAGATGAGGAAGAATGCCTTCTCTCAGAGGGTTGTGTGTCTTTGCAACTTCTTGCTGCAGAGAACTATGAGGGCAGAGCCCTTGGGTACATTTAAGGCTGCGATGGATTTCTAATTAGTAAGCGAAATCAAGGGTTATGGAGAAAGGACAGGACTTAAGAAATGTCAGATCAGCCATGATCCTATTGAATGGTGAAGCAGGCTCAAGGGGCCTGTTCCTACTTCTTATGTTGTTGTGATCATAGTAAATTCCTCACTACGTTTCAGAATGTAAGTTGTCACGCTATAATTATGCTCTCCCACCAGTTGTGCCACGACCTAGTTCTGTATTTTACGATCTTCGAACACATGGAACTACCAATATTTCTCAGGAAATTCCGTTCCAATATATGTTTGTGCATTTTCCATGATCTGAGCTTTTACAATTGGGGAAATAATTTTCATGGCAAGCATTGCTACACAGGGATGGCTGTACTATATTCATTACAACACAGTATTGGTCCCATTCTCCACAGAATGGTCTAACCAACATCTACCATCAGTGAAGCATGCTGTAAGAGTATTAGAAATGGGAGCAGGAGTAGGTCATGCAGTCCCTAGAGTTTCTCCTGCCCTTCAGTTAGATCACGATTGACCCTCAGCCTTAATTTGACTCTCCCACCCTATCCTAATTTACTTTGATTCACTTTTTGACCCAAAAATCCATTGATTTCAGTCTGAGCATCCACAGCTTTCTGGATTAGAAATTTCTCACAAATCGCACCTTACTGTGTGAAAAAGTTGCACTTTATCTCAGTCCTAAATAACTGACTCCTTATCTTGAGACTGTGCCCCTAGCTTCAGTCTCTCCAGCTTAAGAAGCCTACCCCTCAGTGTCCATCTCTTCCAATGGGTTCACCTCACCTTCTGCTAAACTCCAGAATATTGGTCCATACTACTCAACCTCACTTATATAGGAAGGGCCTCGAAGGATATGGACCTAATGTGGGCAAATGGGATTAATGTGGATAGGCAAATAGCTCAGCATGGATGAGGTGAGCTGAAGAGCTGGTTTCTGTGCTGTACGACTCTTTGACTCATGTCACATTCACTAAAGCTCTTAAATCCTGGTTCTTCATTCCAGCTTTAAAACACGTCGGTGAACTATTATTGTAATTGAACTGTATCACTTTTGTTATAGGGGGCTCTTCCTCTGTGATAAGCAGGAAGAAGATGGGATGTGGCGTTATTATAGGCAGGAAACCATGAAAGCAGTGAATTTCCTAATTTGGCTCCCACCTACAAGGATCCCTACCATGCTCATGACATTGCAAAATTACACCTTGGTAATTACAAATTATTGCAGGAAAATAACACCCTAATTGTCTGAGGAAGAAGGTTCCAACTGGGCAAAGGCTAACCCATCTGACATAAATGTTGGAAGCTATATTAACATACTGGTGACCGGGATCTGTTTGGTGCTATAAGGGATGCTTGAGCAAAAGCCAGTTCATTGTAGGCTGACCAATGTTCTACTCAGGGGCCTTCCTCATTGTGAAATTCAGCAGCACAGGAGCCCCAAGGCGGTACACAACATCAGACGGACCTAGCACAATCAAGGTTTTTCTTCCATGGGGGAGAGTGGCCAGGGTTTGGGGTAGAATTGGCAATTGCAAGGGTTGATCCATGAGTAGGGAGGTCAGGGTGAGGGTCGGCTGATAGGGATTGGTGGGGAGGGGGGCTGGTGGGGATGGTGGTCAGGTAGCAGTCAGTGGTAACTGGTGATCGTTGGTGGTGGGGTGGGTATTGGTAATTGGAGGGAGGCTGTTGAGGGCCAGTGCGGGGTGACTTTTGTTAAGCCAGCAGACTTAAGGGGCAGGGGATTGTAATCAGGTGAGGATTGCATGTTTGAAGGGATAGGGGTCACCTTGGGGTGGGAGGAAAAATGGTTAGAAGACCAAAGGAGAATTGGATAGGTACCTCCCATTACCATCCCATTATCTGATTCCCATTACCATCTACCAAGCCTTCTCAGACAGGTACCTTTAAGCCATCCTGAACACCTAGGCTGCAAAAGCCCTGAGTGGCTCCTTGGTCACTTATGTGCAAATTAAAATTATGAAGGCTGCATCTGGGCAGGCATTGCAGCTTCTGGATGCCACTGCCTGTGGCAGCTTTCTTTTGTGCTTTAGGTAAGGGATAAAGAGGACCCAGAACAAACATTTAAGACTCAGTGATTGATTTTCAATTGTGTTTGATTTTTCATTGAAATCGGATTGCATTGCACAACACACACAATCCAGGTTCTACATAGAACACAGGAACTGACCCTTCGACCCACAATGTGTGCGCCGAACACGATGCCAAATTAAACGAAATCCCTTCTGCCTGTACTTGATTCATATCCCGCCACTCCCTGCATATTCATGTGTCTAACAGCCTCTTAAATGCCATTATCATATCTGCTTCCACCTCTCCCCCTGGCAGCCCATTCCACGCACCCACCACTCTCTGTGCAAAAAAGTTGCCCCACATATCTCCTTTAAACTTTCCCCCTCTCACCCTAAATGCCTGTCCTCTTGCACTTGACATTTCTATTCTGGGAAAAAGATTCTGACAGTCTACCCTATCTATTCCTCTCATGATCTTATAAACTTGTATCAGATCTCCTCTCAGCTCCAATGCTCCAGAGAAAACAATTCAAATTTTTCCAACCTCTCCTTATCCTCATGCTGGTAAACCACTTCTGCACCCTTTCCAAAAACCTCCACATCCTTCCTGTAATGGGGCAACCAGAATTGCACACAATACTCCAAGTGCAAATAGTCCAAGTACTCCATACTCCTAGGCATATACTCGTTTCGGGTCATTTCGGCGAACTTCGGAAGACCGCCATAACCAGCGGGCAGTGTCGGAGCGGGCAGCGGAGTGAAAGGTAGCAGAGTGATTGAGCTTTGGCTCAACGGGCTTAGACGGTAATGGGGCGAGGCGAGATCCACTTATCTAGCATTCTCTTCAACATCAAGAGGCGGAAACCATCTGCCACAACACTGGCGAGTAGCTGGTGAGTAAAGGTAAGGTTTAGTGTTATAAATTTGTAAGTAGACTACAGCTTAGGTAGGGAGAAATCAAAAGTTCAGATGGAGGGCATGGCGACGTGCTGCAGCTGCATGATGTGGGAGCTGGTGGACCCTGCTGTGATGCACAGTGACCACATCTGCAGTAAGTGCATGAGACTGGAGGAACTTCGGCTCGGAATTGATGAGCTGGAGTCGCAGCTTCAAACACTGCGAAGCATCAGGGAGGGAGAGAGATATGTAGATGCTGTGCATCGGGAGGCAGTCACCCCACTTAAAGCAGGCACTTCTAGGGACCAGGAGGCAGAGAGATGGGTGACTGTCAGGGGAGAGAAAGAGAAGAGGAACAGGAAGAAAGTGCAGAGGACCCCGGAGGCTGTTCCCCTCATTAACAGGTATTCCTCTTTGGATGCTGTTGAGGGAGGTGACCTACAGGGATCAAGCAGCAGAAGCCGGGTCTTTGGCACTGGGACTGGTCCTGCTGCTCAGAAGGGAAGGGAGGTAGAAGAGGAGGGCAATAGTGATAGGGGACAGACAGAAGGTTCTGTGGAGAGAGAATCCAGGATGGTATATTGCCTCCCAGGTGCCAGGGTCTAGGATGTCTCTGATCAGGTCCACAGCATTCTTGAGCGGGAGGGAAAGCAGCCAGATGTCGTGGTACATGTTGGTACCAACGACATAGGTAGAAAGAGCAATGAGGTCCTGCAGAGAGAGTTTAGAGAGCTAGGCAGAAGGCTGAAGAACAGGACCTCAAGGGTAGCAATCTCAGGATTGCTGCCAGTGCCACGTGATAGTGAAGGTAAAAATAGGAGGAGATGGCAGATGAATGCGTGGCTGAGGAGTTGGTGCAGGGGGCAAGGTTTTAGATTGTTGGATCATTGGGATCTCTTCTGGGGAAGGGGGAACCTGTGCAGAATGGATGGGTTACACCTCAACTCAAGGGGGACCAATATCCTTGCAGGCAGGTTTGCTAGTGTGGTTCGGGAGGGTTTAAACTAGTTTGCGAGGGGGATGGGAACTGGAGGGGTAGGTCAGTGGAAGAAGTGCATGGAGTAAAGCCAGATCTAACATACAGAGAGGATTTGAGGAAGGAGAAGCAGAGTATAGGGTATAAAAGTAGAAAGGTGGATGGGCTAAAGTGCATTTACTTAAATGCAAGAAGTATCAGGAATAAGGGTGATGAACTGAGAGCTTGGATAAGTACATGGGACTATGATATTGTGGCTCTTGCAGAGATGTGGCTGTCACCAGGACAGGAATGGATACTGAATATTCCTGGATTTCAGTGTTTTAACAGGGATAGGGAGGGGGGAGAAGAGGAGGAGAGGTGGCGATACTGGTCAGGGACACTATTACAGCTGCAGAAAGGGTGGATAATGTAGAAGGATCCTCTCCAGAGTAATTTTGGGTGGAAGTTAGGAAGAAGAAAGGAGCAGTTACTCTACTGGGAGTATTCTGTAGGCCCCCTGGTAGCAGCAAGGATACTGAGGAGCAGATTGGGAGGCAGATTTTGGAAAGGTGCAAGAATAACAGGGTTGTTATCATGGGAGACTTCAACTTCCCAAATATTGATTGGCACCTGTTTAGTACCAAAGGTTTAGACGGGGCAGAGTTTGTTAAGTGTATCCAGGACGGATTCCTGTCACAGTATGTTGACAGGCCGACTAGAGAGAATGCCATATTAGATGTGGTATTAGGTAATGAACCGGGTCAGGTGACAGATCTCTCAGTGGGTGAGCATTTGGGGGACAGTGACCACCGCTCGCTAACCTTTAGCATTATCATGGACAAGGATAGGACCAAAGAGGATAGGAAGATATTTAATTGGGGAAGGGCAAATTATGAGGCTATAAGGCTAGAACTTGCGAGTGTAAATTGGATATCATTTTTGAAGGGAAATGAACAATGGAGATGTAGTCATTATTCAGGGATCTCTTGCAGGATGTTAGGGATAAATTTGTCCTGGTGAGGCAGAGAAAGAATGGCAGGGTGAAGGAACCATGGGTGACAAGAGAGGTGGAACAACTAGTTAGGAGGAAGAAGGCAGCATACATAAGGTGCAGGCAGCAAGGATCAGATAGGGCTCATGAGGAATATAGGGTAGCAAGGAAGGAACTTAAGAAGGGACTGAGGAGAGCAAGAAGGGGTCATAAAAAGGCCTTGGCGAGTAGGGTTAAGGAAAATCCCAAGGCTTTTTTCATCTATGTGTAGAGCAGAAGGATGACGAGAGTAAAGGTAGGACCGATTAGAGACAAAGGTGGGAAGATATGCCTGGAAGCTGTGGAAGTGGGTGAGGTCCTCAATGAATACTTCTCTTCAGTATTCACCAAGGAGAGGGGCCTTGATGATGCTGAGGACAGTGTTGGTAAGGTTAATGTTCTGGACCATGTAGATATCAAGAAAGAGGATGTGTTGGAGCTGTTAGAAAATATTTGGACAGATAAGTCCCCGGGGCCCGATGGAATATTCCCCAGGCCACTCCGCGAGGCGAGGGAGGAGATTGCTGAACTGTTGGCCAGGATCTTTGAGTCCTCGTTGTCCACGGGAATGGTACCGGAGGATTGGAGGGTGGCAAATGTTGTCCTCTTATTCAAAAAAGGTAGTAGGGATAGTCCAAGGAATTATAGGCCAGTGAGCCTTACATCTGTGGTGGGCAAGCTGTTGGACAGGATTCTTGATCCTGATCAGACCATGATTCTCTAAATGCCCGTAGAGATAGGATCTATGGGCATTTAGAGAATTATGGTCTGATCAGGGACACCCAGCATGGCTTTGTGAAGGGCAGATCATGTCTCACAAGCCTGATAGTGTTCTTTGAGGAGGTGACCAGGAAGATTGATGAGGGTAGTGCAGTAGATGTGATCTACATGGATTTTAGTAAGGCATTTGACAAGGTTCCACATGGTAGGCTTCTTCAGAAGGTCAGAGGGCATGGGATCCAGGGAGGCTTGGCTGTGTAGATTCAGAATTGGCTTGCCTGTAGAAATCAGAGGGTTGTGGTAGAGGGAGTGCATTCAGATTGGAGGGCTGTGACTAGCGGTGTCCCACAGGGATCGGTCCTGGGACCTCTACTTTTTGTGATTTTTATTAATGACTTGGATGAGGGGGGTAGAAGGGAGGGTTGGCAACTTTGCAGATGACACAAAGGTTGGTGGTGTTGTGGATAGTGTGGAGATTGCAGAGGTACATTGATAGGATTCAGAGCTGGGCTGAGAAGTGGCAGATGGAGTTCAATCCGGAGAAGTGTGAGGTGATACAATTTGGAAGGACAAACTCCAAGGCGCAGTACAGAGTTAATGGCAGGATTCTGGGTAGTGTGGAGGAGCAGAGGGATCTGGGGGTTCATATCCACAGATCACTGAAAGTTGCCTCACAGGTAGATAGGGTAGTGAATAAAGCTTATGGGGTATTAGCATTCATAAATCGTGGGATTGAGTTTAAGAGCCGCAAGGTAATGATGCAGCTCTACAAAACTCTAGTTAGATCACACTTAGAGTACTGTGTCCAGTTCTGGTCACCTCATTACAGGAAGGATGTGGAAGCTTTGGAAAGGGTGCAGAGGAGACTTACCAGGATGCTGCCTGGTTCAGAGAGTATGGATTATGAGGAGAGACTAAGGGAGCTAGGGCTTTACTCTTTAGAGAGAAGGAGGATGAGAGGAGACATGATAGAGGTATACAAAATATTAAGAGGAATAGGTAGAGTGGACAGCCAGCGACTCTTTCCCAGGGCACCAATGCTCAATACAGGAGGGCATGGCTTTGAAGTAATAGGTGGGAAGTTCAAGGGAGATATCAAAGGGAGGTTTTTTACCCAGAGAGTGGTTGGTGCATGAAATGCACTGCCTGGGGCGGTGGTGGAGGCAGATACATTGGTCAAATTCAAGAGATTGTTAGATAAGTATACAGAGGAATTTAAAATAGAGGGATATATGGGAGGAAGGGATTTGATAGTCTTAGGCAAGGTTTAAGGTCGACACAACATTGTGGGCCGAATGGCCTGTATTGTGCTGTACTGTTCTATGATTCTATGTGCACAACAACACCTCAGTATCTGAACCAAGGGCAGCATCCAGTAGACCGTGGGATGAGTCCTGGCTTTCTGACCAGACAACTGATTCCCTATTCCATCACTCTGTATCAATCTGTTCCTCCTGGCATGATAGGATCACTTCTGTCACTCTTGGGTATAGCTGTGTATCCTTCGCCTCCCCTCCCTCCAAACAGGCGAGACGGAAAGTACCCTGTCATTGTGGCAAGGGTTATAAATTGAAAAGTAAGTTGGGTGATGGGGAATGAAGGCATACTTTCTGATTTTTTTTTCTGTTTAGTGGAAAGTCATTGAAAAAGTGTGATTTTTTTTTAACGGATGTTCTGCCTTGTAGCTGTTGATAGTTCTCCAGTTGTTAATCTGGCCGATGAAAAGCCAGCATCATATGATGTTTCTAGATAAGGAGATAGTCTGATGACTCTCTCTCAGTCACCCCTGTCAATCCAACGAATAGAACAAGCCTGAAAGCAGTTTGCATCTCTGCTGCCTGACCTGCTATGAGTTCATGGGGCTGGAATTCAAAACACTGCCAAGCCTGTGGGAACCTGGGAAAAAGCCTGTCACACTAAAATGGCATCTAGATATGCACATTTATCAAAATGTGGCGAGAGTATGAGGGTGAGTGATAAGAAAGACATAAAGAAAAGCAAATTATTTCTGAGCACACAACATTACATTCCCTCAGCTAATAAGACTAGGAAACCATGGAGGTTTCACAGCATTTTTCAATAGCGACGTAGTTGAGGAACAACATTTGGTTTGGCCCTGCCCAAGTGTTTTAGCCAGGGTCATCAATATACATTCCCACGCGCTTTTCATTTGTTTTTCCTAGCCATATAGGAAGAGGAAAATATAATCATTATCATTATGGGAATTTAAGTGATCCAATGTGGAGTATGAACTTTTAAGTTAATAATTTTAACAGCAAAGCTGCAGACCTATAATTGAGTTACCCTGGTGGTTCATCAAATGGCATTTAGCTTTCATCTTCTGTGAATCAGTTATAAACAGTTACTTTAATTCAAACAGCAACTAAATTTCTAATTTCCTGTTTGTGCACTGTGTGCACTGTGACAGTGCATTCTGAGCTGCAGTGAGTAAGGGCAGAGAACTTTGATCTGATTAGATAGTTTTTAGATGTCAATATTGTCTTAATATCTTCAGTACATTACCCAATAGTTAAACAATTTATAGGGGTGACAGACAACTGGAAAATTACACTCCTTAAGAAAAGACACATTGCTCATAAGTACAAGTAAGCCAAAGAAAAAGTAATTTGTGTTAGCTGCCTGGCTCTGATCAGTTTTACCACACTTGACCCTTTAAGCTCTGCTGTGCTCTTGTGCCTCCCACTTGCCCACTCCTTATCTGCATACAAGGTGTATTTTATTCCCTTTTTGGATTCCTTTTCTGAACATCCAATTGAGTGCCATTGAGGGTGAAGGCCTAGAAGTGAAATTTGTGAATGTTCGTTTTCGATGAGCAATGATCAGCATTGTTTGTATGATTCTTCACTGGGTGCAATGTAATGCAAAGACCATAGCAAGTGATTATTGTAGAGTCATAAAACATGGAAATAGATTCTACAGCCCATTGTGCCAGCCATCAACTATCTAACTATACTAATCCCATTCCCCATTACCTGGCTTATATCATTCCATGCCATACTGTTTCAAGTACTCACAGAAATACGTCTTAAATATTGTGAGAACGCAGCCTCCATAACGCTCAGGCAGGACGTTCCAGATTTCAATCACGCATGTAATCATTTAGTTGATTTGATCTAATGGTGTTTATGACCAGGCTGCTCAAAGCAAACAACAATATTGTGGTAGGATGTCCCAAGATACTTCACGGCAGCAATTATCGAACAGAAAGAAGAATTTAGGGCAAGTAATGGCAATGGGGTTAGATGTAAAAGAGAGCTTCAAAGGAGGAGAGGGAGGTAGAGAGAAAAGAGCTTTGACAAAGGAATGCCACAGCTTGGATCCAGACAGCTGAACACATTGTTGTAAATAATGGTGATGGATATCAGAGATACTCAAGAGGCCTTCACAACATGCTACCAACCACATATAACTTGACCAGAAATCTTGACCCATTCCCATTAGAGAAGTCTGTGGCCACTTTTCCTCTGACATCTTCCCATGCAGGTCTTAGCTTTGACAGTACGGAGGCAGCAGGGTTATCCATTTGATCATTATGAAGCTGTGACTCCCTGGAATCATATGGTGGAGGCAGACTCCAAGAAGCTGCACAAAATGCTTTGTGTGGGCAAGAGGTCTCACTTGTCTCCAGGCCAGGATCTAATGTGGCAGTCCTTGAGCTTCCTACCAACAGAAAATGACCCATAGGATATCCTGAAATTAGCAACTGTTCACTTGAAATGCAGATAAGCCCAGACACCAAAGGCACTGGTTTTGTGGGAATTCCATGTGATTGCACCCATCTCATGGCAAATTCTTGATTGATTCCAGAAATGAGAGGTATGTTTTATGAGGAGAGATTGAGTTAACCGGGCCTATTATCCTTGGAGTTTGAACGAATGAGGAATTTAAAGGACTTAACATGGCAAATGCTGACAGGTCATCTTCCCAGAATGGAGAGTCTGGAACATGATGGATCATGGATTAAAGATCAATAATTAGCTATTTAGATCAATGAAGAGGTTAAAATTATTCGTGCACTAGCCAGTGAATCTTTTAAATTCTCTGCGTCAGAAGGCTATGGGTACTCAGTCCTTGAATATATTCAAGATAGAATGATAAGATAAGATTTCTTTATTAGTCACCTGTACATCAAAACACACTGTGAAATGCACCTTTTGCGTAGAGTTTTCTGGGGGCAGCCCGCAAGTGTCACCATGCTCCTGGCACCGACATAGCATGCCCACAACTTCCTAACCCATACGTCTTTGGAATGTGGGAGATAATAATGGAATCAAGGGACATGGAGATTTGGCAGTGAAATGGAGGTGAAGCAGAAGGTCACCCATGAATACTAAGTGGTGAAGCTGGCTTGAGAGCCCTTTGGCTGTTCTTATTTCTTATGAATTCAACTCTGCCTCTGGAGTCAGCTGAAAGCACTCTGCCTGCTCACGTACTTGAACTGAACAGTGAGGACCACATGGGACTTTTTACAATGACGGGCCTGTGTGGTCTTTTCCCAGGCACTGACAGATCATGAGGCGGGGGCTGGTCAGCACATTAACTGTTTTAAAAGTCAACTCGACTGATCTAAGAAACCCATAGGGTTTAAAGGGAAATTTTCCTGTAGCTCTCGGACCCTGAGGCAGCATTACAGAATCACGGCTGATGAAAGGTCATTGACTTGAATTACCAGCTCTGCTTCTCTCCACATCCAGGATGCCTTCCCAATATTTTCTGTTTTTTTTGTACAATGCCAATTCTTGAATCACATCAGAGGTAGTCATTGTCTCCATGATGATTCCTCCAGAGTCATTATCATTTGGTGTTGAGATGTCATACAGCATGAGAAATTGGTTAATATAATAATATTTCCTTTATTTAAAACTGAAATACTGAACAATTCAATGCATATGTGCCTTACAATTCACAGTCATGCAATCTCATGGATAACAATGTTAATCTGCAGCTATGCAGTCAGTGCCTTTAACATGATTCACTGTGGTTTCTCTTCCTTTGTAGTGACTGCAGGACGAACACACCTGTGTGTATCCCTGCACCAGCTCAGGTGTCTAAATATTTGCCCAGCAAACATGCTGCTGAAGCTGACTTCCTTCAGGATGGATTAATGCCATCAGTTGAAAGTGAAGGGCCCAATATTAGTGTGCAGATAAAATTTAAGGCTTGCTAAATAAATAGAAACTTTACACTGTTGACACAGCAAGTAATGTGAAAAGGTGTTTTGTAATTAAGTTAACTTCAGGTCCACTTAAGCTTGTTTATATTAGCCGGGATTTTTAGACAAGGGTCTGTCGCAACAGGAGCACTGCAGTTACCCAGGTAGTCTTGTTATTGATTAGTCTGTATGTTCTTGGGGGACTGGGTAGCACAATGGTCAGACATTAACCTTTCACTTTCAATCCAGTCCTACCTAGTGCAAAGCTACAATAATTCACAGTGCTGGGGACTTTAGAATGTAACTGATTGGGACAGTTTGAACCATGGAGTGAGTGCAGCCACAATGCATGGCTCTGGAGCAGGGACAGAGGAGGACAATTCTCAGACAGTCTTAGACAGTGTACATGCTGAGTAGAGCTCAAACACCTTGTGCCAGCACTGAGTCTCAGGGTAAACAGCTAGCCAACAGATCTATGAATGCTCAGGGTCAAGTTTCATGGACCGGTGAAAGGTTGTTTGCCCAAGGATGCAGTACCTCATCTGAGAATTGACCCAAGAAAACAAGGTCACCCTGAGGTCAGGGTCCTTTCCACCTTTCAGTCACCCTGGAGTTCATCTCAAAGTAACCACTGAGCCAGTAACCCTCATCAATTACCAAGAACTCTGAGGTGAATCTGGATTCCCAGGAATGCTAATTGGTCAGAATTTGACAATATATAGGCCACGAATTGCTGTTTCTCGAATTGGTGAACCGGCATGGTAAGGTAGGTCTAGGAAGCACTTTGGCAAAGCTAAATGTGCCTCCTGCATGACCTGAGGTTGCTTGATAATGATGCTTGAACTAGGAACCCAATAATCCCACTGCGTCATCATCCCACAAGCACAAAATAAAGTAGAATGAATCTGTGACGATGAAAAGGCAGCTTCTCCTGTTCTGATGCAGGGCATTTCGGGAAAGGTACCTCTGAACAAATTGGTCTCATGTAGGATAACTTCCCATCCATTTGTACCAATGGATGGGTGATCCAGCAGATGGGTGTGTGATCTTCCTCACCCAGCATGTATTGCAGCTAAAAGAGGCAATAACCCAGGAACAGGAGCAGGAAAATATAACATAAGACGACTTGAAGCTGTGTTTTGTTTTGATTTTTTTCTGCCCTCGGTGATTTCCAGGAAAGTATCCATAATAATTCTGCAGATAAAGATAAGATCTTTATTAATCACATGTACATCGAAACACACAGTGAAATACATCTTTTGCGTAGTGATTTTGGGGGACAGCCCGCAAGTGTCGCCATGCTTCCAGCGCCAACATAGCATGCCCATAACTTCCTAACCTGTACGTCCTTGGAATATGGGAGGAAACCGGAGCACCCAGAGGAAACCCACGCAGACACAGGGAGAACGTACAAACTCCTTACAGACAGTGGCCGGATTTGAACCCAGGTCTCTGGCACTGTAAAGCATTATGCTAACCACTATGCTACCGTGCCGTTCTTGGCAAAGGTGGACGAACATAAATACACATCGACTGGACCAACTACAAATGATGTCTCAATAAAACTTGTATTAATAATGTTTCAGCTGTTAACCTTCCAGTGACATGCTGTATTCTGGTATGTTGTTACTGCACTGACAGCCACTGTCAGCACAGAAAAAAAACAGGCCTAGAACTGTATAACTAGCCCCCCCCCCCGCACCCCAACCCCACAAAATAAACATTACACGCTGTAAAAAAATAACATTTTTCCCAGGAGTGACTGGGAGGCAGTAATTTCTGCCCCAGGGGCTAATAAAATCATCAGATTACTGCCTTTTAATCGTTCCCAGGTAGCTATTAATCTCTATATAGCACATGATAAAATCAACTTTATGACAACAGTATACTTCATTCTTAACCAATTTTCCATCACTTTAGCTATGAATAAAGTTTGAACAGGACTGGTGTTATTTCCTTTGGAACGGAGGAGGCTGAGGAGAGCTATAAATGAGGTGTATACCATTATGAGGAGTCTGAAAAGAGTGGATAGGAAGCATCTATTTCCTTTGTCAGAGAACCCTGTAAGCAGGGACATAGAGTTAATGTAATTGGTGGAAGGATTAGAGGGAGATGTAGAAATGTTTTCTCACACGGAGGTGGTGGAGGTCTGGAGCTCCGCTGAAAGAGCTGCACAGTCAAAGCTATAAGGTATGTGGATGAGCAAATGAAGTGATATAACCACTAAGACTGCAAATAAGGTCGAGAGAGAGAGAGACAAATCTGCCTGATTTTTTCAGCATTTTCACAATGACCCAAATTGCCTACTTCTGTGCGATAAATACTCTGTGCTGTAAATATGATTCTATGAGAGAGGGTTTGTAGTACCAACAGGTGTCAGATAATTCCAAATGTACATATACAGGAATAAAGCAGGCCAGAAGTACAAAGAAAAACAGATTATTGAGGCTGGAATGTTGAATATAAGGATCCCTGGAATAAAGAGGGAAGGTAATAATTGCCTTGATGTCCACAACATAAATGCCCATTACAATGTCAGGGAGTTCCAGGATGCTTTAACTCTTTAACCACTTTAAACAACTACGACCACTTTAAATAAACTACATTGTGGCTTTACAGATATGCTTCTTAATGCTGGGTCTAGAGATATTTGGTGGGATTATCACAAGATTATCTCCTTTCAGAAAGGTCAGTCAATAATCATTAATTAGTTTATTAGTTTCCCAATCATTGCCCTTCATTCAGCCACAGAAGATTAACTGAGTGATTCAATCCTCAGTGAATTTTTAGTTGAGTAAAATATCATGAGTCTTGTACAAGTGGTTTAACATTGATGGATAAGTATCTCAAAGTAAGTATACAACAGGACCATGGGAAAGAGCAGGAGAGTGAGGTAATTTGGGTATTGGGCAGTTCCACTAGAAAGCCAGCAGAGGAAAAATTGGCGATGATATAGTCCAGTATTCACCACACTACCACACCACGCCCCTTACAGAGGTAAGGTCAGTCCTCTACTGGTATAGAACTGAGGTCTGAGCTAGTTTAACAGCTTTAACTGTCTGCTATAGTGGAATAGGATTCATTACACTGGGAAGGCAGTAAGCCCAGCTCTCATGCCTACACGGATTTTGTTTCAAAGGTGCTAAAAATACCTGCCATATAATATTCATGTCAACACGCAAATGTCTAGCATTCTGCCGGGAATGTAATGCCATTGAAATGAAAGAGCTGCAAGCTAATAAGTAAGACATTCTTTGTTGATAAAATTATCTTTTCTTACAATTTGTTGTTTAAAATTCCATGCATCTGCCTCGGATAATAAAAGAAGACTATTATATCCAGGGCTAGTCAACAGTCCAATTCATTTTTAGGCTAAGGAGATAACTTTGATGCCATTCCAACAAGTACATTAACAATGCTTAACTCCTCCCCTAGCATCCCTGTGCTTGCACTTCTGCCACTCTGCCCGAGGAACTGGAGGGCAGTTATTTATGTGGCATCCAAGAAGACACATGCACAGACCTTAGACCTTTGGAACAAATGACGTGTCAATGAGCTGGTCTAAAATACATTGAGGAAGAGGCTGAGGGAAGGAATTGTCCAAATAGAACTTGTGTCTGAAGTAGGTGCTGCCTGCTTAAATGTTTTACTCAAAAGGTAGAATTCTATAAGTAAGACGTTCTGATTTTCCATGCACGGAATGCTCTTTGTCGACAGCTTTCTTCATCGCTTCTGCTTCGCACCAGGTAAAATGTAAGGCAGTGTGCAATCAAGTTTATTTTATAAGATATCTTTATTAGTCACATGTACATCGAAATACACAGTGAAATGCATCTTTTTGCATAGAGTGTTCTGGGGCAGCCCGCATGTGTCGCCATGCTTCTGTCGCCAACATAGCACGCCCACAACTTCTTAACCCATACATCTTTGGAACGTGGGTGGAAACTGGAGCACCCAGAGGAAATCCACGCAGACACGGGGAGAACATACAAACTCCTTACAGATAGTGGCTGGAATTGAACCCGGGTCGCTGGCGCTGTAATAGCGTTACACTAACTGCTACACGACCGTGCCTGCCCTTCAAACTCAACCACAGAGTCAAAGAGTTACACAGCACAGAAACAGGCCCTTTGCCCCCACCAAGTCCTCACTGACCATCAAGTACCCGCATACACTAATCCAATTTGATTCTGCCCACGTTCCCAACAACTCCCCCAAAATTCTGCCAATCACCTACACACTAGGGGCAACTTATGTGGCCAATTAACTCATCAACCTGCACGTGTTTAGGATGTGGGAGGAAACTGGAGCAACTGGGAGAAACCCACCCGGTCACAGGGAGAACGTGCAAACTCCAGAGACAGCACCGGAGGTCAGGATTGAATCTGGGTCACTGGAGCCGTGAGGCAGCAGCTCTACTCGCTACTCTACTCAGATTTCCATTCTCTGCTGTGCTGTTCTGGGAAAGGGGATAGGGAGAGACATAACAGCAAAGTCAGTGTGGGCTTTGAGGCCAGATTACAGCAGCACAGCTTTCTCACAGTTGACACCAGCAACAGCGCAGAGAGGCTGGGAGAGTCCTGGGCTCCTAGAAGGTTGTTAAGCTCCACCCAGAGTGGACAAATTAAAATTCACCACAGGATCAGTGAGCAAGGGGGTGGGTGAGTGGAACCAGAGCAAGCAACGAGCTTAATGCGCACTGACCGGGTGACAAGAAATGTGACTGTTCCTCCACATATGTAGAATGGACATATTCCCTCAAAACATGGGAGAGCACAAATCCTGGGTTTGTCCCAACCAAAATCAGCCAGGAGGATTGCTATAGGGTTTGGGGGAACATTAGGAAAATGAAACAACAACACCATCATCCTTGATTGTTGTTTTCGGAGCATCCTCAGCTGGTTCCTACTTTCACCTGGTCCCTATGCCCCCATGTGACTGCGTTCAAGGTTGAGACTGATTGATTTTTATTCACAGAATCAAGATATTTGGAGATCAGGTGGCAAAATGGACTTGGGCATAGGATCAACCAAGGTCTTACCAAAAGGCAGAGCAGATTTGAGGGGCCAGATTTGATGTTCCTTCTTTTATGTTCCTGTGTTCTGATAATGCTCTACTGTTTGGCATTGGTATTGGTTTATTATTGTCACTTGTACTGAGGTACAGTGAAAAACTTGTCTTGCATACCGATTGTACAGGTCAATTCATTACACAGTGCAGTTACATTGAGTTAGCACAGAGTACATTGAGGTAGTACAGGTAAAAACAATAACAGTACAGAGTAAAGCGTCACAGCTTCAGAAACAGTGCAGTGCAATAAGGTGCAAGGCCACAACAAGGTAGATCGTGAGGTCAGAGTCCATCTCATCATATAAGGGAACCATTCAATAGTCTTATCACAGTGGGATAGAAGCTGTCCTTAAGCCTGGTGGTACGTGCCCTCAGACTCCTCTATCTTCTGCCTGATGGAAGAGAGAAGAGAAGAGAGAATGACCCAGGTGGGTGGGGTCTTTGATATTTGATTTCCCAAGCATTGTGATTTGAAAGTCCCATGCAACAAACAATATGGCATACCAATTTAAATGTGCCAATAAGGCTCCTGTCTGGTTTGGCCTGGTCACGCTCTATGGGAACCAGCAACCAGTGTCATTTTAAAAATAAATCTCCCTATCATCCCAGATTTCACTGTGAGCAGAAAGATGAATTGACAGAAATCATTCTTTCTGTGATTTCTGGTGGATAGAATAATTAACACGTTTATTTATTTCCATATTGACGCTAATTTAACAGCTTTAAACTGTCTCCATTTGTGCCCTGACTTGCAGCCTACTCCACTTTATTTTCCACTCACATTGGGTGTCTACATAAATCACTGCTGCCTGGCAGTTTGCCTTGAGGAGTGCTTGCAGTAAAAGCAAAAATCCAAAGAAAATGACCAAAACATTTATTCTTTTTCCCTTCTTTATTTAAACAAACAATGAAGTTTACCGATTGGAAAAAGCAAGGGACACTTTATGATACTATTGTTTTTAAAAGTGAGCTAGCAGCTTCTACACAGAATAATGTCTTGTGAGAAGCCAAATGTCACTTCTGATTACTTAGCAGTTTGCAAAGTAATGTATAGAAATTATGTAGGAGGGCCAAGAGATAGAAGAGAGAAAAAGAGAGAAGGAAGGGAAAGACTAAAATCAATCCTTTTCTCTACTGTTAGAGTGTGGCCTGCAGTAGGGTTCAAAGCAGAATGAAAAGCTATTTTCCATGGAACAAGTGATCCTGTAATTGTCTCTTTTGAACTGGTATGATTCCATGACCAGGACAGTTGGCTTTTTAACAATACAGCCAACCTCAGCAGTTAGTCTCCTCCATTCCACCAGCGTCCTCTCCTCCCAAGCAACACCATCCCGAACCAAATAAGCCTGCATCCCACTCATTTTCAAATGATTTGATGCACACCAGGTTAATTTAAATTCTGATACTGTATCAAGAAGACAACCTATGCCTGTGGCTAGAAGTTCTGACTCACTTTGCTAGGGGTAATACATCCAAACAATGCAGATTTTCCCGGCCTTGTACATTTGACCAAGGCTATTTGGTTTGCGTGACAATAAAGCCAATGCATGAATTGTGAGCAGGTTATTCATATCTTACACTGAGAATTGACAAGCCTTCGGCATTACTGTACTGTCTGGACTCCTAAACTAATTAGGTCAAAGATTGTTTGGCCCCTTGGAAGTTTCCTTTGAATATATGTGACTCCACAGACCCATGGAATATTCTTAAGAAGGAAGATAGTTGCTGTTGACATCTATGACATAAGACTTGGCATGAAAAGCCTAGCTGCACTACTTTAGTTCAGTCCACTCTAGTGGTTGAATTCTATTTGCTTAATGTAGGAATCACATCATATGAGGAAGCCTATGAGGGATTGGTTCATCCAAAAGTCTTCCCATTAACTGAGCCAGTTAAGCACACTCCATAGAGGATACATTAACCATTTGCTGATAATATAATTTTCATTATTTTAAGCATTGCATCACTGGTTTACCACAAAGCACTGCTTCTATGCAGCTAACATACTTGTATATAATTCCAACTATTTGTTTTAACCCAAATATAACAATCTTACAATGTGGTATTTACTATTTTTCAGCAAACGCAGGAAAGTGAACATAACATATAATTTCTGGTAGGCTATGTCATAATTAAAAGAGAAATATTAATCTCATGCCACCCATAGCGTATCTAACTATGTGTGCAAGTTTTAGTTTCTAAGAGACAAGTCTGCTTGTCTGTATCTTGAAAAGGTTGGGTAAAAATCCAACCAATAGGAAGCTCAGAAGATCATCAAGTATCAGTCCCCAATATCCTCTGATTTGTTATCTGCTGATCCACCTGGTTGCAAGGTTGACCATGTATTACAGGGAGTGTTAGTAAACATCGTGCTGTCCTCCAGAACCTTCTCACGTGGTGTCCATGTGTGACGGGAACTTCTACCTGAGGCTTTGCAGAAAAGGGGACCATGATTCCAGCCTCTCCTTAATTAGGACAGGACATAATTATGTGGAGCGGGAGCATGGCGAAGCTCTGAGTAACAGGTGGAAATCCTCCCAATCTTGCCGACTTCTGACAAAGCAACAGCACAGCTTGAAAAGCCAAAGTGCAGTGGCAAATAGTCAGCAGTATGAGTTGGGGCCATGGCATTTGCAAAGCCTCTGATTTACAGAGATCATTGGGATAAAGGTTGCTGTGGAGATGAGGGACAATCTTAGCAAGGCACCTCCTTCCCACCAGCACCACCTCAATATGTTTAAGGCTTCCAGAGCTTTGATTGAGGAAAAGGAGGAGGCCACTGGTCTTACTGCTTTTACCTAGAGGAGGGCCTTAGTAGTATCCTTGTTCTTTGTTATCTGTGGGAAATCCATTCCCCCATTCTTCATGGATAATGACGACAGGGTGTATAACTTTATATCAGGACATAATTTTATTGAGGCTGAAATACTTTCACTGACTATAATACAACTTTTGCTGAAACTAAGGAAGAATGTTTTAAGACAAAATTCCCACTCATATGCTTGTGACAATAAGTTTCCATGAGGGATTGTAATTGAAAATTGAATATTTTCTCTTGAAAATTACCATCTACCTGTATAGGAATTTTTATATCTGATTCAAGCAATTACACATGAACAGGAATTTAAATTATTTTCAAATATACTGTAAAATCATACATTTTAATATCATCAATCACCTACTTTCATCAAAACCAGAAAACATATTTTATTTCCAAATATAGAAAATTCACAACGAAGTTGGTTAATAATATAAAATACTCAAAGCCTTTATTTAAGCTGCAGTCTATGTTGGCAGCACGGAAGTGTAGCGGTTAGCGTAACGCTATTACAGCGCCAGTGACCCAGGTTCAATTTCGGCTGCTGTCTGTAAGGAGTTTGCACATTCTCCCCATGTGTCTGCGTGGGTTTCCTCCAGGTGCTCTGGTTTCCTCCCACATTCCAAGGACCTACAGGTTAGGAGCTGTGGGCATGCTATGTTAGCGCCGGAAAAGTGGCGAAACTTGCGGGCTGCCCCACCACATTCTCAGTAACGCAAAAAGACGCATTTCACCGTGTGTTTTGATATACATGTGACTAATAAATAAATATCTTAAATATGTTATGTGGTTGAATTGCTCTGAGAATAAAGGAAGTGCTATCAGCAACTTTATTGACCTTCCAGAGGCACTGATAACAATCACAATCCAGTTTTTCCTGTTGAAAGTATGCATGTATGCAGATGTTTGCCTCTGTGAGTATAGGTGCATGTGAATGGGAATGTGTCCGTGTGTGTGTGTGTGTGTGTGTGTGTGTGTGTGTGTATTCGTACAAATTGTCTGCATGTATCTGTATGCGTGTATCTCTGTATAAGCAAATCCATGAAGGGCAAAATTGAGCTTGACCTGGTGTTTCTTAGAGTCAAACATTGGCAACACCACTAGCACGCATGAGTAATCACCACCAGGGAAAGGAAATGGAGGATGATTGATGACCAGCTACTGGATCCGTGCAAGGAATCAGTGCATTTGGAAAGAGAGAAACTTTGGCAAAGCAAAGTCAGTGGGAGAAAAGGATTTCCAAAATATGAGAAGAAGCCTTCAGTTCAGCTAAAGTTAGTCTGCCGAGGAAATTCTAATTTTGCAAAGGTATAAGCAAATAACTGTCAAGAGGTCACTTTTAACTTAATGCAACTTTTGTTGAGAAGTGTAGAGTCAATGGGATAATAAGAAGAGAACCTGAAGAGGAAATAGACAGGGAAAGCCATAGTAAAGTGCAATGACAGTAATTTTAATTTATATTGTTGTAAAATGTCCCAAACTCTTCCGGGGAGCAGCATCAAATAACATATGACACTGAGCTATGTACAGCAAAAGCCAAGTCGAAAGGCATGGGTGAAGGTTTTCAGCAGCAGATGATACAAGGCAGAGGAGGAAATGGGACATGTTGCAGAGATAGAAATGAGTGTTTTCAGTGACAGAGTTGCCAGTAAACGTGCAAATCCAAATCGGATATGCCACTAATGGATAAGCAGATTAATTTGCCACAAGACAATTTTTGGTGAGCAGGATGAATTTCCCACTATTTTGGGGTGGGGATCAAATTTATCATTTTCTGGCTCCCCATTGAAGTAGTTGGATGAAATTTCTGTTCATGCAGCACTGGATGCCGGACAAGCATTCCGTCAATTTAAAAAGAACGAATAATTCGGAAGAGGCAGAGGTGAGGCAGGGTCACTGCACATGCAGCAGCTGAGGCTGTGTCTTTGATGATCACACCAAGGAGCAGCACGTAAGTGTCAAACAGGAGGAGGCCGAGGATATGTCCTCAGGGAACACTGGCGTTAATGGTGTGGGACCAGAGAGAAAAGATGTTGCAGGAGATTCTCTTGTTAAGACTCTTTAGATAAGAACGGAACCAAGAGAGTTCAGTCTCAGAGGAGACACAAGAGACTGCAGATGCTGGAAGCTGGAGCAACAAACAATCTGCTGGTGCAACTCAGCAGGTCGAGCAGCATCTGGGGAGAAAGGAATTGTCAATGTTTCGGGTCGAAACCCTGCATCAGGGCTGAGAAGGGAAAGGGGAAATGGCCAGTATAAAGAGAAGGGGAATGGTGAGACAGGAATTTAAGGTGATTGGTGGGCTGAGGAAGGGTGAAAGACAACAGGCAGGTTGCTCCAGGTAGGGGAGGGGAGAGGGGGTGGAGTTGGGAAACAGTGGCAGGTGGATGATAGATGGAGGCAGACAAAAAGACAAAAAATGAGAGGAAAATGGAGTGAGGTGGGGGGAGGGGAGAGCTGCTGGAGATAAGCTCATTCTTATCCAGTTGGACTATGGTAGAGAGGTACTAGATCCCCTCTGATCAACACAGAGACAAACAGGGAGAGACTGCCTCTGGTACAACCACACTCTATGCCTGAAAGCATGTACCACCAGGCTCAAGAACAGCTTCCATCCCACTGGTATAAGACTATTGAACAGTCCCCTAGTATGATAAGATGGGCTCTTGACCTCACATTCTACCGCATCATGGCCTTGCACCTTATTGTCTGCCGCACTGCACTTTCTCTGCAACTGTAACACTTCTTCTGCATTCTGTTGTTGTTTTTCCTTCTACTACCTCAATGCACTGATGTGATGAAATGATCTGTGTGGATGGCATACAAAACGAAGTTTTTCACTGTACCTTGGTAAATGTGACAATAATAAACCAATAACCATTAACTTGTGACATTTATCAGGTCTACTATGGTTCTGTAGCAAGGGACAGAAACCTGACTGAAGAAATTCAGGAAAAGGTGAATATTCCATTAAAAGACTCTGGGAAAGAAAGGGATGCTGGCGACAGGAGATATTTGGAAAGGATGGGGGGGGGGGGTCAAAGGTTGGTTGTTTTTTTTGAGATAGAGGGACGATAACTGTTTTATCTGAAATGCAAATTTCAGATAAATAAGTAGGTTAGGGTTGGCTTTATGACAATTGACCTGTTCCTGAGTAGTGAGCAATTCCTGCAACACTGCTTCTATTTCACCTTCACAGTGGTTGAGGTTAAGACCAATGAAGCCAAGCTGCCCTGGAAGGATGGGGAATTCTCTGACACTGACAGCAAACCAAGGGTGAATAAAAGGAGAGCAAGCAGCTCTCTTTATTTTTATTTGTTTCAATGGCAGTGCCAACATAGTAGCAGTGCTGAGAAAATGCAACATCAGCAGGGACCTATAAATAGAACATATCAGATGACATTTCAATCTCCATGTAAGCTCAGCTGCAATTGATAGCAGTTTGATGGCTGCAGGTGTACAGTTCCAGCACTGGAAAAAGAAAATGCGATCAGCTTACAGACCGTACACACTTTTGGGAGCAAACTATTCAAAGGCCTCCACAATCAGACTGGCGTCCACACCTATAATTTGTCTGCATGCTTTTTGCAGTTGAGCATCTGGGTAGTTATACCACTATTCACTTCTATACTAGAGTAAAGCCAAGAGACAGTCAAAATATTCCACCAGTCTTCATTTATGTGAAGCATGCGTGAGATGAACCTGTCACGTTAAAACTTCAGCAGTCTGTTTATGTGTGTCATATCTGCAACATTATTAACGATTGGCTCACTGGCCTTATGCCACACAATTCTGCAATTGTCAAAGAAGGGAAGATTGAATAAGTACTGAAATACAGTTTAACTGTTAGGAAAATTTGTTGGTTCTATGAAGAGCAAGTCATAAGTAAATCAGCCTCAAAATTCTTCCATGAATGAGCAGGGGGTCCACACCTATTTTTTTGACATGGACTCCCCCACCTAGATAAGATAAGCTATCTTTATTAGTCACATGTACATCGAAACACACAGTGAAATGCATCTTTTGCGTAGAGTGTTCTGGGGCAGCCCGCAAGTGTCACCATGCTTCCAGCGCCAACCTAGCATGCCCACAACTTCATAACCCGTACGTCTTTGGACTGTGGGAGGAAACCGGAGCACCCAGAGGAAACCCACGCAGACACATGGAGAATGTACAAATTCCTTACAGACAGCAGCCAGAATTGAACCTGGGTCGCTGGCACTGTAATAGCATTACGCTAACCGCTACACTACTGTGCCTGCCACACCAATATTCAAATATACACAAGGCATAATAGAAAGACTTTTATTTGCACAGTTAGACACACAACAGGCTAGCAAAAGATATCAGCAGGTTATTGGTCAGGGAAAAGAATTTGGTTGAGGGAACAGAGGGGGAGGGGAAGTTTGGACCTTGATGTGGGGTGAAAGTGCTTCAAAAGCCAGGTTGGGACATGGTCATTCTTTCGAGAATGGGGATTGAAGGTTTGTTACCAATCACGCGAGGATGTGATGGTGAGAAGCAGAGGTAGGAGCTGGATCAGGTGGGGGTCTGCTTCAGGGGTGCCAAACAAGATCAGCTGGGAGTAGTGGCTGTAGGACCAAAAGAACCTTGAAGATGGCCTACCTGCTTGAAGTTCCACACATTGAACTTAATGACCATGGACCAAGTAAGGCTGGTTACATAAGAACATATGAGCATATGAATTCAGAGCAGGAGCAGGCCACTTGGCCCTTCAGGCCTGCCCTGCCATATAACAGGATATGCCGATCTGGGTGTAACCCCTACCCTCTATTTTTGTTCACCTGCAGCGACCTCCCCCCCCCCCCCCACCACTCCCCAGTTTATCACGAAACTGCCTTAAAATAGTCAAAGACTCTATTTCCACCACTCTTTGAGAGAGTTCCAAATCCTCACAGATCTCTGAGAGAAAAATGTTTACCTCATGTCTGTCTTTAATGGACAATTACTTATTTTTAAACAGTGAGGCCTAGTTCTAGATTCTCCCACAAGAGGAAACATTCTTCCTACATCCAACCTGTCAAGAACTCTCAGAACTTCATATGTTTCAATCAAGTCATAGAGTCATGCAGCACAGAAATGGGCCCTTTGGCTCAACTGGTCCATGCTGACTAAGATTCCCAGCTAAGTTAGTCACATGTGTTTGTGTTTGGCCCGTATCCCTCTAAACCTTTCCTATCCACGAACCTGACCAAGTACCTTTTAAATATTGTTCATGTACCTGCTTCAACCACTTCCTCTGGCAGCTCATTCCATATACTGACCACCCTCTGGGTGAAAAATTTGCCTCTCAGG
Organism: Pristis pectinata; assembly: GCF_009764475.1. Classification (NCBI taxonomy): domain Eukaryota; kingdom Metazoa; phylum Chordata; class Chondrichthyes; order Rhinopristiformes; family Pristidae; genus Pristis; species Pristis pectinata. Next base: position 88,252,295 of record NC_067407.1, on the reverse strand, counting down.
TTCCTATTAAATCTATCCCCTCTCACCTTAAATCTATGTCCTTTAGTTCTTGATTCCCCAACCCTGGAAAAAAGACTGTGTGCATTGACCCTATCTATGCCCCTCATGATTATAGAGTCCCTTCTCATTAGACCATAGTTGGAATTGGAATTGGTTTATTATAGTCACATGTACCAAGGTACAGTGAAAAACTTGTCTTGCGTACCATTCACACAGATCAATTCATTACAACAGTGCATTGAGGTAGTACAAGGTGAAACAATAACAGAATGCAGAATAAAGTGTTACAGTTACAGAGAAAATGTAGTGCAGGCAGCCAATAAGGTGCAAGGTCATAACGAGGTAGGTTGTGAGGTCAAGAGTCCATCTTATCATAGTAGGTAACTGTTCAATAGTCTTATAATAGCAGGATAGAAGATGTCCTTGAGCCTGGTAGTTTGTGCTTTCAGGCTTTTGTATCTTCTGCCTGATGGGAGGGCGAAGAAGAAAGAATGTCCCGGGTGGGTGGGGTCTTTGATTATACTGGCTGCTTTACCGAGGCAGCAAGAAGTGTAGACAGAGTCCATGGAGGGAAGGCAGGTTTCCATGATGTGCTGAACTATGTCCACAGCTCTCTGCAGTTTCTTGTGGTCACGGGCAGAGCAGTTGCCATACCAAGCTGTAATGAATCTGTTTAGGATGCTTTCTGTGTTACATCAACAAAAATTGATGAAGGTGAAAGGGAACATGCCAAATTTCTTTAGCATTTGAGGAAGTAGAGGTGCTGGTGAGCTTTCTTGGCCATGGCATCAATGTGGTTGGACCAGGACAGGCTATTGGTGATGTTCACTCCTAGGAACTTGAAGCTCTCAAGCCTCTCAACATCAGCACCGTTGATGTAGACAGGAGCATGTGCACCGCCCCCTTTCCCGAAGTCAATGACCAGCTCTTTTGTTTTGATGACATTGAGGGGAAAGGTTGTTGTCATGACACCATGTCACTAAGCTCTCTATCTCCTTCCTGTACTCCAACACATCATTATTTGGGATACTGCCCACTGTGGTGGTACCATCTGCAAACTTGTAGATGGAGTTAGAGCAGAATCTGGCTGCACAGTTGTGAGTGTGTAGGGAGTAGAGTAGAGGGCTGAAGGTGCAGCCTCATAGGGCACCAATGTTGAGAATAATCGTGGCACAGGTGTTGGTGCCTATCCTTACTGATTGTTGGTCAGGAAATTAAGGATCCAGTTGCAAAGGGAAGTGTTGAGTCCCAGGTCAAATGCTTGGAGATGAGTTTGCTTGGAATTATCGAACTGAAGGCAGCACTGTAGTCAATAAACAATAGTCTGATGTAGGTGCCTTTAGTGTCCAGATGCTCCAGAGATGAGTGTAAGGAGATGGCGTCCACCGTAGACCTGTTTCAGCAGTAGATAAATTGCAGTGGGTCAAGGTTGTCTGGAAGGATGAAGTTAATGCGTGCCATGACCAGCATCTAGAAGCACTTCATGATGGTGGATATCAGAGCCACCAGGAGGCACGTTACCTTGTTTTTCTTAGGAACCGGGATGATAGTGGTCTTCTTAAAGCAGGTGGGAGCCTCAGGAGGTTGAAGCAGGGAGAGGTTAAAAATGTCTGCAAATACCCTCATAAGACCATAATATGTAGGAGCAGAATTAGGCCATTTGGCCCATCGAGTCTGCTCTGCCATACAATCATGGCTGATCTTTTCAACCCCATTCTCCCACGTTCCCCCATAACACTTAACCCCCTTACCAATCAAGAACCTATCAATCTCTGCATTAAATACACCCAATGACCAGGCCTCATTCTTGTGGATATAAGCCTAACCATACAACCTTTCTTCATAAGGCAATCCACCTATTACTGGTATTAGATGATTAAGTTTTCTTTGAATTGTTACCAGGGCACCCGAATCTCTGGTCTATAAAAGGCAATGGGCCAAGTGCTGGTGAATAATATTAGTTTAGGTAGGTGCTTGAAGATCAGCTTGGACATGGTGGGCCAGAGGACCTGTTTCTGTGATAAGTGAATCTATAACAATAACTCTAAGAAGAAACATGAAGAAGTAAGAAGGTATAGGTGTGCCGGGCTGCTGACACAGAAGCAGGTCTTTACACCTATCTATGTCTAGGCCCAGCACTAGTCACAGACGTCCAAATAAATTTTGCTCAAGTGATGTCGAAAACACTTTTCCACACAAAAGAGTGATCCGATTTCAGGTTGAAATGATTTGCATTGGCACAAAAATTTGTGCTAGCTGGAAGAATTTCTAAGCCATCGTGTCTTAGTGGCCTGGAGTCTGAAGAAGACATCACTGAAGAAATCCTACAGAAGAACATTAGAGACAGAAGCAATAACTCAGATCTTGGCCTATTCCTCATGTTCTATTCAATTAGATCGCAGCTAATCTCCACTTTGTATCACCTCTGCCTTTCTGTCATACTTCTTGAGACCTTCATCCACTAGAAGTCCATTAATTGTATCTCAAGTTCCTAGGAGTGAACATCACCAATAGCCTGTCCTGGCCCAAACACATTGACACCATGGCCAAGAAAGCTCACCAGCACCTCTACTTCCTCAGGAGGCTAAAGAAATTTGGCCTGTCCCTTTTGACACTCACCAACTTTTATCAATGCACCATAGAAAGCATCCTATCTGGATGCATCGCAGCTTGGTATGGCAACTGCTTTAAGACTATTGAACGGTTCCCTTATACAATGAGATGGACTCTTGACCTCACAATCTACCTCGTTTGACCTTGCATCTTATTGTCTACCAGCCATGAACTTCCCTGTAGCTGTGACACTTTACTCTATATTCTGTTGTTGTTTTTGCCTGTACTACCTCAATGCAATCTGTACTAACTCAATGTATCTGCACTGTGTAATGAATTGATCTGTATGAGTGGTATGCAGGACAGTTTTTCACTGTACCTTGGTACAAGTGATAATAATGAACCAATACCAATATTCTTAAAAGCTTCAATTATCCCCCATTATCCATAGCCTTTTGTAAGAGAAAGCTCCACCTTAAAAATATTGGGATTGGTTTTATCTACTGATGGACGTGGGCTACCATGCAGCCTGGATGCAGAAGCAAGAAGGCTTAACCAGATCCTCACCATGTTGCATGCTAACTTCATTTAAAGATTAGTTAAGTCATCAAGAGAGGATTAGCCTCCCAGTTAAAATCATATGTTAAATGGGTACAAGAGCTTGGAGAGGGCGATGTCCACTGAGACTAAAGTAGTCCTGAGGTTTCTACGTGGGGCCCAGTCAGGACTCTGTTTCTGCCCAGATCACAATAAATCTTACTAAAACAATTCTGTCAAATAAGCCGAGAATTTCTGCTCCAGGCTCCTGTTTCCAGCTTCTTTGCTCTGCTGGGGAAACCTGAAACCAGCACTGCTCCTATACTCATGTCCCGAAAATAGCTCCTCAGCCTGGATCACGTCAGCAGAGTCTGGCCAACATTATCAAAGATGAACCCGCCAGCTTAGGGCAGATTTTCCCGCCTGCAATTCAATATTTCATTCAGTCTGATGACTGACACCTTAACATCCTTCCCATCAAGTTTCTGCTGGATGGAGTGGAGGGTGTTAAAATCTTCTGGCCCCTATTGACCCCCATGTTCGAACCACTGCCCTTCAGAGGAAAAATAATTCAATAGCAATTTCTGCTGTGATCACTCTCTTGTGAGCGCATGAAAACTATTGGTATGTGGATCGTAGGTGAGAATAGGAGCTGCTCTTTTAGCAACACTTTAGCTCACTTGTGTGTATGGTACTTCTGCACAGCACCTTTGAGGGAAGAGGGGAAAAGAGTGAAGTGGGCTGGGCAAGTAGTTAGAACCTTTCTCGAAATTGTTCAAAATGAAATTTCAAAACTGCACTACCTTCTGTCTGACACTATTATGTTTTACATGTATTTAATATTTTTCTGTCTGAATGGTAAATGCTCATGCAATTTGGAAGCTAATTGGGCCTAACGATAAGCTCCAAATTATTTCAAAAATAACAGGCATAATCAGATGTTAACTCAGTGCCTTAACCTCAATAGATTTAAGGGATATGGAGATTTTTTGGGGTAGAGGGGTTGAGGTTGAAGATCCACCAGCTTACCATTGACGGGTGGAGCAGGCTCATGGGGCCGAATAATCCTTACTTCTCTTAAGTTGTGGTTTTCTTAATAACTCTTGTCTACACTTCTCGCTGCCGCGGTAAAGCAGCCAACATAATCAAAGAACCCACCGACCACGAACATTCTCTCTTCTCCCCCTCCCATCAGGCAGAAGATACAAAAGCCTGAAAGCACGTACCACCAGGTTCAAGGACAGCTTCTATCCCCCTGTTATAAGACTACTGAATGGTCCCCTTGGACTGAAGATGGACTCTTGATCTCACAATCTACCTCGTCACGGCCTTGCACCTTGTTGTCTGCCTGCACTGCACTTTCTCTGTAACTGTAACACGTTATCCTGCATTCTGTTATTGCTTTTTCCTTGTGCTACCTCAATGTACTGATGTGATGAAATGATCTGAATGGGTGGCATGCAAAACAAAACTTTTCACTGTGCTTCAGTACATGTGAAAATAATAAACCAATTTACCAATTTAACTGTCATTGTTTTGAGTCATCCCATTCAAAGTGCATTGACAGTAAATCAACAGAACAGACAAAGATGCTGCCTCTTCTGCTGGATAATTCCTGCATTTACTGTCTTACTTTAAAATAGACGTGTAGACATTAATCACTTTGAAAGGCATCTAGACTTCTCTTTTTAAGGCCAATCAGCACTGCGTGGTGACTGAAATGTATTTAGTCTAACCACCTCACTGTAAAATATTATCCAAGCAGTGAAAAGAAATGTTACGTGGTCCAAATGGGAAAGCAGCCCACTGGAGCCCTGCCATTGCCATATCTCTGAGCCAGAGCAGGCCTAGCCAGTTGGTTTGCAAGGCAGCTGCACGGCATGTGGAGCAGAGGCCTCCTTCCTGATTCCTGGCTTCAGGTAATAGGGTCTGTGCCAGCCCAGGACCAGAATGGAAAAGGTGAACAGGAAAGCTGGCAACTGGGTCGGGAACGTAACATGACCTCTGACCTGAGAGGTCTCAAGATAACTTCAGAACTGAAACACAATGGTGTTCATGCAGAAAGAGGGGTAGGAAAGCCTGTCCAAGAACAACACAGGCAAAATGATAACATGAGATAAAGGAGTCAGAACTATACATTGGCTATCTTTATAGTTTTAGCATCCCAAACCCTCTACTATCAGCTCAGAAGGTGTTGACCTGGCTACCAACATTGCTGTGCGTAGCTGACAGCAAGCATTCCAAGCCAAGGGCAGGTATAGTTCAGGCCAAGACTCTGTGTGGGCAGTAACAACAGTATTCAAATCTCCAACAAAAACATATGTTCACAGGATATCCCACAACAGTCTACAGCCAATGAAATGCTTTGGAATTGTAGTTGCTGCTGTGATATTTGAAACATAACAGGAAATATGTACATATCAAGCTGCCACAAACTGCAAAATCATAATGGATAGTTAATTTTTTTTAAGAATAGATGATAGCTGAGTGCTAAATATTAGCTGAAGTCTGTGGGGATATCTTCCTCAAACTAATGTCATTGGACGGCACGATAGCGTAGCGGTTAGCGCAACGCTATTACAGAGCCAGCGATCGGGGTTCAATTCCCGCCGCTGTCTGTAAGGAGTTCGTACATTCTCCACACATCTGCATGGGTTTCCTCCGGGTGCACCGGTTTCCTCCCACATTCCAAGGAAGTACGGGTGAGTTAACACGGGTTTAAAATGGGCGGCATGGACTCGGGCCAGAAGGACCTGTTACGGTGCTGTATAAATAAAGTTTTTTTAAAAAAAGAAACTTAAAGCAGATGGGGCTCCAATTTAACATATCTAAAAGTTAGGCACCTCTGACACTGCTGCACTCCTTCAGCAATGCACTGGAGTATCCCCTATCTTTTTGTTCTTGGATAACTGGAGTTGACCAGGAGGTGAGGTTGCTACCAACTGAGCCCTGCAGAAACTAAGCCAGAATATAGATTACAAGCTGGCAATGTTACGGCAATGAAATGATACCAGGATACTATATACATCTGGCTATGATGGAACATTAGGGCAACAGCTGCTGATATTTGTGGGTGTTATCTGCACCTGGACTTCCAAACATTCTACATTGAAAATGTTCAGTCAGGAGTAAAAATTGGAGAGATATTCCTATCATTTCTATGAGTGTTGTAGGTGAGAAAAAAGGCACCCTAGCTTCTGGAGCAAGTGATGGCCTCTCACATCTGAAGTGCTATGTGAGAGTTTACTCCCCTGATTTAAGGAGGGATGTCCTTGCATTGGAGGCAGTTCAGAGAGTTCACTGTATTGATTCCTGGGACAAAGGTGCTGACATATGAGGAAAGGTTGAACAGGTTGGAGATGGTGAAGAGGTGATCTTATTGAAACATTTGAGTCTGAGAGGAAATGGCAGAGTAGATGTTGACAGGATGTTTGCCCTTATGGGGAATCGAGAACTGGGGGCATAGTTTCAGAATAAAAAGATCATCCACTTAAGGTGAGCTGAAGAGGAAGTTTTTCTCTCGTGGAGCAATGAACCTGTGAGAGTCTTTACCCCAGAGAGCTGTGGAGGCTGAATCATTAAATATATTCCAGGCTGTGGTCAAAAGATTTTTGGACTATCAGGGAGTAAAGAATTATGTGAGAACAGGCAGGAAAGTGGAGTAGGGGCCAAGGTCAGATCAGCGTTGGTCCTAACGAGAGCCAGGGCAGGCTCAAGGAGCTGCCTGATCTACTTCTGCTCCTATTCCTTATAATGTACATTCTCACATTCACCCTTCCACCTGGAGATGTTGTAAGAACCAGAATTTGCTCAGCGGGCCAGGCCCTGTCAGGACAACTTTCCATCTCTGCATTAATTTCTCACAGCTGTGAGCTGGCTAACATTTGCATGCTTTTTGTTTACCAAGATAGTTGGGTCCGGTTACTCTGTCTCTGCCTGCAATGGCTCCCAGTGCCAGATACAAGAGTTTAATGGCATCCTGTCTGAAAGAATGAAACCCACTTGACTAACAGACATGCTATCATCTGTCAGAGGGCTGGATTCCAGTTACAGCCTACTCCTGAAGGGTTTATAAGGTCTGCGCTGCAGAAAGCGATGTGTGAAACAAGTAAGTTAGTGTACACCCTGTAGCCAGTGTTGCGTCAGCAGCAGTAACAGGCTGAATGCCAAGCACCTAATCCATATTCTTTGAACAGGGCTGGTTTGAGTTTTGTACCAGGGGTTTTTAAATTTTCTGCTGCATAGACTATCCTTAATCTATTTTGGCTGTACAAATTTAATGGTGCAATTTAAGACTCGGTGGTTGTGTATTAGGTACAGACTCAAACTTTGCACCATGCAGTTATTAATAGAGAACTGAGCTTAATTACAGAGTGCAGGCTGACTGCAGGAATAGAAGGGATCTGAGCATGTCGGCTGGAATGACGTCGTTCATAACACCAGAAGTCATGCAAGGCTGTGCTCTTTCAAATGAACAAGAAGGAACCATTTACCTGCTGTGTTTTGGTGATAGCGCTGCATGGAAGAAAAATCACAGTGCAAAATCTCAATTGGGTTCAGCTTGTTTCTGATTGCAGTGTCCATTATTCTTGTAGCAGTCTTGCACAGATTCAATATCACCTTTCATGGCATTGAGTAAAGTGAATTTCCAACACACCACGCTTCTTATCCCCCTATCCCTATTGCTGGTGAGCTTAGTGACATACAGTGTTAGCCAGAACATAGAGCTCAACTGGTCGATAGGGTTGTTATAAAGGCGTATGGTGTGTTGGCCTTCATTCGTCGGGGTACTGAGTTCAAGAGCCATGAGATGATGTTCCAGCTCTATAGAACTCTGGTCAGACCACACTTGGAGTATTGTGTTCAGTTCTGGTCGTCTCATTATAGGAAGGATGTGGAAGCTTTAGAGAGGGCGCAGAGGAGATTTACCAGGATGCTGCCTGGATTGGAGAGCATGTCTTATGAGGATAGGTTGAGAGAGCTTGAGCTTTTCTCTTTGGAGAGAAGGAGGATGAGAGGTGACTTGATAGAGGTGTACAATATGATAAGAGGCATAGATCGAGTGGACAGTCAGAGACTTTTTCCCAGGGTGACAATGGCTAACACGAGGGGACATCATTTTAAGGAGACTGGAGGAAGGTATAAGGGGGATGTCGGGGTAAGTTTTTTTACACAGAGAGTGGTGGGTGCGTGGAACGCACTGCCTGCAGAGGTTTTGGGGGCAGATACATTAGGGATGTTTAGGAGACTCTTAGACAGACACATGAATGATTGAAAAATAGGGGGCTATGTGGGAGGGAAGGGTTAGATAGATCTTAGAGCAGGATAAAATGTCGGCATAACATTGTGGTCTGAAGGGCATATACTGTGCTGTAGTGTTCTATGTTCTATGGAAACACAAAAAAACTGCAGATGCTGGAATCTGGACCAAAGGAACAAACTGCTGGAGGAACTCAGCAGGACAGGCAGCATCTGTGAAGGCAGAGGGATAGTTGACTTTTCAGGTCCAGACCCTGCATCAGGACTGAGAGTGCCAAGGGGAGGTAGCCAGCATAAGGAGGTGAAAGGGAGGGGTGAGGCAGGGGCTGGCAGGAGATAGATGGAACCAGGTGAAGAGGGAGATGATGGGCAGGTGGAGCCAAGTGGGGGAGGGAAAAGGAGAACCAGAAGGTGTAGTGTATGGGTGGTAGGTAGATGGAACCAGCAGGGGGAGGGGAATGAAACTGGGTGACAGGTGGAGGGTAGGTGAACCAGAAGGAGAGAGAAAGGAGCACAATGTGTGTGGGCTACCTGAATTTGGACAATTCAATGTTCACACCAATGTTCAATGATTTCCACAAGCTAGTATGGAGATTACTTGAAATAAAAAGTCAACAACACAAGTAGCATTCGATGATCTACCAAAGCAAAGAGAAGCAATCTGCCAAATTTGCATGGGCATTGGAAACAGGATTTCTATTCAGCAGCAGCAACCCAGACAGAGAATGTTCACACTCACTAGTTTGCAACCTAATTTGTACTAGGCCCCTCAACATCTTGCTAGCTGAACAATAAGTTACGAGCTGGACTAGTGAGTGAGAAAAAAAAAACCTGTGGCATCTTTGGAGGTGCGTTAGACAGAAGATTTGCAGCGGATGGACAAACATTTGGTTCAGCAACAGGCAAGGCCAAGGGTGTTGTGTGCTGCTGAATAGGCCTTGCACAGACCTTTGCCATTGTGGAGAATACAAAGTCCCAAGATGGGACCAGGAAGGGGGTGGGTTGGGGGATCGGAGGGAGGCTGGGTCCGGAGTGTGTGGGACCCAAGTAGAAGGACTGAGTGAGGATCAGCTGCCAGGCATGGATGGAAACAATAGTTGGTGGTCAGAGAGGGATAGGCTTGGTCATCAGAGGGTAGGCTTGCATCAGTGGTCAGGTGGTAGCCTTGGTAACCAGAGGAGAAGAGTTGTATAGGGGTTAGATGCAATTAGTAATCAGCGATTGCAATCGGTGATCAAAGCAGCTCGATATTTGTCATGATGGTTGGGGGGGATCAGTCAAGTGTGCTCTGTAGATGAGGGCAGGTTGCAGGAATGGTGAGGGTCACTGGGACTGGAAGATGCTGCAGGTGGTTTGGTGGAGGAGGTGATGAAGGAGGATGGCAGTGGTGAGGGGGGGGGGGTCATGGTGGTGTTTCAGGGAAGGGAGGGATGCAAAGTCTATGAACCTCAGTTAAAGGTACCAGAGCCCTGGTAGGTCACACAGAAGCAGACTTCGCAAGCACTGTAAAGGACTGCTTCTGTATGAGTGGCCCACGGGTGAAGTATGCAAGGTTGAAAATCCAAACGTGTGCTGCAATGCATTCCGTCGGACACCCCTGCTTGTGGTCAGCATCCTCTGCTCCAGTGCCAGACAGAACCATCAGCTGTCAGTCACTCAAAGTGATTGATAATAACTGCAAATGACAGGAGGTTAGGTGCCAACCCATTGATTTCAAACTCTGCCACCAGGCCACTACTGAGCACAGCAGCAAAGCATGGATGTGTTGGAGGGAGGGGTTGGATTCACTTCGCATCTGACATCACAGCTCAACCCAGGCGTACAGATGGCAACTTCATTCATTTCAATAGGGTGCCTGAGCCTGTGGGGATAAAAAGCAAGTGTGGATAAATGTTTGAATCATCTTACTTCATATCAACATTTTAACATTTTTTAGCATTTTCACTGTTTTAAATTATATTTATCTTTTTAGTTACATCTAATATATTTTGCATGATTAATTACTTAAATCTATTTGGATACTTTTTCGAAAGGCTCTGACTATTAGCAGCACTTATGAACAATTCAACAGCCTCTCAGGTGTGGAGCCCCCTCTGCATCTGGAGAAGGTGAGAAGATGCAGTGAGCTGAGAGTACTGATGCCTGGCCAAATCTATCCTGATCTGGCCCATTCTCCTGGGGGCCATGGAACCTGCTGTACAATCTATGAGGTTTGATAGTTTTCTAGGGGGAACTGCAGAAGAAACAATCATAACTTTTTTGTTATATATTGCAATCCCTGAGTTGGAGCGAGATTTGGAGTGGGACCTTTGAAAAGGGGTGAATCTCTGTGTCTGAGCTTGTGAGTTTTACCTTGCAAGAGTCTAAACAAAGCACCTTTGCAGATTATTACCAGTTGATTGGCTTATTAACAGCAGCAAGTAAAGGGAAGGCAGGTATAAGTGGAGTGGCCACTTTGGGAGTGGACTGGTGTTAGAGAAGGGGGAGGGGGTATTGAGGCTTTGGTGAGAAGCGGTGAAGATAAGTCTCTGGTACGTTCCTTTCTTTCTTTGCTTTAGTGCCAGGCCAGAGTAGGGAGAATGGCTCCAGAGTCAGTGGTGTGTTCAGCTTGTGAGATGTGGGAGTTCTGGGAGAAATCCAGTCTCCCTGATAACTACATCTGCATGAGGTGCATCCAGCTGCAGCTCCTTACAGACCATGTTAGGGAACAGGAGGTGCAGCTGGATGACCTTTGGCTTCTACAGAAGAACAAGGAGTACATAGATAAGAGCTACAGGGAGGCTGTGACTCCTAAGCTGCAGGAGGCAGGTAGCTGGGTGACTGTCAGGAGAAGGATGGAGAATAGGCAGGTAGTGTGGAGTACATCTGTGGCCATTCCCCTCAATAACAGGTATACTGCTTTGGATACTGTTGGGGGGGGATGACCTGCCAGTGGAAAGCTGCAGCGATCATGTCTCTGGTACTGAGCCTGGTTGTGTGGGGCAGAAGGGGAGAGGAGGAGGGCAGTAGTGATGGGGATTCAATAGTAAGGGGGGCAGACAGGAGATCTTGTGTATGTGAAAGAGATTCCCAGATGGTATGTGCCAGGGTCTGGGACATCTTGGATTGGGCCCGTAGCATTCTGAAGGGGAAGGGTGAACAGCCAGAAGTCGTGGTACATATTGGTATCAATGACACAGGTAGGAAAAGAGAAGAGGCCCTGAAGAGGGAATATAGGGAGCTGGGTAGGAAGCTGAAACGCAGCACCTCAAGGTTAGTAATCTCTAGATTGCTGCCTGTGCCATGTGCCAGTGAGGGTAAGAAAAGGATGATTTGGCAAATGAATGTGTGGCTAAGGAATTGGTGCAGAGGGCAGGGTTTCAGACTTGTTGATCATTGAGATCTCTTCTGGGGAAGGTATGACCTGTACAAAAGGGATGGGTTACACCTCAACTGGAGGGGGACCAATATTCTTGTGGGCAGGTTTGCTAGAACAGTTGGGGAGGGTTTAAACTAGTTTGGCAGGGGAATGGGAACCAGAGTGATAGGTCAGAAGTTGGTTCATTTAGTATACAAGTAGATGCAGAGTGTAGAAAGACTGAGGAAGGATAGGCATTTGAAAGGGCAAAATTACAGTCAGTTGGATGGGCTGAAGTGTGTCTGCTTTAATGCGAGAAGTATCAGGAACAAGGTTGATGAACTTTGAGCATGGGTAAGTACGTGGAACTATGACATGTACAGAGACTTGGCTGTCACAAGGGCAGGAATGGCTGCTGGATATTCCAGCGTTTAGATGTTTCAAAAGGGACAGGGATGGAGGTAAGAGGTGAAAGAGGTTTTGCTGATCAGGGACAGTGTCACAGCTGTAGAAAGGGAGTATGTCCTGGAGGGATCATCTACTGAGTCGGTGTGGGTGGAAGTCAAAAACAGGAAGGGAGTGATCACTCTATTGGGAGTATTCTACAGACCCCCAATAGCAGCAGAAACACTGAGGAACAGATCGGGAGGCAGATTTTGGAGAGGTGCAAAAATAACAAGGTTGTTGTCATGGGTGATTTCAACTTCCCTAATATTGATTGGCACCTCCTTAGTGTAAAGGGGATAGATGGGGCAGAGTTTGTTAGGAGTGTCTGGGAAGGATTCTTGACACAGTAGGTGGACAGGCCAACTAGAGGAGAGGTCATTCTGGACCTGGTACTAGGCAATGAGCCTGATCAGGTTTCAGATCTCTCAGTGGGAGAGCATTTTGGAGATGGTGACCATAACTCCTTGACTGTTACCATAGCCTTGGAGAGGGATAGGAGCAGATGATATGGGAAAGTATTTAACTGGGGGAGGGGGAATTATGATACCATTAGGCAGGAACTTGGGAGTGTAAATTGGGAACAGATGTTCTTGGGGAAGTGCACAGTGGAAATGTGGAGGTTGTTTAGTGAGTACTTGAATGGGGTTCTGGATAGGTTTGTCCCATCGAGGCAGGGTAAGGATGGTAGAGTGAAGGAATGTGGTTGACAAAGGATGTAGAATATCTTGTCAAGAGGAAGAAAGAAGTTTACCTGAGCTTTAGAAAGCATGGATCAGACAGGGCTCTGGAGGATTACAAGGTAGCCAGGAGGGAGCTTAAGAATGGACTTAGGAGATCTAGAAGAGGGTATGAGAAGTCCTTGGTGAGTAGGATAAAGGAAAACCCCAAGATGTTCTACACGTATGTGAAGAATAGGAGGATGACTAGAGTGAGGGTAGGACTGATCAGGGATAAAAGAGGACACATGTGCCTGGAGTCAGAAGAGGTAAGGGAGGTCCTTAATGAATACTTTGCTTCAGTATTCACCGGAGAGAAACCTTGACATTTGTGAGGATGGTGTAAGACAGACTGATATGCTATGACATGTTGATGTGAGGAAAGAGGATGTGCTGGAACTTTTGAAAAACATTAGGATAGATAAGTCACCGGGGCTGGATGGGATATATCCAAGGTTATGACGGGAAGTGATCTTTTCATCCTCACTGGCCACAGGAGTAGTGCCAGATGATTGGAGGGTGGCAAATGTTTTTCCTTTCCTTAAGAAAGGGAGTAGGGATAACTCTGGGAATTACAGACCACTGAGTCTCACTTCAGTGGTGGGCAAATTACTGGAGAACATTCTTAGAGACAGGATTTACGAGCATTTGGAGAATCATAGGCTGATTAGGGACAGTCAGCATGGCTTTGAGGGGCAGGCCGTGCCTCATGAGCCCGATTGAATTCTTTGAGAATGCAAGAAAGCACACTGAAGGTAGAGCAGTGGATGTGATATACATGGATTTTAATAAGGTGTTTGATAAAGTTCCTCATGGAAGGCTCATTCAGAAAGTCAGGAGGCATGAGAGAGGGAAACTTGGCTATGTGGATTCAGAATTGGCTTGCCCATAGAAGATAGAGGGTGGTGGTATTCTGCCTGGAGGTCAGAGACCTGTAGTGTTCTACAAGGATCTGTTCTGGGACCCCCTGCTCTTTGTGATTTTTTTTATATAAATGACTTGGATGAGGATGTGGAAGGGTGGGTTAGTAAGTTTGCTGATGATACAAAGGTTGGAGGTGTTGTGGATAGTGTGAAAGGTTGCTGTAGATTCCAACAGGATGTTGACAGAATGCAAACCTGGGCTGAGAAGTGGCAGATGGAGTTCAACCCAGAAAAGTGTGAAGTGATATACTTTGGGAGATCAAATTTGAAGGCAGAATACAAGGTTACTGACAGGACTCTTAGCAGTGTGGAGGAACAGAGGGATCTTGAGGTCCACGTCCATAGATCCCTCAAGGTTGCCACGCAGGTCGATAGGGTTGTTAAGAAGGTGTGTTGGCCTTCATTAGTCGGGGTATTGAGTTCAAGAGCCACAATGTAATGTTGCAGTTCTTTTGAACTCTGGTCAGACCACACTGAGTATTATGTTCAGTTCTGGTTGCCTCATTATAGGAAGGATGTGGAAGCTTTAGAGAGGGTGCAGAGGAGATTTACCAGGATGCTGCCTGGATTGAAGAGTATGGCTTATGAGGATAGGTTGAGTGAGCTAGGGCTTTTCTCTTTGGAGAGGAGGATGAGAGGTGACTTGATAGAGGTGTACAAGATAAGATGCATATCGAGTGGACAGTCAGAGACTTTGTCATCCTGGGAAAATGGATAACACGAGGGGACATAATTTTAAGGTGATTGGAGGAAGAGAAAAGGGGGATGTCAGGGGTAAGTTTTTTAGTGGTGGGTGCATGCAACATATTGCCGGCAGAGGTTGTGGGGGCAGATATATTAGGGACACTTAAGAGACTCTTAGATAGACACATGAATGATAGAGAAATGGAGGGCTATGTGGGTGGGAAGGGTTAGATAGATCGCAGCAGGATAAAATGTCAGCACATCATTGTGGGCTGAAGGGCCTGTACTGTGCTGTAATGTTCTGTTCTAACTCTACAGAATTAAGATGGTAGAGATGGCCTGTACACTAACATCTGTCAAACAGAAATAATTCAATGACCTGAAAGATGGACTCTACTTCTCTCCTCATGGATGAGTGTCCCCAACATTTTCTGCCTTTTTTAGATTTCCAGCATGTGGAGCTTTTCCCTTTATTGATACTGGTGTTTTTATGTGTATATATTTTAGATGTGTTTCTCAACCGCAGGTCAATTTCCTGTCATGTTTATTACTATTCTGGACAAAATTCATGCCAATGTTCTGCCCAGTCAAAAAGAAACATTCTGTTTATATCACAAGCTGTTTATTAATGACTCTCTTGCATTCTCCCACTGAGTGGATACCATCAAAGAAGCCACAGCCAAAAGAGATGCTTTCATTATCATCAGCCAGTTACCACCAGCTACAACATCACATTGGCAATAAAGTAATCTAAGGGATAAAGAAACCCAAGCAACAGCTCCCCTTTTGAGAGTTTTTCTTAACACAGCTTTGGATAGTAATATTAATATTTTGTATTGTAGAACCTCTACTACTTTGTTTTCCCTCATGATTAAAGGCATAAGACAATGGATTGACTGGAGTAAAATGATTATATCCACAGTCAAAGTGTTATTCAATTTGTAACAAACTGGTATGATGTTCCAAAATCATATGTGAGCTTTCACAGCATCCATCTCCTATTATCTCAGTGACAGAGTTACATCAGGCGATCCAGGAGTTTGGTCCAACACATGGTCACAATAAGAGAAGAATTATTGGCTCTTCTGATGAAAGGTCATGCTGTTGTTCAGGGGATAAATCCCGATCTTTTTTATCATTGCTTTACTTACAATTCATTAGGGGCCTGTGTCGCCATGTTTTGGCATGGCAATCTTCTGAAGTCCACTTCCCTAGAAGAACTGTTTTGTTGCTACAGGCAAGGGTATTTATCTAAAATAATCAAAATGCTTGGAATTTGGGGCTATGTCAGAGGTAAGGAACAGCTGCAGCAACATCCTACTCCACCATACATCTAGTACTCTCTAAGGAATCGGTGGAATTTTTATGGGTCTAAATTGGTGTTAAAGCAAACACTGGGATATGAGACAGATAGGAAATGCACACATGTAGATTTAATATTAAAACTTAACAGTAGAAACTTGTAAGTGCTCGACAAGACATCAGCTACAGAGAGAAACACAGTTAACCTCTCAGGTTGATGATCTTTAATCAAAACAAAGTCAGAAACATCACAGGTTTAAGAGAAGTGGAAGGAAGCACAAGGGAGGGTCTCTGATTGGGTCAAAGGTGAGAGATATTGAATGACAAACAGAATGATAGTGCAAGACATAAGAGGAAATTACTCAACAAGTGAAAAAACAAAAGCTCATTCCAGAGGAAGTGTAACGAGAGTGGCCAGAACATTATTGGTAAGTGATTAGGAGTCTGGAAGACTGAATGAATGGTCTCCAGAGAAGATCTAGAGTGGGTAAGAGGCCAGAGGGAGAATCCTGGAGAAAGGTCCATTTTGCAAGAGGAAAGATAGCTGGCCAAGGATAAAGAAGCAGAGGTCAAGACAAGGGGATCTCAGCACTGTACCATGTGTTTTGTAAAAAAAATAATAATTTATTGAAATAGGCAAGGGGGATGAGGCAAAGGCTTTGGTTGAAGATTTGATTAATTAGGACCAGAGAGGGAGGTCAAAGGACAATGAAAACCTGGGAAAGGATGAGATTAGGAGGATGAATGGGTTGAGGGTAAAGTGATGAGAAAGAAGGCTCCAAATGTCCACTGTATTTAATAATTGTTGAAGCTTGCAATTTGTTTTACACCTGAAAGGAAGAAAATTTTTTATTAAAGTGCCAGATGAGACAAATGATATGGGACTGTGGATCAGGTCAGCAATACTAAACAGAAAGATGTAGCGACTGCACATGGTAGTCCTTGACACAGAGCTTGGAACTCAGGCTGGTAGAAGAGCTTTGACTGCAAAGACTGCTAATTATCTTGGAAATAGCTTTGATCCATGGTGGATCTGACACACAACACTGGAATCCATGAGAAACAAGTGGGAGCCAGGGATGATTACTGAGGGAAGAGATGAGGCTCTGGAGACAAGCTTCAATGGATTAAACACAAGAAAAGAAACTTGTTAATGAGAGAGAAAGAAATAGAGAAATTCTGTCAAGGAGTATAAACTCTTCCAGGTGGGTACTTCTGGAAAGGAAATGGCAGCGAGTTAAAATCTTATACAAAGGTAAAATACCACAGACGCTAGAAGTCTGAAGTAAGAACAGAAAAACAACAGTGTTATAGATTTATATGAACAGGCATTTGGTAAAATTCATGAACTTGCATTTATACAGAGCCTTTCAGATAACAGGTTATCCAGACATTTTCTAAGCATGAAGTTCACTGAGCAAGAAATGGAAGGACATTTACGACGGTAACTGAAAACATAAAGAAGAACATTTTAAGAAGGCATCTGAAAGTGAGGAGGAGGCCAAAATGAGAGGTTTAGGGAAAGGATTCTAAAGCTGAAGAATCTGCTACCATGGGAGGCACAGAGAGGGAGGACAAACTTTCCCAAATAGGCAAAGTATTCCAACAACAGCTTGGATTTATGCATCACCTCGACTAGTAGATCAACTAGTATCTCATGACACATGTTCAGTCCTGACCTCAGGTGGTGTCTGTGTGGAGTTTGCACATTTTCATAGTCATAGAGTTGTACTCGGCCCAACTTGTTCATACTGACTAAGTTGTTTACCTGAGCTCGTCCTGCTCTCTGTGGTCATGTGGGTTTACTCAAGGTGCTGCACTTTCATAAGAACATAAGAAATAGGAGCAGGAGTAGGCCATCTGGCTAATCTGGCTGTGGACTCGGCTCCATCTACCTGCCTTTTCCCCATAAACCTTAATTCCCCTACTATGCAAAAATCTAACTAGCTGTATCATAAATGTATTTAATGAGGTAGCCTCCACTGCTTCCCCAGGCAGAGAAATCCACAGATTCACTACTCCCTGGGAAAAGCAGTTCCTCCTCATCTCCATCCTAAATATACTCCCTCGAATCTTGACACGATGTCCCCTAGTTCTAGGCTCACTTACCAGTGGAACTAACTTTTCTGCCTCTATCTTATCTGTCCCTTTCACAATTTTATGTGTTTCTATATGATACCCTCTCATTCTTCTGAATTCCAGCGAATATAGTCCCAAGCAACTCAATTTCTCTTCGTAGGCTAACCCCATCATCTCTGGAATCAACCTGGTGAACCTTCTCTGCACTACCTCCAAAGCCAGTGTATCTTTTCTCAAGTAAGAAGACCAGAACTGCATGCAGTACTCCAGGTGCGGCCTCACCTGTACCCTATACAGTTGCAGCATAACCTCCCTGCTCTTAAATTTAATCCCTCTAGCAATGAAGGCCAACGTTCCATTTGCCGCCTTGATAACCTGTTGCTCCTGCAAACCAACCTTTTGCAATTCATGCACAAGCACTCGCAAGTCCCTCTACACAACAGCATGCTGCAATCTTTCACCATTTAAATAATAACCTGAGCTTCTATTTATCCTTTCAAAGTGGATGACATCGCATTTACCAACTTTGTACTCTATGTGCCAAACCCTTGCCCACTCACTTAACCTGTCCATATCTCTCTGCAGACTCTCTGCATCCTCCGCACAATTTGCTTTTCCACTCAATTTAGTATCATCAGCAAACTTGGATACGCTACACTCGGTCCCCTCTTCCAAATCATTAGTGTTTATCGTGAACAATTGTGGGCCCAGCACCAACCCCTGTGGACTCCGCTCACCACTGATTGCCAGCTGGAGAAACACCCATTTATTCCAACTCTCTGCCTTCTATTGGTTAATCAATCTAATACATTACCCCCAACTCCATGCATTCTTATCTTATTGGATAAGTCTTTAATGTGGCACCTTATTGAATGGCTTCTGGAAATCCAAGTGTGCAACATCTACTTGTTCCCCTCTATCCACTGTGCTCATTATATCTTCAAAGAACTCCAGTAAGTTTGTCAAACAGGATCTGCCCTTCCTGAATCCATGCTGTGTCTGCCTGATGGAACCACTTCTGTCCAGATGTCTCAGTATTTCTTCCTTAAAGATAACTTCAAGCATTTTTCCAACTACAGACATTAAGCTAACTGGCCGATAGTTACTTGCCTGCATCCTTTTTTAAATAGTGGCGTGATATTTGCTGTCTTCCAATCTGTTAGGACCTGTCCAGAGAATTTTGGTAAATTATCACAAATGCTTCTACTGTAACCTTGGCCATTTCTTTCAGTACCCCAGTATGCATCCCATCAGGACCAGGAGACTTGTCTACCTTTAGGCTCATTAGTTTGCTAATCACTACCTCTTTAGTGACAGCGATTGTACTGAGGTCCTCACCTCCCATTGCATCCATAACATCTCTCTTTGGCATGTTAGACGTGTTCTCCACGGTGAAGACCGACACGAAATAGTTGTTTGAAGCCTTGGTCATTTCTGCATTACCCAATATTAATTCCCCCTTCTCATCTTCCAAGGGACTTACGCTTACTTTAGCCACCCTTTTCTGCTTTATATAATCATATAAACTTTTACTATCTGTTTTTATATTTTGAGCTAGTTTACTTTCATAATCTATTTTCCCTTTCTCTATTGCTTGCTTAGTGGTTCTTTGTTGCTTTTTGAAGTTTTCCCAATCTTCCAGTTTCCCACTACTTTTGGTGACTTTGTATGCATGAGCTTTCAGTTTGATGCCTTCCTTTATTTCCTTAGTTATCCAAGGCTGGCTCTCCCACCCTTACTGTCCTTGTTTTTAACTGGAAATACTTTTGTTGAGCACCATGAAAAATCTTTGAAAGCCTTCCACTGTTCCTCAACTGTCCCTCCATATAACCTGTGTTCCCAGTCTACATTAGCCAACTCCTCCCTCATTCCGTTGTAGTCTCCCTTGTTTAGGCATAATACACTGGTTTTAGATCAAACTATTGCACGCTCCATTTGTATGAGAAATTCAATCATACTGTGATCACTCTTTCCAAGAGGATCCCTAACTACAAAGATCGTTAATTTTACCTGTCTCACTGCACAGGACCAGATCTAATATAGCATTTTCCTTTTAAGGTTCAGTAACATGCTGTTCAAGAAAGCAATTCTATGAAGTCCTCCTCAAGACTGCCTCGACCAACTTGATTCGCCTAATCTATGTGCAAGTTAAGGTCCCCCATGACAACTACCATTTCCATTCTTATGTGCATCAAATATTTCTTGGTTCATTGCCTGTGCCATTGTAATGTTATTATTCAGTGGCCTATAGACAACTCCCACCAGTGATCTTTTTTTCCCTTTACTATTCCTAATCTCTACCCAGATGGATTCAATGTTCTGCTCCTTAGATCGTATATCCTCTCTCACTATCACCCATCCCACCCACAACGTGCAATTTCCTCCTACATCCTATAGTCATGCAGTTTAGTAGTTAATTGGCCACTGTAAATTGCACATTCTATGGAGATGAGTGATAGAATATGGGGGAAGTTGAAGGAAATGTGGGAATAAAATGTGGGATTGGTTTAAGTGGGTCCTTGATGGTCAGCAACGGAGCAGTGAGCCAAGGAACCTGTTTTTGTGATGCATGGTCCATGATGGCTGTACATTTGATATGGGAACAATGAATTAGAAGAAGAACTGACAAATAGAATAGCTTCATAAAATGCTGATCACTTAAATTATTGGAACTATCAGTGCATTGCTCAGTTATCATAAAAAAGCCAGTAGGGGACTTGTTTGGCCAGGCATGTGATTGGAGCTTAAATTAAAACACAGACAAAAAAAAAATTCCCAAGCCACTTCCTGGGAGTGTTATTGGAAAAGAATATTTCCATTGACCAATATAAATAGACAGCATTTCAAGTGAATAAGATCAGATAAAATATCTTTTTTAGTCACATGCACATCGAAACGCACAGTGAAGTGCATCTTTTGCCTAGAGTGCGCTGGGGGAAGCCCGCAAGTATCACCACGCTTCTGGCGCCAACATAGCATGATCATAACTTCCCAACCTGTATGTTTTTTGGAATGTGGGAGAAAACCGGAACACCCAGAGGAAACCCATGCAGACACGGAGAGAACGTACAGACTCCTCACAGACAGCGGCCAGAATTGAACCTGGGTCGTTGGCGCTGTAATAGCATTATGTTAACTGCTACACTACTGTGCCTGCCTAGAAGTCAAAGGTTTAAGTTTTAAGAATCACTTCTTATGTTCAGTTAGAACGGTACTACAAAACAAAACTGATTTTAAAATAAGAATGATGATTCTGAAGTAAATATATTAGATAATGGACAGGTTTTCAATGTCTGAGCTTCTCTTTTTAAACAACTTCCTTTCTTTAATATTTGCAGCTCTACAAAACTCTGGTTAGACCACACTTAGAGTACTGTGTCTAGTTATGGTCGCCTCATTAAAGGAAGGATGTGGAGGTGTTGGAGAGGGTGCAGAGGAGATTTACCAGGATGCTGCCTAGTTTAGAGAGTATGCATTATGAGGAGAGGCTAAGGGAGCTAGGGCTTTACTCTTTGGAGAGAAGGAGACATGATAGGGGTATACAAAATATTAAGAGGAATAGATAGAGTAGACAGCAAGTGCCTCTTTCCCAGGGCACCAATGTTCAATACAAGAGGGCATGGCTTTAAAGTAATGGGTGGGAAGTTCAAGGGAAATATCAGAGGGAGGTTTTTTACCCAGAGAGTGGTTGGGGCACGGAATGCGCTGCCTGGGGCGGTGATGGAGGCAGGTATATTGGTCAAATTCAAGAGATTGTTAGATAAGCATATGGAGGAATTTAAAATAGAGGGATATGTGGGAAGAAGGAGTTAGATAGTCTTAGGCAAGGTTTAAAGGTCAGCACAACATTGTGGGCCAAAGGGCCTGTATTGTGCTATACTTTCTATGATTCTGTGATGATATTTGATGCTGGATTTTTTGCACAGTATCCACTATGACACACATGCAAGTGAATAACAGCAGGCAAATTCCCCTCAGCCAATGACATCCTGAACAGCAGCCCTTCACTGTCTTCAAGCAACCTCTTTCATCAATATTCACCCTTGATATTTCTGCTTAAAATATTCTAAGGCTCCTCATACTGGTTAGTAGAAAATGAAATGCTGTGGAAGAAAATTCAGTAGTAACTTTGAAAAGGAATTGCAGAAGTGCTTGGAAAGGAAATACTTGTAGATCCATGGGAAAAGAGTTGGTATGGGAAGGGTGTCAATCATTTACCAGTAACGTTCAACAAACTTTCAGAACTACCACTTACATGATTGACTGAATGACCTCTTTTTCTGATGCAATAATTTGTCATGTTGTTTCATTTCATTCCTCTTTATATTATTTGTGATTAAACTAAGTACAAAATAAAACTGATAATAAAGATCATCAGATTGAATCCTGGGGTGGCAGTTTTGTTAAGCAGACTAGACTATATTCTCTTCAATTGACTTCATTGAAACCAACAGAATTCTAATGGTGACACAGTCCTGATGCAGGGTTTAAACTGAAATGTTGACAGTTCCTTTCCCTCCACGGATACTGCTTGACTTGCTGAGGTCCTCCAACAGATTGTTTGTTGCTCGAAGTTCTAATGAGGCCTGACAGGTAAGTATTTCTCCTGGCTGGAGCCTCTGGAATCAGAGGTCACTGTATTAAACCAAGGGGTCAGCCATTCTGGACAGAGGACTGTGGAAGATCTGCTGCTGAGCATGGGCAGGAAAGAGATTTTCAGATATTGGCAGAATCAAGGGATATGAGGTTAGGGCAGGAAAGTGGTGCTGAGCTAAAAGATTGAATGACAGAAATGGGACAGGTAGGCCAAATTGACCACCCCTGCTGCTATTTCTTCCATTCTGAGGAGAGAATCTAAAACAAGAAAAATAAATCTAAATACGTAATAGCCCCAATTTTAATCTAAACTTCCAAATTGGAATAAATGTGTGTTCAGGTCAGATACTCATTTTAACCCTATATTTGTGATTACAATTAATATATATCAAATGCACCTGTTACCAATGTATAACCCATGAAAACTGATAAAATAGAAACAAAATTTTGAAATCTGATCCTTCTGCACTGGAAACAAAAGGTTTGCATTTAAATAGCAACTTTCACAACCTTAGGGCATCTGAATACATTGTACATCTAATGAAGTGTAGTTCCTGTTGGAAACACAGCAGTCAATTTGTACACAGCAAAGTCCCACAATCAGCATTGTGATAATCTATTTGAAGGGATAACTCATCTGCCCTCACTCAAAATTATGCATGGGGTCCTTTACTTGTGTGAGCGGTTGGGGGCCTCAGTTTAATGCTGCTCCTGAGAAACTGCACCTCTGACAGTGTAGCTCTCCCTCAGGAGAATCAGTGGAGGTTTTCCTGTTTGTGCTTGGTTGGAGCCTTCTGACTCATAGCCATCTGACTCACAGGCAAGGACTTTACCAAATGATAGGATGGGTTGGGCTGGGTTGGGCTGAGAAAAAGGCATTAGGCACTCCCAGAATGTTAAATTTTCATGTTTGGTAGTCAATAGGATACCTTTCCAATATCCTTTCTTCAAAATGAATAAATAAATCTATCAATGAAAATCTGAATGACAAACATTGAAACAGGTTTCAGTTGGTTAGGTCAAATGGGTTTTACCAGGTGTTTTTTATCAGCTCAGTTTCAAATTTTAGTACGAAGGGAGGTTCTTAAGTTCACCAAGGAATACAACCAGGGTTAACGCTAATGTTTATATTGTTGCTGGGCACACCCTATCGTATGGCCACCCAGAATGGTTGGTTTACTCCATTCCAGCAATGCATAGGGGAGGAGAACATATTCTCTCCCACTCCACACAAAGGAAACAAATGCTTTCTTGGCAGTGTTAAAATTTAATATTCAGCTGATGGAGGGAAAACAAAATGACAAAGGCAGCTGTCTGCTTCAGTGTGAGCCAATTCTTTCAAGTCAGGCTATGTTCTCACCTGGTCCATGTTAAATCACTTCATCCTGATTTTAGAAAGAAAGACACACATGATATCATGCCTTGCAACCCATGAACTATTTTTTGGATTGCAGTCATGAGGTCAGTAACATAGGAAACATGACAGCCACTTTCCTTGCAGCATGCACTCATACCTCATGGGAAGCTGGCCATTTACCCATCGAGTCTATGGTGGCTCTCTTAACAATAGCGTTCCTTCACTTATTTTCCTGCAACCTATTTGCTCCCACATACCTATTAACTCCTCCCTGATTCTCCTGCTATACCAGGGGCAATTTACCACAGCCAATTAACCTACCAGCTTGTCTTTGAGATGGGGGTAGAACCAGGAGCAACCGTGAGAACTGATGCGGTCACAGGGAGAACGTGCAGACTCCACACAGACAACATCAGGACCGAACCCGGTTCACTGGAGCTATGTAATCAGATAATGCGTTTTCAAGATATTGAGCAGGGATAACCCTCAGACTCTTTTAGAACATAGAAAATAGAACATGGAACAATACAGCACAGGAACAGGCCCTTCGGCCCACGATGTTGTGCCAAACTAATTATCCCTCCATTCCCTACACATTCACGTGTCTATCTAAGAGGGTCTTAAACACCTCTATTGTCTCTGCCTCCACCATCACCCCTGGTGATGCATTCCAGGCACCCACCACTCGCTGTGTTAAAAACCTGCCCCACACTTCTCCTTTGAACTTTACCCCCCCCCCCACCTCACCTTAAGTGCATGCCCTCTGTATTAGACTACTTCTTCAAAATAGTTTTACACTGGCTTGAAAGAGCAGACCAGGTTCAGTTTAACATCATATCTGAAAAAGCAGCACCCCCACTGTTCTTCCTCTGCATTTCAATGGAATTTCATTCCCAACTTTCATGAGAGGGACGAGAATCCATAACTTTCCAACCCAGAGGTACGTATGATCCCCACTGAGCCGCAGGATCTACTTGTTGCTCAGCTGCCAGAATCAGGTATAGTCAAATTGAAAATCCACACCTAAGCCATTGTCTTCCTAGTCTGCTAATATCGCTTTGGAAGGGTTAACGAACATAGCCATCTGATCAATGTAGTAACAATATACATTAGTGTAGAGTGGTATCCCAAGGAACATGAAGGAAATAAGAAACTTAGCCTTTGGCATTAAATCATATGGATAGGTGACAAATTATGGTTACAAATGAAGATTAACTTCCAAAAATAAGAAAACATCAATTCAAGAACTCAATGCTAACTCAGTCACCGACAAATGCAACACCCTGAGAGGGGATTATTAGATTTAAAAATAAGTGATGTGACCCTGGGGAATGGTCATGAGGCCAGGACACCAGATGCTACTGTGTCCAAGTGTTAGCAGGAGCTGAGCCTGGACACAGACTCTGTAACAATTCAATTCCTGGAAGATGCATTTCCCCCTCGACACTTCAAAAGTGAATTTGATGATGGTGTTTCCAGTGAAGCATCGATTTGGTCCTCTTTCTAAGGTTCAGCCCAGAGAAAGCTCCTGTAGTATTTATTAGAGAAACCTCCTTCACTGGAGCAACTGTAAATATTGTACATTCCAGGACATCTTTATTGGTTTTAGATAACTAGCCAGGCAAAATTGTAAAAAACAGCCCAAACTTTGCATTAAGAACAGTAATGAAGCTAATGACATTCACTGATATTATAAAGGGCAGTATGAGGTTTCCTTGCATGCTCAGTTACAGCAGAAACATGAAAGTTGCAATGTAATTTGCCTTTCTCCACAGACAGCATTACTATAGGACCTTTCGGCTCAACAACAAAAAGGAAACCAGCTTCCATTAACATTGCACCCCCAAACAAAACATTATAGAGTCATAGATTCATACAGCACAGAAACAAGGCCAAGTCCATGATGACCATTCACACCAGTATTTTATTAAACCCATTTTTGTTAATTCTTCCCACATTCTCATCAACTCCTACCTGATTCTACCCGCTAGAGGCAATTTACTATGGCCAATTAACCTTCATCTTTGGAATATGGGAGGTAAGCGGAGCATCTGGAGGAAACCACGTGGTCACAGGGATAACATGCTAACTCCACAAGACAGTACCCAAGGTCAGGATTGAACCCGAGTCTCCGGCATTGTGTGGCAACACCTCTGCTAGTCCTGATACACATCAGAGGAGTGTTATCAAATAAAACTTTGACTTTGAGCAACATAAAGAGATGGTAGACTAAATGACTGGACAAAGAGGAAATATTCATTGTATGCATTGAAGGCAGACTGGAGAGGTTTATGGAGGGAATCCCATTGCTTAGGGTCTTGGCAGCCAAAGGCAAGGCCTCCAATGGTGCAGAATCAAATTTTGGGATGATCAACTGGTAAGAATCAGCAGACAGCAAATACATCAGAGGGTTTAAAGATTTGGAGGAGATGATTGAGATAGGGAGGAGTGAGTCCATGAAATGACAGTAAGAATTTTACAATCTAAGCAATACTTAACCAGCACGGGGGTGAAGGGTGAAGTGAATAATATGAGGTTGGACATAGGTGGCAGCATTCAAGTTTGTGAAATAATTAGACATTATAGCCAGAGCCCTGACTGTCTGGAAAAATAATTGAGAATACTTCAAATAAATAGGGCTAGAAGAGAGAAACTGTCTCTTGCAGAAAGGTATAGGTACTTGCTTAATTTTTAAATCTGAGAAAAATACATTTATGCTAGACACAGGGATAAGGATTATGGAATTAATGCAAATGGGTGGAGTCAAGTCATATATCAGCAATGATCTCAATGACTAACAGAACAGGCTTGAGGGGTTGCATGGTGTATCCCCATTCCTGTTTGTTTTTTGTTCCAATTGCTATGGATTATTGCTGGATCAACAAATTGTAGTCCTGTGCCAGTCAGATAAAAGCAGACTGATTTTGTGGTCATGTTTAGAGCAACAGTGACTGAGTATGTGTCCTGAAACAAAAGTAGAAGGGGTGCAGTGTCATATACTTACCAGAAGAGACATGAATGCAGTATACAAATCTTAATAGAACCAGGGGAACAAGCACTGCTAGAAAACTGTATTCATATGAAATATGAAAATTATGTTATTACTGTCTGGCTATTCTGATAAGGTCATTGAATTTCTTCTTGCACTGTATTCAGGTAGTGAATGCCACAGGCACCTTAAGGAGGACAAAGGATCTCTTTCCTGACCGTCACTTCCTCCATTAACTTCACCACCGTGGCATTGTAGAAACAGTGGGCATTGATTGTCCAATTGTTCCTTCAGCTTCTATAAATGCTCTATCCAAAATCCACCACTAAAAGCCACCTTCCCTTTAAGAGATATGGGCTAAGGAAAAAAGGGCTTGAGCATTCTGATGATGTCATCTGTTGGTTAATACAGTCACTTCCCCCACCACTTGGCAGATTTACACCCCAAACCATAATTAGATAGTGCCAGTTCTTCCATTAAAGAGAAAGGTATTTTAAAGTGAAATGCAATTGCTGCTATAAATTGCAAACAGGATGTTTTCAGTTGCTTATATAATGGCCTATCAACTAAGATGTTCATCTCAGGAAGTGTATTTCATTGGTATATCAGTGACAAGCCAGGTACGGTAGTAACTTACTAATTCAAGATCCTTTATTTCAAGTTAAAGCAGTTTGCCTTTCAACTGATCAAATTGGTGAAATCTGTGAACAAGGAGTACTTCTCTTTCAAACTTACATTTTGTAAATTATACTGAGCCCCATTCAACCAATCTGCTTTCCCTGGTAATGTTGAATCATCCATTATTTTAATTATATGTAGTAAATGCCTTCTATGAAAAAAATACACAGTAATTTGTTCTTTATTACATCCCAGTGAGATCCCCTCTGCCACATGGTTCTATTAACAATAATATTTTTGCTAGAATGTCATATAAAATCCCTCTTCCTGTAACATGCTTCATACAGCCATTTCAATTCAATTTATAGTCTCGGCATATTGTAGCAAAAAGAACTAAAATCTCCCCGCTAAAATAACAAAGTATGCATAAGTATAGATGCATGAGAAATATGTATAAATGTATGAATTTATATGTATCGCACTATTCCTGCAAATTATCATAACAGGAAGACCATGCCCCAGAGCACAGGGTATTTTGCCAATATAGACCCTTCATTGGTGTTTGATTTCAGTAATATATCACACAGTGGGAAGAACATGAAGCAATGAAAGCCACAAAAGGCTTCAAAACGTGTTACCTGATAAATTCTAGGAGATGCGTCATGAAAGAGTAGGGCAGGCACAGAAGTTACTGTACATTGAGCACATCAACTACAGAGGTTACAGTGAACAAAGCAGGTAAGGACTTCCCCAGAAAAAAATGTTCATAAACTGAGGATTATAGGCAGAAATCCAGATTTAAACTCAAAATTGTAACTGATGCCAAGCCTTACCGCTTTGGATGCAGTCTGCAATCAAGACACAAATTGGCACTGAAAGATACAGGGTTCCAAGAGGTATTAAGAGAAGGAAGTATTGATTCCTCAACCTGCAAAGTTTGAAAATTAGGGGCATAATCTCTGGATAAGAAAGTGACTATTTGGAAGTAACATGAAGAGAAAAATTTTCATTCAGAAGGTCATAAATCTTTGGAATTCTCCTTCCCAGTAGCCACTGAGCCATGAGGTGTGTTCAGGGCTAGGATTGTTAGATATTGTGACTCCAAGTAGAACTAGGGATATTGGGACCAGGTGCAATACTAAACAAGGCACTGGGTCAGCTACAACCTTACTGACTGGCAGACCAGGTTCAAGAGGTCATGTCAGCTATCCTCCTCTTGTTCCTTATGATGTTAAATTATGCTCAAAGTTGAGGAAGGAACAGATAGTAGAATAGAATGATACAGCATTAGAGGCCATTCAGCCAACATGCCTGTGCTGGATTTCTAGTGGAGCTTGATGACTTCAAGCAAATCTACGTCGTAACACTTGCCAGCCATATTGGTATGGAGTGGTCAGTTTTTAGTGAATTAAATTACGATTTAATTTTTTAAAAATCTTATAAACAAAGTGTCCTTGTGCCTAAAAATGCAAAATATTCTAAACAGCTCCTCAAAGGCCCGCAAACAAGCACAATTAGCAGAAACCTACCCTGGTAATTAATTCAAACTAGAGACCTGGCTTCTCAAACAAAGTTTTCAGCATAACACACAAAAAAAATCTGTGAACTTGATTTGCTCTGAGAAATTTGACCTTGAAATTGTGCTGGTTTAGCCAATTTCAGGCAAATTGCACTTTAAAACTCATGCCATAAAATAAAAATTTTCACTTTCATCTTTTTCAACGTGTACTTCCCACATTTTGCATTGTTGTTGATTCCATGATAATGGTGAATAACGCGATGGCTTTGGAAAAGAGAGTGAAGTGTTTCCCAATTTAAACAATATAGTGATTTCAATGAAAATCATGAAACTGCAGATGCTGGAAATCTGAAATAAAAAAGGAAAATGCTGGAAATACTCAGTTAGGCAGCATCTGTGGGAAGAGAAACAGAGTTACCATTTCAGCTTGAAGACCCTTTACCAGGAACACAGTTACTCAGAAAAAATTATAAAAGCACGCAGACAGGTTTAAAGAGTTGAATCTATTTACTTGGAGCAGCACAGATTCAAAATCATCTAATAGAACTCAACTGCCCACCGCTGTAGCACCCTCTCACCAACAACTCACCAAAGTTGAAGGTTCCACGTCCCAATTGAGAGATTTAATATCAACAATCTAATCTAATATCCCAGGGCAGCACTGAGGGAGTAATGCACGTTGGAATTGATGCTTGTCTCTCTTGTGGCTTTATAGGGATCAATTGTTGCTGTTTCATAGAAGAGTAGGGCAGTTACCTCCTGGCCAATGTTTAACTTTCCATCAACAACAATGAAAACAGATTAATTATTCACTTTCTGATTGCTGTTTGTGGCATCTTGCTGTGTGAAAATTAGTTGCTGTATTCCCTACATTATAACAACAACTATACAATGTACTTCATTGGTTGCAAAACAATTTGAGATGTCCTGGGGTCAAGGAAGGTGCTAGATAAATGTAAGCCATTCAGTGCCTCTACATAGAGAAATGGGGGGCCATGTGGGAGGGAAGGGTTAGATAGATATTAGAGCAGGATAAAATGTCGGCACAACATTGTGGGCCAAAGGGCCTGTACTGTGCTGTAATGTTCTATGTTCTATGTTCAATGTTCATTCAGTAAGCTATTACTTCAATTCTATTTTCCTGCATTAACTCCATATTCCTTGATTCCCTTAATATCCAGAAATCTACCATCTGTGCCTTGATTATACCCACTGACTGAGCCTTCACAAATATCTTGAATGAAAAATTCTAAAGATTCATTACCCTTGAGCTGAAGAAATTTCTTCTCATCTCAGTCCTGAATGATCAACATCTTCAGACCATGACCCCCGGATCTAGGTACCACAGCCAGGGGAAACAATAGCTCTGCATCAACTGTGTCAAGGCCTTTTCGAATTTTTGTATGTCTCAATGAGACTGCCTCTCATTCTTTTAACTCCAGAGCAAGTCAAGTCGAGTTTATTGTCATATGCACAAGTATGGTGAGGTACAGGTACAACACTTCTCTGTCTGCACTTCTCACAGCCTTGGAACATAATCAAAGACCCGTCCCATCCCGGACCTTCTTTCTTCTACCCCTCACAACAGGCAGAAAATACAAAAGCCTGAAAGCATGTACCACCAGGCTTCTATCTTGCTGTTATAAGATTATTGAATGGACTTCTTGTACAATAAGATGGACTCTTGACCTCACAATCTACCTTATCATGGCCTTGCACCTTGTTTACCTGCACTGCACTTTCTCTGCAACTGTAATATTATATTCTGCATTCTGTTATTGCTTTTCCCTGATACTACCTCAATGTACTGATGTTGTGAAATGATCTGTATGGATGGCATGCAAAACAAAGATTTTCACTGTGTCTCAGTACATGTGACAATAATAAACCGAGTACCAATTTCAATGAAAAACTTGCAGCAGCATCACGGGCACATAGATTCAGACATCAACATACAGAACATAAGTTATACATAAATTATACAAGACAGTGAAGAAAAAAAAGACTGTGCAAACCAAGATATTAGTGCAAAAGAAGCCCCACAGAAGCAAGTCCATGATAATGCAGAAGATGGTCTGCACTGTTCTGTTGCTGAGATAGAATTGGGATTGTGCAGGTTGGTTCAAGTACCTGATGGTTGTGGGAAAGTAGCTGTTCCTGAACCTGCAGACTTATTATACTTAATGTCTTCTCATAGGACAACCACCACCAACCCCATCCCTCCCACCAACCTGGGATCAACCTGGTAAACCTTCATTGCATTTCCTCTATCGGGAGACCAGACATGGGAGCCCCAATTTATTCCAGCAACATCTTTTTTCTTTTACTCAAATCCTTTCAAATATAGGCCAGTACATCATTTGCCTTCCTATTTGCTCACTGTACCTGCACATTGTTTTTCAATGATTCATGTACAATGATCTCCAGCTCCCTCTGAACACCTGTCAGTCTATCACCATGTAAAAAATAAGTGAAGTATTTTTTCTACCAAGATGGATCACCTCACATTTCCACTTTATTTTCCATCAGCCATGCATGTGTACAATCGCACAGCTTAATGATAGGTCCCTAAAGTCTGCCTGTTTCCTCCATACATCCCACATCGCCACCCGGCTTTGTCTCATCATCAGAATTGGATATATACAACAGATTCCCACCCCCATCCTCATCCAAAACATTGTGAACAAACAGCTTGGATCCCAGCACCATCCCAATTGTCACAGCCTCCAACCCGAAAATGACCCATTTATTCCCATTCTATGTTATATGTACCTAATCCATGTCAGTACCTAATCCATGTCAGTATATTACCCTCAATTTTTTGTGCTCTAATTTAGTAGCACTTTAGTGAAGGCCATCTGAAAGTCCAAATGCACCACATTACTGGTTCACCCTTATCCTTTTTGCTAATTATAGCCTCAACAAACTCTGACAGACTTATCAAATGTGATTTCCCTTTCATAATCCATGTTGACTCTCTCCAGTCCTATTATGTTCTAAGTGCTCTGTTGCTACTTCCTAAAGAATTGATTCTATCATTTTCCCAATTAATGTCAGGCTAACTGGCCTGTGCTTCCCTATTTTTCCTTACCCTACTTTCCACTCTGTAGGAACTATTCTAGAATCTGCTAAGCTTTGGAGAAGCTATATCCACTACCTCCGTAGCTACCTCTTTCTAAACTTCGGACTGCAGGATATCAGGTCCTGGGATTTATTGCCTTTTAGACCCGTTAATTTTTGCAATACCATTGTTTTACTGATGCTAAATTTCTTCAGCTCCCAATTCAGTCCAGGCCTGTAGTTCTCCATTATTTCTTGAAGGTTTTTTGTGTTTCCTTCTGTGAAGACAGACATAAAACCTTTATTTTATTTTTCTCCCTTTTCCAAACTCCCCAACATAATTTCTCCTACCTCAGTTTGTAAGGGACACACATTAACTTTTGTTAATCTTTCCCATTTTACACATCTTTCAAAGCTTATACACCAATCTTTATGTTTCTTGTGAGATTGTTCTCCTATTTATTTTCCATTTCCTTACGAACTTCCATCCTTCTTTGCTGAATTATGAAACTTTCCCAATCCTCAGGCTGACCACTTCCTTTGACTACATTAAAAGCCTTTGTGCCTTAAAGTGATATTACTCTGCTGAAAATCGTAGAAATACACACCAGGTCAGACAGCATCTGTGCAGTTAAAGATAGAGTTAATGAGCTTTTGCTTTTACATTGTATTTTGCTTTTTTATCAATTGTAGTCTTTCTTTCGTATTGGAGTTCAATATAATAATACGAGGGTTGCAAGTCTATGACTTCAGTTTGACAGATTGCAAAGTAACAAGGAAATCCATGAATTGGAACAGATTAAACATTAGGTGGCTCTTGATCTCCCAGAGAGCAATGAGCCTCTGAAATGGATTGGCAGCTAATGGTATAAGTAATGATTCTTAAGAAATCTCGAAAGGGAATCAGACTATTTCTTAAAAGATTGACAATCAAACAAAAGGGTTGGAATTAGAAAATGAAAATAGAAAATCCTGGAAACACTCCACAGGTAAAGGCAGCATCTGTGGAAAGAGAAACTGTTAATGTTTCAGATCAAAGACCTTCATCTAATGATAAAAGGATGAAGGGTCTTGGATCAGAAACATTAACTCTGTGTCTCTTTCCACAGATGCTGCCTGACCTACCAAGTGTGTCCAGCATTTTCTATTTTCATTCTTGGACCAGTTCCTAGCTGAGGCAAAGATCAGATCAAATAAAAGCTAAAAGGTGGTTCTCTATGGACCTATTCATTTTCAGCACCTTCTGGCCCAATAATTAATCAATAATCCATTTCAGTGATGTTGATGGGAGATAAATTTTGGGCCAGGTTGCTGAGGAGCTCTTACCTCATCTTCTTCAAAGTGATTCAGTTGGATCTTTTATGTCTACTCAAGAGAACATTACTTCTGAAAGATGGCACCTCAGGCAGTGAAAAGCAATGTCTTAGTACTGCACTGACGGTTAGATTAGATACTTGAATCTCAAGAGTGGGTCTTAAACCCCTGATGCATTGGCCTTTCGGGGAGGCTACAACTTAACAAGTCAGAGTTAACAAAATATGGTGAGGTTACTATTGTAACACAGGGACGTGTGAAGGCGATGTGCTATCCTTTAGGTTCTTTATTGCACTCAAACACTATGTTCACGCCTTATAAGTTACTAGTTAAGTCCCATACAGGGAAGCTAACTTCCATTTTGTATTGGTATTGGTTTATTATAGTCACATGTGCGAGATACAGTGAAAACCTTTGTTTTGCAAGCCATCCATATAGATAATTTCAAAACTTTGAGGTAGTACAAGGGAAAAGCAAATATAGAATGCAGAATATAGTGTTACAGTTACAGTTACAGAGAACGTGCCGTGCAGGTAAATAAGGTGCAAGGGCCACGACAAGATTGATTGTGAGGTCAAGAGTTCATCTTTACCGTGCAAGTGGTCCTTTCAAGAGTCTTATAACAGCAGGATGGAAGCTGTCCTTGAGCCTGGTGGTGCGTACTTTCAAGCTTTTGTATCTTCTGCCCGATGCGGGGGAAGGGTGAAGAAGAGAGAATGTGCAAGGTGGGAGGGGCCTTTGATTATATTGGCTGCTTTTCTGAGGTAGCGAGAAGTGTAGATGGAGTCCATGGAGGGGAGGCTGGTTTTCATGATAGACAGGGCTGTGTCCATAATTCTCTGCAATTTCTTGTGGTCTTGGGCAGATCATTTGTCATACCAAGCTGCGATGCATCTGGATATGATGCTTCCTATGGTTTATCTATAAAAATTTACAAAACACATCAATGTACCAGGATTCTGGCTTGCCTGCTCTTCTTCCTGATCTCTCTACAGTGGCACCTGATGAAACATGAGCATGTGTGCATGTGGACATCAGGTGAAGGTAGGTCTGCTCTCTGTTGTGAAGCTGCTGCAGTCGAGCAGCCTCCCACCACTCACAAGGCGTGAGTCACTGCCTTGAGAGGAGCAGGGATAAAAAGGATCACCCGCAGCTAATTGGAACGAAAGTATTCCCTCAATTTTCCGGCTGTGGGGGAAGTGTTTACTCTGTGGCTGTTTGTTTCCACCCACACACAGCCTGGCCTCATTTTACAGACTGCATGTGGTGCAGTGACACATTCAAGAGTTGCAGTGTCATGTCTGTGGCTCCATTTAAAGAGCTAAGCGTCGTTTCCTTCCAGAGAAGCTTGAACTGACATTAAAGAAACAGTTTCATACATCAGATCATTGTAACACAGCCTCACTGGCTGCACACTAACTGCTTGAAGATTGGACGACTGTCTGTTGCTCTGGCACAGGTTCCTTTGGCTCACATCTGCTTTTCTGCTTCTAAGATGGCATGCAACTGAAAGGGAACAAAGTTTAAGCAGATACAACTTAATTCTCTTGAAGAAGCCCACATTTTATAGGGCCTTGGTTAGCCCTCAGTCAAAATATTGCTTCTTAATCTTAGCACCACACTTTAGGGAGGATACCATTCCCTTTGAGAGACTGCAGAAGAGATTTATGAGGGTGCTCCCATGCATGCAGAACTTCAGTTATGTGGCAAGGCTAGAAGTTATGGTTGGAGCATGGAAGGTTTGATGAAAATGTTCAAAATCATGGAGGATTTCACAGGAGCAAACAAAGTAGAAGATTTTCCAGTGATAGGAAGGCTAGCAACGTGAGCCACAGACAACATGGCCAAAGCATCAGAGGCAATATGAGGAGAAGGATTTTTTCATATTGACTTGTTATGATGCAGAATGCACTGGCTAAGTAGGTGACGGAAGTTAAATTAAAAGTAACTTCCAGAAGTAAATTAGATAAATATTTAAGGTAAGAGTTTTGCAGGACTATTGGGAAAGAGCAAGGTGGTGGGATTATTTGGATAGTTCACTCAAAGTGGTGGCACTGGTACAATGGAGTAAATAGTCTCCTGTGCAGATTCAATGGCATCCTAGAATAGAATAGCAGAGAATTTTAATATTGTTATGGAAGAGGCAGCTAAGTACCTGATAAGCAAGGGGCTATAAAGTCACCGGCGATAGGTAGGAATGTCCAGTTGAGGTTACAATAAGATCAGCCATGATTGTATTGACAGGTAGTGTAGCGGTTAGCGTAATGTTTTACAGCGCTAGCGACTCAGGTTCAATTCTGGCCACTGTCTGTAACGAGTTAGTGTGTTCTACCTGTGTCTGTGTGAGTTTCCTCTGGGTGCTCTGGTTTCCTCTCACATTCCAAAGACATACAGGTTAGGAAGTTGTGGGCATGCTATGTTGGCACCGGAATAGTGGTGACACTTGCAGGCTGCCCCCAGAACATTGTATGCAAAAGATGCATTTCACTGTGTATTTGTGACTAATAAAGATATCTGAATAGCAGAATAGGTTCAAGGGGCCAAGTATCTACTTGTATGTTTAATTTGTAAGTTGGTATGTTTGTATGAGTTCAAATAAATTCTGGGGGAATGGTGACTGTGAAATGACCACATTAGCATTAAAACCTGCCTACACTAATCTTCCATCCTTGCTTGGTCTGGCCTATACGTGAACACCTGACACTTGACCGCCCTCTGAAATGGCCAGAAAACCTCTGACTTCTATGGTAAAGAGGGATAGGCATTATATGTCGACTTTCCAGCAATGATATCAAGTGAAACACAATTACATCATATTTAAGGGGAAAAATAAAT
Organism: Pristis pectinata; assembly: GCF_009764475.1. NCBI lineage: Eukaryota > Metazoa > Chordata > Chondrichthyes > Rhinopristiformes > Pristidae > Pristis > Pristis pectinata. The sequence goes on along the minus strand of NC_067407.1, from coordinate 88,216,170 downwards.
GAACAAAATAGAAGGGTATCATTTGGCAAAATGGTGCAGGATTAAGCTGGTGTGGAGCACAAACACTAATTTTGATTGGTTGGGCCAAATAGCCTGTTTTGTTACTGTGCATTCTGTTGTATAGTCACTGCATCCCAGAGCGCTTCACAGGCTGTAAGACGCTCTCACTAACTGAGACTAAGTATGTATATTTAGAGGAAGGAAAGATGTTGGCAAGGAGAAGCAGACCTTTTGTAGCAAGATGGGGCCATACCCAAGTTTCTTTCCCTCTTCAAAAGTCTGCTTACCCGGAACTATGGCTGTACATTCCACCTATTTGGAGCCTAACCTCATTTCAAACTCAGCGTGTGGTTCAGTGACACACTAGAAAATTTCAGTGTCATGTCTCTGTTTCTATTTAAAGAACCAAAAGAGGTTTTCTTTAGAAAAACATTGCACTTACAATATATTCAATGCTGAGACTTTTGGGCACCAAGGGAATTGGGAAATGGGGAATGGGCGGTAAGGTTGGATTTGAGTCTTGGAATCAGCCATAATTTTATTGAATGGTGGAGCTGCCTCAAGGGCCTTGTGGTCTACTTCTTATGTTACGTACCACGTGTAAAAGAGGTGACAACGATCCTGAATGAAATAAATCAAAATCCTTCAAAGCAGCAATTGACTGAAATTAGAGCAAATCCCAATTAAGTATCTATGCATATATAAATTTTCCTCATTGATTTCGAAGGGATTAGAACCAAAGTGCATTGCTCCACAGCTCTCAATATTAGGAGAAAACTATCGCAATTGTTGGTCCCTTGTAAATATATCAAACTTTATGAATTAATTTTAAAAGGCCACTAAAACATATTGGATTAGATAATGCACCTGGCTCCAGTTATGGTGCAGCAGGTGCAAAGGTAAAGTGGTGTAACACTGTTCACTGGTTCACTGGTACATCATCTGCTTCAGTGCAAAGCTGAATGTGTGAGTGGTGTAGCTAACTACCTTATTGGTAAATATGTGGAGGAATGGGATTAGTCAAATAGTTTAGAGAGCTGGCATAGACTTGAGGGGCCACATGGCCTCCTTCTATCTTGTAAAGAAATATTGTAACACGTAATATAGTAGAAATAAATAACTAATTACTGCAGGTTCTTCTGCAATTTCACTAGAGCTGACATGTTCTCATATATTATGCAGACTGCAATATATGCAAGGCTGCACTTGTGTGATTATTAGTGACCAAAGATCATTTTTGGATTTTGGCTGCACTGCTTCAAAGCATGTAGTTAAGAAGGGGTTTATCTCAATGCAATAGGTCTGGAGTCAGTTAGCTCCATGAAAGTAGAGTCCAGATAAGAGTAATTTCTAATGCAACTGTACTTTACACACAGGTGATATGTCTGGAGAAAATTCCACACTGAAGAACTTCAATGGGGTTTTGTTAAAATAATAAATGATGAGTTGTAACTTTTAAATGCATTTAATCCTGGCATAAAAATGAGGTAAAAACAAACCATCCTTTACTGCATTGTAAATGTTCTGCTTGCTTTTCATCCCATGATGTTTAAAGAATGGAGTCATTTAAGTTGTACCTTTCACACCTCAGGATGTTCCAAAGTACTTTATATCCAGTGAAACACTTTTTTGAATTGTGGTTACTGTTGAAACTTATGAATTACAGCAGCCAAATTGCACACAGTAAGATCCCACAACGAACAATGTGATCATAACCAGATAATGTCTCAGACGTTCCTGAGAAATGCCAGTGTGGTTTCAAATGGAAAAGCCTCCCTCTAGAATTGTCAGAAGGCTAGAAACTTATGAGCATACAGAAAAGTCTTGAATTCCCAGAGAGACACAAACCAGCAACTTCCCGACTGCATTCTAGGCTTGGGATTCTCACGGAGCCCAGCAGCAGAGTTAAAACTTGCTGCAATTCATCAGTAGCTACGCTGGGAAAGCTCCTTACTGAACTTGTGCCAGGTTAGGACTGGAACAGGAAGAGTGCGTCCATTCATCTCAACAGAGAAGGATGAATACTGGGGAGAGATAAATTTTAGGTCATTTACATCTATTGGAGAATGCTTGCATTTACTTAAAATAACTTAATTGTTTTTAAGTTTTTTTTCTACTTCTAAATATTGTTTTATTTCATAAATATTTCTGAATAATTTACAAACCAATCACATTATTAAAATATTTAAAATAACTATTGAATTCTTTTAACATTCACTAATATTTAAACTCTGAGGGCAATGGCAACTAATAGCCTGCTGGAAAAGCATTGCCTCGTTAGGACTTGCTATTTATTCCACTCCCAGGGATCTCACCCATCAGGCAGTACAGAGCTGACTTTATTCAGAGGTTACTACCAGTATGTCACCCAGTAAGTCTAGGTCCAGCTTCCTCCTCTCGGGAAATTCCATGTCAATCTGCTTTTCAGTGACATAGATTAGGGTATAAATATGGGATGCAGTCGGGAGCTCATGTGCTCTTGGAAATTGTATCACAAGATCAGTTACATTCATACAAGAACTTGACAACTTTTCTAAATCGCATGCATTCCAAGTGTATAACAGCACCTGAATATTGTACTGTAAGCATCAGCCTAAAAACCCTGATTGTCAGTTCAAGTTTCACCTCAGAGACTTTAGCTTAAAACTACAGAAGCAACAATATTACTGACTGAACCACAGCTGACAACATTGGAATGATTCTGGATGCAATGTATAATATCAGGTCAGAGACCTTTATTGTGCCAGTAAATGAGGGCTCTTCCTCCCATTCCAGTATAATTGAAACTGAGGGAGAATGATGTTTTTTTAAACAGTTCCAAGACCATTCTAAGGACAAAAGTATCTGACAGGAAGATGATCCTAAGTGCCACTCACTGACCTGGAGATATGACTATGGGGGCCTACCTTCAGGCATGGAGGCAATGTGGGCATCTCCAGTAATGCTCATTTCACCTCAGACACGTGCCATCTGCCACATCGGGATGGGCAGGATAAGAAAGATACCCAGAGCATGAACCTGAAACAGGAATCAGCCACTGATTTCAGCCTCACTCTTGATCTAGGGCCTCCTTGCAATACCAGACCACACTGGATTCAGTCAGGGTTGGGCTATCTACAAGTAGGGAGACACTCAGCATAAACAGAAACAGATACTTATGAATATAATGCTGTACTTATCCATATATGAGGCGCAGATGGGCTGCTCTCAACCTCACTAAACTGCTGAAAACACTTGGCTTGCCTCTTGGTTCCCTTTCGTCTGTTTGAACATAGAACGTAGAACATAGAACACTACAGCACAGTACGGGCCCTACGGCCCACAATATTGTGCCAACATTTTATCCTGCTCTAAGATCTATCTAAACATTCCCTCTCACATAGCCCTCTATTTTTCTATCATTCATGTGTCCATCCAAGGGCCTCTTAAATGTCCCTAATGTATCTGCCCCCACAACCTCTGCTGGCAGTGCGTTCCACGCACCCACCACTCTCTGTGTAAAAAACTTACCCCTGACATCCCCCTTATATCTTCCTCCAATCACCTCATGTTAGCCATTGTCGGCCTGGGAAAAAGATTTGATTCCATTTGATTCCAACTGATGTCTCACCTCTCCCCAGATTGCCCTGTATGACAATACAGTGATTCGAAACTAAAACCAGATCTCAGTAAATAAGCCCTGGGATACCATATAAAGTGGATCCAGACCCGCCTGCTCCATTGTAGGAAATGTTTCCCTCACCCTCATCGTGTCAGCCTGCAACTCTCTGGGCTATTGGTTCATATGGAGCAGAGACACCAGTATGGAGTAATTGGGCCGAATGGCTTGACTGTGCGCAGTAAATAACTTATAATTATGGTTCCATTAAGGCCATGGATGTAACTATGCTCTAAGTTTCCTTTCATTTGCCCATCTCAGCCTACAATTGGAGGGCACGGCAAGCCCCATTAAAGCGTATGGTGGTCTCTACTAATTAGCAAGCGTGATGTAGGACATTGCTTTTGAAGATTTATTCTTTACTGATGAACTCTTCTTAACCCTAGAGTGGGGGGAGGAAAGAAGGAAGTGTAAATTTACACAGAGCTGTGTTGCTTTTAAATAGGTCGCTTAGAATGACAGGCTCTTTAGGGTTAAATGACACAGTAATCCCCTTGTAATCATGGGGAGAATGAGGCAAATGGGTTCAATTGACTCCTGGGCATCAAAGGAAGCAGTATTTCAATGGCTAATAACATACTCTCTGCAACCGTGTTTCCCACTCAGCTGACAGCACTTCCTCTAAACTACTTACAACCTCTTTACACAATGTGATCTGCCTCAGTACACCAAGTACATCTGTATTCAATAAAATACTGTGCGTGATCTGAAGTAAACTTTGACAAAATGAAGGGCCCATTGCTGGCAAGCCAAAGGTTTAAATCCTTTAAATCTCTATCAGTCTGGATGGATGAAGAGTCAGAAAATAATCACTGTTCTCTTTCTGCTGTAAAATATTAAAGCTGAACCTGATTGTTTAGAAACTAAAAAAAATGCAGGTAAGAAGTGAAATGAGAATGTGTGTGATTGATCTGAAATATAATTTGGTGTTTCTTGCTTGGGGCAAAAAATCCAATATCTGTTTAATTGTTTTTCTATAATATGACTGCACAACTGGCAAGACTTTAAACAACTTCTTGAAATACAAAAACAGTAGAATTCTTTTTTTCTCCTGAAAGTGAAAACGCAAACAGTTACCATGGACTTAGCTGATTTAAAGATCTTTTTTTTTGGCACTTGGCTTCTCTGGTCCAATGCAGCTCTCTTCAAACTGGCTGATTTGCATTGGAACAGTATTTTGCGGGCAGCAAATGGGCAATTAAATGTTGGCTCAGCCTGCAAGCCCACATCCCTTGAATGAATATATATAAAAAAGCAGTCACCTCTAGTCCTGGTGGCTATTCCTCAGTCGGAGCCAAGAACATTAGAGTAAGCAGGCTGCATAACAAAGGCCAATAGTAGCCATGCCTCTCAGTCTATGAAGGAGGTCATTGGGCTCAATGCGCAAGAAGCCCAACAAATAATGAATAAATTAAAATCTTCACCTTTGAGTATCGGTATTCTTCATTATTAGGCATTTTGTGCGTAGCTATGAACAAACCATATGGAGCTTTCTAAAGGCTACTAGAATTCTAGCTATAGAGAGCTATCAGTGTTCACTGGGGCCTCAAACTGAATCAAAATTAATATTCAGATTATCAGTTCTTTTGGTGGTGTGATAATGTGGTCCAGATGAAATAATGAAGGCAGCTGGCAACATGACGGGACATGCTTGCACAGGACCACAGCTTTACACTTGACATGCTGACATAATTAAATGAGATGGCCTTTGTTTTGTCCTAAATGATGTGTAAACCATATGCAGACCAGAATTAGCCAAAGGTTGACCAAACAAGGCAGATTTGCAAATGCCTCGAGTCCACCTGGGGCTCGGATGAATCGGCAGACCTAGAATAAGAATAAATCCTACCCTTTTGATTTTGTTTTGTGTGCACGGCTGCTGGCGAGGAAGTGATATAATTTATGGAGTGGCATGCCTTTTGTTTCTCGCAGGGACGCAGATGTCAGCATGTGTTGTCAGCGATGCTAAAACCACTCAGGCATCCGAGGGTTGAGATGGGGAAACAGAGAGGTTGACTAGAAGCGCTCATTTTATCTTTTCCCCCTGTGGCTGATTCAGCCAAGTTCACTGCAGGTATTAATCTGTGGCTCAGTGTTCCCCAGCCTTTAGCTCAGAGAAATCCTGCCATTAAAATACCCAGAGGAATGGAAAGAAAGCTCCAGGCAATTGATGAATCTCCAATGCACTTGCTGCTGGCACCATTATTATGGCGGGTTTGCTTTACTTTAGCACTGGCTAGCACTACTTACCAGCCCTAAATAACACTCTGATGCTAAAATGGGAGCCCACTTTACCACTACACAGTCTGACGAGCATAAAGGATTAGAACATTTCTGCTGGCCTTCAGATAAATCAGTATCGATTTTGGTTCAGGTGGATGAAGAGGAAGTATATTCAGTAACAATCCTCTCAAGGGAACTGGATAAATACTTGAAGGCGGAAAGAATATTTCGGGCTATGGAGAGTGGGATAAGTAGATACCTCTGTAAGAGAGCTGGCATAGACATGGTGTATAGAATGGCCTCTTCTGTTAAATCATTCTATGATTCTATGTTGGATTACTTCCTATATATGGTTAAAAAATTTGCATCAGCATTGCATTATTTATTTCTCTTGTCCACTTCCTTTGCTGGCAATATTTGCCTGAAGGTATATGCTCAGTTGTTAGTGCAAAACCTGCTATACAAATGCAACTGTGCATTGTACTTTGCCTCTGAAATTCATTCCATTCTAACAACTTAGTGCTACCGACTGGGAATGAATTTACAGGTGCTAGTCCTTGGTTAGACTTGATGTTTCATATTAACTTATCAGCTGTAATAATTACATACTGAAATAATTCTCTTTTACCTTGAATCCCATTCTCTAACCCACTCTCCAGCAGCACAGATGTAAAGCACTGCCTTAAGGTGAGAGAGTTGGGGTGCAGGGCACTGGGGTGTGGGGGAGGAATGAACTGACTGAAACTGTGCAGTTGTACACCCACCACTGCATGGAATACATTACTTTCCACCTTCTGCTCCTTATCCAGCCTGGGTCATCCTGAAGTTAGAATCTCTTTTAGCAGATCAGTCAGGAATGAATGACAAACCTAACCAGCTCTATAGGAGAGAGCCTGATGGACCATGCACAATACGCTCTCCAGTGAGTTTTACTTGGTGGTCCACTCAAAGAGGACATTACTAAGGGGCCAGGAAGCTCCTGCCACATCTGGGCTTCCCCTTTCCTGAAAGCACCACAAGCTACCTAGTTGCTGGCTGCAGCTTGGAGCCAGCAAACTCACATCATGCCTCCTGGAAATGTGATAACATAGGCCAGCTCTCATAATGGAGTTCCACTGTCACTGCCAGGTGTCCAGCTAACTGCCTGATCATAAACCTAGCCAGAAACAAAATGTACCACAATTTTCAAAAATATCAATATTGGAAAGTGTCTTGTGAAACCACCATTAAAAAAAAGGTTAGGGCTTTCAGATGGGTTTTGTGTTTAATTTATGATATTTAGTATGGTGCAAAACATTCAGCTAGGTTTAGCTATCCATGAGTTCGATTAAATCCCCTCAGGTGCAGTACCCAGTGTCAAAGCGGCTTCATTCAATGCCTATTAGTAATGGTGTAAGAGATTCCCAGGAGCCCGAACACCTGCTGCCCATAGAAAGTGAAATAATTAATTTTGAGGAACTATTGTTCTTCCTGGGATCCTAAATAGGTGAACAGACGCATGGGCAGGGAGAAAGATTTGACCTGTTCACCCTGGGAGCCACTCTCCTGACAAGTGCCACTTTACCCATTCATTACCCAGTGATTTCTTCTCCACTCGTTAATTGGTGTTTAATCAGTCGGCTACAACTTTGGCGCAGGATTGCATTCAAAGCAGATGAGGCACTGAACCTAGTCCATGGTTATCCACCGCAATCTACCACTATTGAACAAAACGTGACACTATTTTTGCACAAAAGAAAACACATGGGCAAATTCACATTCTGCTGGAAAACAAAGGCACAATCCAATCAGTCGTTCCCTAAATGTTCTGACTTTATAGGGAACGCAAATCTATTATGCCTGAGGCCAGGACAAAATCCCCAATGATCCCTCTTCTATACAATCTTTATCAATGCTATGCATCAAAATAGTAGCAGAGTGACTTGGAAAGCTTGAAAATCCAAATATTCCTAAATGGGAAATCCAGTCTCTGCTGGAGTCTCTGTCACCTTTGTCAATCAAAGGGGTATCTTTCAGCTTATTTATTAAAGGCCTAAAATTGTGTACCTATTATTGCTTCACAGAAATCAATGTGCAGAATTCAAGCAGAATGGATTGAACCCCTTTGAAGAATGCACTACAAATGTTCATTGTTGAACATCGACGTACCATCAGGGAGGAGGTACAGGAGCCTGAAGACTCACACTCACAACGGTTCAGAAACAGCTTCTTCCCCTCCGCCATCAGATTTCTGAACGGTCCATGAACCCATGAGCACTACCTCGTTATTCCTTTTTTTGCACTATTTATTTATTTTTGTAATTTATAATAATTTTTATATCTTTGCACTGTACTGCTGCCACAAAACAACAAATTTCACGTCACATAGGTCAGTGATAATAAATCTTATTCTGATTCTGTTTGATATTCTACCATTGATTGTTCTTTTGGCAATGGCAATTCAGTGGTAACGTATGCACTCTTAGGCTAGTAGACTGTTGTTGGAGAGTTGGTTCATAGGGCATACTTTGGGATGCCATTGTAAAAAGGAATGGCGCCACATTCTTTATCCAATGATCAGATATTACCATCCCACTATAGAAGGTCCTTTCACTGCTGGGGCAGCGTACCACAGGATGGAGAACTTTGAGTATCCAAACCTTAATCTGCACAAAATTAAAAGACAAGAAATATTAGTGAGCCCTCTCAAGTGAATGCTTTTCACATGTTTTTTGGATTTCACAATGGCGTCTCAGAACCAGAATCAGAATCAGATTTATTATCACGGACATATAGAACATAGAACACTACAGTAAGGTACAGGCCCTTCAGCCCACAATGTTGTGCCGACATTTTATCCTGCTCTAAGATCTATCTAACCCTTCCCTCCCACATAGCCCCTATTCCTCTATCATTCATGTGTCTATCCAAGAGTCTCTTAAATGTCCCTAATGTATCTGCCACCACAACCTCTGCAGTCAGTGCGTTCCACTCACCCACCACTCTCTGTGTAAAAAACTTACCTCTGATGACATCCCCCTTATATCTCTCTCCAATCATCTTAAAATTATGTCCCCTCGTGTTAGCCATTGTTGCCCTGGGAAAAAGTCTTTGACTGTCCACTCGAACTATGCCTCTTATCATCTTGTACATCTCCATCAGGTCACCTCTCATCCTCCTTCTCTCCAAAGAGAAAAGCCCTAGCTCACTCAACCTATCCTCATAAAACACGCTCTCCAATCCAGGCAGCATGCTGGTAAATCTCCTCTGCACATTCTCGAAAGCTTCCACATCCTTCCTATAATGAGGCGATCAGAACTGAACACAATGCGAAATTTGTTGTTTTGCAGCAGCAGTACAGTGCAAAGACATCAAAGTCTATAAATCGCAAAGATAAATAATTAGTGCAGAAATTAAAGGGATGGTGAGGTAGTGTTCATGGGTTAATGGATTGTTCCGAAATCTGATGGCAGAGGGAAAGAAGCTGTTCCTGAATCATTGAATATGGGTCTTCAGGCTCCTGTACTTCCTAGCTGATGGTAGCAACGATGGTAGTAATGAGAAGAGGTCATGTCCTGGATGGTGAGGGTCCTTAATGATGGATGCTTCCTTCTTGAGGTACTGCCTCTTGAAGATGTCCTCAATAGTGGGGAGGCATGTATGTGATGGAGCTGGCTGAGTCTATAACCCACTGCAGCCTCTTGCGATCCTGCAAATTGGAGCCTCCATACCAGGCTGTGACGCAACCAGTCAGAACGCTCTCCACTGTACATCTATAGAAATTTGTGAGAGTCTTTGGTGACTTACCAAATTTCTTCAAACTCCTAATGAAGTAGAGCCACTGGCGTGCCTGCTTCATGATTGCATCAATGAGTTGGGCCCAGGATAGATCCTCTGAGACGTTGATGCCCAGGATCTTGAAGCTGCTCACCCTTTCCACCACTGACCCCTCAATGAGGACTGATGTGTGTTCTCCTGACTTCCCCTTCCTGAAGCCCACAATGAGTTCCTCTGTCTTGCTGACATTGAGTGCGACGTTGTTGTTGTGACACCAATCAACCAGCCAATCTATCTCACTCCTCTAAGCTTCTTCACCGTCATCTGAGATTCTATCAACAAGGGTGGTGTCATCAGCAAATTTATGGATTGCGCTTGAGCTGTGCTTAGCCACACAGTCATGAGTGTAGAGAGAGTAGAGCAGTGGGCTAAGCATACATCCTTGAGGTACACCTGTGTTGATAGCAAGGAGATGTTATTACCGATCCGCACTGACTGTGGTCTTCCAATAAGGAAGTTGAGAATCTAGTTGCAGAGGGAGGTACAGAGGCCCAGGTTTTGAAGCTTGGTGATTAGTATTGAGGGGACGATGGTGTAGCCTGATGCATGTCTTGTGTTTGTCTCAGTGCTCCAAAGCAGAGTAAAGAGCCAGTGAGATTGTGTCTACAGTAGACCTGTTGTGGCGGTAGGCAAATCGCAGTGCATCCAGGTCCTTGCCCAGGCAACCTCTCAAAGCACCTCATTATGGTAGATGTGAGTGCTACTGGGCGATAGTCAATGAGGCAGCTCACCCTGCTCTTCTTGGGCACCGGAGTGATTGTTGGCTTTTTGAAGTAGATGGGAACCTCAGACCATAGCAGTGTGAGGTCAAAGGTGTCCTTGAACACTTCAGCCTGTTGGTCGGCACAGATTTTCAGTACCTGGCCAGGTGCACCGTTGGGGCCTAATGCCTCGCGTGGGTTCACCCTCTCAAAGGATGTTCTGACATCAGCCTCTGAGACAGAGATCACTAGGTTGTCGGGTGCTGTGGGGATTTGCATGGGCATAATGTTATTCTCTCTTTCAAAGCGTGCATTAAAAGGCGTCGAGCTCGCCTCTTGCAAGGGAATGAATTTCTGGCTGACGATTGAGGACCGCAAGCCCAATGAGATGGAGTCCCATTGCCCTTGGCTCAAAAGGTCTTTGATTCAAATCCCCTTCCAAGACATTAGCACATAATCTGGGCAGATGCTCGAGTGTAATATTGAAGGTTTGTCACACTATCATGTACTGGTCCTCGACTGTGACATTAAAAATCCAACAGCTATGTTTCAAAGGAGAGTAAGAGAACTATCCCCAATGCTCTGAGGAGTATTGGTTTCTCAATAATATTATTACAAATACATGATCTCGTCATTGGTATACAAGGAAACACATTATGTATAAACTGGTTGCCACATTGCCTACATCATAGAAGTGATTACACTTTAAAAACAAAAGCAGAAAAGGCTGGGCATACTCAGCAGGTCAGGTCACATCTTTGGGAAGAGAAACAGAGTTAATGTGTCAGATCGGAAACCCTTCTTAGGAACTGAAAAGGAGACAAAAGAAGCTTTTAAAGCTGCAGGAAGGATGGGGAAGGGGTAAGTCCCTGATAGGTTGAAACCAGAATGACCATGGGGATATCTGTAAACAAGGTTATCTGTGTTTTTTTCTGTTGTTGTCTCAGATTTCCAGCATCTGCAGCTTTTTTCTTGATTTACACTTCAAAAACACTTATTTGATTGTAATCAAGAAGCAAATAGTCTAGATAATGGAAACCTGAAATAAAAAAAACAAAAACTGTTGGTCAGGTAGCATCTCTGAATCAAAGTATATGTGGCAGCAGCATGACACAAGCATTGAGAAACCACATTCCTCTTCAGAAATCTGCTTATTTGATCTGAGAAAAATGTACAGGCAATGGTTTTGTAAATACAAATGTTGGCAACCAATTCTGGTATTCAGTGTATATTGAACAAAGTCACATCACACACGGTTGCACTCCTGTGACTGTTGTCTATGCAATAAGATTAAAGAAAGGGAAAGTCCTATGAAAGGTCATCCAACTAAAACATCAATCCTGTTTTACTCTCTCTTTAAATATTGCCTGACAGGCTGAATATCTTCAGCACTTTTTGTCTTCGTTGGCTGTAAAATGTTGTGGAACATTCTAGTCCAGGTGAAGGGTCTTAACCCAAAACGTTGACTGTACATTTGTCTTCATAGATGCTGCCTGACCCAATGAGTTCCTCCAGCTTTTTGTGTGTTACTGTGGGACATTCTAAGTTTGTGAAAGGTGCCATAATTTTTACTTGTTTGTAACTCAGAAGGATCACTATGTAACTCATCAGCATATGTTTGCCTGGTATTTGGAAATGTTTTGAGATTTGTGTTAGATTAGAGTGTAGTTTCAGAGATATCTTAACATACAAAAAAAGTGGAAGCTGAGTTTCATCCTTGAGGATTTTTATTCATTTTCTTCAATCCCACTAAGTGAACATATCTGCAAACACCGCTCTCACAGAGATTAACCCAATTGGCATTTGCCAAAGAACAAAACAGTGGGACAAGGTAAACCCCTAAAAGCAACATGATTCTTGCTGGCTTGGAGAAGAATGACTACATAAGTTGTATACATTAATACATCCCCCTCCAACCTAATTCAACATTATTTAACATAATCTTTTAGACATGTAGGAGGTCTCCTTTCTCTGATAAAGCATCTGATGTTGACTTGAGACAGAACAGATTGTTTCTCAGTCTCCCTGTCTAATCCTCAAAGGCAGCAGGAACCAACTTTAGTCCAAGGCTGAAGTTACAAGTAAATAATTCACCTCCAGATATGAAACTCATTAGTTTTGCACTTTTATCTTGGCATTCTTTCATTTTTAATTGTTTGTTCTGTATTTTGGTTTTCGGGTTGGCAATGATGAGATCTAAAGTTGTCCTCAATTTCCTTGCCACGAGTAACTCTGCAGGAGACTGTCCGGTTGTAGACTGTGATGTAATGTGGTAACTGAATAGGAACTGAAACACTTTGGTTTCAATGCTGCCTCCTTGCATTTTCTTGATTCCTTCTTTCTCTCTCTGATAGTCCACGAGGTGAAGGATGAACTGATGTCACATGATGTATGTAATTTTGTTTTACAAAATCCTCAAAATCCTCAATTAGGAAACAACATGAGACAATCCATGAACCCTGAAACTTTGACTAAGCCTTTCAATTGTAGCACATGATGTTGAAGTATTCATTGGATAAATGCCCGTCCACTGAATGTGTGAATTAGCAATGGGAACAATTTCTCTAGGAATGGTCTGAGCAATTAAATATTATAAGTCCAGCATCATCTGCTGTACAGCTGCTTGGGCAATTCTCAAGAGAGCACAGCAGCAGGGGCAGGTATGTTTGATATGGTGTAAGACTGTATTTTAGGCCACCACATGTACAATCTGGATCACCCCTTCATTTTAGTAATTCCTGGCTCTTTCTGATGCTGTGTTTCAGAAGCAAAGTCAAAGTCAAGTTTATTGTAATATGCAGAAGTACATGTATGCACAGGTGCAATAAAAAAATCTTATTTGCAGCAGCATCATAGGCACATAGCATCATATAAGCAGCATGCACAAGAATAAATTATATTCTTGTGTATAATATAAATTATGCACAATTTTTACAAGAAAGAACACAATGCCTGGCTATGTGAGGGATTGATAACTCTAGATCCCCATTCTACACATTGCGTGTCCATGACAAGACATTAACTTTGTGGTTCTTTTTCAGAACTTGAGACAGTACAGGATATTTTGCTGTCCACTGTCTGATCAGAGAGCATAGAGTCCAGATGATCCATCACCAGCACTTGTTCCTGTGTCCTTCATCAGTGGTTGTCTCCAGCACCAGAACACGAGTGAGCACCTGCACTTTGAAAACAATAGAATTTTCATCTGGTCTCAAGGTCAAAGCTCATTCCTAAACTTGTGGAGAAACCACTTGAGGTACTAGCTTCATTTCATGGAACAGAGAAATCAATGTAAATGGTGAAGTGCTGTCTATCAATGTACTTATGGAGCCACCGCACTCCAAACATGATCACTAAACCTTCTTTACCCAGGTGAGAGTACATTTCTCTCCTGCTGAGAGTGTTCTGGGACATAAACTCTATTGGCTTTTCAGAACCATCTTCCATCTGATGGGAAAACTCAGCACCAGCACCGTATGGTGTTGTGTCACAAGATAGGATTAACTCTCCATCTGTGGAGGAGTCAATGAGCACATGAGCAGAATGAAGTAATTCTTCAGGATACACAGAAGTCTTTCCTTAAGTTTCCATCCACCTTTACTTCACATCCTTCCACAACAATTGGTGTAATGGCCTTCAGCTTGGTTACATTAGCTGTGGCCAGAGTACTGGCTTTTACCTTTTCCTGGACTGGGTGTAGCACTTTGGTGTCCCCACTGTGTCCCAAGTACTGTAACACAATTGCCAAGAAAGTACACTCATTTCTCTTTAAAAATAGGCCTGTCTTTTCCGGTCTGTTCACCGCTTCTTCCAGATTCCTCAGGTGTTCATCCCTAAAGGCTCCGGTAACTAAGATATTGTCCAAGTATAGAGCAACCCTGGGAATGCCCTGCTGCAACCCTTCCATGGTTCTCTGAAAGATAGCAAGCGCAGAAAAAACTCCAAAGGATAGTCAGTTATATGTGAACAGGCCTGTGTGTGTTGACAGTCAAGAGCTTCTTAGACTTATCGTCTAACACTATCTGTTGAAATGCATGGCTCATATCCAAGTTAGTGAACTGCTGTTCTTCAGATAAAGCTGCAAGTAAGTCTATTTCAGGATTGGATTCAGTTCCAGGGACGAAACTCAATTTACAGCCAGCTTGTAATCTCCATAAATCCTGGATGGATCCATCATACTTTAACTCTGTCACAATGGGTGCTGCCTATTCAGAGTATTTAAAAGAGTCAATCATTTTCTCTCTGAGAAGCCTGTCAATCTCTGCCTCCAGTTTTGATTTCATTGCATATGACATTGACCTTGGTCTGAAGAACCTTGGTGGGGCATCAGAGTCAACATGAATTTTGGCTTGGCTGCCCTTTAGCATACCCATTTCATCATTATAGACCTCTATAAATCTCTCTAACACCTCATATAATGTTCCAGACTCACCCATCAACATGACGTACATGAAAAAACAACAAGATGCTGGAGGAACTCAGCAGCTCAGGTCACATCCGTGGAGAAAAACAGATGGTCAACGTTTTGGGTCAGGAACATTCTTCAGGACCTTCTGCAGTCTTGAAGAAGAGTCCTGACCTGAAACGTTTATCATCTGTTTTTCTCCATGGATGCTGCCTGACCTGCTGAGCTCCTCCAGCATCTTGTTATTTTTTCATCTAGATTCCAGCATCTGCAGTCCTTTGTTTCTCTAACATGATGTATGTTCCTCCAATCCATTGGAACTGAATTCCGTCAGCTCCTTCCCTATTGGTTTGATTCAGAGCTTGCAGCAACTACTGGTAGAAATGTTTCAATGCATAGAACCATAAAACAATAGAGCACAATACAGACCCCTCAGCCCACCATGTTGTGCCGACTTTTAAACCATGCCTAAGACTACCTAACCACTTCATCCCACATACCCCTCTATTTTAAATTCTTCCATATGCTTATCTAACAGTCTCTTAAACTTGACCAATGTATCTGCCTCCACCACCACCCCAGGCAGTGTAGTCCATGCATCTTTGGTACAACATCAGCAATTCCATCTACTTCAATATTTTCCCCACATGGATTTTCAAATTTAGTTGTGTCTTTTTAAGTTCAGGTGTGGAGTTTTCTGGCCTCCCTGCTGCACATTCAGTCTGGTTCACCAATGTAACTTTGCACCCTGCGTTAAGCTCAAATGTCACAACTGTGACATTCACTTTCCTGACAACAATCAGTAGTTTGACCTTAATTTAGTCAGACCCACCCCCCCCCACCCCCCTTTTATTAAACATTGTGAAAACTTCATCTTTGTTAAAATGTTCACTTGCTTCCTTAATGTGGTGAGAATGGTGGAGACATTTGGAATTTTGAGTGCCTTCTGTTAATTCCTTACTTTCTTTTAATTGTTTCAACTTATTTATTTACTTTCTTCGAGCCTGCTGAGTGCACGTGTTTACTAACACAGTCCTTAGAGAGTTCAACCAAAATGGCATCTGCCAAAGCTCAAAATAGTGAGACAAGATAAGACCCCAAAAGCACCATGACCACTTCTGGCTTGGATGAGGACCACTATTAACTATATGCATTCAATTATTATATATAAATTATACTACAAAAAGTTTTTTTTCATTATCTCATTGCAAAATGTGGAGCCTTGCGAACAGTCATGGCAATCTATTGGACTGGTTTTACAACCTGCAATGCTGACTTGAGAACAGAGCTAAACAAGCTTGCAGCCAGGAAATATCAGCCATGTTCCAGTACCTCTGCCCTCCTCTGTAGTGTCTGTAAACTGACATCATCCCAGTGAACTGACCCTGAGTTCTCTATTACTCCATTGAATATTTTTTACCAACTCTGCCCTGGTTTAGTTCAATTTCATAAAGAATCAAAAATGCACTGGAGTGACTCCCTGAAGTTGTGAAAGACATTAATAAAATACATGTTTCTTTCTTCCTTCTCTTGCTACACAGACAGCATTACCAGAAGCTCAGACGACTTGTGTGAAGTGATTTTGTTCGTACAGACTAAATGTCGGAATTGATTGCAGACAGTTGTATTTACAAAGACATACACTGTGCATTTTTCTCGGATCAAATGGGCAGATGACTGGACACTATGGGATTGTCTGACGAGGCACGGAAATTTCTCAAAGCTTGTGTCACATTGCTGCCACACATACAAGGCCAACAAAGCCAGGGAGCCAACTCTACACTATTCACAGTCATTAAATTCATTGATTTCTTTTTTGAAAGCCACACGCGCCCTTTGTGAGTGGAAATGCATTGCATGAAGAGTTTTGTTTAACGCCGGCTCAGATTGGTCTGACGTCTCACCCAGGTCATCGTTGGACAGCTGGTAGGCTGCGGAGCAGGGCAGCAGGAGAGAACACTCCATTGGCCACAGGACGTCCGTTAAGAAATACCAGAGAATCATCTGCACCCCTCCCTGTCCTGCAAAAGGCATATGGTCACAGACCATAAGTAAGTCTGTGCTACTCGTTTCCTTTCACACATATGTGGCATTATACACAAATTCCTCTTCCACTGTAGCAGCTTGTGTCCATTATTCTGACAGCTGTGCCTGAAGAGTACTTCAATTTGGAATTACTGTATGAATATTAGTGGAGACTAAGGGAATTTTGTTCACAAGATTCAATATGTCAACTTGTATTGCTCATTGCGAGGTGCCATAGATTCATAGAGTTATACAGCACGGAGAGAGGTCCTTTGGTCCAACTCATCCATGCCGACCAAGATGCTTATCTAAGCTCATCCCATTTGCCTGCATTTGGCTCATATCCCTCTAAACCTTTTCCATCCATGTACCTCTCCAAGTGCTTTTTTTAAACATTATAATTTACTTCCTTCTACCACTTTTTCCGGCAACTCACTCCATTACACCCACCACCCTCTGTATGGAAGAACTTGCCCCTCAGATATTAAAGCTTTAGGAATCCACAGATGTAATTGCTATTTTAGATCAAGACTTACAATTGTATTGCAATCTGGCCAGTTCATTTTTGACAACAGCAATGGATTTGTCAATGTAGATTTTTAATATCTACTTCACTGAACATCCTAATTCATCAGTTGGATTGGTGGCAAACCAGAGGTGTCAAGTCAGGACAGTAAGCTCCACTGTACTAACTTCCAAGCAGACAATGGCATTGTTAAGTTACAGAACAAATCTTCCTTTGCATTGTCCCAGGACAGCTAAGTCACAGCTTATATACCAAGTACATCTTTATTGTTCCACTGAGGAAAACTTTCTCAGCACTGTCCCCTAAACCAGATGTTGGAAATCTCCAGTAGATGCTGCTTGACCTGCCGATTATTTCCAGCATTTTCTGTTTTCATCCCCTGCGGTGAAGCAACATGGGTTAAATGCAGAGCTCCCTCAATGCTGGCCTTTCTGTCATTCCTGAGGCAAATATAGCATGGATCAAAAACAGAAAAAATCCATCTACATTCTCCATCATCATCATCATCACCATCATCATCATCATCGGGACATTCTCTCTTTTCTCCTCTTCCATCAGGTAGAAGATACAGGAGCCTGATGGCACGTACCACCAGGCTTAAGGACAGCTTCTACCCCACAGTGATAAGACTATTGAACAGTTCCCTTATACAATGAGATGGACTATGACCTATGACCTCATGACCTCACGATCTACCTTGTTGTGAGCTTGCACCTTATTGCACTGCACTTTCTCTGTAGCTGTGACACTTTACTCTGTACTGTTATTGCTTTTTTTTTACCCGTACTACATCAATGCACTCTGTACTAACTTAATGTAACTGCACTGTGTAATAAATTGACCAGTAAGATCGGTTTGTAAGACAAGTTTTTCGCTGTACCTCGGTACAAGTGACAATAATAAACCAGTACCAATACCAATACCAAACACTCCCAGGGCAGCTGGCATGCAGGTTATAAGCAGAGTAAAACTTCTTCTAACCATTCTTTGAAATTCTCCTAAGGTAGATACACTACCAGTTACATATAGAGTGAAGTTCTCACAATGCTTTATTATCAAACTCCCCAGTGCGTGCATATCACAGGTATACGTAGATAAAGGCAAGTTTTCAGTTCTTATGTTCAAAAGACGTTTTAGGTAGATGGCAGCCACCTGTTAATTTGATAGCATGATCACATTATCTCATTTCAAACACTGCTCTTCTAAGGAATGCTTACTTTAGCTAAGTAGTTTTCATAATGTAGTTCAGAGTATCATTCAATATGCAGTGGATATTTAAAGTGATTGATCATGACCAAATGATAAAACATCAGTTAAAGCTCAGGTACAGATCAGCTGACAGGAAGAAATAAGTACTAAAATCTTTAGAGGCATGTGTAGAGATGACAAATACTGTGAGACACTCGTGCATGAAGGCTACTGAACTCCATCATTTGAGAAGAGGTATTATTATTCTAAATAGTAACGTCTCCACTAAACTAAAGAGAAGAATTTCAGACAAATGTGTCAGTATTTGTGTGATAATTTCAGGGTCAAAGGAACTCAACACCATGCTATTAACATGAAGCATGGTCATTGCTGCAACGAGTTCCTGTCATTTATCAAAATACAGAAAAACCTCACAGGCAAGAATCATCTTGCAATGGCCATTGACTGATGGTGAGAAATTCGACCTAAAGCAATAATCTAATTCACTCTTTCAAGGCAGACGACATTGCCAGCACCAATTTGTATTGGCTGCAAATTTCTAATGCCTATTGTTTTCAATTTATTTATCTCTTACTTATAATTTCACAGAAAATTATTCATACCAATTTGAGTAGGTAAGGTAGTTCATCAGTTGAGTGCTTCCAATCCAAAATTTTCCAGGAATGAAGCTGAGTGCTGTTTGCTGCATGGTCAAGAACCATGCAAGACAAGCCAATGGTCTCTTTTGTTACTGAAGTCCCCATATTGATACAATTAAATTTATTGCACGTTGGACCCTCTTAACGTCTGGTAATCAGCATCCTTTTGTTACCATTACTGACATGAAGCATTTAGCCCCAAAATTCCTCCTGGCAAGATCCCATTGTTTTAGCTGGGGTCACAGTTAAGTGGGCTCTCCAATACCAACCCTGACCAAGTTGACCAGATCAGTGGGGGAGAACTGTGTGAGCACAGTGGGGTTGTGAATGCCACTACAGGTCCTCCAATGTATGAACTCTAGATTTTTAGGATCAGGGGCTAAATATGTTGGCTAATTTTACATGGGGGGAATAATTTTAATGATGTTCCCCCCAACACCAACAACAGAACCTATGTAGATGCATATGGAATCCAACAGATTTCCACTATTTCCACTACACCAATGCAGATATTCCCATTAGGAAGCCTGGCCATGATTGAGGCTCAGCAGCAGCAACTTTTTACCCTGACAGATTCCCAGTCCTGCTCCACCAAAAGCTTTGTAAGGTGTGGACAGAAGGATTTCTCCTTGCAAGGTAATAAGGGGCAAAGTGGCAGAAACTTAAACCGGCTGAGTATCCAAGTCTTCACAGTGGTTCATTCAGACCCCTACTGAGGTTTTGGTGAGAGACTGGTATGACCCTTGGAAAACACCAGGGCATTCAGATAACCGCCATAACCAACAGCTTCGGATATGCACTACCTATGCATCAGGCCATTCAAGAGACAGTGGAACCAATTCAATGCACATTTGTCTTTCCAGTGACATTTCTCTTTTTAACGACCTGTTCTCATAAGTACAATGTTCAGAGTCTTCCTTCATTTCTGGGAATCCCTGTCCTTGTCATTCCTTAGAGCCAGTCTACCTTTAAAAATTCATTCAAGAGACCTTGTGACTGACAGATCCATTTCATTCTGAATTGACCAGAAACTATATGTTTATGCTACTCTGCAGTATGAAAATCATGAGATATACGAGAGGACGCAAGCTCTAACCTACTACAACAGCAACCATCTATGGTAAAATCCTGTCAAACATAACTAAAAATAGACAGTCCTAACAGTCACTTGTAATATGATACACATTCTATCTACTCCAACTTGACATTCAGTGTCACAGTGAATCTTAATGAATCCTCTCTGATATTTACGTTTCAATGAAATCTTTAGCTAATTGATAATTGGGTACTCTTGATGTTGTTTATACATTATTACACTTCATTCACCACTGTAAAGGGCATACAAAGGTACATGACAAGACAACAAAAGCAATTTGGGTTTATATGTTGGCTTTACTGCATAGAACAGCACAAGGCATATCATAGATGCATTATCAATAAAGATTTGACAGTGTTAGCAAGTTGGTCAAAAGTTTGGTCAAAGAGGTAATTTTAGAGGAACAGTTGAAAGGAGGAAGCAGAGGTCAAGAGGCAGAGAGGTTCAGGGAGGGAATTCCAGAGCTTGTGACCTTGACACAGCTGAGATGTGTCCACCAATGAGAGAGGAGTGAACTTCTAGTTGCATAAGAAGCCAGAATGACAAAAATGCAGAAATCTCAAGGGATGATAGGAATGGAGAATATTAGAGAGCTGAGGCTAAAGAGGTGTTAGATGACAGGGATGGGAGTCTTAAAATCCAAGTGTTTCCAGACTAGGAGTCAATGTGGGGCAGTGAGAACAGCAGAGACAGGGAAGCTGCCAGATTGAATGAGAGGGAGCAGGAGGGGAAGACTACCAGTCTAAGTTGGAGGTGGAGAGGGGAAGGCCGAAAGGCCGATGGGGTAATTGAGTGGGGGTGGGAAAGGGGATGACTGGCAGGGTGAAGGGGGAGGGGAAAGGGGTACAGAAGGGAAGCGAAAACTGCCAGTGTGAACTGTCACAGAAGGAAATAGTTGAACCTGGATGTGAGGAGTAGAAGAATCTCTCTGTATCACTGTAGCAACCACACAAACAGCTTAATAGTCACGTATAGTTTCCAAGAGTATTCATGCACATCCTCGAGCACTGAAAGAAATTGTCTCAAATGTATGCTTTAATCTTCTGCCGTTCAAGTGCTGAATGGTCGAATTCATCAGGGCTTTAAGTTATGAAAAGCCCAAGTCCTGCTTCACTCTTAATATAATTGGCACTTGTCTACATTCAGGGCAGGGTCTGTGCTTTCAGCCCTTTTTTTATGCTATTTGCTAAATTATCCATGCATAGGGACAGAGCTGCATTTATTAAACAAACTATTCCATCTTCTGCACTTCCTGATTTTAATCTAGAGTAACAATTTTATCAGAAATCCATGCCAATTATATGAATTTCAAAGATGCAACAGCAGTTTGGGAGAACATTAAGTACAGGGAGCCAAATTATGCAAAATGCAGAATTCAGCATCAAAAACTGACTAAAAAAAGGCTTTCAGAAGTAACTACACAAAACACAGATAGAGAACAACAGCAAGGGCACTAAGCACAGTAAGAGGCAGGACAAGGGAAGGTGTAGTTCTGCAGTTCTGGCAGTTTTTTTAAAGTCTGGCACGTGAGCATTCTGATTATTTTCACGGCAGAAATAATTCCAGCAATTGAGCCCACTGGATACTGTGGCCAATTATATCAGTAACGTAGAAATTGTCCCACACAACTGGAGATGAATTTCAAGGGGCAGTATCCCTGTTACCCTCCACATGGTAAACTTTCCTCAAGGACTTAGAACATAGAACAGGCCCTTCAGCACAGTACAGTACAGGCCCTGCGGCCCACAATGTTGTGCCGACATTTTATCCTGCTCTAAGATCTATCTAACCCTTCCCTCCCACATAGCCCTCTATTTTTCTATCATTCACTGGAATTTTATCTGGCACAGCTTGGCACAGAGCCACATGAAGATATGCTGGGCCAGCTCACACTGTTGACTGGACACATTTCCCATATGAGTATCAGGTCAAGCCTGATCTGGCCTATTAGAGATTGCTCAGAGAGGTAGGTTTCAAAGCTTCCTCAGGAGGAAAAGACAAAACAAAAATTAAGGAAGGAAATCACAGGGTTAAGGGCTCTGCAACTGAAATCACAGCAGCCAGTGGTGTTGTAATTAAAATCCAGATCCAAGCAGCCAGTATTAGAGAAGGGTTATAGGGCTGGAGGAGGTTACACAAATAGGCTTCCCTGCCCTGGAATGCTGCATCTGTTAATCCAGAATCCAGCACCTCCTCAATGGCCAAAGTGGCCAATTAAGCCCTCATTTATGCTAACCAGGAGCTTAAATTATTTAATGATCCCCCCCCCTTCCCAAACTCAACACTAACTATACATAGAGTCCTTTATTCCAATCTAGAGCAGCCCAAGCGATGCCCCTTAAAGGGACTGTCAAAGGACACCAAATGCTATTGAGTACTTAACATAACATGGATCCATCCAACTTCTTACAATATGTTATTGACTTAACTGGCTACTTTTTCCAGAGGTCTGCTTGTTAAGCTGAATCAGGTGGTCCAATTACCATCGGTAGCAGGTGAGACTCTAGGGAAGTGAGGACAAGACAGAGTAGAAGCTAGCCTGTGGCCAACATCCTCAGGTATACATTCCCGGTCCACCATCCACCCATTCAGGATGGTGGTCACCAAAACTATTTCTCACTCTCTTTGCAGAAGTAAAGCAGTAAAAGAAGTCTTGGCAGGAGAGTGACCACGCATCATGAAGGTGCAGAAAAGATTTACTAGAACTACTACATCTAGGCAGATAGACTGGAAAAACCGGGTGTCTATCCCAGTTTGTCTTCAGACACTTACATTCTTCAATGCAAGCTTGAGAAACAGCACATATTTTAACATGTTCTCATCTTTTAACTAGTCTTACTATAGCCTTCAGATTGATTATCAGGTTCAACCATTCCAGATAACTATTAGACCATAGAACAGTACAGCACAGAAACAGGTCACAATGTTGTGTCGTAATTAAGCTAACGTCACCTAATTAAATGAATCCTATCCGCCTACACGTCCATATCCCTCCATTCTCTGCATATTCATGTACTTATCTAAGTGCTTCTTAAACACCTCTATCATATCTACCTCCAATACCACTCCTGACAGCGCATTCCAGGCACCCACCACTCTCTGTGTAAAACAAAAACCTGCCCTACACATCTCCTTTGAACTTTCCCCCTCTCACTTTAAATGTATACCCTCTAGTATTAGAAATTTTGACCCTGGGAAAAAGATACTGCCTGTCTTTTCTATCTATGCCTCTCATAATTTTATAAACTTCTATCAGGTCTCCTCTCAGCCTCCACCGCTTCAGAGAAAACAACCTTAGTTTGTCCAACCTCTCCTTATAGCACATGCCCTATAATTCAGGCAGCATCCCAGTAAACCTCTTCTGCACCCTCTCCAAAGCCTCCACGTCCTTCTTATAATGGGGTTACCAGAATTGAAAGCAATACTATAGATGCAGCCTAAACAGAGTTTTATAAAGGTGCAACATAACTTCCTGACTCTTGAACTCCATGCCTCAACTAATAAAGGCAAGCATGCCCATACACCTTCGTTACCACCCTATCAAATTGTGCAGCTACTTTCAGGGTGCTATGGACTTGAATCCCAAGATTCTTCTGTACATCAATGCGGTTAAGGGTCCTGACAACTACATTCCCTTTACAGTTGATCTCCCAAAGTGCAATGCCTCTCACTTGCCAGGATTAAATTCCATCTGCCATTTCTCCGCCTATATCTGCAACGGATCTATATTCCACTGTATCCTTCGGCAATCTTCAACACTATCCACAATGCCGCAAATCTTTGTGTCATCGGCAAACTTACTTACCCACCCATCCACATTTTCATCCAACCTACTTATATATACACAGTATAATATATCACAACCCGTCACATACCTCCAGCCAGCATAAGACCCATCGACCACTACCCCTTGTGGGCTTCTATCCAAACAGCCAAGTCACTGTGGATCCCATGCATCTTTATCTTCTAGATGAGCCTACCATGTGGGACCTTTTCAAATGCCTTACTAAAATCCATGTAGACATCTCCTGCTCACTGACAATCAACACAGGCCACCTCGAGCATGCATGCTCTCCTATCTCTACACTCATGACTATGTGGCTAAGCACAGCTCAAATGCCATCTATGAATTTACCAATGACACCACTGCTGTTGGCAGAATCTCAGATGGCGATG
This sequence comes from Pristis pectinata, assembly GCF_009764475.1. Taxonomy (NCBI): domain Eukaryota; kingdom Metazoa; phylum Chordata; class Chondrichthyes; order Rhinopristiformes; family Pristidae; genus Pristis; species Pristis pectinata. Next base: position 88,191,697 of record NC_067407.1, on the reverse strand, counting down.
AGGAGGCGTACAGGAGTGAGATAGATTGGCTGGTTGAATGGTATCGCAACAACAACCCCTCACTCAACATCAGCAAGACCAAGGAATTGATTGTGGACTTCAGGAAGGGAAGTCGGGAGAACACACACCAGTCCTCATTGAGGGGCCAGCGGTGGAAAGGGTGAGCAGCTTCAAGTTCCTGGGCGTCGACATCTCAGAGGATCTATCCTGGGCCCACACATTGATGCAATCACAAAGAAGGCATGCCAGTGGCTCTACTTTATTAGAAGTTTGAGGAGATTTAGTATGTCACCAAAGACTATTACAAATTTCTATAGATGTATGGTGGAGAGCATTCTGACAGGTTGCATCACAGCCAGGTGTGGAGGCTCCAACACACAGGATCGCAAGAGGCTGCAGAGGGTGGTAGACTCAGCCAACTCCATCACGGGCACAACCCTCCCTGCCATCAAGGACATCTTCAAGAGGCGGTGCCTCAAGAAGGCGGCATCCATCACTAAGAACCCTCACCATGTCCTCTTCTTGTCATTGCCATCGAGGAGGAGGTACAGGAGCCTGAAGACCCAAACTCAGCAACTTAGGAACAGCATCTTCCCCTCCGCTAGCGTAATGTTATTACAGCGCTAGTGACCTGGGTTCAATTCCAGCCACTGTCTGTAAGGAGTTTATATGTTCTCCCCGTGTCTGCGTGGGTTTCCTCCAGGTGCTCCGGTTTCCTCCCACATTCCAAAGACGTACGGGTTAGGAAGTTGTGGGCACGCTATGTTGGCACCAGAAGCATGGCGACACTTGCGGGCTGCCCCCAGATCACTCTGTGCAAAAGATGCATTTCACTGAGTGTTTTGATGTACATGTAACTAATAAAGATATTTTATTTTATCTAGATTTCTGCACAGTCCATGAACCTATGAACACTACTTCATTATTCCTTTTTTTGCACTATTTATTTATTTTGTAATCATAGCAATTTTTATGTCTTGTACTGTACTGCTGCCGCAAAACAATGAATTTCACGACATATGTCAGTGATAATAAACCTGATTCTGATTCTGATGACATTCACTGCTCTACCTTCATCGATCACCTTCGTGACCCCCTCGGAAAAATCAGTGAAGTTAGTAAGACATGACCTGCCTGCACAAAGCCTATGCTGACGGTCCCTAATTAGGCCATGTTTTTCCAAATGTTCATAATGTTGTTATTCCCATCTACAACTCTCGTAATTTTTTTGATCCTTTACTTGTCATCTTATCACCTTCTTTCATTCTGTACTATCATCTCCCTGCTGTCTTTACAAGTCTCCTACCCCAGCACTTAACCCCTCTTCCCCTTTCTTAAAACCTGTTCTAACTTTTCTAGAAATATTAATGATGATGTTGATGTTGAGTATTTCCGACTTCGTTCTGTTTTTACTTTGGAGAAGCCGGGGCTGTTCTCCTTGGAACAGAAGTTAATGGAGAGATTTAATAGAATACTTAAAATACTAAAGGGATTAGATTAGATAAAATAAAGAAAGGAATTACTTTCACTGTCTGAAGTATTAATAATCAGAGGATGGAGGTCAAGGTGAATGTCAAAATGATCAGAGGTAACATTTAAAAACAAATTGTAAGCAATGGGTGGTTTGGAAAGCTCTGCCTGATAGGGATAGTGGAGATCGATTCAACAGTAGGCCTTAGAAAGGAATCAGATAAATACTTGAGAAAGAAAAATGTACAGGCAAATGAGGAGAGGTCAGGAGAATGGGAGTGACTGGGTTACTCTTTGAAAAAGCTGGTTCTAATTTGATGGACTGAGGGCCTCCATCTGTGCTGTGTGTTTGCCGGATTCTATAAGGGAATTGATGGTGCTCATAAGCCATTCTAACCACCCGCTGAGTTTGAACATCTGTTCTGGCAAAGGAAACCTTTCCGTTCTCCATCAACATGCAGGTGGCTTTGGGTGCCAAGAGCATGGTCGCTAACTTGGTGGCTGTTTCCCAGGCTCATTGCATGACTTGTATATTTTGTTTAACAAGTGTTGTTGGCAATGTTGCTCACAGCAATATGAATCCACCGAAGTATTGCTGGAGTATTGCTTAATCAGTTAACAACTCCCACACAGCACAACAAGGTATATATTATACTTACCTAGTCTTTAGCTAGCATAAAATCCAACTTCAGTTTCTAGGTATCAATGATATAGTGTTATAATATGGTGCAATTTCCTCACCATATGATTCCTTCTTTACCTTGTTAGGTATCCAACCAGAGTTAGCAATCCTAATGGATACTCCATTCGTTCGCCAAAGCCCCAATGTTAACTAGGGATGGTCAGAGCTTTGTTAGGTTGACAGGTCGTGCAACAGGCTTGTCCTGACTCGCCAGAATAAGGACTAAGTCATTTTAACTCATGGGTTCTCGGTACCACAGTGAAGACCCAAATCCCATCTCAACGTGACAGGGTTGACAAGGTGGTCAGCCTACAGGAGGAAGACAAGTGTGGGTTGAACCCATCACAGAGGATTCAAGGGAATCAGCCCTGGTATTAGGGGCTGGGTCAGAGAGGCTGGTGGCATTGCTTCTGAAGAGGGTGAGGGCAGGGTGTATGATGAGTTCAAAGTTCAGGGTGGGAGGGGCTGAATATTTCAATGCTAGAAGATCACCAGAACATGTCTTCTCATTCTGGCCAAAAAAAGGAAACCTTAGACTGAACTATTTGTGTCTTAGTAGGCTTTGATGTTATTTTAGCACCTAATATTCACGGTGGTGTAGTGGTTAGCGTAATGCTATTACAATGCCAGTGACCCAGGTTCAATTCCGGTTTCCTCCCAAAGACATACGAGTTAGGAAGTTGTGGGCATGCTATGTTGGCGCCGGAAGCGTGGCAACACTTGTGGGCTGCCCCCAGTACACTCTATGCAAAAGATGTATTTCACTGTGTATTTCGATGTACATGTGACTAATAAAGATATCTTATCTTATGTTATGTTAATATTCCTGACAGGGCTCACTGGGTGTGGTGAATGCATAGGATAAAGTCATACTAAGTGGGGTTCAAAATTAGGTCATGGTTCCCTGCTGAACCACTGTAATTCATGGGTCATCAACCAACTGGTCCAAAATACACATTAGAGTGCTACGAGCTTGACATGGACAAAGTGGTGATTTTAACCTCCACATAGCACCTGGACAAGGCTTCCAGACTGACCAAGTAGTTTAAACACATGCAATTTAACAGCAATATTGATTTCTTTATTTTGCTCTCTGTGTTAGGTTTAAAGATCTATGTAGCCCATGCAAACAAACTCTGGATAGTCTCACCTCAGTCAGTTGGTCTGAGTCAATTGGATACAGGAGGTCCCAGGTTATTCTTTGTTTTTAATGAAGTCAGCCATGATAACAATGAGCCAATTCAGCTAACTGAAGTCAAGGGAGGACATAAAATAATCCTGCCTCTGATAGTTTTGTTTGCAATCAGTAGAGATATCTCTCAGGAGAATGAAATGGGGAGGGTGAGCTTGTTTCAGTGGGGAGCGTTTAGTAAACACTGATCTCAATAAATTTAATTTTCCAGCAGAAGCAAATAAGGAAAAATCAATTACAAAAGTGCTCGGATGGAAAATGACTTATTTCAATAGGTTTTAAAAGGGATCTAGCCTATGTGATGAAGGGTTATTCTGACGAAGGGTCTTCAACCTGAAATGTCCTGTTTCTCTTCCCACAAATTCAGCCTGACCTGCTGAGTATTTCCAGCATTATCTGTTTTTATCTTAGATAACCCAAAAGACTTTACTATTTAAGTAGTTATGGAGGAGGGAATGAATAGTTAGATAGTTAAATGACTGATTTTAGACCACATAGATCTCTCTGTGAGTTAGAGGAGATGCCTGAGGTATTAAATGAATCCCTTGCATCTGCTTTTAACCATAACCTGCCAAAGTCCTAAGCTCTGTAATTCCTCTCTGCCACCTTTAAGAGATGTCTCAACACTTGTCCACATCTCATGTGCATGGTATCAAATTTTGTTTGCTTATTCGCTGTTAAAGCATCTTGAGATGGTTTATTGCTTTAAGAGTTTTGGATCTGAAAGGATATGGGTTCAAGTTTCATTCCAGAGATTTGAGCACAAAAACCTACTTCAGGACATGATCAAGGGGTTGCTGCACTGTCATTGGCACCAGTGTTCAGATGAGTCATTAAACTGAGGTCCTGTCTGCCCACTCAGCAGCACGTAAAAGATTCCATAGCACTACTTCAAAGGTATAGAGTTATCCACATGGTTCTAACCAACAATTATGCCTCAGTCTAATGAAGCTAACTACAACAAAATGTGAAGTGTTTAGTTCTACTAGGATGAAGAGGAGAGACAATATGAACCAACATAGAACATAGAACAGTGCAACACAGGAACAGGCCTTTCAGCCCACCATGTCTGTGACAACTATGGTGCCAAACTAAACTAATCCCATCTGCCTGAACATGGTCTGTATCCCTCAATCTCCTGCCTGTTCCTGTGTCTATCAAAATGCCTCTTAAATATTGCAATTGTATCTGCTTCCACCAGATCTCCTGGGAGTGTGTTTCAGGCATCTACCACTCTGTGTTATAACAAAACTTGTCTCCTTTAAGTTTTTTCCTTACTTTCCCCCTCTCACCTTAAAGCTATGCCCTCTAGTATTTGACATTCACACCCTGGGAAAAAGACTCTATCAACTCTATCTGTGTCTCTCAGAATTTTATATACTTCTATTAGGTCATCCCTCAGGCTCCATCACTCCACAGAAAACCATCCAAGTTTGTGCAAGCTCTCCTTATAGCCAATACACTCAAATCAAGGCAACATTCTGGAGAACCTCTTCTGCACCTTCCCCAAAGTTTCCACATTCTTCCTATGACGTGACATCACATTCTTCCTGTGACGACCAGAACTGCATACAATACTCCAAATGTGGCCTAACGGAAGTTTTATACAGCCGCGGCATGACTTGCCAACTTTTATACCCAGCACTCCGAGCAATGAAGGCAAGCATGCCATTTGCCTTTTTTTACAATCCTGTCCACGTATGTTGCCACCTTCACCCCAAGATCCTTCTTTGCATCATTGCTCTGAAGGGTCCTGCCATTTACTGTATACTTTCCTCTTGCATTTAACTTCCCAAAGGGCAGCACCTCACACTCGTCCGGATTAAATTCCATCTGCCATTTCTCCACCTAAATTTCCAACTGATCTATGCCCCTTAGCTGTGTCCTTTGGCAACCTTCCTCGCTATCCACAGCTCCACCAACTTTCATGTCATCTGTAAAGCTTCTAATCAGACCACCTACATTTTCGTCCAAGTCATTAACATATATTGCAAAAACCCTTTAAAATTGTTTCATTTAGTGGGTGTTAATCAAAAAGTGCTGGGGACTTTATTTTATTTGGACAAGTGACTATTTTTGATTGTAATGTGATCCAGTGAGGGGTGCAATTGCCTTGACGTTTCACTGTCATCTTGAGTGATATAGCACAGAAGGAGGGCCCTTAACCTATCATGGCTTAAAGGATGCTGCAGCTGAAGGAACAGGAGAAATATGTACACAAGCCTTTGAAGAAGGCAAGACAAGGTAAATTGGTTGTTAAAGAGATGCAGGGGATTCTTAGCACAGTAAACACAAAAGTCGTAGAATTGCACAGCGCAGAAGCAGGCCCTTCGGCCCTCAATGTCTGTGCTGACCTTTTTGCCCAAAGCAAGGAAGTCATGGTGCATAAAACACAGGATTGGCGCCTTCTGGGACATTGTATCTAAGTTTGCCCGCCAGGAGAAGGAAATCAAGGCCTCAGTGAGGATGCAAGAAAGTTTCGGTGGAACAGTCCAGGCGCTGGAAGATGCCTGTTACATGGAGAGTCCGGAGAAAATGGAGCTGTTCACCTTAGCATGGAGAAAGCTACGGAAAGATTTGCTAGAGGTGTTCAAAATTAAAAAGGATAATCTGTTTCCAGTGACAGAAGAATTGCCAAAAAAAGGACACCAATTTTTGGTAATTGGCAAAAGAACCAGAGGTAACATATGGGAAAAAATAACTACACAACAATTTATCTGGAACATGTGGTCCAAGAGAGTGGTGGAACCAATCCAATAATAACTTTTAATTGGATATAAAACTGAAGGGGTAATATTGTAGGCCATGGGGAACAAGAGGGGAGTGGGACTAATATGTAATTCCTTTAAGCCATGATAGGTTAAAGCCCCTCCTTCTGTACTCTATTACTCAAGATGACAGTGAAACCGTAATTGTACCCCTTGCTGGATCATATTACAATCAATAAGAATAAACACTTGTCCAAACTAAATAAGGCCTCTAGTTCTCTTTGATTAACACCCACGAGATGCTAACCTCTATCATTTAACTGCACTCTGGGCAGAGCCTGGGCAGCTCACAGTGTTTTAATAAACAAAGGTCATAAGTAACACTGATAAACGGCAGAAAAAATAAACTAGCACAGATGAAGGCAAATATCTCCAGAGAATTGTGGGAAAATCTACAGTATCTGTCATTGGACAGCAACTCTAGGGCCAGAGGGTTCTCAGACTCATGACCAGTTGCAGCCTCCCCTCCCTGTCCCGTAAGATTCACTTGTCTCCATTTCAGCAGACACCTCAGGTGCAGAGGTCCCACCACAGTGAAATGGTTATAAAAATCTGCCAAAGGAAAATTAAAAGCACATTGATAAGTAACATGGAAGCAGTCCACCTGGTTTATTGTTCTGCCCATTGTGATTATTAATTTTGAGTAACCTGAGCTGTAAGCGTTGAAATACATCCTTGTCTTCTCTTTGTTATTGGAGCACTGTCAACTTCTTTGGCTTTCCACCCTGATGAATTAGTGACTGTAACTACTTTAATGCTGAGCTTGGCTTTCTTTGCTTACCACCCAGCTTTATACTATTCTATTATGAGACTGGATACTCCAAACTATCTTGGCTGACCCATAAACAAGCTGCTGCTTTGAAATGAATAATGTTTAACCTCATTTTTTACATGTTTCTCTTGTATTACCACAGGAAAAGGAGTGGACATTAGTGCCGACATTTCCACATGCAATAGCAGTTACTAAATAAAACGAGAGCACAGAAGCCATTGGCAATTAGCTCTGCTCTGGTCTTGACCCATGTCCCTGCATATTCTTTTCTTTCAACTATTTATCCAATTCCCTGTTGAAAGTTGATATTGAATCTGTTTCCACCGCCCTTATAGACTCTGTCTTCCAGATCATAACAACTCGCTGGCTCCTGTGCCAATTTTATTAAATCTGTGTCCTCTGGTTACCAGTCTTCTGCCAGGGGAAACAATTTCTCTTCACTTACTCTACAAAAACCCTTCCTGATTTTGAACACCTCTATCAAATCTCCCCATAACTTATTGGAATTTCTTGACTTGTTTTCTCCAGTCTACTGTCCCCAGCAGGATTCTGCCCTTACCTAAATATGGCTTTCATAAAAGAACATTTTTAAAAAAAAACCTTCAGGCAATCTTTCTTTTAATTGTGCAGTTTTGGCAATTTAACCCTTTCAAGGAAGTGGCAATGAAAGACCTTCTCTCAAAGGATAGTGAATCTATGGAATTCTCTGCCCTCAAGAGTGGTGGAGACCTGATCACTAGAGATATTTAAGGTGGAGATTAGTATTTTGAGAGATCAAGAAATTGAGGGTCATGTGGAACCAGCACAGAAGAGGAGTTGAAGCCAGCATAGATCAGCCATCATATTGAATGGTGGGGAGTGCTTGAGGGGATGAATGGCCTATTCCTGCTCCTATTTTCTTGTATTCTATGTGTTTGCAATGCAGTTAGGGAGGAAATGGTCAGAGACACTACAAAGTATATGCAGCCTGCTCCAGTTGCATAATATCAAACCATCTCATCAGTGATTTCATTTACCAACATTGTACACCAGCATTTAGTGGAAAATAGCTGACACTCCTGTGTGCCGAAACATAAAGAAAACAATTACTGAATGGGATAACAGCAGCTCAGACTCTGAAAAGAAATAGTTAATTTTAAAGAATTAATTCTGCTTATGCTTCAGTTGTCCATAAGTGGATGGTAATCAGAGATTATGCAGTGAGCTGCTGCCATTTCTTCTTCAAACTTCTTCAGGGACTGATTAGGAAGAATCAGCATGGTTTTGTCCAAGGGATATCATGTCTCACAAATCTGATTGAGCTTTTTTGAGGTGGTAGCTGAACGAAGGAAGAGCAGTAGACATGGTTTACATGGACTTTAGCAAGGCTTTTGGCAAGGTCCAACATGGTAGGCTGGTCTAGAAGGTTAAGCCACAAGAAATCCGAGGCATGTTGGCAAACTGCATCCAAAATTGGCTGGGTGACAGGAAACAGAGAGTAGTGGTGGATGGGTGGTTTTATGATTGGAAATCTGTAACAAGTAGTGTACTGCAAGGATCGGTGCTGGGTCTTTTGTTGTTTGTAATATATGTATAATAAGTATATATAAATGACTTGGATGAGAATGTAAGTAGTATAATTAGTAGGTTTGCAGACAACACAGAAATTGGTGGAGTCAGAGGGAGCAAAGAATGCTATCAAAGGATACAGCAGGACATAGATTAGCTGAATAGTTGGGTGGAGAGGTGGCAGATGGAATTTAATCCAGACAAGTGAGAGGTAATGTACTTTGGGAGGTCAAATTCTGGTAGAACATAGAGAATAGCAGGACCTTAGGAATGTGATGTTCAAGAGAGACCTTGAGCACATCCATTGCTTGCTGACATTGGTGACACAGATGGATAAGGTATTGGTTCACTTGCCTTCATAGACCAAGGCACTGAGTATAAGATTTGGGATGTCATATTGCAGCTGTACAAAACATTGGTTACACCTTACTTAGAGTATTCCGTACAATTCTGGTCACCACAGTACAGGAAGGATGTGGTAGCAACATAGAGAATGCAGAAGAGATTCGCCAGGATGTTTCCTGGAATGGAGGGCTGTAGTTATAAGGAGAGATTGGATAGGCTGGGTTTATTCTTACTGGGACATAGAAAGCTAAGGGGTGACCTATATAGTTTTATAAAATTATGAGGGCCATGGAAAGGATAGATAGCCAGAATCTTTCTCCCCAGGGCTGGGGAGTTTACTAGAGGCAGAGGTTTAAAACGAAAGAGAAATTTAAAGGAGATTTGAGAGGCAAGTTTTTCACACAGAGGGTAGTCAATATCTGGAATGAGCTGCCAGAGAAGGTGGTTGAGGCAGATACAATTACAACATTCAGTACTTGGATAGGAAGGACATAAGGGGATACAGGCCTAATATGGGCAAAGTGTAGATAGGCATCACAGTCAGCATGGATGAGGTGAGCTAAAAAGGTCCGTTTCAATGTGCTGTACATTTCAATGTTTCTATGATTCTTTTTGCAATCATACTTCAAGTATGCAGCTTGTGAAGAGGGATTTCTTTGAAAGGTTGTCCATGTTTGGAGGGTCCCAAACACTGTGTATACTATGAAGGTCATTATAGCTTTATCAAAAACGTCAACATAACAAACAATGATAATGTTGCGTAAGATCACAGACAGACTATGCCTTAAATGGAAAAGAGAGCATTACATCTATCTCCACATACTGGAACACTGCAAGACAGGCCAACATCTGTTTCCTTGCATTAATTCAGTTTCTTTAATCTAATACAATATTACATACCATTCTGGAACAATGACATTTGTAATGGTAAAAGATATTTGTAGGTCCTAGACATACAGCACGGAAACAGACTCTTTGACCCATCAAATCTATGCCAACCATCAAGCACCCATTTACACTAATCCTGTTTTCATTCTCCACATATTCCTATAAACTCACCCATACTCCCCCGCACCCCCCTCCCCCACCTAATTTCTACCACACACTAAGGACCAAATACAGTAGCCAATTATATTACCAACCTGCATGTTTTTGAGATGCGGGAGGAAAACCCATGTGGTCATAATGAGAATGTCTAAATACCACAAAGATTTCACTGGAGGTCGGAATTGCACCCAGGTCACTGGAGCAGTGAGGCAGCAACTCAAAAGCTGTGCCGCTGCGCTACCCCCAAGTATTCAACCTGCGACATTCTATGCCACAGACTCTTTTCATCATCTAACTCAGTGCAATTTTCCAGTTCATTACTTCTGTCTTCTCCATGCTCCCAAAGTAACCAACAACAATTTTCCTTTGTATAGCACTCTTAACATGGTTAATTGTACCAAGTGGTTTCACAAGAATATTATCAAGTCAACAACGAATCACTATAAGGAGGTATATTTGGCAAGGTAACCAAGAAACTGGTGAAAGAGATCAGATTTTAAGAAGTTTCCTTAAAAAGGCGAGATGGAGAGATTCAAGAGGGAAATTCAAGAGCTCAGGATTCAAGCGAATGAAGATACAGCTGCTAATTCTGGGGCAATTAAAATCAGAGGGGGTTCCCGAATGGTTGTGGGATGGAAGGAGATAAGGAGATGCAGAGGTAAGACTTAAGATTGACCTTAAATTTACTCACGTCTTTGCTTAGCAAATTTTAAAAGATGCAACATTTAGATGTGAACCAGAATACATTCACGAAGAATTTAACGTGAGGAAGCATGGGGATAATGTCACTTTCCCTAATCCCATTATAGCAGTACAGATTCAATGCTAGATCTGTGAGATGAATGTACCTTGGAGGGCATCCTAAAAGTCCAATTAATGATCAGGAAATTGGAGACAATATAAGTGAATCTCTGATGCATGCTATCAGAGGGTGTGGTGTTGGAAAATTACCACATTTGTGGTAATTTTAACCCAGTGGGTTCCACGTGTTACAACAGGGATTGTTTTTACTCCAGGTTAATTATAGATCCATAGAATGATCCAGCACAAAAGAGGCCATTGCACTCATTGTGTTTCTGCCAGCCCTTTGTCCAAAGCCTTAGAACTTTCCCCCTTCGTGTTGATTGAATTCCTTTCCATTAGCCTTTCAGACAGTGAATCCTAGATCATAGTTCCCTCCTCTTGATTATTATGTGTTCCTCCTCCTGGAAGGTCTTTCATGGGAACAATTTCACTGAGGACTGGTGCCTGTGGAACCATCCCTCAGCATGGTACCAGCTTCTTCAGGGAAATGAGACGGGAGAGATTTTATAACATTGGGTTGTTAAATCTGGTTATCAACAGGAAAATGTCCTTGAGGCAAACGTTGGTGTGTTTTTCAACTCGGAAAATTATGGAAGCATGCCAAGCTCTAAAATGCACCAACCACACAGCTTGTTTCAGTTTTGAGATTGTCCATGCCAATTTGTGTAGACTGAAGTCATTTCCCTGCCCATTCGTGCATCGCCTTTTTGAATTGTATCCAATGAAGTAGAAACTTTACCCCACTGAATACCTCCTGTATCTTCAGAGGAATCCTAGACAAGAATCCATAAACAGAAATTAGTGCCTCTGGACAAATGGGAAGCACTTCCATAAACAACTACACGTACCAGAGAAAAAGAATTCCATTACATTTGATCGTTCTTTTTCTGGAAATCTCAGGCCATAAAATTCACGAGTTTGTCACGGTGTGAAACAGAAAACCATTTCACACAGGAAAGGTCTATCTTTAATAGGTTAGCAGATGTGGCGATTTTATTGAACATTTCAAGACTTAAGACATAAAAAAAAGGAAAATCATGTTTTTTTTTGTCTTCATACTTTACTGCATTCTTAGCGAGACTCTTTGATCTTGTTGTTTGACCTATTTTGTGTGCTCAGTTGGTGCTCTCTTCTGGAGTTTTAAACAATTGTAGGGCTACTGCGCATGTAAATGTTATACTGACCGGTCACTATGTACGGCAGGGTCATGTCCTGCGTGTGCTTTCATTGTTTTCAATGGCAGAGAACACAGGAGTGCTGATGAATACAGTACACCATACTTAGCGACCGTGTTTCGACAATATAAACAAAAATCATAGCCATTCTTAAGCTTGTTCTGATTACAACTTATTCCGTGTTGTAGCTCTGATAACACAAGACTAATCTGCTTTACATCAACCACGAGCTTAGCTGCATGAGTATTAGTGCAGATGTTATGCTTTGCCCATACACAGAGTTGCTATGGCCATTAGTTCAATGCTTGCACTACTTCCTTTAAATTTGGAATTTTTTGTAGAGCTGGCCAATGAGTCCCACTCCTCCACCCTTTCCAATGTAACCCAGCAAAGTTTTCCCCTCTAAGCAATTATCTTATTATCTTCTAAATGTCACTATTGTATCTGATTGCACCAATACGTCAGGCATCCCATTCCTGATCATGACAACATACTGTACAAAAAAACCTGTTTCCCCATGTTGCCTCTGGTCCTTTTGCCCATCATCTCCTCTGATTACTGTCCTTTCTTAATGGTAAAGTTCTTATTTATTTAGTCTATCAAAATTCTTCATGATTTCAAACACTTCCTATAAATCTTTTCTTCACCTTCTCTGTTCTAAACAGAACACCATGGGATTCATAGAATCAAATCACTTCAGACTGGGGTTAATTCACAACACTGAAGCTGGTTCTTCACTAAATGACAGAATAACAGTGCAATATTAATTTATAATCTGGTTCTTAGGGAAATAAAGCAAACTGTTTTTGGAGATTAATATGTTGCAATTTACATTTAGCCCAAGTGCAAAATCGAAAATAATTTCTGATAAGCATTTTGTATCAAGAGTCTGAGATCTTCCATCTAGGATGTATGGAGAGGATTGGTTAAGTGGTAAGAGTAAGGGGAAGAGGCAATTTGACTTTTTCTCGTTGAGATATGACATGCGTCTCAGGTCTTGTAGAGGAAGAACTAACAGCAGATACTGTATGTTGAGAATCTTAGTTGTGACATTGAAAGGCACTGAATACAATTCTGTTAAAAACAAAAAAGTGATTGAATTTGCTTTGGTGCTGGTTATTTAGATGCTTTCATTCATTCCTTGACAATTTGGTCCTTGATTTCACAAAAATTTTCACAGTTTGTAAATTGTTCTTACTTTTAGCTATGGTTGCTCATGGCAAGACCAGCACTTAGTCATGGAGTCATAGAGTCACAGAGCACAGAAACAGTCCCTTGGACCCACCAAGTCCACACCAAACACCCACTTGCATTAATCCTACAGTAATGCCCGCACTTACTGAGAAAGCAGTAGTATGTCATATTCTGGACCCACAGCAGCCTCAGTGACAAAGGTATTCACAGTACTGGTGGGGAGGTGGTTTCTGGATTTTGATCTAGCAGAGATGAATGAAGGCTCATATATTTCCAAGTCAGGAAAGTGCGTGTGACTTAGTGAGGAATGTGCAGATGATGATATTCCCATGCGCTGGTGTCTTTGCCCTTCTAAGTGGTAGAGTTTGTGGGTTTCAGAGATGCTGTCAAAGAAGCCTTGGTGAATTGCTGCAGGACATTTTGTAAATGGTGCACAGTGCACCAAAGTAGAGGGAGTGAATGTTTAGGCTGGTGGTTAAAGTTCTAATCAAAGATGCTGGTTTGTTTTGAATGGCATTGAGTTTCCTCAGTTTTGTTGGAGCCACATCCATCCAGGCAATTGGAGTATATTCCCTCAGGCTCCTGACTTGTGCCTTGTAGCCAAAGTAATCATATGATCAATGGCCCCAGGATGTGGATGTTGAGGGATTTGGCAATGGTAATCCTTGGTCACAGCAACTAGAAACCCTCAACCTACTCTTGGAATAAATACATTTCAAGACTTCACTCTAAACTTGAGCTCAACCAGAATCTTAGATTCATTCCCTCCCACAATTGGCAACACAACATCAGCCCCCAGATTTACGAGAACACTTTCTGAAAGATGAAAATGTCAGGTTGCTCAGCTCTGTAGATTGATTATGCAATGGATGTGCTCAAATTCAGGTAATATCACCATATGTGGAAACATCATTCGACTTTCATCAAACACTTGTTCAGCTCATTCATGGCAAGAACAATAACTCTGAATTTTGTACCAGAAATTTAGTGTTGCTTCTATGGAGGGGCACATTGCAAAGAAAGAGAAACTGGATATTTAGCTGCGAATGAATTTTTAACACAACATTACCCACAAACCAAACTAAGAGATAATTCCATGTGACTCTGATCAATCCAACATCCAAATACAAATGAAATGCAAAAAAAAGCCATCAGTTTTTCCTCCTCACACCTTAAACAAAGAAAGACTTTTATTAGACTTACTCAACCACAGAATATCCCAAAGCATCTTGCAGCCAATTAAGTGTGACTTATAGCCAACTGGATATGACTTAGAAATTGCATGAAACATTCCACTATCCATATGTAATTAAATTATAACACATCTTTTAGTTTGCATTAGGCTGAAGAAACTGTGTGATCTGGAAAGGGAAGGCCACTTCAACAGTCAAACCATTTTGTGAAATAAGATAGTCTGCATTACCTTCTAATGAGGAACAACATAATGGAATGGTTATCGTGAACTGTAGAAGAATGACACCTTCTAATGCTGAACATACTGGGCTCCATACATACCTTCAGAGCTAAATTTCTGAAGTTCTGTCTTTCATTCTTTGATTTTTCACACTATGCACGAGCATCCAAAAAGGGAATATTATTCTGGCAGAATCCAAAATCTGAATAAAAGAAATTTCAAAAGTGAAAATGTTTTAACCACTAGTATCCTCACCAGTGATTTAAGAAATACACAAGAAGTATCAGAAAGCAAAGAACTTTGAAGGTTATCTTTAGATTAATCATGCCAAGAAAGACACAGACATAATACATCAAATGCCTCCTCCTGTACTTTATAAATCTACAGGAGGAAAATATATAACTATAGTGACCATTGAGGAAGAATCGTTGTTGGATTGGGAGACCAAATATAGCATAAGCCAATTATCATGTGATTAAATCATACTGGTGTCTTCTATTCCAAAGATCAACTTGAAGAAAACATTAACCAGAAAGATAGCAGGATAGATCAGGCTGAATAATATCAACAGCTGTTGTGTATAGACTATTGTTTTTGGTAACAATTAAAAAATGTTGAATATATTATTGTGGTCCAAATTGTGAATGCAGATCTTGCTTAAGTAAGTACGCGGCACAATAGTGTAGCGGTTAGCATAATGCTATTACAGCACCAGTGACTGGGGTTCAATTCCTGCTGCTGTCTGTAAGGAGTTTGTACATTCTCCCCATGTCTGCGTGGGTTTCCTCCGGGTGCTCCGGTTTCCTCCCACATTCCAAAGACGTATGGGTTAGGAGGTGTGGGCATGCTATGTTGGCGCTGGAAGAGTGGCGACACTTGTGGGCTGCCCCCAGCACATTCTCAGTTACACAAAAAGACGCATTTCACTGTGTATTTTGATGTACATGTGACTAATAAATAGCTTATCTATTGCCGCTGATTAGGTTGGGTGGCACAGCAGTTAGTGCTGCTGTCTCATAGCTCCAGAGAACTTGGTTCAATCCTGAGCTTGGATGTAGTCTGTTCAAAGATTTAATGTTCTGGCCACAACTATGTGAATTTCCTCCAAGTGTTCGGTTTGCTCCAACATCTCAAAGATTTACTGTTTGGTTAATTAGCTACTGTAAATTACCCTTAATGTAGATTAATGGGACTATAAAAAAGAATTAAAGGGGAATTGATGAGCATGGGTAAGAGAGAATTAGTTGCAGGGCTAGGGGGGAGGGGTAAGGGGACAAATGAGATTTCTCTGCTGCACTCAATGGGCTGAATGGCCTCCCTATACCTTGTTATAAGTATAAGATAAGAACTACAATGATGTTTAATCTCAAACACATAATCAATTGTTTGACGTTCTAGCTGTTGTTGGCTGAGCAAAATTTATGTCATTTAAAAAAAAATTGGCATCTCGACCACTCAGTTTTAATGAAGGTTCTGAACATAATGGCTTCTTGTTTATACAGACTCGTGCAATTGTGGAAGCAAACTTCAAGCCAAAAGCACTCCCCAGCTGGGTGTGGCAGAACGAGGAAATGGTGTAACCAGGGGTAGGGAGGAATCACTTGTAACATGTACCACAGATCTGTGTACTGAAATCACATTGCAAGAGTTCAAAAGAAGAGTTCAAAATGGACCTATTCTAATGTATGCTGCCCGAGCCACTGTGTGTTTCTAGCATTTATTGTTTTTATTTCAGATTTCCACCATCTGCAGTTTTGTGCTTTTTGACTGTATGTTTCTTCCCCACAGTTTCTGAGGCCATTGGTCCATTTTCAATTACAAAGACTCATAGTGAAAAAGATGCTTTGAGTTATCTGTAGCCAGAACTTGGTGCCAATGGCTAGCCAGCTATGACTGCCAGGGAAATACAGAAAACACCACCCCAATCCTGCCCCCAATCATTGTGGAGGTAAATGCCATCTGGATCCTGAATGCTGATGTCCTTCATTGTGGTAACACCTTGCAGAATGTAATGCTGTCATGTGACTGAGGTACAGCAAGCTTCAGCTGTGAAACAGCTGGAAAACATTTTGACAGCTGTCTAAACCACACCCCAAACTTTGCTAAGTTGTCAGTGTTGTCAAGGAGTTTGAATGTTTCTGAAAGAACCCGACCTTCAGAAACGTTCAAAAACTGCTAGAAAATCAATTAAACAATTTTAAAATATAAAAACAAAACATCTATAAGTACTTTTATACAATGTAAAATATTAAAGCAAACTCAAGATATTCATTAAGATTTAAATTACTTTATACTTACCCTTATCGCCTGCAGCTGTTCCTCTCAGTTGAAATGAGTGGGCTCACTGTTTCTGCATTGGGTGTAGCCTGGCACAGTCTCAGCAGGTCAATGCCCCAGTATAATTGTTGAGCAACTCATTCGCACTCCTAAATGCTCCTGCTCCACCATGCAGAGTCCAACGTTGGAGCACTGACAGAAAATTGCCACCCACCCACCCACTCTCTGTCCCCTTCCTTAAGAATGGAATTGAATTAAATTTGCAGTTACAGGGAATCTGCAGCACAGAGACCATTCAGCCCAACTGGTCTAAACTAACATTTATGCGCAGAACAATCCTCCTGCCACATTTCTTCATTTGTGTAGCACCTCATAAGAACATAATTGAAAAATATATTAAATGTTCCAATATTACTAAGCGATTTAATGTATTTTACAGAGAACCATGATAAGTAATGAGTACTGACTTCAACAGTAGTAGCAGTTGTATGGGTAACAAGCACTGTTCTAAAATTTAATACATACTGAGCCACAATTTGTTGAACTGATTTAAAGAATAAAAATGACACCTGCTGTTTTCACAAGGGTTTACAGATTCAAGTCATGCACTTGGGTTCAAAAACTGATTAAACCTGAGTGAAGGTGTAAATTGTGCACCATATTGGGCCGCATTTATTAAGTTCTGGACTTTTGTTTTTCTGAATTAAAGCACTCAATCTTCACTTTTAGGGAGTAAAGGCAAACATAAATACAACTGAATCACTTCGTAACGAATGTTATGGTAACAAACCTCTTCCTGCTCTGTCTGAAACCACATGGCCATTAATCTGGGTCAATCTGGGTAAGGCAATTCTCTGATAAGAGGCACCAATCTCGACATTTAGGGCAATGAGGTTAGACTGTAAATGAATGCAAAGTAACTGAATGCCAAAACATAGCCTTTTCTGATTTTATTTATGTTCATTGCAAAAGGAGAAAAAAAAACAGCAGGCATTAATTTTGGTGTTAATCTACGCTTCCTGTGAGAGAACCAGCAACTTAATAACAGGGCCATTGTGCAAGATCAACAAACAGCAGAAAAAAAGGCTTGTTTTGTATGAATAGTTGGAGTGGGGCTTGGGAGCAAATGTGTACAATGTTTCTCCAGCCTCCGTATTAATTTCCACCTCCCTTCCTGTACTCTGTGCAACCTAATTATAACCTTGTACTGCTTATTTATCCCCAATGGATACCAGTCAACAGACCACATGCGGTGTGGTGGGTTTGTAAATTATATAGAGGAGTAACTGGATACCAATATGGCTTGAGAATGACAGGATCACCCTTCTTGGTGCCCAAGCTTGCACTGTAATCACTTTGAGAATTTCCAGTTACAATCAGAGGTCAAGACAAGAAGTGACTTAACTATGTTGAACAGAATTACATCATCTTAGGCCTTTTCTTAATATTGCTTAAGTATAGGTGACAGAACTGATGGCCTCAAATAATCTGTGGAACGGGACGGTTTGTGATCCATGAGCATATCATCTGCTGAATAAAGTTGGCAGAGATGAAGTAGTGTGTATTGTATTGTTCAACTGATCTGTTGGAGCTTCACTCAGTTCTCCTGTGAGTGAGGATAAATGTCCATATCAGAAAGTAATCAAGTGAAATGCGTCAGAAAAGTCCATCTTGGGGTTAATCATCTATTGTAAAGTGAATTTGATGAATTGAGTAGCCACTTCATACTTTGTTGAATTATTGTCCAGTGTCCTCTGCCATGATGCCCAATGATGCATTTTTCAATTTTCATTCAAATTCCTTTTGAAAATTATTGTTGAATCTTCTTCCACCATCTTTCACAAAGAGCACACAGTGTGTAAAAACAACTCTCACCTCCCATCTCCTACTCTACACTCACCCAACATTGCCCTTAATGCAAAATAAAGCAGAAAATGCCGGAAAGACTCAGCAGCATCTGTGGAAAGAGAAATAGTTAACATTACAGGCTGACGACTCACCACTTGGGCGGCTTTGTTCTGGATGATGCCGAGCTTCTTGAGAGTTGTTGGAGCGGCACTCATCTAGACAAGTGGGGAATATTCTACTATAGTCCTGACTTGTGCCTTGTAGAAAGTCACACGGAGGGTGGAGTTAGGAAGCAACTTGCTTGCCAGAGAAAATCTATTTTCTGACTCATTCTTGTAGGCACAGCTAAATTGCTGGTCAGTGGTAACTCCCAGGTGGGACATAAATCAATGGTAATGTTATTAAGTGTCAAGTCTTTCTCATCCAAAAGCAAAATTCTGCAGACAGCAGAAATCTGAAGTAAAACAGAAAATCTGGAAATAATTTTCAGGTGAGGCAACATTTGTGGAGAGAGATTTGGGCTGGATCGCACCAGATCTAGCAGTCCTACCACTAAACGAGTCGATCTGTGAACAGCGATCAAAGTTATACACAAGATTCCAGACACTCTTTCACTAAAGAGCCTATAAAACTGTAATAAGACACCTTTGCTCTAATACTCAAATCCTCTAGCAATAAAGGTAAATTGGTAAATTGGTTTATTATTGTCACTTGTACTGAGGTACAGTGAAAAACTTTGTTTTGCATGCCATCCATACAGATCATTTCATTGCAACAGCTGTACATACCACTGCCCTTTCTAATTGACTTTCACACCGTCATGTTAGCTTTCAGTCACTTGTATACAAGGATACCCAGGTCACTTTGAACATTAATATTTCATAATCTCCCATCATTTAAAAAAAAAGTATTCAGGATTTCTGGTTTTCTTACCAAAGTTGATAACCTCATTTTTCTACATTGTACCCCAGGTTGATGAAGTTTCAATGAATGATTCTGACTCTCTCTTCACAGATGCTGCTTGACTTGCTGAGTATTTACAGTACTTTCTCTTTCACTTAATTCTTCATTGTCTGGCAATTTTGTGGTGCAACTTCTACTTTCCACTTATCAGCCCTCCACTGAATCTTATCCAGGTTATCACACATTGTGGCATGGACTGCTTCATTATCTGAGGAATGACACTGAACACTGTAACATCAAAGGTGAACATGCTCTCCCCAATATCTAGGAAAGCTGCAACAAGTTACAGGAGAGCATTAACAGAATTACAGAATGAGCAAATAATGGACAAATGAGATTCAACATAGATAAGTACATGTCGTTAGGAAGCATAGAGAGGTCACATATGAATTTATAGCTGAAAAACCATGACAAACTGTGCCTACATTAACGCAGCCAGGTGACTGTGCTGTGAAAGCAGCTTATGCCCTACACATCCAGAAAATGACCAAAGTTTCATATCTCAGAATATAATAGAACCAAAGTGTCTGTAAATGTACAAGATATGAGAAGTAAGACTCAGAGAAAGGGTGGATATGTATTTGCTTTGATTAATCAGCTCTTTGTTCTTTGATCCTTTGTAATTTTTGACTCTCCACAAAGGCTAAGAAATTCACAATGTAGTCAAAACAAGGACTCCAAAATGTCTAAATTCCACACCAAACTCTTAGGAAATCAGAATGATCAGATCCTTGAATCTCTACTGTGTTTCAATGACTGGCTTGCAGAATGGCATTTCATCAGTAACAATATGTCATTTAACTACTTCACACAAGGGGTGGTGCGTATATGGAACGAGCTTCCAGAGAAAATGGTTGAGGCAGGTACAATAACAACATTTAAGTGGCATTTGGACAGGGACATGGATAAAAAAAGGCTTAGAGGGATGTGAGCCAAACACGGGCAAATGGGACTAGCTTAGATGGGTGTCTTTGTTGGCATAGACAAGTTGGGCTGAATGGCCTGTTTCCGTGCTGTATTACTTTATGTCTCTATGACTCTATAACTCTGGCCAGCATAAGAAACAAACAAAGAGCAATTCAAAGGAAGGAGGAATGGGAAATATTGGAAATTAGAGTTGCACACCTGAAATTATAGTTGCACTGGAATTTTTGTTTTTCCACTTGAAGTGTGACCCTTTTGTAACTATATGAAATTGTGCTTTCTCACTTGCTTCACTTCCCCACTACTGAATGTGATTCAATAGTGAGGATGAAAACATATCAAATAACTTACACAGATATTGGACAGGCAATGTGTTGTGGGGGTATAGTTTGGGCTGACCTCCTGTTTGCTCAGCTCAGGAAAGGGGGGTTATGCAGTGTAGGGTCAAAGGGAAGCAGCAGTTACCACAAATAATGTGGGATTTTACCTTAAAAGTCAGAACTCTGAGCCATAAGGATAATGCAATTGGAAAGAGTGACCTGTTAACAAACTGATCCAAAAGGTGAACATGACTTCACTCAGGGCTCAGACAGTGGGATAGGGGAGTTGAGAGAGAGAGGTTATAATAGTGTCTTCTGTTTCATTAAGGTTACTGTAATCTAACTTCAAGCAAAGGTATATCATCATGAAATAAGGAATTCTTGACTCTTGTCATTTATTAAATCACTGTGTTGGAATTTTACACAACCAGCAGTGGTTCAATCGCCTGCCTCTTATAAACATAGGTAGGTAGTTGTAAACATACATATTACTTGGAAGTTGTGAGTCCAGGTTGGGGAGAGGAACAAAGAGAACTCAGAGTAGGAGTACAGCAATCATGAAACGTTGTGCCACAGGTTAGTAAGACAGTCATAAAAGTAAGTCATGCACCAGTGATTATTTCTATAGGGATGTAATTAAAAAGTGGGGAATTCATGCTAAGCCTGTATGAACCACACGTAAGAGAACAGTGGACAGTTCTGGTCACCATATGTAAAGGATAGAGACACGGGAGATGTCGAGAAGATTCAGAAGGATGATACCAAAAATGCAATGGTGTACACATCAGGATAGAATGACCAGACTGTGTCTCTTTTTACTTTTACTGCTGGGTGACTAAATAGTTGTCTTTAAAATGATTGAAGGTTTTTATAAAGTGAAAGCACTTTAAATAAAACATTTCCACTTGTGCAGAAGAGAATAATTCAAGATCATCAATGTAAGAAAGCCACCAAGAAATTCAAAAATATGTTCAAAAGTATCTCTGTTACCCAAAGAGTGGTGAGATTGTGGAAATCATTACAAAGGGAGTGGCCAAAGACAATACTACATATGTAGTTAAGGGGAGGGAGGCAATCATATGATGGAGAAGGGAATGAAAGGAGTGGAACAGTAATGTCAGCATGGACTGGTTGGGCCAAGTGGCCTCTTTCTGCATTGTATGCCCTGTGTAATCCTATGTAACATCCACCATCATGAAGTGCTTCGAGAGGCTGGTCATGGCACGCATTAACTCCAGCCTCCCAGACAACCTCAACCCACTGCAAATCACCTACCTCCAAAACAGGTCTATGGCAGACACCATCTCCCTGGCCCTACACTCATCTCTGGAGCATGTGGGCAGTAAAGGCACCTATGTCAGACTATTGTTTATTGACTACAGCTCCAGCTTCAACACTATAATTCCAAGCAAACTCGTCTCCAAACTCCTAGACCTGGGACTCAACACTTCCTTTTGCAACTGGATCCTTGACTTCCTGACCAACAGACCACAGTCAGTAAGTATAGGCAGCAACACCTCTGCCACGATAATTCTCAACACTGGTGCCCCACAAGGCTGTGTCCTCAGCCCCATAATCTACTCCCTATACACTGCGTGGCCACATTCTGCACAACCTCCATCTACAAGTTTGCAGATGAGACCACTTTAGTGTGCTGTATCTCAAACAATGATGAGTCAGAGTACAGGAAGGAGATAGAGAGGCTCGTGACATGGTGTCATGACAACAACCTTTCCCTCAAAAATGTCAGCATAACAAAAGAGCTGATCATTGACATCAGGAAGGGGGGCGGTGCACATGCTCCTGTCTACATCAACTGTGCTGAGCTCGAGAGGGTTGAGAGCTTCAAGTTCCTAGGAGTGAACATCACCAATTGCCTGTCCTCGTCCAACCACATGGACGCCACGGCCAAGAAAGTTCACCAGCGCCTCTACTTCCTCAGGAGGCTAAAGAAATTTGGCATGTCCCCTTTGACCTCATCAATTTCTAGTAATGCATAGAAAGCATCCTAACCAGATGCATGATGGCTTGGTATGGCAACTGCTCAGCCCGTGACTGCAAAAAACTGCAGAGAGTTGTGGACACAGCTTAGCACATCACAGAAAACAGCCTCCCTTCCATGGACTCAGTCTATACTTCTCGCTGCCTCAGTAAAACAGCCAGTATAATCAAAGACCCCACCCACCCAGGGCATCCTTTGTTCTCCCCTCTTCCATCAGGCAGAGGGTATAAAAGCCTGAAAGCAAACACCACCAGGCTCAAGGACAACTTCTATCCTGCTGTTGAAGACTATTGAACAGCTCCCTAGTATGATAAGGTGGACTCTTGATCTCACATTCTACCTCATTATGACCTTGCAACTTATTGTCTACCTGCACTACACTTTCTCTGTAGCTGTTACACTTTATTCTGCATTCTATTATTGTTTTTACAAGTTGCAAGACAAGTTTTTCACTTCACCTTGGTACAAGTGACTACGATAAACCAATTCCAATTCTCATTCTGACCTTATGAAGATAAGCTATCTTTATTAGTCACATGTACATCGAAACACACAGTGAAATGCATTTTTGAGTAGAGTGTTCTAGGGGCAGCCCGCAAGCACCGCCACACTTCCGGCACCAACATAGCATGCCCACAACTTCCTAACCCGTACGTCTTTGGAACGTGGGAGGAAACCCGAGCACCCGGAGGAAACCCACACAGTCACAGGGAGGATGTGCAAACTCCTTACAGACAGCAGCCAGAATTGAACCCGGGTCGCTGGCGCTGCAATAGCGTTACGCTAACCGCTACACAAACATGCCTGCCCTAGAAGAGGAAAGGTCACTGATGAAGCAACTGATGATGGCTAGACCTAAGATACTGTCCTAGAGTTTAGCACAGCTTCCTTGATTTGTACTCAATGCTTCTGTTAAATATAATTATAATTCTATTTTACTTTGTTTGCATATGACTGTAAGAGATTCCATTTGAGTACATTGCATCAACATGAAAGCAAAATATTTATCATTGCAGGTTCAATAGTAAAATTCTCTGAATGAACAGAAGCATAATTGTTGAGTCATCAGGTACAGTGGTGCATATTTGATGAGTGATGTGAATCATATTGAGGAATATCACTTGGATCATGATTATCTTTGGCAGGCTGCTCGGGCAAATATTAGAGATGTGATTAAATGAGGTGAGCTCTGATTACCAAAATTCTCTCACTCTGATTCATTGACCATTGTAAATACATGTCTCCAATTGCCAATGCCTACGTGTATTTACACTGCAGACAACAATTCTCAGCAAGCACATACAAGCCTGCGGTGGGGGCAGCTGAAGATCACTTGTCCTCCCATCAGATCATCAGGCAAACACCTTCAGTATGAAAGGACACAATAAGAGAAGCACGCAAACTCTGTCTATTTCACTGAATGTGAGATCAGAAAGAGTGGCAACGCTTGGTCGGGGAATCATCGGCCACCTAACAGACATTTCTGCATTCTGTGTGGTGTTTCAGGCAATGAGTTTCACCCCCTCTTCCAAGACACCACCCGTGATTGGATGGCCATGCTGATTGAGGTCATATGGCAACGGGTGAACCATGAGGCTGGATGGTTTGCAGATAAGCGTGAGGACTGGAAATGAACAGTGGATGGTTTTTGTAACAGGCAGCTGATCTGCAGAACAAGATTTACACCTAATTGAAAGCTGAAAGTCAACCCCTCTGAGGCAGGCAGTCCTGGCATTCAAACAATCCTGGGTAATGTCCAGGGCAGTGCCAAAGAAATGTTTCAAGATCTTTTGGAAGAAATGCTGAAACTGAGACGGTGTTGAGGTGAATATAATGAACGTGGAATTGTCCAGTTCCCCAGCCAACATATACCCCTCATTCAATGGCAACGTTCATTGGTCACTTTCCTTGTTGCTGCTTCTGGAACTGAATGTAGACCGCCAAAAGTAGTTGGCCGTGGGGAAGTAAAGGCACTGCCCTACATAATCAGAAGTTTGTCCACTCACCCTGCAACTTGTGACAATTACAAGAGATGAAGATGGGCAAATAGACAGAACCTTCTGGCTATAATTGAATTGTGTCTTCACTCAGCATGTGAAGGCAGCTATTTTCTTTTCCTTAGCCGCATGCAGCCAAATCTGGCTTAGCAAGAGCATCTGTGATTACTACAGAGATACTAATTTGACATAAAGAAGCAGTAAGTTGGAAGTCATGGCAGAATGACCATCAAGCTTCAATTTGTCTTTCAGAGGTTGACTCTGATATGAGCATGATGGGTGAAAAAAGTGTTTTTGCTCCAATCCCCCAGAATGACCATAACTCTGCAATCAGCAGACAGAGAAAGGGGAAATTCAAAGCTTTAACAATTCCAAAAGTACCCCCCATTACCAATGAGACACGTGATCAATGCTTCTTGCACCTCAGTGAGGAAATCGATCATTATGTTCACGAAATGCATTTTAAGAGATTTTACATACATATTTCTGTGGTATAATCATTACCCCTTTTGAATAGATGGTGTCTGATGGTGTGGAAATTTGGCCTGATGGATTTATTGCTACAAGGGCAGTGCATGGTTCTGGGTCAATGCAGTTTACCTTGCCCAGGTCACAGGGTGTTCAGTCAATTGTGGGAGGGAACATTTGCAAGACTGCTGGACTTTCTCCGAAGGAGGTTGGAGTACAAAAGTAAGGAAGTGATTCTTCAGATGTAGGCGGCTATGTACAGTATTGCAGTCAGTGCTCGACAATGAATCTCAGTAAAGCTTCACCAGCCTTAGGGTGGGTACAGAGATCTCCTGGAATGAAACCTGGGCTTTAAAGGAGGGTAGATTTCATAAACTTGGTTTGTATACCGTGGGGTAGAGGAGATGATTGCCCCGAGAGCTAGCATAGACTCAATGGGCCAAATGGACTCTGTCTATGTTGTAAGGAGGTATGAGTGACCCATGAGATATTTAAGTATGAATGCTTTCAGGGCAAATACAATCTTCCAGTGAGAGAAACAAAATGTTGTAATAACTTTGGCCAATCAAATGGAAAATCCTTTCCACAGAGATATCTCTTTCTAATAAAAAAGGTGCTGGGTGAGTAAAAATTTGCACAATTATTATCCACTGTATTCTGATAGCTATGGACATCAAGGGATATGGGGCAAAAGGAGAAAAATGAATTTGAAATACATGTCAGCCAAAATCCACTGAATGGTGGCACAGAGTCAATGGGTTGAATGGCCTACATCTGTTCCATGCCACAAAAAGAGTCAGTCAAGATTTTTTACTCCTGACTAATGACAGAATTTCCTTTCTGTAGCCCTAAGCCCCCTCTTGAACTGTAAACTTGCAGTCAGCAGGTAATCAGCACATTGCGTGACTTCCTCTAACACACATGTGTAGTTTAATCAAACTGTGGGATTCTCGCTCTGGTAACATACAGGGCTCCTTAATGGGATAGAAATCTAGTCAACCATCAGGCACTCAATTGCCTCTAACTGAAGTTAAGCCAAAGACATGCTATCTGTTTTTTTGGATCAATCTTAGCTTGATTCTGGACCTTCAAGAATTGCTGGCAACCAGCCTATGTGTTTTAAATTACCTTGAGCACTGTGTGGGTGTAATAAAATGTTGCAGTGATTTAGAGTAAGCAGGTGGTCAGTATAATTATATATTAATGGAAAAATGAATTGAGCTGAAATTATTATCAGGATATTTCTTTTTTTTCTCTGCTGCCCGCTAACTGTACCACATTTTAACATTCCTTAATACAACCGGTTCCAGCTTAGTACACTGTGCATATGTGCTGATTTAAGAATATATATCTATATATATCTATATGTGGATAGATAGATAGATAGATAGATAGATAGATAGATAGATAGATAGATAGATAGATAGATAGATAGATAGATAGATAGATAGATAGATAGATAGATAGATAGATAGATAGATAGATAGATAGATAGATAGATAGATAGATAGATAGATAGATAGATAGATAGATAGATAGATAGATAGATAGATAGATAGATAGATATTGTATAGTGTTCCCATTGAAGGATAATGCAGCAAAAATCCCCTCTCAGCCCTCTATCGTTTTCTTTACGTGTCAGACAATGTGCGCTAAGGGCTTGGTCCCTGTTTCTATGGAAACCAAAGGGTTGCCACTGCCAAGAGACTGCAGTGAGTGGGTCAATGGGAGTTCGAGGTTTTGGACAGTCAGTTACTCATTCTCCTGTTGCACCAGGTCTGGTTCGGTAGGTCTGGTTCCAGAATGATGTGAGTGTACCTACAAAGATGATACAGCTGCAAAGGAAATTGCTTTCATGTCTTTTAAAATAATCATTTCAACCATCAACAATGTTTAAAAATGAGTTCTTCAGTGCTGCAATGTGGTAATGTAACCCTTGATTACATTGTTTCATAGCAACTTGACATTTTGGTTAAATATATGAAAGAAGGTTAGATAGCTTTACTGATTTCAGCAATTTACTTCAGTTTTCATCAATGCAACTACAGAGAAAGCAAAATCCTTTAAACCAGCAGAATAGCTTTGCCCTCAGCACCAACTCGCTGAAGAGTAACTGTTGTACAGGTCTTAAATAAAGACAATAGTCTTTGTGAAGCCTTTCACAACCTCAGGACACTCTAAAGCATTGAAATACTGTCACTATTACAGTGCAGAAAACAACACCAAATTTGTGCACAGCAAGCTCCCACAAATAGTAATGGGATAATGGCTAGATAATCCATTTGTAGTGAAGATGGTTGAACAATCAAAGTTTTCAGGACACCAGGGAGAATTTAGCTGCTCTTATGGAAAAAGGGTATTTATCTGAGAAAATAGGCAGGTCTCAGTTTAACCCCTGATCTGAAGAAACAGCACCCTTGCATTGCAGCCCTCCCTCCATATTGCTGCTACTCTAATCAGATCCACAAGTCCTCTAGTGTTCATTAAGGAAAGGCAGCAAAACCAAAATTGAGGCAGTGTAGTTCTATCAGGATTGTGTGTCTCAAAGATTGGTGTGGGAGAAGTGGGTTTGAATGCGTGGGACACTGGCACCAGTATTGGGCAAGGAGGGAGCTGTTCCGATGAGACGGGCTCCATCTGAACCACACTGGGACTAGGGTCCTGGCGAATCACATAACTAGGGCTGTAGATAGGGCTTTAAGCTAAATAGTAGAGGGGTGGGTTCAACAGATTGGAAGAGTATGGGTAAAGTAAGAGGGAAGGAGAGTGCAAGAGAGGTTACTGAAGTCTCCAGAATGAAGAATAAGACAGAAAGTTTAGAAAGGGATAAGAATTTAACTTGAGGCAACGTGGAGACAAATTTGAAAAGAAGGATGGCGAATGCGGCACTGAAGGTGTTATATTTGAGTGCACGCAGCATACAAACTAAGGTAGATGAGCTCATAGCGCAGTTAGAAATTGGCAGATATGACATTGTGGGCATCACAGAGTCATGGCTGAAAGAAGATCACAGCTGGGAGCTAAACATCCAAGGATACACATCCTATCGGCGTATCAGTATTACAGTTGAGTAAAGGTAACTACAGAGGCATGAGAGAGGAGCTGGCCAAATTTGATTGGAAGGAGACCCCAGCAGGGATGATGGTAGAGCAGCAATGACAGGAGGTTCTGGGAGTAATTCAGAAGATGCAGGATCAGTTCATCCCAAAGAAGAAGAAGCATTCTAAAGGGAGGATGAGGCAACCATGGCTGACAAGGGAAGTCAAAGGCAGCATAAAAGCAAAAGTGCGGGCATACAATATTGCAAAAATATTGTGGGAAGCTGGACGATTGAGAAGCTTTTAAAAACCAATAGAAGGCAACTAAAAAGGCAATAAGGGGAGAAAAGATGAAATATGAAGGTAAGCTGGCCAATAATATAAAAGAGGATACCAGAAGTTTTTCAGATATATAAAAAGTAAAAGAGAGGCAAGAGTAGACATCGGACCACTGGAAAATGACACTGGAGAGACAGTAATGGGGAACAAAGAGATGGCAGACAAACTGAATAAGTATTTTGCATCAGTATTGACAGTGGAAGACACCAGCAACATGCCAGAAATTCAAGAGAGTCGGAGGCAGAAGAGAGTTTAGTCGTTATTACTAAGGAGAAGGTGCTCGGGAAACTGAAGGCAAATAAGTCACCTGGACAGAATGGGCTACACCCCAGGGTTACGAAGGAGGTAGCTGAAGAGATTGTGGAGGCATTAGTAGTGATCTTTCAAGAATCACTAGAGTAAAGAATGGTTCCAGAGGACTGGAAAATTGCAAATCTCACTCCACTCTTTAAGGGGGAGGCAACAGACAGGAAATTATAGGCCAGTTAGCCTGACTTCAGTGGTTGGTAAGATAGTAGAGTCCATTATTAAGGATGAGGTTACAGGGTACTGGAAGCACATGACAAAATAAGTGGAAGTCAGCATGGTTTCCTTAAGGTGAGATCTTGCCTGCCAAATCTGTTGGAATTCTTTGAGGAAATAACAGGCAGGATAGACAAAGGGGAGTCAGTGGATATTGTTTACTTGGATTTTCAGAAGGCCTTTGACAAGGTGCCACATATGAGGCTATTAAACAAGATAGGAGCCCATGGTATTACAGGAAAGGGACTAGCATGGATAGAAGATTGGCTGACTGGCAGAAAGCAAAGAGTGGGACTAAAGGGGCCTTTTCTCGTTGGCTGCCAGTGACTAGTGGTGTTCCGCAGGGATCGGTGGTGGGTTCACTACTTTTCACATTATGTGTTAATGATCTGGATGACGGAATTGATGGCTTTGTCACCAAGTTTGTGGATGATACAAAGATAGGTGAAGAGGCAGGTAGTGTTGAGGAAGCAAGAAGTCTGCAGAAGGACTTGGACAGGTTGGGAGTATGGGAGAAGAAGTGGCAGATGGAATACAGCATAGAAGTGTACGGTCATGCACTTTGGTAGAGGAATAAAGATGTAGACTATTTTCTAAATGGGGAGCAAATCGGAGGTGAAAAGAGATTTGGGAGTCCTAGTGCAGGATTCCCTAAAGGTTAACTTGCAGGTTGAGTCGGTAGTAAAGAAGACAAATACAATGTTAGCATTCATTTCGAGAGGGCTAGAATATAAAAGCAAGGATGTAATGCTGAGGCTTTATAAGGCATTGGTCCAACCACGTTTGGAGTATTATGAGCAGTTTTGGGCTCCATATCTAAGGAAGGATGTGCTGGCATTGCAGAGGGGCCAAAGGAGATTTACAAGAATGATCCCAGGAATGAAAGGGTTAATGTATAAGGAGCATTTGATGGCTCTGGGCCTGTACTCGCTGGAGTTTAGAAAGATGAGGGGGGATCTCATTGTAACCTACCAAATATTGAAAGGCCTGGATAGAGTGGACATGGAGACGATGTTTCCAAAAGTGGGAGAGTCCAGGACCAGAGGGCACAGCCTCAGAATAGAAGGACGTCACTTTAGAACAGAGATGATGAGGAATTTCTTTAGCTAGAGGGCGGTGAATCTGTGGAATACATTGCCACAGACACTGTGGAGGCCAAGTCATTGGGTATATTTAAAGTGGTTGATAGGTTCTTGATTAGTAAGGTCGTCAAAGGTTATGGGGAGAAGGCAAGAGAATGGGGTTGAGAGGGAAAAATAAATCAGCCATTATTGAATGACTCGATGGGCTGAATGGCCTAATTCTGCCCCTATGTTTTATGGTCTTATGGACTGAATCTCATCCACAGAGACTCACAGTGGCTAAGGGGTTAGAAGTGAAAGAGGAAATGACTGCAGAAATGTTTTTTCTCGCTTATATAACAACAAGTGCAACTATTTCTGGGACATAACACAGTTTAAACAAATGGCCTGAAAGGTTATAATTTAATAAGATCAAAATCATACTGGGGGCTTATGGTAGATTTTCCTCTAGAGGTAGGAATGTGTCCAGATCTTGAGAGCTCTTAAAAAGGTGACTCAGAAACTTCAGGATAAACAGCCTCATATTTAAGCATATGAGGTCAAACATCTGCAGTTCAACAACATCCGACTTTATGCAGAGTCCTGTGAGGCATCGTACCTGTTCATATCTCAGACAAGACCAGTGATGCCACTAACCCAGGTTCAATTCCGGCCACTGTCTGTAAGGAGTTTGTACATTCTCCCTGTGTCTGCATGGGTTTCCTCCGGGTGCTCCAGTTTCCTCCCACATTCCAAAGACGTACAGGTCAAGAAGTTGTGGGCGTGCTATGTTGGCAACGGAAGCGTGGCGACACTTGCGGGCTGCCCCCAGAACATTCGCAGTAATGCAAAAAGATGAATTTCACTGTGTTTCAATGTACATGTGACTAATAAATAAATATCTTATCCTATCTTAAGTAAGAGACAACAGGATGAATACGAGGGGAAGAAAGAGTCTCTTAATGCCAGGATTTCATATGCCTCCTATTAACATAGTGTCATACAGCACAGCAACAATCCCATCTTCATACTAAGGCTGCACCGACCATTAAGCATCCATTTATACTAAGCCTCCACTAATCCCATTTTATTCTCTCCACATTCCTATCAACTCCCCCAGATTCTACCACCCACCCACTCACCTACACACTGGGGGCAATTTACAGTGTCGAATTAACCTACCAACCACACTTCTTTAGGATATGGGAGGAAACTGGAGCACCCCCCCCCCCCACCCCACGAGGGAAACGCACACAGTCACAGGCAGAACAGGCAAACTTCACACAAACATTACCCAAGGCCAGAGTTGAACCCAGGTCTCGAGAGCTGTGAGGCAATGGATCAACCAGCTGTGCCACTGTGCCACCCCCAAAACTTTGTCCATTCAGGAGAAGCTGTTTGTGCGGTCACGCTGATTGATCGATGAAGAGGATGGTGGGCAAGTTTATACTGGGGTTAATGCCAAGATCATTTCCTGACCACACCATCTTTCCCCTTCTCTTATGCAAGACACACTTAATATCAAGTGTAAGAGAAGCCAAATCATTTTTCAAGTTGACAGAATTTTCTTTATACATTTCAGACTCTCAACTCTTCCAGCACTGGCAGCAGTTGACTGACCCTCACAATATAGCCATTGGCCATTGGGATCCTCGGCCTCGCCTAGAAGAGCAGCAAAGAAGATAATCTTTTCACTCCTTTGTAAAATATTGCCCATCAATTGCCCTGGGTTCATCATGTTACTTAGTCCTGATCTGGCTGCTGTGGTCCATCGTCCTGTAGTCTTTAAAGGAACCTTAAAATATAATTAAAAGGTCCACCACACCCCAAAGTATTGTACTTATAAAAGACAGTATGTCATCAGAATGAATCTCCACGACATAACCTTTGATTCTCATGTTCCACTGCCCTTCCTAAATATGTGGACTGTATTGTGAACTGATCTCTAGACTTGAGTATCACTCAAGTTACTCACCTACTTACTAAGAGACAGAGCTTCAAGTAAACACAACATTTATTCATGGAGTCAATCTTCAATTTATCTGCAAGCATGATACAAACAATGTTAAATGGCATAGCCACATGACACAGTCTCTTAAAGTAACGACTCATCAACCTTAAGGTAGCACTTTTCTGGACAGCTTCTATCCCACTGTGATAAGACTATTGAACGGTTCCCTTATACGATGAGATGGACTCTTGACCTCACAATCTACCTTGTTATGACCTTGCACCTTATTGTCTACCTGCAATGAACTTTCCTGCAGCTGTGACACTTTACTCTGTATTCTGTTATTGTTTTTACCCTGTACTACCTCAATGCACTGTGTAATGAATTGATCTGTACAACCAGTAAGCAAGTTTTTCACTGTACCTTGGTATAAGTGATAATCATAAACCAATACCAATATCAATGTACACCACTATATGTTCTGATAAAGGGCCTTGGACCTGAAACATTAACTGTTTCTCTTTCCACAGATGCTGCCTGACCTGCTGAGTGTTTCCAGCATCTTCTGTTTTTATTTTACACTACAATTGGTGTTGAAATTAATCTCCAGTATGTACCCTGTCTCTTATATTTAGTTCCACAATGAACTAAATATGGGAGGAAGGTTTGGCATGATCAACCAGGGATAGTTCACCTGGATTCATGGCTTTGATACTTAGAAATCCTGGTGATCTCCCTAATAGGATCCATTTCATGCATCGTTATGTCAGCCCTCTGATCAAAGCCAAGTGTGAATAATTTACAGTACAACTAAGGTGAGGGGAGGGGTGGTGGGGAAAGGTGATGGTGGAGAGTAAATGAGTAGCTCAGATCTTTTGTACATGGCAAAGCTGCTTTATAAAGTATCAATAGATAATTGTGAAAGTAATGTGATAAAAGTTGGAGTTATGAAGGAGAGATCATTGGCAGCAAAAGGAAATGTGACAGAAATTATTTTAAGAATTATCTTTTGTTTTCTCCCAAGCCATGAATTTAACTTGTAGCCATGCAATTCATATTTGACGCAAGAAGAGGCTAAATTATTTTTTAAACAGTGTCAAACAGGTATCTTCTGAATATGTCAAAATTTGGAAAATATTCAATGTTATAAAATATGTGCAAAAAAAGCACATTAAAAAAATCATTTACATTCACATAAAGGACAGCTGAAGAATGGTCTCAGTGACAAACCATTTGATTTTAACCCAATTTCAGCAAGCAATGGACTGAACTGGAATTGTTTCAGGTCTATGCTCATGGCAAGAGTTCTGTATCGGGGCTGTGATTGACAAGAACAGGGATCAGAGGATCAGCACTAGATATTTGCATTTTGGTTACCTCATTCACATGGAAATCAATATCCATGCTGTGAGATTAGCAATGACAAAGAAAACTACCTGATCAAGAGCTGTTCACCAAAACCAAAGTGTTACTGGAAAATCAAGACTGTACAAGTTGAGGGCAATGACCTTCATTTCTATATGTAAACTGGATCATTTTCTTTCAACCTGATTCTGCCTACATTCAATCGGTTGGAACAATGAATGTCACCACTCCTTGTTTCTGACACATACACATGGGCATGTGTTGAAACAGGCCACATCTGGAGCTTCCTTGAAAACTAGCCACGGAGCTCTGGTCTCAGTCCAAACTTCAAATTGGGATTTTCCTAACACGCAGTTTGAAGTAAGACTTCCACCAGCTCCGATAGGCTCTCTATCCTGTGAAGCCTATTTCATTTATCTCCTTTCCCTTACTCCCTTTCTAATCACTTACCCAAATTGATTCATTGAAGATTAAGATTTTAAATGTTTGCTCACAGTCTGCAGGTTTTATTCCACATTCCTGGTTGATGATCTGCTTTTTGACAATTGATTGGACTTGTGGAGGCACTACAGATGGCACTTATAAATCAACCATACTACTACGGGTCTGCAGTCATGTGCAGAGCAGAGCAGGTGTATATAGTACATTAAATCTCAAACTAAGTGCCATAAAAGTTTGTTTTCATGACAATCTGATTATGGCATATTTGTATATGGTTATGTAAATAAGTCATGTGACTATGTAACATAACGATGCCATCATGTTGTAAGCACCACACGTTCAGGCTAGAATAAGGTACTCACCCTTTATCTGAACAGCAGGTGAATTCTGATATATTCTTGTAGTTGGAGCTTGCCTGCCCTCTCAGCCCATTTCACAATCCATCCATAAGTAAATGACACTATTTTTAACATTTTCTGCTAAATTATTCCTAACGCATTCAGTTAACTGGATTTGAACCTGCTAAGGTCAGATTTGAACTTGTGCCTCTGGATCCAAAGTGGTCAGGAATGACCTGTATCTCCTCATAGAGGGGCTAATGATGAAAGGACATAAATGTAAGGTAACTTAAAGAATGACAAGAGAGGAAACGGAATATTGGAAGGCAAAGGGTGGTAGGAATCTGGAATTCACTGGTGGAGGCAGAAACCCTCATCAAAGCACTCAATGCATTATATTCTGTGGAGCTATAGAACAAGAACTGAGATTCAGGATAAACTGAAGTACATACTCGGGCTGGTACAGACATGATGGACCAAGGATCCTCCTTCTGGGCCTTAAGTTTCTACTCTTCTATTAAGTTTAGTGGTAGTCTTTGCATAATATTTTTATCACTATGTAACATACTCTACAGTGAATCCCAAAAGGAACCTTTTTCTACACAACCAGATTAGATAGAAGTACAGGCACACACAGGCCTAAAGAAAACAGCTTTAAAATAAGTTTGTCTTAAAGTTTCAACAAAATACAGTCACTTATGCTCAGTTCATGGCAAGGTTTACGTGCACTCCGAAGTCGAGAGTGATTTTTCATAAGGGAAAAGCAACAGTTCTTGGCCTTCTAACCACATGTAATGTGTTAAAAGCTAGTAAATAGTAAATTATTTATTAAACAGTCACTTTTGGGCCATGGCCAAACCAACCTATAAGCAAGTGCTCAGCATTCCTGGGAGTTGGACACTTTCCACTAAGAGTATTAAAGTTCATAGCCAATAAGCTCTTATATTTTCTTAACTGTACTGAAAGAATGTATGTGCACTTGTCTCTAGTGAATGATTAATAAAAGATATTTGGACAGGTACATGGGTAGGAAAGATTTAGAGGGATATGGGACAAACGCAGGCAAATGGGACCAGCTCAAGTAGGCAACTTGGTCGGCATGGACAAGTTGAGCCAAAGGGCCTGTTTCCATGATGTATAACTCTATGAATCTATGAATATGCGATGATTACTTTGCCTTGTCTTGTTGTTTTTATTCAACAGTGTGTCCATACATTGATCTCCATCAGTCCTGCCCAGGGCTCAGAGAAGAACTCATTCATTAGCATAATAGGCATTAGGCCCCAATCACTCGGCCTGACCAAGAGCCAAGAACTTTTCTATCACTCAGTAGATAGCTCTGGGTGAAGGAGTAGCCAAGACACTGGTGCGGTTCATTGAGAGCTCAGTGGTTGCTCTGGGTGAAAGAGAGGGAACAGATGCACAAAGACCTTCTGCCAAGGTGTGCTCTCTGTGCCTGTCTGGCCCACTCTCTTCCCTCACCTGGACCACCCCACATAAGCTCAGTCTCCCTGTTAGTAGCTTTATTGATGAAAGTGTGATAGTGCTAGGGAATTGTGTGCAGCACAATGCAATGCATAGCATTAAGAATCTTGATCTGACATCATCTCCCTCAACTCCTGTAACCAAGAGAATCATGGGCAGGGAGGCTGGGGAAGTGGGGGTATGTGTGAATGCAAAGGCAGTGCTATGGAAGGGCCTGGCCATTTCCCCAGTGCTCCCCACACATCCACCCAACACACACGCACACACACACACACCGAACACATAGACACATACCCCCACACACACACAAACCGAATACATAGACACACACACACACACACACCCCCGAACACTTACACACACACACACACACACACACACACACACACACACACACACACACACACACACACACACACACACACACACATCCACCCAATACACACACAAAATCCACAATCCCCTCATGATTCCAATGCTGGCTTATGTCAGATGGTGCCCAGCATAAAGCAGCCTTATTGTGATTAGTGGTCCCCACAAAAGAACCAGTGCAGCAGCAGCTGTTGTGCTGGACTGTATGCAGTGATCACAAGTCAATAGTGACACAGCTAATTCTCTATTATTGCTCAACCCAAAGAGAAGTGTGGAAATGTTGGCTGAATAAGTGCATTGCTTCCCAGCAGATTCAGCATATTCACTACCATGTGAAACACCCACTGCAGTACTCTTAGGAAACGCTGATCTTGCACACAGATAGAGGAGCATGCATGACATCGTTCTGTGCAGCTATCAACTCTCTAAGATTTTGTGGGCCTGTTTCTGCCTAACCATTATTTTTACAATATAAGATAAACTTTTATTGCCAGCACTGACAAGTGTTTGCTAACATCGTGGTCTGTTATTGTGATCCCCTACATTCTAACCATTGACTCCTTTTCCAATGTACTTCATTGGCCTTGAGATGCTTTGACACACAATCAAAGGCATTCCCTAAATGCAAGTTCTTTCCTCTGTGCTTAATCTGGTAACATTGTATTCCCCTTGAAAACATTGGGGTAGAAAATTGGCATATGAGTGGGCAATTTAGCCCATCAAGCCTGCTCTACCATTCAGTGATCTGCAACCTAACACCATATCCCTCCCTTCTCCCCCGGTATCTCCAGTAAACAAAGAAATTAACAATCACAAATTTTAAATTAATAATTGGCTCATTATCAATTGCCATTTGTTGAAGAGAATTCCAAATGCCTACCGCCTTTTACATATGTTTTCTAATTTTACTCTTGAATGACTTGGTTCCAATTCCTAATGCCAGCTAACATAAAATTTCGCAACCTTTATCTATCTTATCAGTGCTCCTCATGAGCTCATCTAATACCTTCACCTTCTAAATTCCTGGAAATACAATCCTTTTTGGTGTAATCTTTCTTCAGAAGTACAACATTGTCATTGGGAAAGCTACTGTATGTGCTCAGTTCCACTGATGCTTCCCTACTACAGGAAAGATCATACTGTCATTGCCCCTTGAAAGCAGTCAGTTTCATGATATTATTGTGTACTACAGATGATTTTATGTAGTAGGTGTTAAAGGGTTAAAATAAGAACCGTACTGGTCGAGGTACTTGGGAAGCTGGTAAATCTGGAGGAAAGTACTCAATCAAGTAAAGCTCAATAATCTCTATGTTAGGGGAAGATGCTTTCATTTTGAGAGTGAAATTGATTTTTTTTAAATATATGTGCCCATTTCTTAAGAAGAAATTTTATTTAATAAATTTAACACTGGCCCAGTTTAATAAAGGGAATAGGGGTATATGTAGTGCAAATGGACCTACAGAAGGCATGAATCAGCTTTCCCCTGATTATCTTGATACAAAAATATATGGAGCATATAGCTTCTACTCACTGGTTTGCTTACTGGGAATGAGGAGTAACTTGGAATGTTTTCTTAAGAAACAGTGCAATTTCAACCAGTTTTAACAAAGGGTTAATATGATAAAATTATGAGGAGCTTTGATGGAAGGAATAAAGAGATTCAATTTCCTCTGTTTGGAAAACCAATGGTGAGGGTCAATAATTTAACTATCTCTGGGAAAATGAAGGCAAAGGTTACGAGAAGGCTCTTCAAGCAGAATATTGCTGGAATTATCATATATGTGCTTTGACGTAAGATGTTGTTGAAGTAGACGCCATGTATAAAAAGCAAAATTGGATAAGACTGAGCAGGGCTTTTGGTGAGAGAAAAGTAATGAGGAGCTATTCTGAATTGCTTCAGCAAAGAGGTGATCAAGATGAGTTGGCCCAAGTGGCTTCTACGATGGAGTCTTCTGTGGTACCATCTCCTCTTTCCATTGGTGGGGAAAGGAACCATTCACAATTAACAGCAAACTGGGAAGCAGAGTAAGAAACTCTGCTGGAACAGCTGGGACAGAATAAGGACCCCTGATGCAGTAGCTGAAGGAATTGGAGCAAAAACAAACAGCTGGAGGAACTTAGCAGGTCAAATAGCATATGTGGAGGCAAAGCGGTGGTCAACGAGATCCTGCATCAGGACTGGAGCTGATGGAATTTTGTGCTTAAAGGCATGCATCCTGCTGCAGTGCACAAGAAGCCCCTGTCAGCATGTAGACCTACTGTACTTGATCTGGGATATGACATTCAGTGTGCATGCGTGCTCTCCACCTCTAACATCCCTCACTTTGATGAACGCAAGAAATAAAGTGTATGTATTTTTCAGACAGAACGATGTTGTGGAGTTGCCAAGGATCCATCAATCAAGGAGTATCTATTGTTAAAGCTTCTGGAATTTCTCCTCAATATCAAAAGACTGTAAAGTTAAACAATATTAACTCAAGCATCTGAAAAGCAACAATTGCCACTAGCTCAAAATAATGTGCTTTCAGTAAAAGAAAAAAAATGTATTTTCTTTTCAGGAAATGACAGCTAAAAAAATGTTGATGATTGGAATGAGTACAATGGGTGTGCGTAGAAAATGGTGTGGGTTTTATAGATTTCTGTCAATTGTTCCTGACAGGATTAGTTGCAGGCTTTCCACAACTACTGCTGCCCTGCAGCTGATAACTCAACTGCCTCAGCCATTTTCAATCACATTTCTCTCTTTGGTTAGGTTTTATTTTCCTCATTCTATTCTTTTACCTATTTCCACTTTCTGGACAGTAAGTAAAGCAGCCAGAAGGAGATGCAACTGGCAAAGATGCATTGCAGCGCAGCAGTTTTTTATGAGGAACTATCCCACTGCTGTGCAAACACTGAAATACTTCTTAAATATAATTCTTGAGCTTTTATTGTTTCTTACTTGTTTGTGTTAGTGAACAAAGAGATTGGTCATAACCCTAGGTTAAATGCACCATTTTTGAACAAGGGGAAAAGGATTCTAGATACAATTAGCAGTTCATGAAGTAAACTTTGCCATGGGGTTGTTGCGATCTATGTAAATTTTCCAAACAAAATGTTTCGGGAAAGAGAGGACCACCAGTGTAGTGGGAAGTCCTGGTGGAGCTTTATGTTACAGTCATTTTCTAATAGTCAGCCAGATGAGGCGAGTTGAGCCTAAAATAAACTGGATTCCATGCCAAGTCAAACAATTTCCTACAAATATGCCTCTACCAGATTTTTTTTTCTGAAATAGTTCTCATGTATAAGCTGGAACAGAAAGAGATCAGACAATGTTTCTTTTACCCACACATGTGCATTGCCAAAAAAGAATACAAGTTACAAAATCCTGCAAACTCTCATATACATCTTAAGTGGCTCAAGAGTTGCTTACTTCTGATACAGTTTTCAGTGCCCTTGAGCTTTGGCCATGCCAGCACAAGATGGATCACTTCATTCAGTGGTGTTGCTCCCATCTCGATAGATTTACAATCACCCAAATGGTGCATCCAGTTGAAGGTTCAGCTTCAATGGAAGTTCCTCGTTTCCCACAAATGGAAAACTTTATGCAATGCCTAATCGCGTCATTCTGAAACATCTCAAAACTCTTTACATCCAACTAATTGTTTTACAAAGTGTGGTCATCGTTGTTATGGGGGTGAACAGAGCTAGCAAACTTCCACCAACTGCCCAACTGACCAACTGACCTTAGTTACAATGCATTTACAGCACAGAACCAGACCATTCATCCCGACTGACCAATGTCAGTGCTTATGCTCCACACAAACTTCCTCCCACACTTTGGCATCCGGCTCTTCCAGTATTTCCGTCTATGTTTTTCTCCATCACCTAACTCTCCCCTTAAGTTAATCCATGCTGCTCACAAGTTCCACGTTCTAATTAATTGCTTAGAGAAGTCTCTTCTCAATTGCCTGAGGGATTTATTAGTAACAATAATGCATTAATGGGTCCTAGCTAAGGGAGCAATGTTGGCCAGGGAACCAGGCTAACTGTCTTCTTGTCCATGGGATCTTGAGTACCCCCTTCATTTATTAGACAGTTGTAGCAGATTTGTTGCAACCTATATTACTTTTCTAAATAAAATATTTCAGAACCAGTATAGTGAGAAGTTCTTGTGGAAATTAACATTACAATCATAAACACATCATCCAATGAACAACCCCTCTAACGGTGCAGCACTATCTGACACGATTGCCAATGTTAAATACTTAGGTGTTAGCCGCAACCAACATCACTCTGACTGAAA
This sequence comes from Pristis pectinata, assembly GCF_009764475.1. Lineage (NCBI taxonomy): Eukaryota > Metazoa > Chordata > Chondrichthyes > Rhinopristiformes > Pristidae > Pristis > Pristis pectinata. Next base: position 88,151,290 of record NC_067407.1, on the reverse strand, counting down.
GTAAACTAAGATTGACATTACTGATTGAACTAAACCGGCTTGGAAGAATGAAAAAGGAACGAAAGAAGATTACAATTCAATTATTCAACTGAATTCAACTATTCCCAATAATCAGCCTTTCTAGTTAGTGTCAAAACTACTTTTGTTGTAAAGTCATCCACCCATAATATTAACTCGGTTCTTCCCTCTCTACAGATGTTGCATGGTCTGCTGGGTATTTACAGCATTCTCTTTGTTTCCGATTTCCAGCTGTCTTTTGCATTTCACAGTTCCAATGTATTCTTTTGTTGTTTTTCCCTCTCTCTCTTTGCCCTTATTGTCTATTAACTGAACAGCTCTGAAAGCACCGAGCAACCTTGGTCTCCACCCTATCACTGTCCCCACCACCAACCCCCACCCCCCCGCCCTCCAACTCTCTGCAACTTAGAGCATACTTGTTTTCTCACTCTTTCATTTCTGATGAAGGGTCACTGTTAGCAAAAAATGAGCTGCTGGAGGAACTCAGCAGGTCAGGCAGCATCTGTGGAGGCAAATTGACAGATGACATTTTGGATCAAGACCCTTCATCCAGTATCTACAGTCTCTTGTGCCTCCAAGGATCATTGTTAACTCTATTTCTCTCTATACAGATGCTGGCTGATCCGCTGAGTGTTTCCAGCACTTAATTTAATTTCAGGTTTCCAACATCTGCAGATTTTTTTAACCTTGGTTAGCATTTGGACTGGGTTTCATAAGTGCCGAACAAACAGAGTTGGCATGAGTCCTGTGTGAAATCAGGTTGTTGAACATTAAACGCACTTTGCCGAGCTTCTTTGCCAATTGCACAGCAGATATTTGAGAAGGACATTTTGGCAGAGGCTTCTGAGGGCTTGTGTTGAGAGGTTTGAATACTGATACCCGTACCACATTAAGCAAGGCTCATCAATGTGTCAAGACTACATTCATCCCAACTCCTCAACTCAGAACACACAGTGATTGCCCTCTAGAAATGCCACAAGTCTCCTCACTTGTAAACCAGGGATTGTGTTGTGCACTAGTAACAAGCTGCTGATTCAGCTTGATATGAAACTTTCTTTCACAGGGCCTGAGATTGTGTTTTGTATGGGGGTTGGGGTTGGAGGCTGAGGGATGGCAGAGAGCAGTTTCTTGTGATGTGCTTGAAATAAACTAAAAAATGTGAACCAGGCCATAATTATCAGTTGACCCAATAATTCTGCCCTGGATCCCTGATGATTAAAGAAGAAAATCAGCATTCTTTGCATACATGCACTGAACTAAGCGTTTGAACTTTTTTGGCCCACTCACACAATGTCATTAAATTCATAAGCATGGAGTTTCTTAGTGTGTGAAGGACAGAATAGTTCAAACAGTGTGTAGGTGGCTTACACAACTCCCTCTCAACTTTGACCCCAAGTCTAACCAAAGAGCTGATTTCAGCTAGGCAATTTTAAAGGCTTAATTGTGATACAGCCCAACAACTTTATTATGAGGGAAAGGGTATGGATTTCTTAAACTTCTGACAAACATAAGTTAACATTATGAAAGATTTCTATTGTTCTTTTTATTGAAGTCAAGTAAATGTGTTTAAATGCCATTTCAAAGACTTTCCAATTAAAAGCACATGTAACAAATGAAGAGGTTCATTATTCTATACAGAAAAGGGAATGCCATTATGCACAAGATATCATTACATTCCTGAATTTTTGACATGTAGGATACTGCTGAGTGAGGCAGCATGGGTTAGAATGGAGTGGATATGTTGAAGATAGATGTCCAGGAGATGTTAGAGGCAATTTATATTCCATGAATGAGCTGACCTGATGTAAGCAAATTGTAGCCAATGCCAAGAGCAATTCATAGATTTCATCTCACAGGTTCCCTTTCCTGTGTTTACACTAAATATCACAGAGCATGACTTGCCTAAATTGGAAGGTGCCCCAAGACCCCATTGCCCTGCATTTCTTTTGGCAATGACATGGTTTTTCTCAAAAGTGCTTCACTCTCCTCCTCTGCACATGCCCCCAAGATCCTCAGAGGTGCTGCTCATATCATCCAGTGGGAAAAGTGGAGAGTCAGGATATTTATTCAGAACTGAAACCCCTGGACTAAAAAGCCCAACCAACTGTTTCAGACTCATGAATTGGGCAAGTATTTCAAAATAGAAAAGTAAAGCAACAGAACTGAGTCAAACATGTAGGCAAAGAAAAGAAAATACGGGGAGTCCTAAAACCAAACCTCCAGCACTGAAAAGCCACATAGAGAGTGAATAAGAACATTTCCCAATAGCTCAATGGGCAACATAGCCTGTAGGGGAATCATTGCGACAGGAGGCACTTAGATTAATTCTGAATCTCACCTATTCTCACTGTCCTTGACCAAGAAACAGCGTGATCAACAGCAATGATCTCCTAGTTGCTGTCTAGTAACAACTCCCTCTGCTTTTACTAGGAGGTGTGTGATGCTCTAGAATTTAGCTCCCGCAGATCAGAAGACTCTTCCAGACAACAGTCTCCCATCCACCAGGTCTACACGTGCATAATGATTATAATTGTACAACAACTTGAGGAACCTCCTGAAGACAAGATTAAACTCTCACAACACTATATGGACAAGGCTCTCACATCCAACTCTGATGCTGAGGCACAATGGAGGGTCTCTTGGAGCATGTTAACCAATTGTACAAAGCATCTGAGCTCTAACCTCCTCAGGGGTTTTGACTTTTGTCAGGCCGAACCACATCAAGACAATTCACATAGAAGCAGCCAAAACTGGTTCAAATTGAAATTTCCTCTATTTAAATATTAGGAAGACCAACACTGCTGCCCTCAGTTGCCAATCCAATTTTCAATCTGTAGCCACGGATTCCAGCCCCTCCCTAGTAAATGACAAGTTTGCAACCTCAGGATACAATCTGACCCTGAGATGAACAACCAATCTCATAATCTGCTTAGTCATAAAGAATGGATATTTCCACTTCTGAAGTTAATTGGATACCTCTTTCAAAGAGCTACTGTAGACATGATGGGGCCAATGGAATCCCCCTGTGCTATAATGATCTGAGAGCTGAGAGAAGGACACGGTTCTAATATGGGCAAAAGGGTCAGCATGGATGTGTTGGGCTGAAGGGCCTGTTTCCCTGCTGCATGACTCCATGATTCCAAGAATAGAGCAAGTCTAATGCTGTTTTATGTTACTATCTCCAGAAGAAATGGTTGCAAAAACCCTGCGTTCCTGGCGGTGCTCCTGGCAACATTGTTGACCTAGGTGCTGACTGGGTCAAGCCTGTCAAGGCCAGTAAGCTCTGGGGGAACTAAGTGCTCCACTTCCCTGAAGCCAGAGGGTGCACTGCCTTGACACCAGAAGTAGCTTTTAAGTTGTTGCCATGATACTCGTGTCTTTGACAAACACCGGTGTTTGTGCCAATATTCTGAAACTAGTGTGCCAATAACTCTGCAGTTCAAATGACAATTATCCTCTGTTGCCAAAGAATGGTGACCCCTTCTGATGGTTGAATCTCAGAACTGGCATCGGGGCAAGGCAGATTTTAAACCGCTGGAGTGGGAAACCCTACCCACCAACGTGAGGCACACAGTGAGCTTGGTGTAAGTGTGCATGGAAATGTATACGGTTGAAAAGTAAAGCCAACTGAGATTTTATTGTTTACCTATTCAGCCACCGTAAACTTGAGAAGAAGACCACCTGTCACAGTATCTCTGCAGAAACCAAAGACAAACAAGCCCTTTGTTTGCAAACAGCCATGCAGCTGTTAAAATGTGTACCAGAGTAAGCTCATCCTTACCAACAAGGATAATTTGAGGATTTATTAATCAATTACCTAGGAAAGTTAGCTCCCCCATTCCACAACATCAGAGACAAAGGCAGCAATGATACAGTTCAGTAGATCATGTGCCTATCTCTATTCTAATGAGTTGGATGCCTCTGGTGAACATCGTGCATATTCTGTTCACCATCAACGCATGCATCAAAGGCTCTCATTTGAGCAATTTATTCACTCCTCAATTTTTTACATTATTTTCTAATTTTGATCTTTAAATCCGCAAAACCCTTCTCTTCCCAAAAATATTCCCACCAATATAAAATCAAAGTAAAATTGCCAACCACATTGAAGTAGAAAAATTCTGTCCCATTGTCAGAAAGAAGGTCAGACAGATAGTTGCCGTGACAGTTTGGCACTTGCAGCCATGAACAAATTTCCACCCCATCATCTGTGACTGTTACAATGGGGATTATTCCTCCTTGAACTTTTGATGCTTTCAACCACATCTCTCACCATTGTCCAGCATGATGAAACTATGCTCACTTGATTCCACTGTACCTCATCCAATGTTCAGCATCACTTCTCATTCCTGCATTGTTGCCACTGGAGCCCACCAAAAATCTGTCTCCACCCCCACCCCTTAGAACTTGGTCACATGTCTAAAATCTCCTTATTCCTTCTTTGACTGAGTCTACCCATAATTACATTAGGTCGTATAAAGTGCATTGAGACTTAGGGGTATAGAAGCATTGCACTTAAATTAGTTAACTAGGATCTTAGAGGCTTGGATCATTGATCTAGATATGAGAGTTCAAATCCCACTGTGGCAACTGGGAACTTTAGTTCAGATAATTCTGGAATAAAACCTTTAGAAATGGTAACTGTGAAACTATTGGATTGTAATAAAACAAACATCTGATACACTAATGTCCTCCAGGGAAAGAAAGTTGTGCTCCTTCCTTGGTTAATCACTTACTTGGCTCCTAGCCCACCAATGTGATTGACTCCAATCTCCTCCTCATGCCTGGACAATCAGAGATGGACAAAAAATATTGGCAGAGGCATCAATATTTTAAAGTAATTTTTCTACATTGTCCAAATGCAAGCCATTTGTTCCTCTGAACCATTGTTCAATTATTCAAATATTCCCTTTAATATTTGGATTTGCAAAAATGCATGAAGAAAATCTCACATCAAGAGCACAATTGAAAGCTGTAGGGTTATGATAATCGAATATTATTTGCCAGTACCAGTCTCAAAGGGAAAGTCATCATCCAGCACCAGCAACCACAAAGAAGGTCTCCACTCCTTGCATCATCTGTTTGCCTACCCAGCCTGAATCTGCTACTAATTTTACAATGGGAAAAAATGCCACATAATGGGCCACTAGGCCTTATGGAAAGGGGAGATCTCAGACATGTCTCCTGAATTATGCTGAGTATTCTCATTTTGCAGTGAACTGTGTTTGTGACCCCCCCACCCCCCACCCCCTACTGGAAAGACAGTGGGTGGTGAATGGCGACAGGATTGCACTTGATGATGGAGACACAAGAGACTGCAGATGCCGGAACCTGAAGCCAAAGCAAACTGCTGGATCTGATGCAAGGTCTCAGCCCGAAATGTCGATCGCTCCTTTACCTCCACAGATGCTGCTCAACCCATTGAGTTCCTTCAGCTGTTTGCTTTTGGACGTGGTGGTGCCTGCTGGGCATAAAAACAAACACTAGTGGCTATCTGAAAATACCTGGTGCTTGTGATTCCAAACTTGATCATTCCTTATAACTCTCTTCCTTTTGTTCCTGCATCATTTTTGTTTGTTCAGAACAAAATACATATGCATATGTGGATAATAAAACAAATTCTTACCCTAAGTAAACTCAAGTTGGTGATTAAAAGTGGCCCAGTTCAATTACTTCTCATCATCATATCTGGAAGGTGTAATAGTAAATCGACGGAGCATAATCACTGAGTCTAAACCGTTCCCCAGACTTAAAAACATTTTTGCATCGGTCATTATAAGCCCTTGCTCTAGATTAGTCCTATCCATTTTTAAGTCAAGCCTGTCAAACCCCACAAATCCCCAGTGTCTGTCTCAGGGGCCAGCCAAGTCCAGCTTTTGTCAGACTTTCTCTGAAGAGAATAAGAAGGAGCAGAAAGCAGCTGGTGCTGGGAACGAGCAACACACTTTCTCACATTTTTATTTTCCACTTTCTGCAAGGCAAGGTTTTGTGACAGAGCAACAATCTCTGTTATTCCTGCTGGTACAGCAAACACCCTGCTTCTCAATCTCTATTCATCTTGCTGCCAAGGAAGCATAGACTATGCACAAGAAACTCCAATCACTCAGCCGGCTCTCCTGTAATTCAATTAGAAAAGCAAGCATGAAGTCAATATTCAGCTGGAAGAATTGCAGAAGGTGAGGCTTATGTAATGTAATGAAATTATAATGAGAATGTGCACAATGGACACTGGCTCATTGATAAGCTCTTAAAGAAGTGCAGCGGCGTGTATGACCGAACAACACACAGAGGATGCGTGAGGCAAAAGCAACAGGATTAGGCTTTACCCCACCATCTGCAGTTTGCAAAGCAGCCTGGCTGGAAGCCAGAGAGAATCCCATAATGTAGTGCCTTGGCTGAGATAGGCCCAGACCTCTGAATTTTCAAGAAACTATTCATCTTTTGGCAGATGTTTGATAGGATATGCTTGTCTACCCTACAAAAAAAGGGTCAAGGAATTTTCTTATATCAGACTTCAAAAGCAATGCAAGCAAAGGACAGATCTGAGTTTAATTTGATGATAGAAATCCTGAAAATTATTAAATTGTATTTCTACCTGTAGAATCTTGGGAGTTACTGTAATATTTAGGCAGCTCTAGATCTTCCAGCCTACATTGAATAGGGTGGGGAAGATTGTGATTAGTGTTGGGATGATGACATTTCCTTCCTGTCACCAGTCTACACTCAGATGGGGTTTGTTGTGGACCTGTTGGTTGGGACAACAGACTTGAAGATGGAAAGAAATTCCTGCAGGCAGCCAAATTTGAAAAGCGTTCTCCACAATCCCCCTTGATTAGCAGTCAAAGACCTCAAAAGATCAGGACTCTGTTAAATTAGTTAAAATAATTGGGATTTTGAAGTCTGCTCAATGTAGGTTGGAGGTGCACTCATCCAGGCACATGAAGAGTATTCCATCATGTGCCTTACAGTTAGTGGAAAGGCCTTGGGTGCCAGGAAATGAGTCACTCACCACAAGCTACAACTCTGACCTGCCTTATAGCCATGGTATTTGTATGAGTCCCTGGTCAATGCTGACCCCAAAGATGGTGGAAGATTTGGCAATGATAATCTCAGTGAATATCAAGGATTGGTGGTTAGACTCTCTGTTATCGTTGACTGACAGTTTTTTGGTATGAATCTTATTTGCCACTCTCAGCCCATTCCCATACATTATCTTGGCCTTGCTGCATGCAAACACGGGTTACTTCTTCATTAGGAGATGCAAATGGAATTGGCCATTGTGCATTTGTCGGTTAACATCCCCACTTCTAACCTTATGTCGGAAGAACGGTTATAGGTGAAGCAGCTGAAGATGGTTAGGCTTCAGACACTGGTCTGAGGAACTCCAACAGTTGTTTCCTGGGGTTGGGATGATTGATTTCCAAAAATATTTTCCTTTTGCAAAGCATGACTCCAACCACTGGAGAGTCTTTCCATTGAAACTGAGGCTTCCCACTGCCACATTTAATCAAATGCTGCCTTGATGTCTAAGTCAGTCACTCTCACCTCATTTCTGGAATCTAATTCTTTGGTTCATGCATAGACTAAACCTATAGTTGATCTGAGTGGTCCTGGAGAAACTCAGACTGAGCAGGTTAGTGGTGAGTAAGTGTAATTTGAAAGCACAGTTGGTGATATCTTCCATCACTTTGCTGATGATTAAGAGTAGTCTGATCTGTAGACTAAACTCTAATCAAAACCTGGAAGTTAATGATAGTGGTTTTACTGAGGCTGTCCCTTTTAAGACAGTATTGGGAAAAATACAAGGAGGCATTATGCAGAAACATCTTTAAACAACTTAGCATGGCAGATTACCATTCAATCTCCATAGCCATTCAACCACTGCAAAATTGGTCCGGGCCTTTACTTAAACAAGGGTGTTGCATCATGAACTAAGTCAAGGTCTCAGTCTGGAATAAAGCCCCACACTCATACCCATTTCAGACCTCGATTTTAAAATCCCTTTATTTTACAAAATCATAGCTAGTTATGCACAAGAGGACGCCATTCATCCATTCACATCCAGGCTCTCCAAAACTGGGCTTTGGACTTCCTACTCTTGATCCATTACTCTGCAAGTCATTGCTCAACCAGGTATTGGTATTGGTATTGGTTTATTATTGTCACTTGGACTGAGGTACAGTGAAAAACTTGTCTTGCATACCGATCGTACGGGTCAATTCATTACACAGTGCAGTTACATTGAGTTAGTACAAGGTGCATTGAGGTAGTACAGGGTAAAAAGAATAACTGTACAGATTAAAGTGTCACAGCTACAGAGGAAGTGCAGTGCAGGCAGACAATAAGGTGCAAGGTCACAACAATGTAGATTTTTTGAAACATGTTGGGAGTTTCTGCCTTAGAATGTGCCAATATCTTCCAGGCCCACCACTCATTGAGTATTTTCCTTTTCTTACTTCCCTTTTATCCTTCCGCCAATTACTTTAAACCCAGGCTGCCAGCTACTGCCCTCTTTGCTAACAGAAATGGGTCCTTTTTGTTCCTCTGTCTAGGCCTCTCATAATTCACCTCAATTAAACCTTCCCTCGGTGCCTCAGAGAAAATAGCCCCATTTGGATGGTCTCCCATCGTAACTACAATTCTCCATTAGAGTCACAAAGACATAGGGGATTGAAACAGTCCCTTCAGCCCGTCAACCAGCCACTTACACCCTGTGCACCCTCACCAGAATAATCACATCATTCCTATAGTGCGGCAACCTGAACTGCACACAATACTCCAAGTGTGCTGACCCAATGTTTTATAAATTTGTAACATGACATCCCAACTCTTATATTCTATTGCCACGGCTGATGAAGGCAAGCCTTCCATATGCCTTCCTCACCACTTTATCCACCTATGCTGCCACTTTCGGTAATCTGTGGACGCCGCCCTGTTCATCAACACCTCCTAGAGCCCTACCATTTACTGTGTCTTAGCCTTGTTTGCCCTTGCAAAATGCATCACCTTGCACTTGTCAGGATTGCTGGCAAAATCCTTATAAATCTACTCTGCATCCATTCTAGTGTCACCACATCCTTCCTGAGGTAAAATGACCAGAAGTATGCACAGTACTTTAGCTGTGGTCAAAGTAATGCTTTATACAGGTCTTGCATGAACCCCCCCCCCCCCCCCCCGTTCTTGTCAGCCAATAAAGTTGAGTATGCCACATGTGTCCTTAATCATCTTATCTACCTGTCCTGCTTTCTTCAGGGATTTACAGGTGCGCATCCCTCTGCCTTGTTATCTTCTTACTATAATACCTTGCATTGAGAATTCATTTGTCTTGTTTGTCCTCAAATGCATAATATCACCAGATTGATTTCCATTTACCATTCTTGTTCCCACCTATCCAGAGGTTGATATTTTCCAGTAATTTAACAATTTTGTCCTCACTAGGCTTCTGCCAGTATTTCTGGGTCTTGCACTGCCCAACCAGGGATCCTTATAGGAGTCACTGAAGGAAGGTCAAATAAATATCGAAGCATCACCTTTACAGTGTTGAGAGAAGCAAGAGTGCTGCTCTTTGCTTCACAATGGAGTTTCACATCACCCAACCAGTCCTTCCATGACCTCCTCCTCATTCCCTATCCTGAACCCGCCTGTGGGTTTCTACATAGGGCAGAAATAGGTCCTGCCCAACAATGAACCAAGAATTCCTCTGTTACTAGTCCAAATAATGCTGTCAGACTATTCCTGAAGATCTTCCTTGTTGATTGTCACCGGTGGATTCAGAAACAAGGATGGGTCCCACCAAGCACTGGGCCACTCAATTTACAGCAACAGCTCACCTGAATTAAGAAGAAAAAGTGTGGAAACAAGTTTAGGACCATCCTTAGCTCTTGTTAAGTCTGACTTTGGATATTTAGGTATCAATACACTAGACAGACAGAGATGAATTTGGCAGTGGAATAAAACATGCTTGTTATCTTGTTGTAGGTAAATGGAGTGTAAGACTGGATCTGGTAAGCACTTTCAAATATAATGAACATTTTAGGTTTTCTGTATTTTATTACCCAGTGGATGGCAGATGAGCTTGCCCCTCTAAATCCCTCTCTAATCCATTAGTTAAGCCTGGTTCATGCTGGTGTCTGTGATAGAGAACCTCAATGTGATTCGTGGATTACTGCTCAATGTCTTATTAAAAACATACAGACACATAAAGCACAACCTGCATAACCCCTGAGGTCAGGGCACTATCTGGCATAGCATTTCTTAAGTGAAACATGTGAGGCATCGCCTGACACCATTTATAGATAGAGCTAGCCTCTCAGTGACCGCAAGATGAAACTTAAAAGCATTGCTTTCTGTGTTTAAAAAGGGTTTATGCCTCACTGGAAACTGCATAAAGTTGTGGTGTTCAAGATATGTATATCCAATCCCTCTTCATCCTAAAAAATGAAACACTGTTTGAAGATAGTGTGTGGCATTTAAGATTGTGTGCTGATAATGCATTACCCTTGAACAAAGCCAAAACAGGTTGCTTTAACTTTAGGAATTTGAAGTACATTTTAGAACATGGAACACAGAACACTACAGCACAGTACAGGCCCTTCGGCCCATGATGTTGTGCCGACATTTTATCCTGCTCTAATATCTATCTAACCCTTCCCTCCCACATAGCCCCCCATTTCTCTATCATTCATTTGCCATCAGGGAAAAGATGCATCTCTTTCACCTTCCACAGTGCACAAGTACTGAAGTGTGAAGTAGTTGGTGAATTTCAAAGTAAGTTCTTCAACTCCCATGAGTCCTTGTTACAGCATTCCTTCTGATAGGGAGTAGTACTCCGTTCTGAGAATACAAGGGCTTTAATCACTGGTTTAAATTGACTGTTGAATCCAAAAACAATCAAGCCAAGATTATCATATCATCCAAACCAAAACTGGGAGCTGCTTCACCCTTGAAGAAATCCGTCAGTGTGTATCTGTGTTCATTTCAAAATGAGTCTGTTGAATTTACGGATAAATTAAAAACAAAAGTTTAGCTCAAAGTAGCACAATATTAATTGTGGACATGAAACTCAGGTAACATTACAATGGTGGTAACCTTTACATGTGACCAAACTACACAAGTCACTCTTTTGTGAGTAATGCAATAACTTCAAGCTGAGTTATTTTGTTATAATGAAGCTCCAGGCCACAAAGAAGAGGGTTACACAACCTAATGCACAGTAGCAAATACACTTGCCATGAAATTTATAGATTCAAATAAAATCTTCTCCAGACATTAGTCTCTGCAAAATTCCATCTGCTGAAAATTAGGCACTGGCTCCAAGATAATAGATTATCAATAGCTCTCTACATAAGTAGCAGCAGAGAACCTTAAGTGTGTCTTCAACTCACAGAGTGCTGGCTGGAACATTCAAATCATTTATCAGTCTTATAATGGAGAGTGTTACACAAAGTTGGTCTGTGTACAGTAGCTCAGCCCAAGTGAAAAAGATTGTATAGTCGCCCAACACAAAGAGGATAAAATGTCTTGCTGTATTATGGAGTAAACAAGATTGAATTCTGCAATTTTCACTTACTAACTCTATTGAATAGTTATGTAAAAGAAGGTAAGGTCCTCCCTGAGGGAATAGAGATCAGCTTCCAAGTCAGGATAATGTGCAATATGGAAGGGGAACTTGCAGTTTCTGGTGTTCCCATATTTTCTACTCATGGTCCTATTTTTTCTGAGTATCTATACCTATTAGACACTAGAATACAACTGACCAAATTCACTCCAAGAAGGATAGTACATTGGATCTAACGTACTTTCGGACATCCTCAGGTTGTGAAATGTGCTACACTGAATGCACTTCTTTCTTTTACTTCTGCATCTACATCTATTAAATGTAGAAGCACCACATTTTGTTCCAGTCAGATCAAAACCAATTGGAGACTGAGCCTTATGACCTGAGTTTAAGATCTATGAAAATGCCAAAGAAGTGACAATAAGGAGGACCCCTGAAGAAATTCACACCCATTTACTGGAGAGAGTGCAGGGAAGAGCAGTGATGTCCATTCAAGGACTCATCTACTAAGAGAAGTTCACAGTCAAACTAACCTCCTCTGAAGAAAACAACATTGGAAAGGGGCAGAAACTCTGAGGTGTGGATAATGTAGACATAAACAGGTTATCAACATTGGACAGTGGGGAGAGAATAGGAAGAACAGGGACAGATTCCATCCTATGTTGACCAGCCTCTTCACAATAATCAGTAGGGTTAGGAGATAGAAAAATGAAATATACAATGAGGTGAGTGAGAGATTGATTCCACTATCCTCTTATTTCACCTTCTAAAGGCCTGCTCTTCCATTAAGATCCTGCACCTGATCCCCAGCTTGGCTTCACCGAGGAACTGCTGGATTCCTCATCCCCGTCCCCACCCAGCCCAACTCCACAATCTGAGGTTGGTGATTGAAACCTAACAGATCAGACCCCTCTCATAGACCAGAAGCTCTTCAGAAAGAAAATTGGTTCACCTCATCATTTACAAATATTCAAAATCAGTTCCTTATAGCGTATAAGAAAATATTTTGTGTGGGTGACTTAGATTCCCCTCAAGGTAGATTGTAATGTGATGGATGTGGACCCACATGCTGCTATTTTGATATTTATTGGGAGAATATTGTAAATTTGGATGCTTCCCACACGTGATAAAACTTTTGGCTCTTAGAAAGCTCTCGTCTCGATAGAGACCTTATTCCCAATATTGTCTCCTTAACAGCTGCAAACTCACTGTTCAAGACAAACTCACCTCCGTGTTAAGAACAGTTTTGTTCACTATTACCTGCTGCTACCTATCATTCAGAAAACGCTTAGCGTGTTCTATGGCACTCACTCAGCTGCTGTTTAACTGAAGCTGATTGACAAGTAAGTCAATACCTACATAATGGAATATATGCATGCTAACAATGGCTACTGTTGTCTATAATGTCTTCATAATTGCATTGAGACACAGCATATACAGGGCTCCCCACGTTACGGTAGACATGACTTACGGAAATCCAACTTTATGCAAATCATCCCATAAATTTTTAAAGAAATTTTCAAGATACTAATAATAATGTTTTGTGGTATTCATTAACAAATGGATACAGTATATATTCCATTAGTTTAATTATGGTCAGTATTAGGCTGACTATCCAATGAAATGAAAGAATTATGGGAAGTGTATGTAGGTGATACAATGCGGGTAGCTATTGAAATTGGACATCTCTAACTTACAAAAAAATCGGCTTATGGACGGTTCTCAGGAAAGGAACCCTAATGTAACCCAGAGACTGCCTGTATATCCAAAGAGCCAATGTTAATTTGCAAGACCACACCCTTACACTGTTTATGTGTTGAGGTTTCAAGATGCCAGTGCTTACTGCTTGTTCCAGACTGTCTGTGAAAATGTTACACTGCTGCAGAGCAGGCAGACCACAGGACTCCCCTGTCCAATCAGTATCACAGCATGAACACACACAAAGCTACACAGAGAACACAATGTCCCTGCCTAAAGATACACTACAACTTTCAAGCCTAATTTGCATCAACATCATAAATGTCTTCATGATGGTCTCTGCTGTTCAGCATTTTGAGCAAAAATCAAAAACATCTTATAGATCCTGTTATGTCTGTCGAAGATTCCTATTAGTTTATCTCCATCCATATCAGACTACTGTTACTATATTTATGTAAATGCCTGAAAACTCATGAGTATCTATGACCTGATAAATATCTAAAGCTTTGTTTTATTTTCTGAGAAATCTAAACCTTAAACTTCAATGTCAGGCCTAAATCTCGTATTTTTAAAATAATGATAAAAAATTCTGTTTGCGATCTCATTCAGCTTCAACTGATGATAGATGTGAAACGACAACCTTGCAATAGGGTTGCTAATTGAATCATCCACAACAGTTTTGGATAAATCTTTTCAAAAATCACTACCTCTCCCATCTATTTTTTTCACTGCTTTCCTATTTTCATTCAATTTGACAAATTAAAGACTGATAGTAAATGCATTAAAAAAAGGAGAAAGCTCGATATATCTGTGGGTGAAAGGAGGCTGCCACACAAGACAAGCCCCACATGTTGCCCAAAAGGCATTTTGGCAAAACATTTTCAGATATCTATAAAACAAAAGCAGTAACAACTTGCACTTGTGTGTCAGCTTTGATGTGCCAACGTTTGATAACTCTTCACAGAGATGGACCTCAATAATGGATATCACGTTAAAGGAAACATTGGAAAGGCAATATAAACCTTGGTCAATCAGTTTTAAGGAGGGAAGTGGAGAGATTTAGAAGTGGAAATTCCATAGAATGGTGTCTGGGTCACTCAAAGCATCAGCTGTAGGGCAAAAAAAAGGACAGGATAACATAAAAGATTAAATTCAGAGGTAGGGATATTCAGTATGTGCTGGCATTTGGGCTGGAGGAAGTTGCAAAGAAAGGACAGGAAATGGCCAAGAGAGCGAAAGTTATAAATAAGAGGCCATAGGGGAACCAGTACTGATCGGTAAGGACAATGGCAATAACGGAGCAGGAATCAGTGTGGGAAAAGATGTTGGTGGCAGAGTTGTGATCAGGTAAGTTTATGGAAGATGGAGAAAGGTTGAGTGTGGAAGTGACAAGAGTTTGGACGAGGATTTCAACAGCGGACAGGCTGAGCTGGGAACGGGGATCAGTAATGGTCACGTGTGAGGAGACAAATCTTTTTGTCAATTTAGGGCATTTGAAGGAGCCTTTCCCTTCAGCAATACCCTTGCAATGTGTCTTTTAAGCTCACATCTGGCTGTCTGTGAACTAGAAGCTGCAGCCCTGTGGTTTTCTGGCCCTACAGGGACCTTGTACATATTCAGACTCACACAAACTTACATCATTATTTCCTGATGCACTATTTCTCTCCAAGCTGCTCTCCAAGACCATCCTTTCAACACACTTCCTTCAGATAATAAAATAACCAACTTGGTTTATGTTGAGAAAATGTACAGACTTAAGCTTTTGAACACAAAACAAAATAAATGATCATTGCTTTTCAGTCTGTAACTTGATCCATTAGCAGTTAATGCAGAGACTCTCTTTAGCAACAGTCTGTGCCACATTCCAGTCCTGCTCTGGGTTCCCTTTCTCTTAATACCTCCCGTTGGTTAAGGTCGCTGTCTCTCTCTGCGTCCTTTAGTCTCTTTACTGTTGGAAAAGCAAAGTAAATTCTGGATAGGCATAAAAATTGCGCACATTGCTATTGTAGTTCCTCATCTTGCAGCTCTGAGATTCTTCTTCATTTTGGAAGATCCAGTGGTGATTATTGTTCATACCAGAATCAGAATCAGATTTATTATCACTGACACATGTGAAATGTGTTGTTTTGCTGCAGCAGTACAGTGCAAAGATATAAAATTACTATAAATTACAAAAATAAATTAATAGTGCAAAAAAAAGGAATAACGAGATGGTGTTCGTGGGTTCATGGACCATTCAGAAATCTGATGGCAGAGGGGAAGAAGCTGTTTCTGAATCATTGAGTGTGGATCTTTAGGCTCCTGTACCTCCTCCCTGATGGTAGTAACAAGAAGAGGGCATGTCCCGGATGGTGAGGATCCTTAGTGATGGGATGCCGCCTTCTTGAGACACCTTTCAAAACTTAATTATACATTAATGCTTGGAAGCCAAGGGAAAGGACTTATCCTTCATAACCAAGGAACCAAGTAGCCAATTTCAATCTTTATTACCCTCCTTCATCTATATGGACACCACAATATTTGCTCTTCTACTTCCAGCTAACCACACACAATGACAATACCAGGTGATTTCTCACATCATGTTTAAGTTAGATGGGTCAACATTAAGTTACAAGACAGCAAGGGAGTTCTACAGAATATCATACCTAAAAAATAAAGCCCACTATAAAAAGAAGCAATAAAATATTCAGTGAATGCTCTCTTGCGACTGGAATAAGTAAGTAGTGACATGAAAAGAACGTAAGATAACCTTGCTCAATAGGTACTATAATGCAAGTCCATAACGTTTTCTGCTCTGTGGCCTTTGATATTGTTGGTGATTTTAGGCATTTCAGCTATCTATCTTCTCTCAATGAAAATCAAAAAAACTGCAGTTGCTGGAAATCTGGAACTAAAACAGAAAATGCTGAAAACACTCAACATGTCAGACTGCATCTATGGAAAGAGAAGTGGAGTTAATGTTTCAGATCAAAGACCTTTCCAGCATTTTCTGTTTTTAATCCACGTGCTGTCTGCAAGTAAATTCTATGTGCCTGTCCTCCATTTGGCACTTATTTCATTTCCATTGTTTGTCTATTGATGTTTTAAACTCCTGAGAATGGAGCAAGCTCAAACTGAGTAATTCTTTTAAAACATGATCTAAGATGGTGCTTTCCTTCTTTTACTTTTCCCACAGTTGTCATTCCTAGAAATTTGACACTGTAATATCCCTATCTTAAAGACTTTTACTTCTCCCAGATGTCTCACTTAATGGACTGGTCCAGGACTGAGGCAACTCATCACTTGTGTATTTGGTTTGCTTGAGTGTCAGGCGTTACTGAGAGATTACTACAGACGTGTCAGTAAAGCACCTTAGGAAACCACAATGCTGCCCTGTTTCACTTAACTTTGCTCACCAACTAGGTGCGAGCTGTTCTTGGCTATATTTAAACTGCGATCAAGGAAGTTGTGAGTGGATGCTTTACTGCACAAGTGTTTTGGCAGCATGATTTCATGCACTGGACTCCAGCTCTCCCCAAGGAAAAACTGCAGGAAGATGACAAATCGTATACTTTAACATCTCTGAAAAACATAATCCCATCCAAGTATTTCCAGAATTTAAATATTCTAAAAATGGCAGTGTTCTTTACCCCACCCAGCTCAACAACCAGGCTCCTTCATTGTGAAAGATCAAGGGTCTCTTGTGCGCATGATGCATTTATGATTACATCATGGTTAGTAATGTCCAAATACCATAATGTCCCCAATTAAAGTCTCAAAAAAAAAGTAGCCTAAGAATCTAGAGAACATTTCAGAAGAAAACAGCATTAAAACTGATATTTGGTTTAGAATTAACCATCTCGTGCTTTGTTCTAAATTCAAGGTTAAACTGCGTTTATTTGTACCATAGAGTATCAGAATATACAATTACTTTAAAATTAAAAAATAAAAATCCCTGTTCCCAATTTGGAAAGGAACACAAAATATTAACAATAGTAGAAGACCAGTAAAAGCTTGCATCCTGAAATTATACATGCCTGCGCCAAAAGAAGTGAAAATATTCACTACAGACAGACTCCTCGGTAAGTAGCACAGTTTATTTAAGATATACTACTTTCCAGTCACTCAGCAAAGCTATAAAATGCAGAGCCCTTTCTAGCCCGACTTTTATTTATTGTCTTGGGTTTGATAAAGGAATCAATCAGTACTTTAACCACTGCATAGCTAAGGAAACAACCAGCCCCATCTTAATCTTTGTTCTGTCTTTAACAATAAATACAGGTACTCTTATTACATCTGACTAACAGGTATATCCTCTTAGTCAATGCTAATGGTCTTGAGATTTCAAGGTGAACTTGATAAGGATTTTTGCACCTTAAGGCAACTTCTTTCCTTCTAGAGGGAAGCCAGGTTGAGCCAGCCAAAATGAACAATGAAAGACCATTTTTGAAAGATGCCGTGGATGTTTGTATTAATAGAAAATTATTCAGTTTCAGACTTACAAAAGCCTGTTACCGAAACAAGGCAACTGGGATTTACACTGTACCTTTCACATTGTAAAATGCCTAAGATATATCATAGTAGTTCTATCAGACAAAATTTGATACCAAACCATATGCATTCCCCAATTTTGATTGCTCCATCATCAGTAGCCTTCAGCTACCAAAGGCCTAAACTCTGGAATCTTTTCCTTTATCCATCTGCCTCCTTATCCTCCTTTAATACATTACTTAAAACTTCTCTCTTTGATGAATCTTTTGATCGCCAGCCTTAATATCTCCTAAAGACGTTACTTTTTTTGGTTTGTTAATACTGCTTCTGAGTACATTATTCAGCTAGACATGCTACATAAATGCAAGCTTTTGTTGGAATGGGAGTAATTGCTGCAAATCTTCTGTGGGCAGAAATCGAGAGAGGAGATGAGAAGAGGCCAAGGGCTATGATTGGTCAAGTCACAGCAACATCTGGAAGTTGAGGAGATTGCTATTTGCAGGTGTTGCTGTGCTTCAAAATAGGGTCAATAGTTCCAACTCCAGTTACCAAAAACTCACTATGTAACTAATAGCTTATGTTACTCAGTCAGACAGATGCAAATCTGTGGAGGCTCCTGGAGGAGAAGCCAAGGCTTTTTGAAGCAACACAGTGGGAATTGTTTAGTGGGTTGTGTGAAAGCAGATCCTCCCAAAGCCTGGGGCAATTTGATTAAGAGTTCCCCACAGGGCACTAAGTAAATGGAGGCAAATCTTAATTGTGAAAACACATCATAGGAAAATGGAAGACAAATTTACATCTCTTTTATTTCCCATTTTACATCATTGTACAAAGTCATAATTAACTACAACTTCTTTCAATGGACTGAACTATGATTGTTCTCTGATATATCCTGATATTCATTTTTTGTGGTCAACAGCTTGTCACCATCTGTGGATCTCTGCAAGGAATGTACACTCATTAAAGCAGACATTAGCTGTGGTCAATTATAGCACCCTCAGCCCTTGAATCAGAAGACTGTGGCTTCAAAAACCACTTCAGAGATATGTCCATAATAATCTTGGCTGACACTGCTGTGCAGTATTGAGGGGCTGCTGCACTGTTGAAGGTGCACTCTTTCAGGTGAGGCATGCCCTTGTCTGTGAGTTCAAGTGAATGTAAAAGATTCCCAAGGCACTGATTCAAAGAAGAATGGATGAGATTGGAGGGGGAGAGAAGAACTATTGCGGATGCCCAGCTAATATTTATCCCTTGATATACACTAATTAAACTGATTATGTGGTCATTATCACATTGCTGTTTATAGGATCTTGTTGTAAATTTGCTGCCGTGTTTCCTACATTACAACAGTGGCTTAAGAAAGAACTTCATTGCCTGTAAATTGCTTTGGAATTGCTTGAAGTTATGAAAAGCTCCATATTAATTCAAGTCTTCCTTTCAGAGGCACCTGGATAGCAGCAGCATTGAAATGACCGGGT
The DNA here is from genome assembly GCF_009764475.1 of Pristis pectinata. Taxonomy (NCBI): domain Eukaryota; kingdom Metazoa; phylum Chordata; class Chondrichthyes; order Rhinopristiformes; family Pristidae; genus Pristis; species Pristis pectinata. The sequence continues at coordinate 88,132,069 of NC_067407.1, read as the reverse complement.
ACAAAATGATGGCCTGAACTACTCTGACTTCTAGCCTGTGATGCTAAAGATTTCCATGCACACACAGAGAAAGGCATGATGAAGATCATATGCCAGCACATTAGACTGTTCGCTCTGTTGCTTGACCCGCCATGGAGCTTGGTAACGAAACAGCAACTCATGGAGGAGAGGGCCCAGATGCACTTTATGTCCAGCCTCTCTGCTTTATACCAGGATTGGCTGGCATACAAATGGGGATCCAATTCATTTGGATAATGTCTCTCAACCCATGGAAACTTGTCAAGGCCATTGTTGAACTGTGGGGATCATCAGAAAAAGGCAATAATTTTCTATTAAAATTAGAGTTCATATTTTTTTTCTAAAATATAACATTTGAAAAGAAATTACTTGAAATATACGTTGAATAAAAATAGGTTGGAATACCAAATCTACCCTGAATGCCACAGGAAGATTCTTCTTCTCATAAAATTGATGGCTCCTGTGGAGTCAGATAGCTTATCAAAGACCATAAATAACAATAGATAAGTAAGCCTCAGGAATTTGTCTGGGACCCATTCCACTGAAGATACCTTTTTACTGGATTAAGAGATTTGGCAATGAGCAAAAGGCATTTAATGTGAAGTAAAGATTTAGAGAACTTCTGCTGATCCCAAAGTAGTGCTGTGCATTCAGTCTTTCCCAACTTCTGTAAATTATCTCACACTCTGACACTCCTGCTGTTTTATTCTTCTAATTTGCAGAACAGAGGTGGCCCTTGTAATTTGCGGAAGACTATTTTAATAAAGGGAGCCACAAACCGGCGTTAGATCCATTGCTTGTGTAGGCAAAGAGCCCAGTGCTCATTTCAGGTGCAGGCCTTGGATGCCTTTTTTTTAATTCATAGGATGTGGTCAATAAGCTGGGCCAGTATTTACTGACCACCCCAAATGCCCTGAACTGAATGTTGCTCACTGAGTCACTTCAGAGAAGTTAACAACAGTTAAGAGTCAATTGAATTGCTGTGCTTTGGGTTTGTCAGAGCCAAACCAAATTGCGATACAGATTACCATAATGGAGCAAATGAGTATTTACAACAACCTGGTGGTTATATGGTTGCTACTACTGAGATTAGCTTTTTATTCCAGATTTTAAAATTGCCCAGTTCATCACAGGCTCGTCACTTCCTTCCATCCAGTCCACCTTCATGGTGCATTGCTTCGGGAAGGCTAACTATCATTAAGGATATCTGCCACCCTGGCCATTCCCTTCTCTCTTTTTTACCTTCAGGGAGAAGATACAGGAGGTTGAAAGCCTGGACATCCAGACTTAATAATAGCTTCTTCCCGCTGCTATCAGACTTCTGAACTAATTACCTCTTTCACACACCCCTTCCTGATGGTGTTGCCACGTTCTCAGACTCTTAATTCTACCTCACTAGGTTATTCCATTATTGTCACTTTAGCATTTCTTTTTGCACTACTTCAGTTTGCACTGCAAGCTTTGCACCATTCTGCTGTTTTGCATTCATCGCTGTATTTATTGTTGTATTTATTATTATCTTGTATACTGTTTACTCTGTGAGCTTCATGCAAGCCAGGAATTTCATTGCACCCTGGTGTATATGACAATAAACTAATCTGAATTCTGAAATTTAACTGCCCTAGCTGCCCGTGATAGGATTTGAGCTCATATCCCTTGCTCGATAATCCAAGTCTCTGGATGTTTGTTCAATAATGTAAGCACCACGCTTCTGACACCCATGAAAGGTGGCACATTCCTGGGATAGAATGTTAGGGCAAACACATGCCTTCTCCAGGTTGGACACTTTGCTATCTGTCTCACATCAGAGAAATGTGCAGAGCTCCATTGGACTTCTGGCACCTTTCCTATTACAGAAAGCTCATCTTCATTTAGTAATCAGAAAACCTAATGATTGCTTGATAACCTTAACTCTTGCAGTGAAACAAATAAAAATATTAGCAGGGTGTCCTCCATCTCCCACTGTCCCTAACAACATCGCGCACTCACAGACTCCACTCCCTGCCATCTACGATATACGATATTGTAAATATGCTTAGAGCACTGTCAATCTCAAGTAACGTGGTAGTTGGACCGATTAAAAGGCAGAGAAAAAGATTACAGGTCGTAGCGACCTGTAACTATGTAGACTTTAGATTGCTTTGTTCCTGTATCCTTTGTTCTCTGCTCACCCCTTTTTAAGTCATCAGTGAGAACAGCAGTTGACCATATAATTTCAAGAAACTTGTAATATTTCTTCAGCTAATAATAAAACATAGTTGCAGATAATGGTGTGCTTGACATTGGAGAAAGGAAGTGCTCATACGCTATTGCCTTCAAATCTTCTTCTATGCCTTGTGCTAAGATCCACATGAAGCAACAATAGATCAGGTTATGGCTTCACAGTTGGACCATTTAGAATTTTATCCTGCCCAACAAGGCCAGCATTTATTGCCCAGTCCTAGTTGTCCTTGAGCCAAATGGCTTGTTGAGCCTCGTCAGAGGACAGTTAATGATCACCCAGATTGCTCTCCATCTAGGATGTCATGTAAATCAGACTGGGTAATGATGGCAGATTTGCTTAGAACATAGAACATAGAAAAACTACAGCACAGTTCAGAACTTTCGGCCCACAAAGCTGTGCCGAACATGTCTCTACCCTAGAAGTTACTAGGCTTACCCATAACCCTCTATTTTACTCAGGTCCATGTACCTATCTAACAGTCTCTTGAAAGACCCTATCGTATCCGCCTCCACCACCATTTCCAGCAGCCCATTCCACACACTCACCACTCTCTGAGTAAAAAACTTACCCCTGACATCTCCTCTATATCTAGTCCCCAGCCCCTTAAACCTATGTCCTCTTGTGGCCACCAATTCAGCCCTAGGGAAAAGCCTCTGACTATCTACCCTATCAATACCTCTCATCATCTTATACACCTCTATCAGGTCCCCCCTCGTCCTCCGTCTCTCCAAGGAGAAAAGGCCGAGTTCCCTCAACCTGCTTTCATAAGGCGTGCTCCGCATTCCAGGCAGCATCCTTGTAAATCTCCTCTGCACCCTCTCTATGGCTTCCACATCTTTCCTGTAGTGAGGCGACCAGAACTGAGCACAATACTCCGTGGGGTCTGACCAGGGACCTACATAGCTGCAACAATACCTCTCAGCTCCTAACTTCAATTCCCTGATTGATGAAGGACAATACACCATACACCTTCTTAACCACAGAGTCAACCTGCGCAGCCGCTTTGAGCGTCCTATGGACTCGGACCCCAAGATCCCTCTGATCATCCACACTGCCAGGAGTCCTACCATTAAGACTATATTCTGCCAACATATTTGACCTACCAAAATGAACCACTTCACACTTATCTAGGTTGAACTGCATCTGCCACTTCTCAGCCCAACTCTGCATCCTATCTATGTCCCTCTGCAACCTCTGACAGCCCTCCAAACTATCCACAACACCCCCAACCTTCGTGTCATCCGCAAACTTACTAACCCACCCCTCCACTTCCTCATTCAGGTCGTTTATAAAAATCACAAAGAGTAAGGGTCCAGTACAGATCCCTGAGGTAAACCACTGGTCACCGACCTCCACTCAGAATATGACCCTTCAACAACCACTCTTTGCCTTCTGTAGGCCAGCCAGTTCTGGATCCATACTGCAATGCCCCCTTGGATCCCATGTCTCCTCACCTTCTCCATAAGCCTCACATGGGGTACCTTATCAAATGCCTTGCTGAAATCGATATACACTACATTCATCGACGTGCTTAGTCACATCCTCAAAAAATTCAATCAGGCTCGTAAGACAGGACCTGCCCTTGACAAAGCCATGCTGACTATTCCTAATCATATTATACTGCTCCAAATGTTCATAAATCCTGCCTCTCAGGATCTTCTCCATCAGCTTACCAACCACTGAGGTAAGACTCACCGGTCTATAATTCCCTGGGCTATCCTTACTCCCCTTCTTGAATAAGGGAACAACATCCACAACCCTCCAATCTTTCGGAACCTCTCCCGTCTCCATCGACGATGCAAAGATCATCGTCAGAAGCTCTGCAGTCTCCTCCCTCGCCTCCCACGGCAACCTGGGGTACATCTCATCCGGTCCCAGCGACTTATCTAACTTGATGCTTTCCAAAAGTTTCAGCACCACCTCTTTTCTAGTATCTACATGCTCAAGCTTTTCAGGCCACTGCAAGTCCCCACTACAATCCCCCAGATCTTTATTCCGTGGTGAAGACTGACGTAAAGTATTCATTAAGTACCTCCTCTATTTCTTCCAGATCCATACACACTTTCCCACTGCTGCACTTGATAGGCCCTATCCTTTCGTATCTCATCCTCTTACTCTTCACATACTTGTAGAACGCCTTGGGGTTTTCCTTAATCCTGCCCGCCAAGGCCTTCTCATGTCCCCTTCTGGCTCTCCTAATCTCTTTCTTATGTTCCTTCCTTTTAGCCTTGTACTCCTCCAGATCTCTAACATTACCTAGCTCTCTGTACCTTTTGTATGCTTCTCTTTTCCTTTTGACTAGATTTATTATAGCCTTCATACACCACGGTTCCTGTATCCTATCATGACTCCCCTGTCTCATCAGAACATGTCTATGCAGAGCTCCACACAAATATCCCCTGAATATTTGTCACATATCTTCTGTACTTTTCCCAGAGAACATCTGTTCCCAATTTAATCTTCCAATTTCCTGCCTGAGAGCCTCATAATTCCCTTTACTCCAAGTAAACACCTTTCTAGTTTGTCTGTTCCTATCCCTCTCTAGTGCTAACGTAAAGGAGATAGAATTTTGGTGATCACTATCACCAAAATGTTCACCCACTGAGAGATCTGACACCTGACCAGGTTCATTTCCCAATATCAAATCAAGCACAGCCTCTCCTCTTGTAGGTCTATCTACATGCTGTGTCAAGAACCCTTCCTGAACACACCTAACAAACTCCACCCCATCTAAACCCCTCACTGTCTGGAGATGCCAATTGATGTTTGGGAAATTAAAATCCCCCATCTCAACAACTCTATTATTCTCACACCTTTCTAGGATCTGCTTCCCTATCTGCTCCTCAATAACCCTGTCACTATTGGGCGGCCTATAAAAAACACCCAGTAAAGTTATCGACCTCTTCCTGTTCCTAACCTCCACCCACAGAGACTCCGTAGACAATCCCTCCACAACGTCCACCTTTTCTGCAGCCGTGACACTATCTCTGATCAACAGTGCCACTCCCCCACCTCTTTTGCCTCCCTCCCTGTCCTTCCTGAAACATCTAAAACCCGGCACTTGAAGCAACCATTCCAGCCCCGGAGCCATCCAAGTCTCCGTAATGGCCACCACATCATAGTTCCAAGTATCGATCCAAGCTCTAAGCTCATCCGCCTTGTTCACAACACTCCTTGCGTTAAAATAGACACATCTCAAGCCTGTCTGAACACGTCCCTTCTCTATCACCTGCCTATGGTACTTACTCCTAGCCTCCTCTATTTGAGAGCCAAACACCTCTTCCCTAGTCTCTCCAGTACGGATCCCACCCCCCAACAATTCTAGTTTAAACTCTCCCTGAATAATATCCGTTTTTACCACAATCTGGGAGCTTCACAGTCACATTTACTGAGACTAACATTTCATTATGTAATTAAGAGTGGTGAAACTTTCCCAGCCACCGTAATTGATCTGAAATCATAAATCCATTAAATTACTAACCCAGCAACATAATTGATGATGAACATTTATTGAGCTGAAATGTTAATTCACTTTCTCTCTCCACAGATGTGACCTGCTGAGTATTTCCTGCATTTTCTATTTTTAATGCACAAATGATGGATGTTTGTGCACATACCAGACATTTTAATCCCTTAAAACATCAGGAAAGCTCAGCTGGTAACTGTACCAAGGAATCAAACTCAACCAGGAAGATTAGGCTCAATCGTTGGTCTTGGTGAGCTTGTAGACCTCAACCAAGGCAATGTCTCGAGTTCAGGAAGTGCTCCAGGATCTACTCCAGGAAAAGAAGATTAGCCAGTGATCATCTGCCCAAGTATTGTCTGGACATCCTCATGGGGAATGTGGCCGTCAGGCTGAGACTTAACAGTGATATAAATGTGCAGAAGCAAATCTCCGTCTAAGACTTGGGGGCAATTTTCAATGAATGCTTTAGGTGCTGTAGAGGTAAAGGGGTGGCCAAGATGGGATGTGACACGGAAGCACTCGAAGTTGAAGGAGCTCCATTGCCCTTTGTCTTTGCTGGAGATAAAATCAAGCCTGTACTTGGTGTTCATTGATTCAACAAAGGCCTTTGTCTCAATTGCAAAGCCCTGTGGAAGGTGCCACCAGATTAGGATGCCATCCAAAATCTATTAAAGGTTCTAAGACTTCATCCTGATCAAGTGACTGCCTAGAGACAGAACTATATGGAATCCATTCTTGGATTATGCAGGAATACCTTATTGACCCAATCCTGCTCTCCATAATCCTAGCAACCGTTCTTGCCCTCATTAAAGTTTGTCTCCCAACTGGAATTGGTGTGTAACACAACAATAGATGGATGGATCTTCAATCTCCATGTAAAGCCTAAAATCTCCAAAGCATCAATCACTGGTCTTCAGTTTGTTGATGACTGTGCCATCATTATGCACATTGAGAACAAACTTCAGTCTGTGCTGGACCTTTGTGCACATATTTACTGTAGCCCAGGATTCTCACTTAACATCAAGAAGACCAAGTTGCTCTCTCAGGCTTTGCACATGACCATCACACATCGTCATTGAGAGAGAGAGAGACCTCAGAGGCAATAACAAAGTACTTCTATTATCTCTGAGGTCATGTCTCCCAGAGTACCTCATAATGCCCAAACAGTCTTTGACAGGAGGCAAAGCTAGGGGTGAAACTTTACCAAGGGACATCGAATAAGGATACCAAATTTGGTTGGAAATCACTTGCACTAAATTGTACCGTCTGCACTGAAGGCACAGGGCAGAGGCATATTTCAGCACTATTTAAAGAGAGCCAGACCTAACCTTCCTCTTTTGCAGAGATCATCTCTTCCCACTTTCCCACCATTGAGCTCCCCTCAATCCTCTCTCGCCCACTCTGTTCAAAGTACTTTTCTGCAAACTTCACTCTCTGTACTGACAGGAGCTGGTGGACAAAAGACCCCTGTTCAAGCTGAGCTGTGTTTGCTGTTGCATCTTACTACATGGGTCTTGCCTCTCCTCTATCATCACTCCCAGTTTGAATCCGCAATTTAATGAACAACTTTATAAACCTATCTGACAACATTGAAAGCTTCTGTGCAGAAAACATCATTGCTTATGAATGTGACTGCTGATGCCAACTATAGTCTCTGCTGTTCCCTCAGGGTTCAGCTAGTGAACAAGCACTGGAAAGTTTTGGAGGTCAAGAATCGAATGCGCTAATCTAGCCACCTCTGGCAGTAACTATCAGATCTTACAGCCCAATAATGTCTTTGCAAAGATAGTGTTGACTCAGGCTGTCATTCCCCATGCTACATTAAGCCATATGTATGGAAGAGTTGCATTTGGAGATAATATCTGCCCAGTCAGTCTGTTTAATCTTTAACGCCAATTCAGAAAGCCAAACCAATATCACTTATTTGGGCTCCCCATGGTCTGCCACTTGTTGACGCATACTTCACCACATTTCCACCTATTCGGCAAGAGAACTGCAGAGTACATACCTGATAGACTCAACGTCAAAATGGCAAGTCCCAACTTTTCTATTACAAGCACAGCTACAGCAAACAATTTAGTTGCTTGCCTTTTGTGGTGAGGAAGCGCATCTCAGAACATTTGAGGTAGTTATTTCTGGATTATGGTTTTTTTACTCCCCTGACTGCAGATTTGACTCATCTCTGGTTTCTGGTGCCTGGCCCAAGCAGCCAATCATCATGCATGTGTCTAGACAGTGGCGGTTGATAACATGATGTGGTGGAGGGTTTGCGGATGAAGAGGCAGAGCCAATGCTGGCTTTCTCCTTAATCAGTGTCCAACGCATTTACTTTCTAACTGGAGCGTCAGGATCTGGGACCCTGTAGGTGGTTCCCCTCCTGCCCCAAAATGTTTTGCCCACATTGCCACCAGGCCGAAGTCAGCTAATTCAGCACGAGCTTCTGACTGAACCTAGCACCAGAAAAGATGTGAAGAATGGCCTCTACTACCAGTAGAGTCATTATTAATAATATTTCCAGAACTTCTTATTCTGTTGCTTTTGTTCCTACTTACTTGATCATAGTTGGTGACATAAATTGATGAACATTATGGCAGCAAGGTTTCACAAACAGCAATGTGCTTCACGTAAATTCAACCAAGGACAAAAAGTGGCCAGCAGGCCAGGGATAATTCCCCTTTTCTACTTCAAATTAGTGCCATGGACCACCTGAGAGAGCAGACGGGGCTCCGGTTTAACATATCTTCCGAAAGATTGTGCCCACAACCTTACTATACTCCCTCCTTGGAGTCTTAAGAGCTTTCTGGTCAAGATCAAAGAGTAAAACTTAAAAAGGCAAGCATCTGAATCAATGGCGAGAGTGTTATCCACTGAGCCACAACTGATTGTCGGGGAAGAGCAAAATGAGAGGACATAAGAGGTGTCACTGAAAAAATCAAACAGGGAATTCAAAGAGTGGTGAGAACATGGGACTTGATATCACAGGCAGTGGTTGGGGTGAATAATGCAGTTGTCATAGAGTCATACAGCATGGAAACAGGACCTATGGCCCAACTTATCCACACAGACCAAGTTGTGTTTAAGATAAGATGAGAGAAGATATCTTTATTGGTCACACGTACACTGAAACACACAGAGAAAGGCATCCTTTGCACAGATTGTTCTGGCAGGGGCAACCCGCAAGTGTCGCCACACTTCCGGCACCAACATAGCATGCCCACAACTTCCTAACCTGTATGTTTTTGAAAGTTTTCTACATCAATTTATAGACGTACCAATGAGAGAGAATGCGATACTTGATCTCCTATTAGGGAACCAGGCAGGTCAGGTGACAGAAGTATGTGCAGGTGAGCATTTTGGGTCCAGTGACCATAATGTCATTAGTTTCAAGTTAATTATGGATAAGGACAGATCTGGTCCTCAGGTTGAGGTTCTAAATTGGAGAAAGGCCAATTTTGTGGAAATGAGGAAGGATCTAGGAAGAGTGGATTGGGATAAGTTGTTTTCTGGCAAGGATGTGCTCAGTAAGTGGAAGGCCATCAAAGGCGAAATTTTGAGAATGCAGAGTTTGCATGTAACTGCCAGGAGTAAAGGCAAAGCTAACAAGCATAGGGAACCTTGGTTTTCAAGGGATATTGGCGATCTGGTTAAGAAAAAGAGAGGTGTATAGCAGGTATAGGCAACTAGGAACAAATGAGGTACTTGAAGAGTATAGAAAAAGTAAGAAAATACTAAAAAAGGAAATCAGGAAGGCAAAAAGAAGAGATGAGGTTGCTTTGGCAGATAATGTGAAGGTAAACCTGAAGGGTTTCTACAAGTATATTAAGAGTAAAAGGATAGTAAGGGACAAAATTGGTCCCCTAGAAGATTAGAGTGGTCATCTATGTTTGGAGCCTCAGAAGATGGGGGAGATCTTAAACAGTTTTTTTGCATCATTATTTACTCACGAAACTGGCATAGTGTATATGGAAGGAAGGGAAACAGGCAATAGTGTCTTGGAATATATAGAGATTAAAGAGGAGGAGGTACTTGCTGCTTTACAGCGAATAAAGGTGGATAAATCCCCCAGGCCTGATAAGATATTTCCTCGGACATTGAGAGAGACGACTGTAGAAATTGCAGGGGCTCTGGCAGATATATTTAAAATGTCCTTAGCCACGGGTGAGGTGCCGGAGGACTGGAGGGTAGCTCATGTAGTTCTGTTGTTTAAAAAAGGATCTAAAAGTAAACCAGGTAATTACAAGCCAGTGAGCCTGACATCAGTAGTGGGTAAATTATTGGAAGGTGTTCTAAGAGATCGTATATACAAGTATTTGGATAGCCAAGGGCTGATTAAGGATAGTCAGCATGGCTTTGTACGTGGTAAATCGTGTTTAATGAATCTTGTAGAGTTTTTCAAGGAGGTTACCAAGAAAGTAGATGAAGGAAAGGCTGTGGATGTTGCCTACATGGACTTCAGTAAGGCCTTTGACAAGGTCCCACATGGGACATTAGTTCAGAAGGTTCAGACACTAGGTATCCATGGAAAGGTTGTAAACTGGATTCGAAATTGGCTGTGTGGGAGAAGACAGAGAGTAGTAGTGGATGATTGTTTCTCAGACTGGAGGCCTGTGACTAGTGGTGTGCCTCAGGGATCTGTGCTGGGTCCATTGTTGTTTGTTGTCTATATCAATGATCTAGATGATAATGTGGTAAATTGGATCAGCAAGTTTGCTGATGATACTAAGATTGGAGGCGTAGTGGACAGTGAGGAAGGCTTTCAAATCTTGCAGAGGGATCTGAACCAACTGGAAGAATGGGTCAGAAAATGGCAGATAGAATTTAATGCAGACAAGTGTGAGGTGTTGCATTTTGGAAGGACAAATCAAGGTAGGACATACACAGTAAATGGTAGGGCACTGAGGAGTGCAGAGAAACAAAGGAATCTGGGAGTTCAGATACATAATTCCCTGAAAGTGGCCTCACAGGTAGACAGGGTTGTAAAGAAGGCTTTTGGCATCCTGGCATTCTTAAATCAAAGTATTGAGTATAGGAGTTAGGATGTTATGGTGAGGTTGTATGAGACATTGGTGAGGCCAAATTTGGAGTATTGTGTGCAGTTCTGGTCACCTAACTATAGGAAGGATATTTGTAAGATTGAAAGAGTGCAGAGGAGATTTACTAGAATGTTGCCGGGTCTTCAGGAGTTGAGTTACAGGGAAAGATTGAACAGGTTAGGACTTTATTCCTTGGAGTGCAGAAGACTGAGGGGAGATTTGATAGAGGTTTACAAAATTATGAGGTGTATAGACAGAGTTAATGCGAGTAGGCTCTTTCCACCTAGATTAGGAGAGATAAGTACGAGAGGACATGGCTTTAGGGTGAAAGGGGAAAAGTTTAGGGGGAACATTAGGGGGAACTTCTTCACTCAAAGAGTGGTGGGAGTATGGAACGGGCTGCCATCTGATGTAGTGAATGCGGGCTCACTCTTGAGTTTTAAGAATAAATTGGATAGATACATGGACGGGAGAGGTCTGAAAGGTTATGGACTGGGTGCAGGTAAATGGGACTAGCGAAATACCGTTTTGGCACAGACTAGAAGGGCCGAATAGCCTGTTTTCTGTGCTGTAGTGTTCTATGGTTCTATGGTTCTATGGCTATGCTAGATAAGCACATAAGAATGAAGTGCAGGATCATGTTGCTGTAGATTGATGAGTGTGAATGGGAGGAGCCTCAAGTGGAGCATAAGTGCTGGCCTGGACTTGTGGGGCTGAAAGGCCTGTTTCTGTGGTGTATTTTCTATGTAATTGACTGTAATGATACACATGATGATCTTCGCCAGGATTGATTGATTAGAGATGAGGGACATCCCCTTTTAGTGAGGCATTCTCAAATTAGTATGGCTAAGCTTAATTATAACTATGAAATCTGATAATTAAAATGAACTTCTGCCACAAGGCAAAGTCTCCTTTAATGTTCCAGGCTCATGCATTTTTCCTACAGTGAAATTCTTGCACTGGGAGCCACAAGGAAGGACCAGAGTGTGAGGTACTGCAGACCCAGGCGCCAGTGAGATGTTATTTAATCAAAGGCAGCCTGTCTGTCATGAGTACCATGTTATGTAATACCCAATTCCTCAAACCAAGCACTTGAGAAATATTTGTGCACCATAACCAAGAACCAAACATTTCCTTTAAAACAAGAATAGCTATATTGTGAAATGCACAGCTATTTTCTTCATTGCTTCTTTCAGAATTCTTCCCCCTTACAACAGCACTCATTTTGAATTTGCTTTTGGATGAAATAATTAAAACAGTGCTTCGAGACAGTGACAAGTAGCTCATTATAAGTTCTTACAGAATACAATTCAGCAGATTATTTACGAAGAGGGCGTCTGCACTTTCGATTGCTACACCACGTCATGCCTCTAACAAGCTGGTAATCATTTGGGAATTTAATTTCTTTTGATTCCTGAAGGTCTGTGATGTATTTATTTTTGAGACATAATTTAAATGTTATTTACATTTTTCCTTCAAATCTCATGCTGAGATGCACTTCCTTATCATTTAATTAATGCCTCGCAGCGTCTCAGGAGATGTTGCATTCTCCACTCTTCTTTCTTCAGCTGCGGCACAGAATGCTTACCTGGTACCTGGGTTGGATCCTGACCTCATCTGCTGACTGTGCAGAGTTTGCACTTTTGACCCGTGTCCTGTTTCAATCGGGTGCTCTGGTTTCCTCCCACATTCCAAAAACATGCTGGCAGGTTAAATGTTTATTGTAACTACCCCTTAGTGTAGGTAAGTGGCAAAAGAATTAAAGGAGAGTCAACGGGGGAATGAGACTGATGAAATTGCTCTTTTGGGAATGAGCAAGGACTTGATGGGCTGAGTGGCTTTCTTCTGTGTTGTAATAAAAAAGTAACCGCCAGCTCTAAGCCTGCAAAGGAGCGGGGATTAGGCACACTGAGGAAGGTGCATTGGGTGATGTGGAGTTCAAGAACAAGCAGCAGAAGATGGTGGAGACTGGGTACCAGCGAGACAAAAGACCAACAGCACACCGCAGCTGAGAAAGAGCAGGGATTTGGACCTCAGGAATCTGCTATTAAAGTAAAGATGCTTGCTGAGAATGACAGGCAGCTACAGCCATTGTAGAGTGGGCTGGGTAACCTTCTGCAGAGATTGCCTGATTTGAGAGATCCCACCTCCCTGCAACTCCACCACCGCCCACCCCTCGGACCTTCCACCACTCTGCTCCACCCCCACCCCACTGACATTACTTCTCTCTCTCCAAAGCCAGTGCAGGAGTTGATAGAGTCAAAGCATCATGGCAGGCACGGCAGTGTAGTGGTTAGTGTAACGCTTTACAGCGCCAGTGACCCGGGTTCAATTCCAGCTGCTGTCTGTAAGGAGTTTGTACGTTCTCCCCGTGTCTGCGTGGGTTTCCTCCAGGTGCTCCGGTTTCCTCCCACATTCCAAAGACGTACAGGTTAGGAAGTTGTGAGCATGCTATGTTGGCGCCGGAAGTGTGGTGACACTTGTGGACTGCCCCCAGAACACTCTATGCAAAAGATGCATTTCACTGTGTGTTTCGATGTACCTGCGACTAATAAAGATAACTGATCTGATCTAATACGTCATAGAAACAGGCCCTTCAGCCCATCATGTCGATGTCAACCATCAAATATCCATTTACCAGCTTGCTATGCCTTGACGATTCAAGAGCTCATCTAAATACTTTGTAAATGTTGTGAGCGCACCTGCCTCCACCACCCTCTCAGGCAGTGCGTTGCAGATTCCAAACACCCTCTGGGTGAAAAAATTCCTCCTCTGATCCCCTTTAAATCTCTTACCCCATGTGTCTCTAGATTTACATGCTTCTGCTTTGGGGAAAAATTTCCTTCTATCTATCCCATCAATACCCCTTATAATTTTCTGCACCTCTGTCAGGTACCCCCTCAGCCTCCAGTTTTGCAAGGAAAACAAACTCAGTCTATCTCCTCGTAACTGAAACACTCCATCCTGGGCAACATCCCAGTGAATCTCCTCGGGAGGGATTCAGAGTGGTGAGCTGGGTAGGGCAGGAAGCTCAATGTTCAGAATTTACAACACCGTTCACATCTACAATGGGAATAGTCTGGATGCACTGAAGCTTTATAGGCCTCAGAGTACCTTCACTGTACTGGATACTTTATCAGCAAGGATCTTGCATAAGAAAATGAAGATAAAATACAGGGCTGCTGAAGTGATGGAAGTGCAGGAAGAACAGCAGTGAGGTACAGATATATGGGAATGGTTTGTCAATTGAATGGCGTACTAATTGCCAAAGATAGCTCAACCTATGCTGTCTCCTGTACGACTATCAACGACTTCACTGACTGTAATGCCCTTCAAGATGTCTCGGGCATCATATAAATGCAGGTGTCCCTTTCTTTTTGTTGTTCCCCTTTACCTATGTTACAAGGGAATGTAAGAGTAGGCAGAGTCTGCTTGGTTTGACATCCTCCGGCTCCTCCTGCTCCTTCTCCTCTCCCTTCTCCAAAAAAACACAAATAACATGGCATTTCCAATATTTCTAAGAGTAGATCATTAGTAAAGTCCCTCAGGCCTTCTCCACCATTCAAAGAGTTTATGGCAGATCCAAACACAGCTGCAATCATACCATAAAACCATACCATAGAACAATACAGCAGAATACAGGCCCTTCGGCTCACCATGTTGTGCCGACCTTTAAACCATGCCTAAGACTATCTAACCCCTTCCTCCCACATATCCACCTATTTTAAATTCCTCCATATGCTTATCTAACAATCTCTTGAACTCGACCATCGTACCTGCCTCCACCACCACCCCAGGCAGCGCATTCCATGCACCAACCACTCTCTGGGTGAAAAACCTCCCTCTGATATCTTCCTTGAACTTCCCACCTATTTCTTGAAAGGCATGCCCTCTTGTATTGAGCACTGGTGTCCTGGGAAAGAGGCGCTGGCTGTCTACTCTATCTATTCCTCTTAATATTTTGTATACCTCTATCATGTCTCCCCTCATCCTCCTTCTCTCCAAAGAGTAAAGCCCTGGCTCCCTTAGTCTCTCCTCACAATCCATACTCTCCAAACCAGGCAGCATCCTGGTAAACCTCCTCTGCACCCTTTCCAACGCTTCCACATCCTTCCTATAATGAGGTGACCAGAACTGGACACAGTACTCCAAGTGTGGTCTAACCAGAGTTTTGTAGAGCTGCATCATTACCTCGCGGCTCTTAAACTCGATCCCACGACTTATGAAAGCTAACATCCCGTAAGCTTTCTTAACTACCCTATCCACCTGTGAGACAACTTTCAGTGATCTGTGGATATGAACCCCCAGATCCCTCTGCTCCTCCACACTACCCAGAATCCTGCCATTAACTTTGTACTCTGCCTTGGAGTTTGTCCTTCCAAAGTGTACCACCTCACACTTCTCCGGATTGAACTCCATCTGCCACTTCTCAGCCCAGCCCTACATCCTATCAATATCCCTCTGCAATCTTTGACAGTCCTCCGCACTATCCACAACACCACCGACCTTTGTGTCATCTGCAAACTTGTTAAACAACCCTTCCACCCCCTCATCCAAGTCATTAATAAATATCACGAAAAGTAAAGGTCCCAGAACTGATCCTTGTGGGACACCGCTAGACACAGCCCTCCAATCTGAATGCACTCACTCCACCACAACCCTCTAATTTCTACAGGCAAGCCAATTCTGAATCCACACGGCCAACCGTCCCTGGATCCCATGCCCTCTGACCTTCTGAAGAAGCCTACCATGTGGAACCTTGTCAAACGCCTTACTAAAATCCATGTAGACCACATCTACTGCACTACCCTCATCAATCTTCCTGGTCACCTCCTCAAAGAACCCTATCAGGCTTGTGAGACATGATCTTCCCTTCACAAAGCCATGCTGGCTGTCCCTAATCAGTCCATGATTCTCTAAATACTCATAGATCCTATCTCTAAGAATCCTTTCCAACAGCTTGCCCACCACAGACGTAAGGCTCACTGGTCTATAATTCCCTGGACTATCCCTACTACCTTTTTTGAATAAGGGGACAACATATGCCACCCTCCAACCATCCGGTACCATTCCCATGGACAACGAGGACTCAAAGATTCTAGCCAACAGTTTAGCAATCTCCTCCCTCGCCTTGTGGAGCAGCCTGGGGAATATTCCATCAGGCCCCAGGGACTTATCTGTCCTAATATTTTCTAACAGCTCCAACACATCCTCTCTCTTGATATCTACATGCTCTAGAACATTATCCTTACCAACACTGTCCTCAGCGTCATCAAGGCCCCTCTCTTTGGTGAATACTGAAGAGAAGTATTCATTGAGAACCTCACCCACTTCCAGGCACATCTTCCCACCTTTGTCTCTATTTGGTCCTACCTTTACTCTCGTCATCCTTCTGCTCTTCACATATGTGAAAAAAGCCTTGGGATTTTCCTTAACCCTACTCGCCAAGGCCTTTTCATGTCCCCACTGTCCCCACTGCCTTTCACCCAATTGCTTATCAAGAATCTGCCTCAAAGAAGAATTTGCTTCCATTGGCCTTTGAAGAAGAGATCCAAAGATTCACAGCTCTCTAAGAAAAAAAATCCACTTCATCTCTGTTTTAAATGGATGACTCCTAATTTTTAAACAATGACCCCTATGTTCTAGATTCTGCCACAAGAGAAAACATCCTCTCATCCACAATAGGAAGGATGTGATTATGCTCGAGAGGTTGCAGAAAAGATTCCCCAGAATGTTACCTGGATTGGATGTCTTGAGTTATCAGAAGAGATTGGATAGGCTGGGTCTGTTTTCCTTGGAGTGAAGGATGCTGAGAGGTCACACGATAGAGCAAAATAGAATTATGAGAGGCACAGATAGGGTAGATAGCCAGTGTCCATTTTCCATGGTAGGGGTGTCTAAAACTGGAGGGTATAGGTTTAAGTTGAGAGGTAGAATGTTTCAGGGAGATCTAGGAGGTAAATTTTTCACACAAAGAGTATTTGGTATCTGGAGTGAGTTACCAAGAGGAGGTGGTGGAGGCAGGAACAGATCAACATTTCAGAGGCATCTTGACAGGTACTTGAATGAGCAGGGCAGAGAGAGATATGGAATTAATGCAGGCAAGTGGGCTTAGTATAGGAGGTCCCGGGGTTACACAAGGCTTCTATTCTTGAGAATTGACTGTCAACTGAATTTTCTGTAAGCCAGAAATGAAACATTTTCCCCAAAATTGTTATGTGAAATCTTTAACCTAGACATCCCTTGGGGAATGATTTGCAAAGAAGTTCAGCGTAGATGACGGGAGTTGTTACCAGCAAGTGAACTGTAACAGATGTCTGACTGAATGCAGCCCAGGTAAAGTGACTGGGGGGAGCTGATCTGCTAATCAGTGAGAAAAGTGTTGGCAGTTTGATAAAAGTGTGTGCGCTTACGAGAGGTGGCTCGGGGTTCGTAACGTTTGATCTTTACCTGAAGGAGAGTTTGGCAAAGGCATTGGCTTTTTCTATGGGTGATCTCTGCACTCATTCCTGGTGAAGAGATTTGAGTGTCGTACCCAAGAGCAGAGTCTGAGAGCTTGTGTAAAGTTGGATTTCCCTAAGTCAGGTCTTCCAAAACCCAGGGACCCCCTGTATCGATAGGCATGATGGCTGGCATAGACACAGTTGGCCAAAGGGCCTGCTTCTACGCTATACAACTCTATGACTTTGTCAAGAACCCTCAGGATGTTGTATATTTCACCTGGTGAGTACCCTGACATGATACATTATATATATATATTTATATTATTTTAATAGAACATTTAATTGTTCATAAAATACTATTTTGTTGTATCATCTACTTGGGTTGACATATTTTTAAGTGTTTAGTTTTTTTGGTTGAAATTCTTAAAGCTTGGAATGCAACCAGAGTACTTACATTAAAACTAATAGGAAAATTTATATCAGTTTATGAACTTCCACATAACAAAATGCTTCCCAGGAATGCTACCCTTCCATAAACTGAAGGGTACCTGTACGTGTTCTATAAACGTCTACTCTGCACTTATAGTTCCAGTTACTGTTCTTGTTGCAAAGTAGGTTTATCACTTCAGCCAATAAAAGTCACGTCCATATATGGAAATACATTCCACACACAAATTAAGGCCCAGTTTTCCATGATTCGAATAAGGCAATGGAAGGTACTTCCAATAGAGATCTTATATTCAGGCAATTATTGCCTTGAACTGTCAATTGGATACAGGGACTCCCCAGGTTACGGAAGATCTGACTTTTAGAAATCTGACTTTTCACAAATTCTCCCATAAATTTTTAAAGATTTTTTCAAATTAGGAAAGTTAGTTACAGAAACACAAACTATTAACAACTGGATGCAGTATATGTTCCATTAGTTTAATGATGGGTAGGGTAAACACAAAAGATATTCAATGAAGTGAAATAATTATAGGAAGTGTATGCAGAGTGATATGATATAGGTAGGTTTATAATCTAGTGAGTGGATACTATTCAACAATATGGGGAATTTTATTTTGATAATAGCTTCCAGTTTCCACTCCTATTTAATCTGACGTTTGTGAAACTTGGTTTCATGGGTGAATCATTGGGTGGGTTTGTAGAAATCTACTGCATTAATATTAATAACAGGCCCTTTTTTTATTCATTAAAGAACAGATTGTCAGTAGCTGTATCCACCCAGAGGCATTTTACACTGTTAAATATGGTATAAAATACAGCACTGCTGTAAGAATGAGATAGACCAAAACCCTACTGTCTACATCCCAACTTGCACCAAAGTCTCTCTTGTCAATCACTTCTATATTCACTGACCTGCACTGACTTACAGAAAAATCCATTAACGAAGAGTTCTCAGGAATGGAACCCATATGTAACCTGGGGACTGCCAGTATTTTGAACCACCAAAAGTGCTGCTCCCCTGTACAATAATAAAAAGATTGCCTACTTTAAATAATTTCATTGAGCTTAAAATCTTTTGGAGTGCTTGCTGATTTGTCAACAGAACATCAGATGTCTCTGCAGTGTTCAACTAAAAAGTCTTACATTTCTTTAACACATCCCAAAGCACTTTACAGCCAATAAAATACCTTGGAAGGGCAGTCAGCATCCAAATCCAGAAAACACTGCAGTCGACTCATGAACAATATACCACAACAACAGCAATAGGATTGTGAAATTGATTGAGGGATAAGTATTGACTAGCACGTACATGTTAACCCATCTGTTCTTGTTGGAAATAATGTCATGAGAACATTTATGTCCACCTGAAAGAGCAGGCAGTGTGTGCCTCCCAGTTCCAGTCACCGGGTTCACACCTGACCTCCGGTGCTGCCTCTCTGGAGTTTGCACATTCTCCACAAGACTTTGTGAGTTTCCCCCAGGCACTCTGGTTTCCACCCACATCCCAAGGATATACTTGTGGGTTCTTTGACTTCTATAAGTTACCCCTTAGTGCAGGTAGGTGGGGAAAAGGATCAAAGATGATTAGACGGGCTTCTATGTGAGGATAAATTGCAGGGCTACAGGGAAATGGGACTGATGGGATTTGCACTGCTGGGACCCACTGGGCTGAATAAGTTATAGCAATCCACTAAAGTAGAACCTTGACTGCACATGTCATCCGATGACTGATACCTCACACAATGCACCACTCCTTCAGTACCAATTAATCATTGGCCTGGACTTCTGTGCTCTAGTTTCTGGAGTAGGATTTCAGTCTCAAGGGCTGCCACAATTTGCATGGATGACTTTCCCCAGTACAAAAAACCTTGATTACCCAAACCCTGATAAGGAGGAGTGGAGCGGGCCACAAAGTGATCCAGCTGTCAAAACTCTTCACGATCACAACATCACTGTAACGGCTGATGGAACAGTACGTTTTTTTTGTGCTCAGGTAAAATTCATACCCAACACCTCTTGCTCGTGACAACCTGCCTTAAATCACCAAAAGAGCAATGAAGTCAAAAATCTCAGGAGTGATCAGGCCTGTCATTTGCAAGAGTGTAATTACAAGCTTTGTAACTTTAACATGGGAAATGTCCCCAGAAGCTGACTGGAACAGAAAACCAGGTAGAGCAGGGTTAGAAAATGGGCTGGAAAGCCTCTCAGAGACAGGGAGAGAATTACACAGACGTGAAGCAACGTGTGTGGTGGTTCTACCACCACTGGGTGCAGTTAATATTAAGTTTTAATCACTCAAGCTGAGCATTGAACTAAGATTTACAGGAGTGAAGATCATCACAATGATAAGATGGAGGACTTTGTAGACAAGAATGAGGAGTTCTTGTCTACAAAGTCAGGGAGACAGCAGGGATAGATTCAATGTACGAACCAGAGTTAGAGTTGGACAGGGTTCAAGCAACTGAACTACTACTGAAGGTGCAGGATGGGAGAGCAAAAAAAAGACATGGAAGTACCTGAGCCTGGAAGAAACATAGGTACGAAGCCATATTTCAATGGTAAAGTAGGAATGGAAGCAGCCAATTACGAGAAGTTAGAAGCAAACAGTTTTGGAAATAGCCAGAATGTGAAACTTCCACGAGGCGAAGTATAACAGAAATTCTGGTCTAGCCTAATAAGATGACTGGAGAGGTTATTGGTTTTAGTATCAAGGAAATGGAATCTCAAATTATGGATTCAGCCTTGCTAGTATTAGGCTGGTGGAAGTTCTGGCAAGATTTGATGATTGATCCTAAATTTACTGTCAGTCAAGTACGTTTTTGCCAAAAAGCAAAATCAAAGAAGGGTCCTGACACAAAACGTTGACCTCCTGCTTTTCTCCATGGATGCTGCCTGGCCTGCTGAGTTCCTCCATCAGCATTGTGTTTTTCATCTGGATTCCAGCATCTACAGTCCTTTGTTTCGCCAGCAAAATCAAAGTTAATATAACATATAATAATTACAAAATGAAGTAAATGACTAAAAGGCAACAATTTAGACCAAATAAAAATGAGATACAGAAGGAAGATAACTAACTGAGCCTTCTTGAATCTATTAAGCTGGCTCAATTCTTCTTCCATTACTTATTATTTGAAGCATCTAGTGATTCTAAAGCACTAAGCAATGAAGTAGAATTTCTGTTGTGGATACAAAATATGGCAGAACTGCATACAGTTGCATTAAAAATCACTTTAAATCCCTAGGTCACTTTGTCTTTTTGTTGTGACAGTATTTAAAACTCACATCTGCAACATCTCTCTTGTGACAGACACATACACGCTACATAACTACAGGTCTTAATTCAGACCTAAACAACTTCAAAGTCATCTGAGATCAGTGTTGATGATACAGTCGCTTCTAGAGACAGAGCTTCCAGGGTGGTACCAAACCAGCACTGCAATTTGTTACAATTACTCACTCAGGATTAATTTTCACAGTCAAAACTACCAGTTTTGTTTGATCATTCCGTTCAAGGATACACAGCAAGGTAAGTTTCAAAGCAGAGGTCACAGATTGCTCTCAACAAATGACCTTTTATAAATGACGGATATGTCAGTGCAGTGACTACATTACTGGAATAAATAATTCAGCAGTCTAGACAAATAAATCCACAGAAGGCAGATCTTACCATGATAGTTTGTGAATACGAATTCAGTTTTAAAAACCTGACAGCAGCAAAATGCTCATGAAGTACATTTGATAAAAGCATGTTTCATGAATGACATTGTAGTAAAAAAGAATCTGTCATCTGGGCCTTGTCTGGCTGAAGAGTGACACTAATAACAAACCAATGTGGTTGACTATAAACTGGCCTGTGCTATGACAGGGAACTTCCCAGGGTATTTAAAAGTTTAACCACTGGAGTAGATGCAAATTCAAGTTATAACTAAACTGAATTTTGTCCAGTCTTACCCAAGGACAAGTGCATTCCAATTAGAAGCAGGAGTAGGGCTCTCTGCCCATTGAATCTGCTCTGCTATTCAATGAGATCATGGCTGATATGATTTTAACCTCAGCTGTGCAATACCATCCACACATAGTAACCTTTCATATCATTGCTTATCAAGAATCTATCTCCCACTGCCCTAAAAATATTCAAGGTCTCTTCCTCTGCTTTGAGGAAGAGTTCTAAAGATTCATGGACCTTTGAAAGAAAAATATTCATCTAGTCTCTCTTGTAAATGGGCAGCCCATTATATTTTTGAACAGTAAACCCTAGTTCTAGATTCTCCCACAAGAGGAAACATTCTCTCCATATCCATCCTGTAAAGACTCCTGAGAATCCTATATGTTTCCATCAAATCCCCCTTCACTCCAGCAGATACAAGCCTAGCCTGTCCAACCTTTCCTTGTAAGATAAGCGGCCCATTTCAGGTGTTAGTCTAGTAAACCTTCTTTGAACAGCTATCAATTCATTAACATCCATCCTTCAGGACATCAAAACCGTATGCAGTATTTCAGATGTAATCTCACCGATGCTCTATATAACTGAACTATAATATCCCTAGGTTTGTTTTCAATTCCCCTTGCAACAAACAATAACATCCTGTTTGCTTTCCTAACCACTAATTACTGGTATTTTGTGAATCATGCACCTAGGCATCCCAATCCGTCTGCATCTCAGAGTTCTCGGAACTTCGATAATATGCTTTTCTTTCTGGCAAAAATGGACAGGCTTACAGTTTCCAACATTATATTCCATTTTCCAGATACTTTCCCACTCACTAATCCTTTCTGTATCCTTATGTAGTCTCTTTATGTCCTGTTCACAAATTACTTTCCTATTTATCTTTCTGTCATCAGCAAATTTAGCAACCAGACCTTCAGTGACTGCATCCAAGTCATTTATACCAATTGTAAAAGTTGATGCCCCTGCACCAATCCCTGTGGCACACCACTTGTTACATCTTGCCAACTAGAAAAAAAACTATTTATGACTGCTTTTTTTCGTGTCAGCCAGCCAGTCTTCTACCCATGCCAACATATTACCATCATAACCATAAACTTTTATTTCCCTCCATAATCTTTGATGAGGCACCATATCAAATACCTTCTGGAAATCTAAGGATAGTGCATTACCGGTTCCCCTTTATCCACAGCCCATGTTGCTTCTTCAAAGAACTCCAATAAATAGTGGAAAAAAAATTCTCTTTCACAAACTTATGTTAATTTTGCCTGATTACTATCATTTTTTCTTAATGCCTTACTGAAGTGTCTTCAGTAATAACTTCTATCATTTTCCCTGTTGCAGATGTTATGGTAACTGGCCTATAGTTTCCTGCTTTCTGTCTCCCTCCTGAATAAAATTTCTGAATAAAGAACCTTACATTTGCTAATTTTCAATCCAACGGAACCTTCCCTAAATCCAGGGAATTTTGGAAAATTAAAACCAATGTTCCATCTCACTCACTAGCCAGTTATTTTAAAACTCCAGGATGAAGTCCATCAGGACCCAGAGATTTGGCAGCCTGTAGCTCCAGCAGTTTGCATCTTTTCATCTTTAGTGCTGCTAATGATAATTTGCTCTTTATATAAAATTATGAATGTTTTAAGAACAGATATTTTTGAAAATATAAGATTTAATATTATTTGCAACAAATCATGAAGTGACAACTTCTATTTTTAGCCATTCATACTTTGGAATCTTAGATTTGTAACATTTACAGCACAGAAAGAAGCTATTTAGTTCATCATGTCCGTGCCAGTCATAAAGAGGCTTTCCAGCTTAATCCCACTGTCCAGCAGCGAGTCCATAGCTCTGGAGGTCACAGTTCTTCAAATGCACATTCAAGTGCTTTTTAAAAGCTATGAGGGTTGCTGCCTTTACCAACCTTTCAGACAGTGAATTCCAGATTTTTACAGCATTTAGAAAATATTCATTTTGAACCTTACCCAATTAAAAACCTAAGAATATAAGTGATAACAGCCCCTCATGCCTAATTTGCCATTCAATAAAATCCTGGCTAACCTTTAACTTTAGTACCACTTGCTTGCCCTGTGAATCACTTAACATCTAAGCTCTCCATATACCTGTTAGCTTTCTGGTCCCTAAAAAGTCTTACATTTTCCTTCAGCATCTTCTTTCTCCTCATGTACTTGCAAACTACTTTTGGATTTTCTTTGACTTTACTTTCCAATATTTTTTTTCTTTGTCCCTCTATTTGCTTTCCTAATTTCCCTTTCAGTCTCTGCAAGGGAACTACACTCACTATCCTCTTCCAGACTTTCTGATATGTTAAGCTCTCTGTGTCTGAAATCTTCCTTTTGCTATATTCTATTTTCATTTCACCTTGTCAGCCAACCCCTTCTCTTTGGGCACCTTGAATCTCCATCTTAAATCCATCATTTCTCTGAAACCAATTTACCTTCAGATAGTGTTTCTAGTTCACTTCCACTAAATATCTTATCCTAGCAAAACTATCCTTATCCCAATATAGAACCTTTATTCCTACATTATTCTTGCCCTTATTTCTCTGGCGATTCAGTTGCTGCATTTGTGCTCAAAGTAAGCTAGAGATCAGAACACACTTCATTGAATTCAAAGGACATTATATTCATTTTAACACTGTGCAGATTATAACATCTACCAGCAATCCAAATGGAATCAATGCAGGCTGGTCTGAACATTGTGGAGTTATTCTCCATTTTTGTTGACATCATAATAAGGAACTTATGCACCAAACCTAACTAAAGATATTTGTGCATTTCACTTTGCAGGGTTGCAGCCTACCATGTACAAATTCAAGACTCTCTCAGCATGTATCAGTGTGCTTATCTCAGTGCAAAGAACCAAGGTACATTATAGTAGTAGAGGGCATTTCGAACTACTTTCAAAACCAGCTTGAGCACAAACTCTAGAATATTTTTCACAGGAAACCTATTTTAAAATGCTTCTGTTAGGGACACCTCACTGCCAAAGACAGGAGTAGATACAAATTTTTTAAAAATCAGTTGCTGGAAATTGGCAAAAACAACAGAGATTGCTGGAAACACTCAGCAGAACAGGTAGCATCCATGGAAAGAGAAACAGAGTTAATGTTTCAGATCTAACACCCTCTTTCAGAACAGGGAAAAAGAGAAAACAAGTTAGTTTTCAGTGCCAGAAATGATGGGGGAGGGATGGGTAGAACAAAGGGAATAACTCTGATAGGGTGAGACCAAATTGATTAATGTGGTAGTTAGAAGGGGATGATAGCTCTTTTATTCATTGCTGGAAATTCAAAGGCAACAATTATTTACATAAAGATCTCTGAGTACTATTTATTGAGTAGCTGATTATTTATTTCTTAGTTACCAAAAATATTTGTTTGTTGTCACTGGGGAGAGCCCTTAAAAACAACTTTACAAGGTTTTTCGCTGGAGATATGCATTGCTCTTTAGTAATTACCTTGGGCCAGAATACCAACTTTACTCCACCATTACAACCTGACATTGATTAGACTATGATAAAATCTATACAAATGCATGCAAACAAATGTCTGCAGTGTTTGTTTTGTATTGGCACTCAACTGATTTAAATGTCACCATCCACAAAGAACAACAGGTCATAAATCTGCTACTGTCAGCTGTGAGGAAAATCTATCAACATAAAAATGGAAAGTGAATCAATCAACTCACACAATTTTTCCATTTTGTTAGATATAGAAAAGCAGAACTCACAACAAGTAGAGCAAATCTACCAAAAATAAATCCAATCTTGATAATTTTGGATTAATTTTAGAAAACCAGAAGACTTTAGAACTTTTCTCTTCAGTAACTTAAATTTCTGCTGTTGATGAAAAGGCTTTTAGCCCAATGAACAATGTCGCTGATAAAAATATATTTAAAATTATCTATAAAATAACATGGTTCTCTTTTCAGTTCCTTCAAGAACAGTTTTACTCAAAATCAGTCACAACATTTAGAATTCCCATTCTGCACAGTTATTTCTCTGGCAGCTAAAGGTAACAACCATATCTTTACATGTCAATTCCAGGATCACTCAATGTGAAAGTACACTGTGGAGAAACTCCTGGCATGCATCACTATCGTTCTTTCTGCTAAATGCTTCAAAGCCTGTACTTCCTCAGGCTATAAGAGTCATTCTGAGTTTGTTTATTTTTAATGAGTACAAAACAAGCTGTAACATAAACTTTGAAATTCTTTTTAAGCTCAGGTTTGATGGGAAAACTAATCTCAAGTGTTTTCTGTTACCTTGGAAAATCGGTGAAAGGGACAGGAACAGAAAAAGTGAATCATGGAGTGTTTCATGGATGGAGACCATGCAGACCATCATATTCATGCTGGCCCTTTGAAAACACTTCCAATTAGTCCCACTATCTTGTCCTATCACAAGAGTCATGCAATTTTTTTTTCCCCTTCCAAGGTTTTATTGAAACCTTCCAAACGATAATAACATCCAATGTTACTTTAAATCAGTGTTCTCCACTACTGGAATCATACTTATTCTGTTAAAAATGCTCCACAATTTTAAATCCCAGATTTTCCAGTCTCACTGGTTAAAGGGATCTTTTGATCCTGATAACATTCAAGGATGTTTTCTATACTCTCTATAAAGCCTCAAAACCCTTTGTAAAGTATGGACCCCACAACTTAACACAATATTACTGTTTAATTAGTGTTTGTGAAAGGTCTGCCATAACTTCCATGCTTTTGTACTCTACGTCTCTATTTATTAAGCCACAGCATCCCCTTTTAAACAGCTAATTCTATTTCTCTCTGCCTTCGAAGAGTTGTGTATATATATCCTTAGGTATCCTCTTGCCTTTGCACCTAGTGTCTCATTTAGCTCATATTAGACAAGAAATGTTCGCATTAGAACCATTTCCTGTTGAAATCCCACCCATCAGGAAATTGGACCAGTCACATCCAATGACTCTCGCTGATGCATCACACATTTGCCTGCTGTCAGATGCACATCTGATGACGTCAACCACATGCAGCGCTCAGTACCAACAGAATTTAAGTAATAAAAATGCGACCGACAACCTATGATTTATACTCAAAGTAAAACAAGAAGTAAATCCCACAGCAGACTGGCTAGACTCAGCTTCTATTACTCAGTATTTCAGATATAGCATTGCTGGATCTCCCATTCTAAAGCCTTTCCATAGGATTCAAATAGAGGTCAATGCTGTGATATCTGCCAGAGTAATGACCCCATGCTTTGTTGTGGCACAGTGCCACTCAGGGCACTGTATTCAGATCAGTGCCTACAAGTGCAGGGAGGGATGGCATGGCCAGACACACAGATGGCACCACCTCCTCTCCCCTATTATTCCCTTACCTCCATGGCTGCCTTTTCTGCAGCTGCCACGCAGAGAGTTATCTCTGAGGATTAGCCTCGATTTATCCTAATGACAATCATCCAGATGCTGTGATCTTTGCAGGCAGCTGCCATCGGGAACAGGTCCTGCTTTAGTGCAAGAATCATCCATAATATATTCATAATTGATGGATATGACCAAATTAACCAGTCTCTTAAGGTAGTAGCAACTCACCAGCCAGAAGGCAACACTTTCCATAGCAGCTAACGGACATAGACCATGAAAGAGCTGCAGCTAATTCAGCACAAGCAAGTCTTACTTGGGTTCAAATCCAACCAACTGGTACTGTATCTTGTGGTGCTCTGGAGCTTCTGATGATGTCCATTGAATGCTTTTGCAATGCTGATGATGTTTGTAAAATTTGCCATGGGGCTTGGAATCTGTTTAAAAAAAAGATTGTATGCTACTAATACCACCCAGTCTCTCTATCAGACTCCAAATCAGCCCCATCCTATCTGTAGCAGCTCAGAGAGAGATAACATTTTGGCATAGGATGCCACTATGTGATGGATGTGGAGAGGATGTTTCCTCTTGTGAGTGAACCCAGCACAAGGGGTCACTGTTTAAAAATAAGGGGCTCACCCACTTAAGACAGAGATAAGGCAATTGGTTTTTCTCTCAGAAGGTTGTGAGTCCTTGGAACTTTCTTCTTCAAAGACAGTGGAAGCAGAGTCTTTGAGCATTTTTATGGCAGAGATAGATAGATTTTTGATAAGCAGGACTGTACCACGTGGGCAGGGAGAGATGGCAGAGTAGGCTTGTTACTACCATGGTGCCTAGACTTTATCATGTCACACACGTTAACACAGACTTAGAGTATGTATGGGATTCTCTAAGGATGGCTCTGACATAGGGTCCATACCAGTGGGAACAGTGAATTGTTCTCTAACAAGGTTGGACTGCCATGGTCCCATTACCAAGCTAAAAGCCTCCCACCATTAACTGGCTTTTCCCATTTGGATTTACTCCCTCTCCTATCTCACTGCCTCCACACACACACACACACACACACACACACACACACACACACACACACACACACACACACACACACACACACACACACACACACACAAACACACCAATTAAATCACGTGCTACTAGAGACAGAGACAGAGATGTCAACATTTGACCACCCTGGGTCTGAAGTATTTAGTACTGAGTCAATGAGAAAGGGTATATAAGAATATCAGAATTAGGAGCATGATTTGATGACTCGGCTGCTTGAGTCTGATCCGTCATTTAACATCTTGGCTGGTTGTAACCTCAGCTACACATTCCTGTTTACCCTTGGAACCTTTTAGCCTCTTGCTTATCATCCACACTATTTCTAATAACTGCTGCCAGGATGTATATAGATGCAAAGTGAATAGTTGAGAACCCTTGGGACTTTAATCACTGCCAATGCCTTTGAGCAGACTGTGTTTAAATTAAATATGTAAATTCTGACCTTGGTGTTAAAATCCTCTAATAGCCCCACCCATCCCTAAATCTGTAATCTTCTCTATTTTACAATCCTCCCATCTTCTCCTGTAAATGAAAATTAAATAACTACAGATGCTGGAAATCTGAAATAAAAATAGAAAATGCTGGAAACACTCAGTAGGTCAGGGAGCATCTATGGAAAGAGAAGCAGAGTAAATATTTCTGGTCGAAGACCCTGCAACAGAATTGGTTTTGATGAAGGGTCTTGGATCTGAAACATTAGCGGTTTCTCTTTTCACGGCTGCTGCCTGGCCTGCTGAGTGCTTCCAGCATTTTTTGTTTTTGTTTGCCATTCTCCCACCTTTGTCTCTTGTGCATCCACCACCTTCACCATTGGCAGTCATCCCTTCAGCCTTCAAGGCACTAATCTCTGCCTTTCCTCCGATGACCCTCTCTGAAGTCATCACTAAAACCACCTCTGGCCAAGCTTTTGGCCATTTTCCTAATATCCCAACCTAAACCTGAGTGTTGGCTTAATTCTGATTACATTTAAGTGAAATGTCTAGGAAACACTTTCTAAAGCAAATTGTAGCTGGAATTGTTATATAGAAGTTAGAATCATTGTCATTTTGCCTGAATTATTATTTGGGTTTACAAATAATTTTGCTAAAATTTTAAGTAAATTAATTTGTCACAATTACAAGAAAACCAGAACAGAAATATGTGGGGAAACTGTCTCCAATAATAGTTAAGTCAAGTTATTTAAGAGGATCTATGTATGACCCTATTTTCACTGTATATGAAACAGCTGCCCTTTGAATGTGGTGTAATGAATGGGGGAGGGGTATCATTTTAAGTGTTGGACTTGATCAGGCATTAAATCCAGCAAAAATTCAAACACTTCTGGAAGGTCGTTCCAACCCACAGCCTTTTATTTATTCCTTCACTAAATGTGGACGTTGCTGACAACACTGGCATTTATTACCCAGCTCTAATTGTCCCAGAGCTAAAGACATTGTTAAGAACCAATGACAGTGGTAGATCTGCAGTTATCCGAAGGCCAGATGGGCTAGGACCATACAAACCACACCAACTCACAGCAGCTCTGTGCACTGCAGGAGTACAACGTCCATGGGCCACGATGGGGGCAGGGGGCACAGGAAACACTGTTGACCCATACTATCGCTCAGTTAGAGCAATATGGTCATGGGTTTTTGCACATGTTCTTTGGCTCCTTGAGTTCCTGGGATTCCCAGGGAAAGCAAGTGGGAATGTAACAACTGAAGCCATGTGAGGGGAAAATACTTAGTATTCACAATTGCCTACTTACAAGCTTACGTAAAAGGGTTTGAATCAGAATCAGATTTATTATCACTGACCTATGACTTGAAATTTGTTGTTTTATAGCAGGAGTACAGTGCAAAGACATAAAATCTATAAATTCAAAAAATAAAGAAAAGGAATTCATAGCAATTCATAATAATAAATGTGTTCATAGCAATGGTGCTGAGAGATTATCCTAAGCCCGCATTGAATGTTATTTCAGACACTTTGGAGTTTAGGAAGTTCATTTGAGCTGCATTAGACTGGATCTCAGAAGAGGATTGAATTGACCAGTGCCACAACACAACTAGATCCAGCAGAACCAGCAGATCAGCAGCAGCATGACCAACCCCACCAACAGCAGTGCCAGTGAGAGGAGAGAAGCAGCAAGGGTAGTGGACTTCTGTTTACAGGTCCGTAGCTCCACAGATCAGGGGATGGGCAAGGAGGTACAAAGAGGATACAGTCAGAGAATAAACATCCTGGGCATGTTGGAACATCAGTGTCTTGGGACTCTTTGGCTATCACTTGCGGAGGAGGAGATATAAGCTCACCAGCACCTCTACTTCCTCAGGAGGCTAAAGAAATTTGGCATGTCGCCTTTGACTCTCACCAACTTTTATCGATGCATCATAGAAAGCATCTCATCTAGATGCATCACTGCTTCGTATGACAACTGCTCTGCCCGAGACCGCAAGAAACTGCAGAGAGTTGTGGACATAGCTCAGCATATCACGGAAACCAGCCTCCCCTCCATGGACTCTGTCTATACTTCTCCCTGCCTCGGTAAAGCAGCCAACATAATCAAAGACCCCACCAACCTAGGACATTCTCTCTTCTCCCCTCTCCCATCGGCCAGAAGATACAAAAGCCTGAAAGCACGCACCACCAAGCTCAAGGACAGCTTCTATCTCACTGTTATAAGACTATTGAATGGCTCCCTAGTACAATAAGATGGACTCTCGACCTCACAATCTACCTTGTTATGACCTTGCACCTTATTGTCTACCTGCATTGCACTTTCTCTGTAGCTGTTACACTTTATTCTGCATCCTGTATTGTTTTACCTTGTGCTACCTCAATGCACTGTGTAATGAATTGATCTGTATGAATGGTATGCAAGACAAGTTTTTCAATGTACCTCAGTAAAAGTGACAATAATAAACCAATTCCACATATTCAAACTATTGGGACCAGACACTGGTGACCACACTTTTCTGGTGGCCATCAAAATTACACCATCCTCAACCTCTTTGCCTCTGAATCGTAAAGAGGATCTGACAGAGACATTTTCAGGGTCTCACCTTCAGCCACCACAAATACAGAAGATAGGTGACAACTGGGCCTTCCTTGACAACAACCTCGCGTGTAATAAGGACGAGGGGCTCCCTGGGTTTATGGCTCTGGTGCAGCTTGCCATCAACTTCACACAAGGCCATTCAGCAATCCACAGATTACCTCAGGAATAATCATTGGCCACAGGGTTGGAGCTGGTATGCGATGATGAAAGGGTCTTCCTGAGGCAGCTCCCAGAACGGTTCTGGAACACCTTGTCTTTGGGAAGTCAGCTAGTAAGTGTGCTCTGAGGTTCTCCATGATATTTTTGAAGTTCAGAGCACACTTACTGGCTGACTTCCCAAAGACAAGGTGTTCCAATTCAACTATGGCTGATGACAGCCATCAGAAATTCAAGGAAGGATGCTCTGGAATGATAAAAGGAAAGCTATATTAAAAGTACCTTAGAACAGTATACAAAAGGCGTTACATACATACCATAATTTCCTCCCTTTAAATCATTTGTTTTTTATAAGTTCAATATTAGTATTTCAAAGATTCAGTTAAATTCAGGTGAAAACAAACTTACAACAATCAACAAGACATTCACAGAATAAGGTTCTAAAGATAAAATCTAAATGGAAGCATGTGTTTTAAGTGGCCCTTTGATCAGCAGAGAACAAGTATAACACTTGGGTTTTCCATTTTCAGCAGTGCAGCCTCTAATTACATTCACTAAGTAGTCTACACTTCCTCAGCTATTAACATACACTAATACCCATTTATAGTTTGCAACTTGCTAAAGTGCACCTTTGAAGCCAAGTTCATTCCTAAGAATAGGTTAGATGGACGATTAAAATCAAGAGGACAGAAGGGACAAGGACGTCAATGAAGGATAAACACCAGCAAGGACAGATCAAGTAGGACTGCCTGTTTCTATGTTCTCACTTCCATCGATAATGTATAACTGGAATGCAATATCTTACCTTAGCAATGACCTCTCCTGAGTTCAACCAAATAGAGTTGTCACAGGAGCAATGATCATGAAAGATCACCAGAAGCTGACTATTGTTCATTGGGTCTAGGGCACTGATTGTTATTCTTAATCTAATCTCCCAGCCATGCTGTCCTGTGAATTTATCTCCCTGAGAATTAAGTTAACCCAATGCTAGTATTTTTGGCGTGTTAGCACACCAGGTATCATGCAATGAAATCCCAAAAATGTGAAGGTCCAAATACTCTTACTTTTCTCCCTTCTCTCTGAAAACCACTTTTGATTCAAAGATAACCTTCATTTTAGTTTTTGGCTCTCATGTTATATTTTTACAAAATTATGCCCATACATCAATTTTAGGATTTGAAGTATCAATTCCAATGTACCAAAAGGTCATTCAGGAAGGCAAGAAAGAAGTGTTCTGATATGATTATCGACCAGGATAATGATAATGAATAAAATAAATGTGAAATAAAGCATTCCTAAATGGAAATCCATTATTTCCCAGCTAATTGCAAGGAAGTGATTTATTCTAACACCTGCCATAAAGAACACTGTTGGAATCTTAATAAGAATGGTGGACATTAATTTGTTGTATCACTTCCATCTTGCACAGAAGCATATTTTACCCCTGGCAGGTTGCTCCTCTGATCCGGATTGACTAAAAGCTCACTGAGATATCACTGAGGTAGAGACCATTATCCTAAACTCTGTGAGATTAGCCATTTATTAACATACTTCATCACCCAATCTATTCCCATCATCCGGGCTACTGAATGCTTCCTTAAGATTTATATGGCTATACATCCAATTATAAAAGACAGGATAAAATACAAACAATGCTGTACTACTTACAAACACCTCCTACCCCCACCCCAAAATGGAATATTTTAATTTTCCACTTAAATATCTACACATTCTTTTTTAATATTCCACACATCTGTTTCCCTCAATATCTTATATACTTTCACATTGAATCCCATTTATCACACATAATTCCTGTCTCATAATCTATTAAGAACCCTTTATTCTTGTTTTGCCCATTGATTATTTTGCTGCCCCTCCCTACAGACAGTTTAATTTCATTGTAAACTTTGAGAGCATTTCCCAGTTCCAATACAATTGCACAAAAAATGAACAGCAAAGATCCAGGACCAATTCTGTCTCGCTGTAACTGTGCTTGTGCCAGTTTAATGCAGCTTTAGTTCCAACTTACCCTGAATTTTCTCTAGGTTAGCATACTCTAATGAATAACAGAAAGTTGTCACCTCTCCCATCTGCCTTCCTTTTGGACTAACTGCTCAGAAGGTTATCCAAATTATATCACATCCACATAATTCCCACTGTGAAAACAACCAAAAATTTCTCAATAATGTCAGGAAGTTACTGAGACAAGTCTTCCTTCCCAAAAATCCGTGCTGATTCCTTCTCATCATACCATACCTATCCAGGCATATCACCGTGGCTTCCAATACTTTACCAACAACAGCTGAGTCGTAATTCAGACTGGAAGCAGCCCACATTTTAGAAAAATATTGGTATTACTTTTCAATCCTTAGAAGTTCCTATTTTTCTAATGATTTCTAATGCTTTCCTGAAAGTTATTAGAAGAGTTATTAGAAACGGCACCTCCTTAAAGTAATGAACTCTTCATCCAGACAGACAAAAGCAATAGGTGCATGAGAACACCACTACCTTCATCTTTGTTCCACGTTGCCCAGCATTTTAATTTGGAAAATTCATCTGCTCAATATAAATCCTAGAATTTTCTAGATGACAATATCATAGGGAGTACCTTCGAAAAGAAGCCTACATTGATTCATCATTACCTTCTTAAGGAGTATAGTGGATAGGTGTTGAATGCTGGCCTGTATGCCATGAATGAATACAAATATTTCCCTTGACTGACCATTTTGCTTTACAATCCTGTGTATCTGGAGCAGATAGTCAATTATCATTATAATGAAGTTTTCTTTTCCTGAGAGTTCTGTACCACTCTCAAGTTATCCATATTATAAGATAAGATATCTTTATTAGTCACATGTACATCAAAACACACAACAAAATGCATAATTTCCACAAAGCAATCTGTCTCCACAGTTTCATCTCCAGTAATAATCTGTCAGTCTGTTATTTAATACCAGCTTTCATTTATGAAGCTTTGGTGGAAATTTTTCTCCATTCCTTTGGCTGATATGTTTATTTATTTTGTCATTAATTTTTTCCATAAGATTATGGCCTAAATAATTACCTCACTATAATTATTTTTATATAAATGACAGTAATGTAGTTGCCTCTACTTTGTTCCATAGGACTTATGGTAATAGAGAGGAAATTCAAGCATGGTGTAAAATGGAGAAAGCATCCAATATCATCTTATTTATGCCACTGATGTATTGTTAACCTAATCTAAACAAAGGAGGAGAAAGTGATGGAACGAAAACAAATAGAGAGAAATGCAGTCAGGCAGGTTTTCACATTCTAATTTGATATTTTTGGGTGGGTGCAGGAGCACCAGGTCAAACTTTGGAAGCAAAAGAAAAATCTCCAAAAGAAAATTGGAAAAGCGGAAACCAAAAAAATCTGCAGTTGCTCAAAGTCTGCAATAAAAACACTCAGCAGGTTAGGCAGCATCTGTGAAAAGAGAAACAGTTAATGTTTCCGGTTCTTGGACCACAAACACACGCTGCCTGACCTACTGACTGTTTCCAGTATTTCTATTTTTATTGGAGAAGTGGAAGAACGGAGGAGAGAGACTGAAGGGAAGCATGTTGCCATTTCAGAGCACTTTAGAATGAGTAAGTGGAGAATACTGGGGAGGGAAGAGTGAGGGTTAAGGGTGATTGTGAGTAATAGGTAGAGCAGGATATAAAAGCTGATTGGGTGGTTCAGAAAGAACAACACAGGGATTGGAATAGGAAGAGGAATGGGTGGCAAGTGCATGGATGGAAGACGCAGAGTAAGTTAGACTTCAGGGAAGAAGCAGAGGTGAATGGGGATTGAGTGGGATGGGAAGGGAGCTGCCAACAAGAACTTCCTCATCACCCCCCCCCCCCAAATACTTCCTGCAATTCCCTTCCCATCTTGTCATGATTGAAAAGGGAAACAAAATAAAGCAACAGTCAAGGAAGCAAACGAATTAACATCAAAAACACTAAGTGAGAAAATCTGTGGCAAAAGGCAAAGAAAGTAAAGGTGGGGGAGGCGGGAGCAGGGGTAACAAGGAGCATGAAAGGAAGCTGAAATATGAAGACTGCCAGGAACGTCTACATTACATTGTTTAAAACTCTGGGAAAACAACGACTTAACATTAAGCTCCAGTAGGGGAGAGCCAAGGGAAACTGAATGGCTGAATGTGGACAATGGGGTATAAATTTATTTTTATCTCTAGCTATTACAAGCATATTTTGCACTCCTCATGATTTTCATTTTGATTGGCCTGCAGAATATAAATGGACTCAATATTCACTTGCATTACTGCTGAAGAAAAAATTATGCCTTACTTTCCTTGATAAGGCTTTATTTGATACTATAATCATCTTGTAAGTGGTTCAAAAATGCAGCAAACTAAAATGCATTAAGATATTTCCTGTTTTTCCTCAACGTTTAGAGAAAATGCTTCTCATAGTTAGGATTGTAGATTGTCCATTCATTTTCCAGACCGTGGCATTTTGTCAGGTTTTTCCCTGGGACCCTTCTGCTACTTTATTTGCCTTTTACTGTGCTTTCATTCCCAGTTCATTTTCTTCTGTTTGAGGTGTCAAGACCTGAGCCTTTCACGATATCTGATAATCACCCTTTTAGTGGTCAATCTCATTTCTCTAGAACAGCTGTGAACTGATAAAAGCAGCTCCCAGTGATACAGGATAAAGAACCAGATAGCTTAAGGGGAATATGCAACAGTGCGAGTGTGGGAAACTGTATCCACCCTTGGTTGCTGACTATTAGCTGACCTTTCTGTCTAAAGGCATCATGAGCTGATATACTTAGTCATTGCCTGCTCTTTGTTTCCCTGTGCCAAACAATGGATAGCAAAGTCTATGCCTAGCTGAAATGAAATTGTTTACATAAATGTGGCCCTTGGGTTAGGATTCTGTTTAGTTTTGTCTTTATATATCCAAAGCCATTTGAACTATTTGAAAATTAATGATTTGGTACTTAGAGAAAAATCATTGTGGGATAAAGCTGCAAATAAACGAAAGAAGACTGATGAGACAAGAGACTGCAGACGCTGGAATCTGGAGCAAAAGAAAAACAAACCACTGGAGGACGTCAGCAGGTCAGGCAGCATCTATGGAGGGAAAGGAATGGCCGATGTTTCGGGTCGAAACTCTTCATCGGGAAGAATGATGTTTTACAACAATCACACTTGCCCTGGTTGGACAGCCACTATGAAGTTGGGTTAAAATGAACTGAACAAGAGACTGCTTCGGTGTTCAAGGATGTTCACTAGGCTTTTGTGGTGTAACGTCATTCAGATCATGTAATTGGCACTTTCAAGTCATGTCTCCTTTTAAAGGACAACCTTCACACATATATTTAGCAGGAAATATCATTTAAATAGTACTGTGGTGAAGCTTCATTAAAGTTCAGACTATAATTAGGCATAGAGGTATCCAAACAATACTTGGAGATACTGAACAAGCTAATTATTATAAGAAGCATTAAATTAAAAGCACAGTTTGGTAAAAGTGGAATTCTGTAAGCATTGACTTTCGTGCTTCATTTTTGGACTGGCATTGCAGAGACAAATCCCACGACACATTGGCACACTTCCAGAAAGAAGGAGAGGAGACCAGAGGGAGCACTAACCCTCACTGCTCTTGTGTGCCTCCTGGTGGACTGTTAGAGGTGCGCATTGAAAGAAGAAGAAGATGCAGCCATCCGGGATAGCAAGCTCATCAAGAACCCAGGGTGGAGAAAAAGACCATTGAAAAGAATGGCATTGGTAGGGTGGTTGAGAGTCTAATTGCTCTACTGCACCACTTGGTGCCTCATGTAGTCCTTTTTGGGAAGCTGGTCTGTGTAGATAGCATCACCATCTGTATATATAAGTCCATTAATCCACCAAAGCACAAAGTTATCACAGTTCACTGTAAATTAGACCCAGAATGCTTGATCCACTCCAAAATCTGACTTTTCACAACAATAGGTAGCTCGTGGCTCCATGGAGGTGCTGTGTGATGACAATGGTTCCAGGTCTTCATTCAAACATGTGTAAAGCCTTTTATTGTAAAAAAAATGTTTCTTACTTTCCAACACTGAGCACACATCAAAAGTACTTTAATTGCCTATATAGTCCACTGGGACAATATGAGGTTATAAAAGGTGCCATATAAATGCAGGTTGATTAATTAATTCAGCCTGAATTGCTGACATTCCCTATATAGAACAGCAGTAATACAAAGACTCAGTTCATTGCATAGTAAACTGATACACCTCATACCTTTCATTTAACATTCTGGGATCAATTTTGCAACCATTGCTTTGTTCAAGAAAACGAGTTGTGCACCTTTTGTCTTGCGTAAACAGGATATCAAAAATCAAGTGATATTATGAAACAGAATTAATATGTCACTATTAATCAGATGTCAACTCTTACTTTCCCCATAAATGCTTGAGTATTTCCAATATTTTCTATTTTATTTCAGATTTCCAGCAACTACAGTGTTTTGCTTTTGGTCGTTATGAATTACTGGGCTGACGCTAAATGGTATTGGCGTTGGAATATTGAGGGTTCTTCTGGAGTGATTTCAAATTTGTTTGAGCTACCTGTACAAAGAAAGAAATTAAGAACATAAGAGCAGGTGCTGCCTCTTGAGCCTGCTCTACTATTCAGTCAGGTAATGGCTGGCTGCATTTCATATCCTTGGGATATACCATCAGACCTTACCACCAGTTACCTTTGAAATGTAGCCGTTATGCTAACAGAAAGCTGCAGCTTAGTTACGCGTGGTAAGATTCCACAAACATGAGTGAAATCCTAGGGTTATTCTGTTTTCATGGGGCGTTGGAGACCAAGGCAGAGATGTTAGCCAACAGACAAGGAGAACTTCCACGGTCATCTTCATATAATTCCAGGGGATCTTATTTGTTCGCTTGAGAAGCTGCATAATTTCATGTCTAATCTATGAGTCCTCCCTCAGAGAGGCACTGAAGCCAAGTTAAATGACACACCCACGTCTCTGGCATGGATTTTAAATTCAGATCATTGTGCTCCATAAGCTACCACTGGGTCAAGAATGAACTGTACACTGTTTTGTAAAAATCAATAGAGATCTTGATGGAAATCACTATGATGATTGATGCTTCATAAGGTAATTCATATTATAGTGCATTGCTTTGTGTAGGATCCACCCTGCAATTCGAGTGTAAAGATGCTATGTAAACAAAATCTATGAATTGTATTTTATTGATTATTAAAAGGAAGTATAAACCCTTATTTGCTTTCGATTCTGCTCCTGTTCAGCCTTGCTCCAGACAAAAAAAGATGTTTCACAGGACTTGTTATTATCCAGAATTTGGCCCAAGCTCAACAGCACATCAAACTCCAACTAACCGTTTTCTTCATACTAGTGCATTAGAAACGTGTACTTGTAATTCAGAACGTTGTATTTTTTTCCGCAAAGAAGACGAGTCCTCTCAATTCACAGCTGGTTAAAAAACACAGACTGCTTGTTTGTAGAGAACTTTCTTGGAAAAGAAAACTGATAAATTTTTGGTTTGACTTCAGGCTTCAGCACAACGCTATAGGAGATAATTTTATTAAACAGTGAAATAACATAAACCAAATCGGATCTCTTTTTTTAATTCTCCATAACATGGCTCAGTGAGTTGGTGATAAATAAATCAGCAAATAATTCCAGATTCAGTTCCTATTCTATGCTGATTTCAACTGGGAGGATGCAACAAGGTGACAGAGAAGGTGGTAGAAGAGGGAGGCTTAGGGAGCATTGAAAAGCTGTGGGGTAGCAGGAAATGACTGCTGTGCCATTTCCATGCTGGAACAAGCATGGGTGCACATCAGACAAGCACAGGATGTGGGTTGGAGGTTCCAGTCCTACGCTTGAAAAGCCTGTTGACATTCAGTCACTTGAGCAGGTTCTGGGAGGATGCAAAACAAAACCTTACACCTTAAGGAAAAAGACGAGAGAAAATTTCTGCATAAAAAGGGGATAAAATGTGTTATTTACAATTTGCCTGCTTGTACAGAAAACTACACATTATCCTTGCCATAGCATTTTCCTTATATGCTTTTCCTTGTCTCCTAAGGACAGTCTACAAATTAAAGAAAAAGCATCTTTAACTTCAATGGTGGTAAACCTAATTAGGTGTTGAATTACAAAGCTGCAATGGAATCAAAGGCTAATCGTGAGATCATAAGTCACAGAGTGATTGATACAATTATTGGAACTCTGACATGGTGTCACTGCTTTCAAATACTCTGCATATCACAGAGGTGATTTCCTTTGGACTATTTATGTTTTCTCATTTGAGTTTCCATCAAAGTCAAAGGATCAACTTTGTGGTTTATGCCACAATCACATACTTGCCACTGAAATTAGTACTTTTCACTGTCCTTATTGCCACGGAGGTTTGAAGTGTACTGCAACCTGGTTTCAATATGTGAAGCTGGATCTTATGCCATATTTGAGGACCACAGGTTTGGTCTCCCACGAGGCAGGGAGCACTAAACCAAGTGGAACTGATTGGCAAGCAGTAGCTGTTAAGGGGACTGCCTCAGACCCCTCAGGGCAAAAAAAAAATCAAAAATAAATGCTTTGCTGATGATGTTTGAGAGACCAGGATGAACATAAAACTTCCAGCCCTATGCTTACTGTAATAACAACCTCCCTGCCCAGTCCACTGCCAGCCAATGTCAGCCCTGGCAGATCATTGATACTCATGATAGGGTCTCACATCAACAGGACTAAGTGGGATTAATGAATGCCCAAGCCCCACTGCCCCATACCCTCTATCTCGCTTTGATGTAAAGTAAATATCATGCCCACGGCTAATCAAAAGTTGGCAATAAGAAGCACTTTAGGGCTGGATACAATCTGAGGAAAAAGAAGCTGTAATGAGCACATGGTCACACGATCATGGTGACTTGTGTCAGTGCACAAAAAGTGACTCACTGGCCCCTAATTAAGAACTTGTTTACCTGTTACATCTGAGTGAACTTAGTTCCTACAAAAACCTTTATACTTGTTTATGTCATCCTACTCAGATAACACCTACACTGATAACTGAACAATTTAAGACTTGCGAGCACAGATCATGAGTTTGGGGAATAGTGAGAATGTGAAATATAATAATATGCATAAGATAACATGTCCAAAAGAGGTCTGGGTTGCGAGTGGTGGTTGTTGGTGAGCACATTTTGAAAACCAGTAACTCAGGTAGGTGATAAACCAGAACAGTGAAGCCTGTGGCTACGAATGGAATGTATATCAAATGAGGCAATGTAGAGATTGTAACACTTACAACATAGTAGAGGTTTGCAGCACAAAAACAGACCACTCAACCCAATAATTCTATCCCCATGCGTAAGGTCCATATGAGCCATACTTCTAATTCCATCATTATATCTTATTATTCTTTTTGCTTATCTGAGATATTCACTCCAACTATTCTTCATAATGCCAGGCAGGAATGACTGAACTGGCTGGAATAAAAACAGAGAATGCTGGAAATACTCAGCAAGTCAGGCAGCATCTGTGAAGAGAGAACCCAGAATTAATGTTTCAGGTTGATGACTTTTTGTCAGAACTGAATGGGCTTTCTTTTCTCCAGACAAGTGGTAGAGAAAATTTAATTCGAAGAAGTAGGAAATCCTACACTTCATGAGGAAGATTGAGGAGAGACCATATAAACCAAATGGCACAGTTTGAAAGAATATCCAGGAACAAAGGGACCTGGGTGTTCATGTGCATGGAGAGTGGTTGGTAATGTCATTGGAATCCTGGGATTCATAAATGGAGGCAAAAAGTACAAAGGTTATATTGAAACTGTGCATAACATGGTTTGATTACAAATGGTTTTAAGTATAGCCTCTTGGTTCCAAGTATATATTTTCTCAAGTGTCTTTACATCATATATTTGGTTTTGATAAGACCATGTGTAAAGTAATACGGTCAATTTTGCTTTTCATATTACATCAAAGATGCGGAAAAATCAAAAGTAATCCAGAGGAGAGTTGCAAGGCTGACTATGCAACATAAAGGGTCCCATTAAGGAGAAAAATGATGATGTTGGAGAAGAGAGATATGAAAGAGGTCTTTAGAAATTTCAGAAGTACAGAAAAATTGCATTCATAAAAGTTTTTCTATCACATATGTACTAATTAGATGAGGGAAGCAGCTTCAAGTTAAGAAAAACATAAGAAATAGAAACTATTCGTCCCCCGCTCCCAATCCAATAAAATTGTGGCTGATGATTCATCTCAGTCTCTGTCTTGAATATTTTTAGCAGCTGAGCCTACACAGTTCTCTTGAGTAGAGAATTCAGAAGTTTCACTACCTTCTGGATGAAGAAATTGGTCAATTCCTAATTTTGAGACTGTGACCCCCTGGTGCTAGACATCCCAGTCAGTCTTAATTAAATCACGTCAGCTCTCCAGCACATCTACCCAGTCTTCTTAAAGTCTCCTCACAGGACAAATGGCCCAACTCAGGAATCGATCTGTTGAAGCCTTGTTGCATTCCCTTTTGTGGCAAATATATCCTTCCTGAGGTCAGGAGATGAAGCCAGTATACGATCTCCTGGCTGCAGTCTCACTGGGGCTCCATATAATGATTGTAATGTGTCTTTACAATTGTAGTCAAATCCTCTTGCAATAAAGGGCAGCATACTGTTGGTTTTCCTAATTGCTTGCAAAAAGCCACAAAGGCGGCAATAAAGGAAATGAAGGTTTTTTTATTGGTATTTAGAAAACCAACAATGATGGATAGGAAGCCCTGGCTGTCTTTAAAAGGTAAGCTGGACATATTCCTGTTTGTAAAGGGATGCAAGAAATATTGGTACTTGCCATCAAAAGTGGGAGAGGTATTAGAGAAGAGGTCAACACCCATAGACCTGACCCAAGTGAGAGAGGATTCCTTTGAGAGAAGTGAACAGGAAAGAAAACACCATTATGACCAAGAATTATCGAAGACTGCTGCTAAAGTAAATTGTCACCATGTGACTTCCAGTGTAATTCACATTACCTTATGATCATATAAACTTGGCTAGTCAAAAGCCATTAACTGCATACTTAAAAAGTCTATTCAGCTAAACTCTTTCAATGCTTTTATTGATAATATTGCTTCACATTCTCTTTGCAGCCAAAGGGCTTCTTCACACTAACACTGAATGACTAATAGAAATATATAACTGACAGTTAAAGGAACTCCACACACAAAGGCTGGTAGCATTGCACAACAAACAGCTTTGCAATTCCGATCCCCATTTTCTGAATTAAGCTTCTTAAGTTCTACACCATGTAAAACAGTAACATTTTCTTTTGCAGAGAACCTCCTCCTCCCCTCTCATTAAGATTTCTGAATTTTAAAGGCCAACTCAATTTAGCTTGCTCCAGTACATGTCATTCAACCATACATAAAAATGTTTTCAAAGAGATTTTCTCTCCTCATTTTCCCTCTTCATTTCTTAAAAGTACTACCTGATATTAGGACATAGTTATAAAGTTGTTAGCACTAATTTGGTATCCCACCCCCTTATTTCATACATTGGTCTCTTGTGACTGTTAATGGGCTATTGAACCTTGTGGAAAAAAAACAGCTAAAGTCACTAGGGTGTATTTTCATTTGCTTCTCCCAGCTCCGAAGGTGCTGAGATTAACTGTAGTTATACCACAGTCATCCTACTTCTCTTAATTGTTGTGTCCAAAAGTCATTGCAGAATGTAAAAGATAAACTTAGTCGGTACTTAAAGCACAGCAACATACTGCTTGGTTCAACATATGAACCTTCACCACCACCACTCCACCTCATCTAACCCCATCAATATACCCTTTTGTTTCTTTCCCCCTCACATAATTATCTCGCTTCTCCTTAAGTACATCTCTGCTGACTGCCTGAATTACATCATCCTCTGGGTAAGCAAGTTTCTTTTGAATACCACTTTGGATTTATCAGTGATTGTCATTTATTAAAGTTCCCTGGTTCCCATCTCGCCAGAAACATCTTCTCTACATCTTTTCTATCAAACCCCTTAATTAGCATAACAGCAACTTGTCTTTATGTATGAACAGTAACAAAGTAAAATGTCCCAAGGCATTCAAAGGAATATTATCAAACCAAATTTGATTCCAAGCCAAATTCTGGAGTAGAAGAACGAAAAGCTCAGTCAGAGAGGCTTTAAGGGAGTCTTAAGGAAGGTAAAGGTTTAGGGTTGAACTTCCAGACATTAAGACCTTGTAAACTGGAGACACAGCCGCCAAATACAAAGAAATTAAATTCAAAAATGATCAAGAAACAAGAACTGAGGGACTGCAGATGCCTTGGGTTTTTAGGCTGGTGATAATATGGAAGGGCAGGACCATACAGGGCATGAAATACCTCTACAAAGTACTTTAATACACAATTCAGAAAATATACTTTTTCCAGATCCAACTGCTTTTGCAGTTAACAAGTTAACATCACAAAAAGGAATCACAAGGTGAACCAGAACTTTAAACCCCAACATAAATTACAAAAAATAAGACATGCCTGGCATGAGTCAAGCAGATGCATGTTGTCTGCACAAGAATTTCTGGAGTCAGGCCTTAGGGTGCTACTTTTCCAAATAAATGTTTATAAAGATTTCCTAACTTCATTAAAATAACTCCCTGCAATCCACAGGTATGAATGCCACCAAATAAAGATAAGTCATCAAAGGCAAATGGCATTTTTCTGCCAGGAACACATTTGTAATATGGCTTGAAATTTATTTCATTTTTTAATCCAGAAACAGAAACTGTTGCACAGGCAACTTTACACATTTGCAGGCTCTCATCTGTTCAGACTGGAAATCCCACCCAAGTTCCTTTTCCCTGCAGTGTCTCCTGGCAAAAAAATGTTTTGGCCTGATTTAGACTATTGACAGTCTAGAAGGAGATTAATGGCAGTTATGTGAATACACAATCATATCTTTCCAGGAGATGTGGTGATACCAAGATTATGATTCCCATAATGTACTTTAGCACTGTGTTTTATCACTGGTTTACACAATCTCATTTGCCACTGTTATTGTGACACATGAAGGGCTCAGGGTTTCACTCTTGCATTCTCTGAACTGGAAGCAATCTGAGGGATTTTGCTTGGTTTGAAATGTTTCTCTTGTGTTTTTTTTGTCCGTTAACATGCAAGTTCTTGATTATCACTCAGGTCCAACAAGCAGCAGTGCAGAAACTAACAATCATCATTGGTTAAGACCAGCAAGTATTTATTAATTATTCTCAGGACTACTGTATTTAATATGAAAATCCCACTTAGTGGAAATGGTCGGCATAAGCTGTTCTGATTTATTTAGGATTGCCTTTAATTAAGAAATATCCTGATAAATCATTTGGAAATTATAGATGATGGGAGTGACAGTTAATGAGCATGTGCTGTCTTCAGTCACAAAAAGATATTGAGAACTAAGTATTGCAGCTCAAACTGAATTTTTATGCTTGTGTGAGAAATACAGGAATTTCATTCCACTTTGGAGAACTTGACGC
Source organism: Pristis pectinata (assembly GCF_009764475.1). NCBI lineage: Eukaryota > Metazoa > Chordata > Chondrichthyes > Rhinopristiformes > Pristidae > Pristis > Pristis pectinata. Next base: position 88,087,350 of record NC_067407.1, on the reverse strand, counting down.
TGTGACCTGATGGAGGATGTCTCAGATGATAAATCGTGGTTCCCTGGCGGCATCATGGCATCCCTTGCTGGGGCCCTGCAGAGATTCTGACACTTGTTTATTTAACAGCATTGGGGCAGTACCCTTTGGGATGTATGCTATACATGGTCTAGCCTATGAATTAAATCCTGCAAAAGACAGAAAACTGCAGGAATCTAAATAGGCCTCTTTGCAGTGTTCCCAGAAAGCAATTGGACACTTATACACCTCAATGACATAAAAGGAAGAGGATTATTAGTAAGAGATATGACAGCTCCTGTAAGCTAACCCAAAAAAGGTTTTGCCATTTCCTCAAAAAATCTTTGCCAAACAGAAGTTCATTAATTACTATTGTTGGAAATGCAGTGCAAATAACTATAGCAATATTGGGACATAAGATTTTATTCAACACCTACCATGTCAAAAAAACTGTATTTTTAAGATGTCTCTCTTTCCAAATTGCTTTTAACCTGATGGAAAAATGTTTTAATCTCAAAGTAGCTACAATGTTAATATGCAGTCTTTGTGTGTCAGTATCTAGAAAGCACAAAGAAAGCAAATATTTACCTTTGAAGAAGCTGGTGCTCAACAATTTATAGGTATGATGGTGTAAAAATGGTAACAGATGCACATGGGATTTTTGGTTCACATTTCATTCTGGCACATCTGTGTTGAACACAGGAGAACGATTAATGCAAATTATTTCCTGACTTCCATACATACTTCCCATGTGGAGAAAGGATTTTGAAACACTTAATGTGCAATTATAGTGCACCTCTCATATTTTATAGTTAAAGTGAAAAAGAAGTTACATTTACATAATTGTTTACATTACTTCAGAGTGCCCTGAAGGGTTCAACAGCCGTAAAAGCTTCTGAAGTGCAGTCAGTGTTGTAATGGTGGAAATCTAGTGACCAATTTACCCACAGCTCCAATCAATAGCAGTGTGAGTTAATTTTAATGATGTTGATTGAAGGATGAACATTAGCCATCAGCCATCAAATGGGGGAAATGACTCCCCTACTCTTCAGAATAATATCAAGAATGATATTTTTATCCATGTCAAATGGGTCTTGAGTTTAATGTGTTATCTGAAAGGTGAGCCATCTGAGAATGCAATAGTGTCATCTTAGATTTTCTGCACAGACACATCATAAGGATGATACAGCATTGTTATGCCCAGACTGTTTGTCAATAGTGGATGATCTAATGTTAATGAAATGCAGTGGAATCAACACCATGCTGTTGTTGGATGATGTACTTGTGTACTCAGATGCTGTGAACATTTATGCTCCAAAGTGTGGTGCACGAATACTGGGGTATAAGATGGGTGGCAGTGTAGAATCAAAGTAGGATAGCCCTGCTAAAAATTAATTATTACTGACAAGTGTATTAGCACCCCAACTGGAGTAGAAACAGCTTGAGTTAGTAAAGTAGCACAGGAATTAAGTACGGATACTCCATTAATTTACTCTCCTCTCTCGAATGTGCAAATTCATAAATACCCGACAGTTCATAACTGTAGTGCCCATTGCTTCACATGTGACACTAAACAGCAGGATAGTCTGTTGTAAGCCAATTACCAAAACATTTCCAATCCTCTCGTCACCCAACATGAACTTGCACTTTCCACTAGGACTCACTGGTCAGTAATCAATAGCCAAAGGAAAAGTTGTGACAACTGCTGCAACTGAACTCAGCTAACTTGTCACTAGCCAGTGACTCAGACTAATATGGCTTATTCTAGAACAGGTGGCGCTTTTATCAACTTGGTTGAGGGGAAGATGTTATGCTCCCAGTGAACAATGTTATCCCACCAGAAGTCAGGGTACCCCAATGCTGTGTAGCATTCAATTTAATGTTTAATCCTATAATAAAATGATCCCTGCAGGCTCCTGCTTTGATTTTCTCCTCCCTCCTGCCAAGTGTTCCAGCCAAGCATCGGGCAAGAATCAACATGGAGTTATTTAAATAAGCCCTGCTGTTGAAATCCCCAGGTACTCCAGGACTCTGTTTTTTTCCAGGTTTATTACATTTACAAGGCAGCCCCATCCCCTACCAGCCCTGCAGATGGTAACCTCCCCACAAAGTCAGCAGCATGACCAGTGCCTTACCGACTCATTGGGGTGAAACCTCGACTTCCTGGCTTAAAATGCATGCAACAAGGGCCAGTGTCAAAAGCTAATGATCTTCAGTACCTCAGGATGTCTGCCTAAAACAAATGATAGACCTCCTAAAACCACAAGTGAGAGGCTCATTCGCTGGCTTAGTCACCCTGTGCCAGACAGGTCAATGCAGAGCAGGTCAAGAGCCATGGTTTATTGAAAGGCTGCAGGAGGAGTGCTTCCCGCACGCAGCCCCCTCCCCGCAGCCCCCCCCCCAGAACTCCACAGTAACCAGATCACCCATCCAACCCCTAGCTGCCCATTGCTGTTCCTGCCACAAACATTTGGGATTCTCCCTCAGGTGGCATCAAGGTAAATGGACAGAAATTCATTACTTTAAAACAGATAGAATGTGTGTGAGGGTTCAACTCCTACAGCCCACCCAAATAATGTTGATGATGTTCCAGCCCAATTTTAGGCCAGTTTCAATGTCCCAGTTGGTTGGTGGTTGGGGGTAGGTGGGTAGCGAAGTGGGTGGGTGGTGGGGGGGGGGGGGGGGGGGGGGGTGGGGGAGAGTGGTAAGGGGGGAGAGTGGTAAGGGAGAGTCAGGCCTCATCTATCCACAAAAGATAAACCTAAATGTATCATGAATTTCTGCCCTATTAAGATTTTGCCATTTAATTTCCATGCTCTGATTTGTTTTACAGCACATCCTCAAGCAGGTAACAGTGAGCAGCCTTCTGGAACCTCCACCTCACTACATTGGTGTTAGTCAATAAAGTGAATGTTTCCAAGTCAATGTAGTACACGACTTTGATATATTTAAAAGGGATATTTTTGAATGGGGCATTAAGGTTACTTCTGACTTTCAAACTTTCAAGCAAAGCCCAAAAGCACAAAAAAAATTATACACAATAACTAATAACAAATCTGTAACATTTCATATAATTATTAATGGTATTAAGAACATTTAACACCCCATGAATTATACTTTCACATCATTTTGTTAAGCTTCTAATGATTGTAAATTCTGATACGATAACTACACCATGACCTGGATGCACAAGATATCAATTGGGTTTTTGTTCACACAGGGCTATTCATGTGATCTTTATAATTTCCCAAGTAAACAAAAACTGGAACTATTCTGATGGAACATTCTCACCATGGTGATCCAATATCCTCAGGGGAAACAGTTCTTCCAATTGATTCTTTATTGAGTTAGGATTGCTTCCTCTCAGCACTACAATTACCCATTTTCTGATTCACCCTGGGAAAGTAGCACAGCTGACCAACCACATAAAGCTATGATGAGCTCATCCTTTGCAACATAGTGATGATACTTACCCCCTCTTAAATTTTATTTACAAAAAAAAGCTATGCAAATATAATTTAGTGATTCCAGGCCAGTAAAAACTAACAATTTAAGTATTTTTTTCATGATATCTTTCCTTTTTTTTGTACTCTTTCTCATATTCTGTTGCTTTCGCCTGAATATTATTGTGGCTCTGTGGGTAGCACCATCTTGGTCAGCATGGGCGAGTTAGGCCGAAGGGCCTATTTCCGCACTGTATAACTCTATGACTCTGAGTCAAACAGCTGTAGCCTTAAATCCACTGCAGAGACTTGAGCGCAAAAACCTAGGCCAGTGAGATAGCGCAGGAATGCTGATGCAGGGTTTCGACCCAAAACGTCAACGATTCCTCCCCCCCCAATAAATGCTGTTCGACCCGCTGAGTTCCTCCAGCAGGTTATTTGTAATGAAAGCTGGTGCTCTTTTTTTTTAGTAAGCACTAACGTGTCCAGTCAAATGCCATTTTACATTTTAGAGTGTTTACCATTTAGTGCATATTCTGATGAAAAGAATTGTAATTTGCTTAATAGTCAACAAACATTAAAGCAGACCCACAAACCATTTGAAACAAATGTAGGCCTCTATTCAGTTTGTGCCTTGATTTGAATCCATGCAGATATGAAGTATGCATTCAATCTAGCAAATTAAAGAAGAGGCCTTTATATTGATGTTAGTAAAAAGTATAATAAGAATAACTTTCATTGTGTAGCATCCTCTGCTTGAGAAAGGAAAACACAACTTGTATTCACAAAGACCTTTCTCCCACCAACCCCCAAAGCTTGGGATGTCTCAATCTGATTTACAACCAATGAATTACTTGTGGCATATAGTTATTATTGTAATGTAGGGAGCATGGCTGTCTGTTTGAGCAAATAAACCACCACTAATGTTAATGAAAAAAATGTCTAGATTATCTGTTTTAGGACATGGTTCAGTGGTAACTGTTGGCGTGTATGCAAGGGAAAAAGCCTTGTGCTTCAAGTAGTATATGAGCAGTGCTGCGGGATTGTACACAGAGTATATAAACAGTGCTCTGGGATTGTACAGAGTGTATAAGGAGTGCTGTGGGATTGTATACAGAATATATTAGCAGTGCTGTGGGATCACATTCAGAGTTAAATGAGTACATCACATTGGTACTCACCAAGGAGAAGAAAATGGAGGATAGTCAGATCAGGGAGGATTATGCTGATATTCTAAGGCAATTGATATCAAGAAGGAGGAGGTGTGGGTTTCTTGAAGAACAATGCGGTGGATGTCCCCAGGGATATATCCCAGGTTATTGAGTGAGGCAAGAGAGGAGATTGCTAGGGCTTTGACAGAGATTTTTGTGTCCTCTTTAGCCATAGGTGAGGTCCCAGAGCATTGGAGAATAGCCAATGTTGTTCTTTTGTTTAAGAAGAGGTAATCCAGGAAACTATAGGTCTGTGAGCCTTACATGAGTGTTAGGGAAATTATTGGAGAGGATTCTTTGGGATAGGATCTACTCAAAGTATGGACATTAGGGATAGTCAGCATGGCTTTGTACTGAGGAGGTCATGTCTTACAAACGACTGAGTTTTTTGAGGAGGTGATGAGAATGATTAATGAGGGTAGGGCAGTGGATGTTGTCTACATGGACTACAGGCCTTCAAGTGCATGACTAAATGAATTCATTTCTGGAACAAACATTTGATAGGGAATGGAGATTGAAATCTTTTGTTTAGGATATGAAATACTATACACCAAGCCAATTCTTAAGCTGTTTCTGTCAAGGGATGTGGTAGAAGCAGATATGACAGGCATTTAGACAGGAACATGAACAGTCAGGGAATGGAGAGATATAGGCCATGTGCAGACAGATGGGATTAATTTAAATTTGCATCATTAAATTGGCAGACATGGTGGGCCAAAGGGCCGATTCTTGTGCTGTAATGTTCTATGTATATGAGCTGTGCTATGGGATTTTGCACAGAGTTTACGAGCAGTGCTATGGGACTGTATACAGAGTATATGAGCAGTGCTGTAGGATCATGTACAGAAAGCAAATAGCTCCCAATCTTACACCTTATCAGAAAGATTCACCTCGAACTGCAGTATTCCCTCTGTAATGCATTAAAAGCTCCATCTGAAATTTTTATTAAACCTACCACCTTCAGACCAACAGACAAGTGTGCTATTCACAGCCAAAATTTTTCAAAAATATTATTCATATGACTAATTGGCTCAACCAATATCATACAGACCTGGAATGATTCAGCTTTCTCCCCAATTTACATCGAGCCTGATGCCCTCAAACAGCACAGGCATAATTGCTCATGCTTGGCCTTAATTTTCCTGCTTCAGGGTTAGAAAAAAATTAGCCAGTGTTCCTATTCCTGATTGCTGGAAAGGGTATAAATATCGACAACAGGGAATAAGTAAAATCAGACTCATCTATGAATTTCTCCAAGCTCAAATCATGGGACTAATTGAAATATCTGATCCCACAAGTGAAGAGTAGCTATTTCGGATAAGTACTGCCAAGGAGCCAAATCCAGCCTGTGTCCAGAGGGAAGGTGGAAAAAGACCTGCATCTATAATAGCATCTTTCCCAACACAGGAATACCTCAAAGCAAATTCAGGCCAATGAATTCCCACTGAGAGAAGATGAAGGCTGGCCTTAACATTCCAAGCAAAACAAGGGGAAAGAAAACTAGGATGGCTGGGGTAATACATTTAAGAAGCAGGTTTCATTGGAACATTGCCCCTCATTGCTAGGAATGAACAAAAGATTAAAAAAAAATTCATCAGATGATGCATTTACCAGTCACATTACATAGAAACATAGAAAAACTACAGCACAATTCAGGGCCTTCGTCCCACAAAGCTGTGCCAAACATGTCCCTACCCTAGAAATTACTAGGCTTGCCCATAGCCCTCTATTTTTCTCAGCTCCATGTACCTATCCAACAGTCTCTTAAAAGACCCTATCGTATCCGCTTCCACCACCGTTGCCAGCAGCCTATTCCATGCACTCACCACTCTCTGAGTAAAAAACTTACCCCTGACATTTCCTCTATACCTACACCCCAGCACCTTAAACCTATGTCCTCTTGTGGCCACTATTTCAGCCCTGGGGAAAAGCCTCTGACTATCTACCCGACCAATACCTCTCATCATCTTATATACCTCTATCAGGTCCCCCCTCATCCTCCGTCATACATAATTCATACAACATATTGTTTTAACTTTAATTTATGTAAACATATGTAACTCATCGATATCACTTTTCATTTATTTTCCTGTGTTTAAATATCAATTAAGATCCAATCAGCGTAATTGTTTTCAGTTTCTTAGTTTCATTTTTGAAGAGGTGATAAATGGGTATGAGTATCTGTGACTCAGTTAGCAGCCTTTCCCCTTTGCCTCAAAAGATTCCCACTCCATAATGAAAAAAATCCAGGCTGTCATGATAACACAGTGGTGGTGGAGTGCAACAGTGTTAGAGGCATTCCTAGGTGAGAAATTAAACAAGGTCCCATATACTTCCTCAGATGAAAAATCCTGCAGCACCAGTCCAGAGGAAAAAGGTTGTCCCTACAGCATTGACCAACATTTATCTCTCAACTAAAATGTGAGTATTACCACACTACTGCTTGTGTGTGCAACCATCTTTTACTTCTTTTCTGCTTTTCCCTCCTATATATCGGGCTTCCCCTTTTCCTACCTTCGGACCTGAAGAAGGGTCCTGACCCGAAACATTGACCACCTGCTTTTCTCCATGGATGCTGCCTGGCCTGCTGAGTTCCTCCAGCATCATCGTGTTTTGCATCTTTTACTTCTATCTGAGAGGACAGATGGAACTTCAGTTTAACATATCATGCATGATTCAGTGACACCAACAACACACTGATCAATCAGTATTGGATCGGAGCATTAATCTATATTTGTATCCTTAAAACACAGCTTAAAGTTACATTGGCATTTTCATTTGAACTTATTTCTCTTAGATGTGAAAAAAGTGTTTGATCACAGCTAATTATATTGCTCCTTGTTTTAAATCAACATGTTCAGGAATGAGAAGTTGACAATTGTTAATGTTCACTCTTTTCAAATGCAATTATTTCTAAATGTCACCTTTTTTTAAAAAGTCTTGTATTTGTGTTTTCTGTAGTGACCCTCTGGGTCTGTCAACCTAATGACTTCTGGAGCCATCAAAAGTCCTGCTGGGTATGGCTATTTTTAAATTTTCACTCACTTGAAATGAAACTTTTTCAGTTAGTAATAAGATCCAAATCCATTCTAAATTGTCATCTGCAATTAATGATGTTAGACCATAAAGTGTAAAGTCAAAATCACATCAGTAAGTAACACTGTGTTAAATTGGTTGTGGGGTTGGGGGGAGAATGGTTTGGAAGGAGAGGAAGGGGGAGGGGACTGGAGGGTCACAGATGAAAAAGGAGTGCAGGTTGGAGAGGGATCAGGCTATATAAATCTGAACAGTTCATCATTTTGATCCAATGCCTTTCATTCTTCATATCAAATAGAACACAATGTAGCAATTTTTTTACCTTTAAAATAATGGCAGAAAACCCACAAATAATGAATGTTCAAATATAACATTTTATTGAACGTGTTATCTGGCCATGCATAACCTTTTGTTTCTCTGATATCTTACAATTTGTTTTTTTTAAGGAAAGCTGGTTCAGTTCATCGAATTAACCATCCACTGTTGTCATCAGACTCTGTATTTCCCATAGGAATATGGTGGAACAGAGGGTTAAAAAGCTTTATAGTAGTTCTGCATATCTCTCTTAATGGTATATCAGTGATGACATATTGCTAATTGGGAAATGTAGCTTTTGGCTACGTGTATAATAAGATGCTAGTACTTTCCCTGGGAAAGCCTGTGAATGTGATTGAATTCCAAGAGTGTTTGGGTAATAGTGTGCTCAGACTACCTCAAACACTTGGATCACAAACAAGCCTGCTGTGCTCTTCTTCCCTAGGGATAACGGGGTGTCTCTGGAGTTCACATTCTTTTACCTTCTGTTGACCTCATTAGTGTCTTTGTTCTGCATTTAAAAATGACAAACTATTACCATAAGAGTGAAACTTAAATTGCCTAAAGCTAAGGTATCAAGAAAGCTGAAGAGCACATGACATAGTGACTTTCCAATTCATTATATTCTGTCACACAACTCCAAATGCTGATTTACTCTCATTTGTCCTTTATCCAAATATGATGCAGAATTGTCAAAGTTAATGACGAATTCTGAATAATCATTGGTTTCATACAAACGTACAGAACAAAACAAAAGCTTTCTGTGCATAATTCTGTTATTTACTGTTCACTACAACAATCCAAAATTAATCCTCCTATCCCAGACCCTTACACATTCCTCTACTTCAAATATGTATCCATGTTTTTCTCAGAAGTTAGAATGATCCCTGCTTTGTCAATTCCTTGCTTTGACCATTCCCTACAGCAATAAATTCCATGTTCCAAAAACCCTCTGCACAAGAGTTCCTCAAACCATTCCCTCCATCTTGGTAGTGACTTTAAATCTCAAACTCCCAAACCACAGAAAATGATCTTTCACTATTCATTCAAACTATGCATAATTTAAAGACTCAATAAATCTTTTCTTAGAATCGTCCTTTCATCAAATCTGTGTTTTAGTATAACCCCTGAAAAAGGGGGCTTTACCAACTTACTGTTGTACCCTTCGTGGGAGACAATCAAAAATGACTAGGGAAGCAGTATAATTTTGAGGACTTTTGTTAATCCTTCACCAAAGCCATGCCATGTTATTGGTAAAAGTTCCAGGGATGCTAAGGCCAGACTATTTAAGATTTGTACGAACAAAGAAACACAAAACTTTCTCTTCATTATATGCCCTGACTGTAACATCTGGATCCTCAGTAGGTTCTTTATAATTTATACACATTATTACCAACACTAGCTAAGACCTTGAAGCATTCATTGCAAAATCATAGTTTCATTTGTTATTGGAAAATAAATGAGCACTATGCATAGGATTACACAATTTCCAAATTAAACATGAAATAATTGGCTGTTGATAGAGGTTGAATGGAAATCCGTGACTGGGAATACAATTTCAAGTGTATAAATCTTTAAATCCCCAATCATTCTGATTATTGATGTAAAAATCAAATGAATATTCTATCTTGTTCAGAAACAATCACCACCTGCAAATTTGTTTAAATTCATTTCTTATTCTTGGACAACTTTGATTTTTGTTTCTCTACATGGGCCAAATAGTATCATTTGACAGTAGTGGTTCCCTATGTCCCTCAAGACTTCTTGAACTTCCACACATTATCAAACGTAGACGCAAGAGGCATGGTGAAGGTCAGATGTCAGCGTATCTGATTGTCTACTCCACTGCTGGATTCAACACTGAGACTTGCTACAGAGAACTGACATATTGAGGAGAGGGTCAGGATGCAGCTTGCATCTGGCTCCTCAGCTTTACACAGGCTGGGGTGGTTTATAGACAGCAACCCATTCATCTGAATGAGATCACTGACCCTGCCTAAAAAAGGTAACTGTTTGACTCATTTTTCTTCATTTCACAGCTTTGAATAATTTATCGCTATAACAATACACTTACAATTACATTTATTTTTCTGACCTTTTAAAATTTCTTTAATGTGTATCTTTTAATACTGTAATAGGTTCAAATGTCTCCATTCTTCATTCAGAGAGTGGTGGGAGTGTGGAACGAGCTGCCATCTGACATGGTAAATGCAGGCTCACTCTTAAGTTTTAAGAATAAATTGGATAGATACATGGATGGGACAGGTCTCGAGGGTTATGGACTGGGTGCAGGTCAATGGGACTAGTGGAATAACGTTTCAGCACAGACTAGAAGAGCCAAATGGCCTGTTTTCTGTGCTGTAGTGTTCTATGGTTCATTTCCCAGAGATATTTAAAAATAGCGAAAACGCTTTTGATAGCCAGCAAATTGTCAAAAATTGTTGGGGTATTCTGGGGCAGGCCCCCAGGATACAGCACCTGAGGCAGTGTCATCTCTTGGAACCCCTTCTGTCTCATGATATGCTGCTGGGTACAAGGGGTCACTTCAATGGGCCTTCTCATCCGGAAAAGTTAAATCTCGGCCAGCAACAATAACAGATGACGTCCAGGTAGAGGGTTATGTCCAATATGATCCAACTCAATGTTTTTATACTTTTAGCATGATATTAAAAAAGTAGGATCTATTTAAATATATACAGTAAGTATGCAAGCCTTCAGTAATGATCTGAAAATGTTTTACTGGTTTAACAGATACTTTCCAACATGTTTTAACTAAACTTTAAGCAGTCACGCAAATGAAAAATGATTCTGATTTTTCACTTAATGCTATGACAAAATAAACGAACATCATGTGTCTTGTAATTCCGAAAGCCCCGTCCACTTTCTGCCACACACATATGTTAGGAATTTTGTTAAATCCAGTGAAGCATTAGCATTTACCCAAAGGGATAGCTTAAAGAGATAATATTGTATTTGATGATCAACAGACTGTTGAAATTATTGAATTGACATTTTGCCTTTTAATGTAACACAACCATCTCAGAATCCTCTCAGAGTGGTTTACAATTAATTCATGGAAACTACTGATAATAAAATCATTGAATCGTACCACTTCACTCATAGATTAAAAAACAAAGCACATATTGTTCGGTTGATAAAATGCTAGGTGAACGTATCATGCAACTTTATTAATAATTCCACATAAATTCTTTGGACTTGTGACTATAATAGTAACCACTATGTTCTCAGAACTGCATTGGATTAGCATAAGATTTTGCTTAGATGACTTTAATCATTTTATGGCTTGAAACAATATTACATTATGTAAGGTATTAAGTCATCCACAATTTATACTACAATATATCAAAATAATTGAACTTGGACAATATAACAAATAATATTTCTGAAGTGCTTTATTACATCAATATATCAGGTGGCATCTCATACAATGAAATACCTTTGAAGAGCAATGATAGTTGTCATGTTCACTATGTCCTCCTGCTGTATTATCACTCCAAAAAACAATAACTTGTTTTGCTCACATTTAGGTAATGAGGTAATAGGGTTCAAATCAATTGTTATTTATCAAGATGAGGCACACTTGTATTTTACAAAACCAAAAGAAAAATGTTTGCCATTGTGCATTTCACATTGTTGCTGAACACAGAAACCTTGAAGCACAGGAAAAATGGACCAACAAATCAGGGCAATAACATTTAAAAGCATGCTTAAACATCCCACCATATGAGTGCCAATATCCCATTTCCTTTCATAAATCATCTCTCATGCTTGCAGATTCTCAACATATACACCGATAAGACTGCGGTTACAAAAGATATACACATCTGTCCCCTGCTTACAAGAAATCACAAAGTGTCCTCATACAGCCCTGAGCTTGTCTTTGATCAGTCCATGCAAGATTGAGTTCAGCCCTTTCCTTTTGCCTATGTATGATTGCTAGATTCTGCAACGATCAGGGGTGGGGGGAAAAGTTAGACCCAATAGAAACCTTCTCATTAAACCTCTAATCTGTTCCACTACATACTTGGAAGAGAATGATCCAGCATTAGAACATGCCTCAATAGGAGCAGTAATGAGACTGACAGAAACAGCTTAAGTAATTGGCTTGGTATATGGTATTGAATGTCCTAAACAAAAGATATCAATCTCTATTCCCTATCGAATCTTTGTTCTAGAAATGAATTCATTTAGTCATGCACTTGAAGGCCTGTAGTCCCTGCGGGGAAAATGGAAGGCTAGGATACAAAAGCAGAGCCATCTGATGCACACAGTGAGAGCACAGAGAAAGCTGCCTGTGCCATTCCGAGAAGTTAATTACTGCTAACAAAAGCAGCAGACTATGACTTGTTGATCATTACCATAATCACATTACTGCACTGTTCTGTTGTTCTCAACAGTGGAAGTCCATGGGTGCTTTATGCTTTGCTCGTCCAACATACTCTGCCACCTGAGCACCATGTGGCTCAATTATAAATCAAGAAAATGATATTCTTTAGTTCTAAAATGTATTTGTTGTGAGAGTACCCTGGTATTGCTGAATCCCAAAGCAATTCATTATATTAGTAATAAAAATATTTCAAATTTCTAACATCCACAATTTTCTTGATTTTTATTACGAGTAGTTTGTGGGATTTATGGAAAGCAATTCCAAAAATACTTTTGCATATCAGCATAAAATCAAGATGTGCCTAAATCTATTGCCATATAAGAAGTAATTTTGATTTGCCTTTCTTTACCATTTTTAATTTTTTTTTCACTTTTCTTCTACATTTTGTGTTTAAAGATAACCACCAATTCCAAACTTTTGAGGCAATTTAAAACTGATTCTAAAAATAGTTTTGCATATCAGCATAAAATCAACATGTGCCTAAATCTATTGCTATACAAGAACAAATTTTGATTTGCTTTTTTTAACCATTTTTAAACCATTTTTTCCTTTTTGTTCTACATGTTGTTTAAAGATCATCATTAATTGTAAACTTCCGAGGCAATTTAAAATCAGTAAAAATCTATGCAGAATTATTTTTCTTTTATCTTGCTTCATGCTGAAGGTATTATTGTTTTCTTCAATGTCAGCCCAGAATCCAGTTTGAAAAGAGAGCTATCATTCAGTTCTGTGTCAGGAACTTCATACTCAAACACGGAGGGAAGTCTGTCAGGAGGAAGAATGCTTCCATGAGATGGGTAAAATAGAACTTGTGGTTTCCCCAGGAAACACTAAAAACCACTGTATTGTGATCAGCAAAGCCACATTGTATATTAGCTCTGAACTTTGGAGCCTGTGCTTCGTCAGAGGAGAAACCATAGTGTTACAAACTATAGTGCCAAAGTTTCTTGCTATCCCAGCTCATGCTTACAGGATGTGTTTCTCATTGATGAACCTCAGACTGGTGAATAATCTACATACTTAGTGCAGTAAACTAAGTAAAAAGCTTAAAATTCATGTATCCTCTACCAAATGAAAGCAATGAATATCGACACTGGCACTGTTACCAGGAGAGCGGATTTAGCTCTGATTTCCTGAAACCCTGAAGTGACCTCATTTTTGGACAAAAGAGGCAAGCCATACACCCATCTTCCTAGTGCAGCATCTGAACATAAAGCTCCAATTCAGGACCATTTTTCAAAGCTAAGCTGCGGAAATTTGTAACCCACTGTCTGAATCTTGCTCGCACAGTTTCTACCTTACTTAACACTGGAACTATCCCATACAAAATTCTCAAACAATATCCTCTGTGGGTGAAAAGCCAAAAGCAGTAGATGCTGTAAATCTGAAGCAAAAATACAGGTCAGGCAGCAGCTGTGGAGAGAGAAACAGTGTAAATGTTTCAAGTTATAGAGCCATAGATAGAGTCATTGAATTACAACGCATGGAAACAGGCCCTTCGGCCCAACTGGTCCATGCTGACCAAGATGCCCCCATCCAAGCTAGTCCCATTTGTCAGCGTTTGGCCCATACTCTTCTAAACCTTTCCAATCCATGTACCTGTCCAGATGTCTTTTAAATGTTGTTATTGTTCCTGCCTCAACCACTCCCTCTGGCAGCTCATTCTACACAGGTACCACCATTTGTGTAAAAAATTTGCCCCTCAAGTTTCTATTAATTCTTTCTCCTCCCACCTTAAACCTATGCCCTCTAGTTCTTGATTCCCCAACCCTGGGGAAAAGACTGAGTGCATTCACCCTGTCTATACCTCTCATGTTTTTATACACCTCTATTGATTTTTTTTTCATAACGAGAAAGGAAACTGGCACATTTTAAGTTGCAGAGAATGAGAAGGGGTGGGAAGAGCAAAGGGAAAGTCTGCGAAAGGGTGGAGACCAAGAGAAAATGGAGAGCACAAACTAGTATCAACCAGAAGGTGCCGATGGCTTGTCAATGGCGGCTAATCTGCTGGGGGCAAGGCATAAATCAAAGGAGACAGAAGGGGAAGAAAAACATGCTGGAACTGGGTAACACAGAACAGGCACTGGACATCTGAAATAAAGGGGAATGCTGGGCAAGCTCAGCAGGTCAGGCAGCATCCTCCGGGAGAGAGAAAGTGAGTGACGTCAGATCTGGCCAAGGATTGAAAAGCAGCAAACCGCAGGTGCTGGAAATCTGAAGCAAAAGCAGAAAATGCTGGAAATGTTCAGCAGGCCGGGCAGCATCCGTGGACAGAGAGAAGCAGAACTCAGAGCCCAGGTCAATGACCTCCACCGATGTGAGAGGTCATTGACCCAGAACACCAATCCTGCTGCCCTCTCCCCAAAGAAGCAGCCTCACCACTCCCAGCACACTCAGGATTCACTGCTCTTACACCAGCAGTGGCCAGTTTTGGCTATCTGAAATTAATGAAATTAATATTGAGCCCCAAGGACTATCATATGCCAAGATGGGAGATCAGTTGGTTTTCTTTGATCCTATGTTGGACTTTGTTGGAACTTTGTAAGAGGCCATAAACAGGGGTCAGGGTGGAGAATTAAAGTGACAAGCAACTGGAAGCTCAAGGCCGTGCAGACCCTCTGTGACAGCTTCCACGATAAATTATTTCTTTTCACCCTCCAACTCCAGCATTCGGCATCTTTTATGCAATTGTGGGGTGTAAGACTCTCAAAGCAGCAGCCACTGCCCAAGCCAAACAGAAAAAAACAACCATTCTTGCTTCAGGGTCCAGCTTTGTGACTCTATCTTCAATTAGTTCCATTGAATCCATCTAGAGCACCTGAAACAAAAGTTTATATTATTGGGACACAAGAGATTCTGCAGATGCTGGAATCTGGAGCAATACACAAAATGCTGGAGGAAATCAGCAGGTCAGGCAGCATCTATGGAGGGAAATAAACAGTCAATATTTCAGGTTGAGATCCTTCATCAGGACTGGTTAAGGGTCTTGACCCGAAATGTCGACTGTTTATTTCCCTCCATAGATGCTGCCTGACCTGCTGAGTTCCTCCAGCATTCCATGTGAGTTTATATAATTGATCATCAGCCTTTCTGCTTATTCAGTGAAACCCCATTCTCTGAACAATGTTAACAGTAGATAACGAGCGGATTCCTCACATTCCATCTCTCCATCAGCTACCTAATCCTTAAACGTTTCTACACTCTCTGTCTGCGTGTCCAGAGCGAGTCTTGCATGAGCATCATCTTCTTGCAATTCTACACTTAAAGGACCAAAGCCATTGGCTTCTGCCCACTACAAAAACAGATCTCAGTTCCATTGAATTCTTATCCCATGCTGACTACAGTTTTCTGAGGAACAGGCATGTTTTATCATGAGCTGTGCTTCAAACACCTACCCACTCTGCCACGTACACTGAATACTTTTACCTCTGAAGCTTTGTCCACTCTAGGCATCGCACACTCCTCCCACCACTGAAATCTGTAATGCAGCATACAGTGTCAGTACCACAGTGAGTCAGAGGAGTGAAGGTAGAGTGATTTCCTTGTGGAGTAATTTTGGTGGCCAGAGATTGTTATGCAAATAATTGTTAAAAAAAACTATCTTCCACTTACTGCATTTTTAACAGGAAAGTACCCTGCTTTTACTAGTGGAAATAGTTGTAATTTTTGTTTCCTTCACTCTTTAAATAGACTCTCCTTCTGAGTACACTAATTTTGTTTAATGCACAATAGACTGCTTGCTTTGAGCCCAGACCTGCATCCTGTCCCACCTCCAATCAACGTGAGGCTGTGTTATTAATAAACGCTCTAAGTCCAAGTACACCTTTCTCACCTTCAGACTTAACTACTTCCTTCCTCCATCTTCTCCCTATCCTCGCTATCTCCCATCTGCCCCACACTAAGTTATGCCAACCCATTACAATGACATTGTTGATCTGATCTCAACATTCTGAACTTAATGGCAACACCCTTGTCTAGATCTTTCTGTTCCATCATCCTTGCCCCAGCCTTATTAACCCCAATACCATTGCTCAGGATGCATTAGTATTTTTTTCCTCCACCATTGACAAGATCCTTCAGCTGCCTAAGTCATACTCCCAGCAATTCTCTCTCCAAGCCTCTCTATCTCATTGTTTCAAAAACTGCCTGTAAGCCCATCTCTTTGACCCAGCAACTATATCTGAGCCATCCTGAGACATTCCTTCTATTAAACATACTATACAAAGTCAAATTCTTGCTGTCCCATATACTAGTCAAATTCTTCGTGTTATTCCGTATTTTGATTAAATATTAGAGTATCATGGCTCTCGGGATCCAGGTTTTATCCTGACCTCCAGTGCTGTCTGTGTGGCGTTTCCACATTCTCCCCATGACCACATGAGTTTCCACCAGGTGCTCTGGTTTCCTCCCGCATCCCAAAGATATGCAGGTAGATGAATTACCCCTTAGTGTAGGAACATGGCAATAAGAATCAAATGGGTGTTGATGGGCACATGAGAAAGAAGTTGCTGGGATGCAGGGAAACAAGAAGAAAGGCAATGGGACTGATGCATTTCATCTGCTAGGAGCCTGATGGGTTGAAAGGTCTCCTTAGAAGCAGAGTGGACCATTCAGCTCTTTGTTCCTGCTTCACCATGCAATAAGATCATGGCTGGTTTTCTGCTCTGCAACTATCACATTATGGAACTTCATTTAGTTTTTGTTCTGAGAAAATGAACACTCATTACACTGACAAAATTAAATTCATGCAAATTAGGCTATCAACTACTTCCCTATTAAAAAAAAGCACACATGGCTTATTTAAATAAAACAAAAATGATTAAAAATTATAAATGTTTGAACCTATGAAAATATTAAAGAATATGATGCTTCCAGCACCTCTTTCTCAGATTCAAAAATGTTCTTTCAGTACTAAGATTGTTATCAATTCACTGAATTAGTTTTCATTTCTATTCCTGATAAACTTTTGCTTCTTTTTCCCACATCACCACACAAATTTAACTTATCCTCATTTCTCCAATAGAACATAATCCTGTTCTGTCAACCTGTCTCATTTTTCTGTTTGAAATTAACTTCACAGAATTTTACAGCACTGGAGGCCATTCAACCCACTGTGCCTCTTGTAGAAATTCTGTGAGCACATAATGTTCTTAAAATCAAATCTGAAGCAGGTTGAATCCTTCCCTGCGTTAGCAGTCTTAAAATAAGTGGCTAATATTTAATTTCACCATGACTTACCCTTGTAAGCATCCCTTGCTCTTGAACTTACAACTCCACCTCCATAAGTGCTGGCTAGTAATGGGTAGAACTGAAATTGTAACAATGGCTTCAGTATCTTAAGTACCAACAGACTTTGTAACTGGCATACATTCCCAAAAGTACACAAGTGATCTGCTGGTTGCAGATTGGATTTTTTAGGTGCTGCTTTGACCTTCAAAATTGCAGTCAATTAGTTGATGGTAGCCTGGTATGAGCAGTAACGAATGCTTGTCAATGCTTTCACAGTACTAATAATTTGGAACGCTACAGAAGATCCTTTGGTTCATATCTCAAAATGATAAGGAATGCAGATTGATCCCAAATGCTGGGGTTGAGTTACCCATGTCAAAATGGAATTTATAAGCTGCGAGGGATGTATATTTTAATATCTGTAGTGAGATGGAATCCATGTGCTGGAGCACAAACTTTTAAAAAAATCTACCTACTGCACGTGTTCCAACCTAATGAAATACCTAATTTTTAATCCGTACATTGTGAGATTCATTTTAGCATTCTAAGGTACCATTATAGGATCTGCAATAGTATGGATCAAATGTATTAGTGCAAAAGAACAGGGTACTAATGTGAGGCGTCATTCTCATTCACAGGTATATAATTTGGCAGAGGGTGATTGTGGACAGTGGAGGTGGTATATGAGAGCCAAAGATTATTAACTTTCAAGTAAACCCTCTATTTTAGAAGAAGAATATCATATTGCAAGGAAATTCATGGGTCAACTGTCATGAATTACCTGCAAGTAGGAGCAATCTGTGAAAGAAGACTGCAACCACTCCCTCTGCGACTGCCTGTCCTGTCATAGGAATGTCTCAAATTGTAAAAAAAAGCTCATGCAAAAAAAACAGCAATTGCCTTCTATTTACTCATATGCAATTCACTTGCGTTTATTTCCTTAAATAAGATCACTTCAGGAATATAAACACAATGTAGGAAATAAGAGTTTGCTATCAGGCCAACCCAGGTGTATTGACTGTTAAGGCACTATTCCCCTCAACAGCAATGCCAAGAAAAGAATCAGTCAGGAAATAATGAGACATAGGACAATATAAATGTTTCAATAAAAAAAACATTATAACCCTTGATCCCAGTGTTGAAAGTGATCTCAAGAACAGTTTAATACATATTACTAAAAGGACACAATAATTAAATCTCACTTCATTAAATAAAGAATTTTCATCCTGATAACTGCAATACTACAAGAGGTGTGAATTTCAGTAAGGCTGACAAAGATTGAATAATGAAAGGTTATCCCGATTTAAGCATAGTTATGAGTTGAAAGCTGTTTGAGGGATCATTTATACTTATCAGGGCAATTTTTGTGCACAGACATGAATTTCTCTATGAAGCCCCCACTGGCAATGTTTCTGCTTTATTGATTCCACTCTCTCGCTATAGGTAGGCCCTCTTGTACAGTTTTAAATTGCTTCAATACCACTAGAATACATTGGACTGCGAATAATTTTCTCAGCAATTAGTAAGTAGACTGCTTAAGGTTAGCCATGTTTCATTATAATATATTTTTACCAAGATTTAATTTAAAGTGACTGTAGGAATATAACCATTCTGGCTGATGGAAATATTCCAACAGCTGATTTCTTTCTACTAGTGTGGAAGGAGAAAGTAATATATTGTGTACGTATGGTAATCATGTATACAGACAGGTTGATTAAACAAATTTACAAGAAAACAATAATAAACCTGCATAGAATTATAATGTTCTATTAAGAATCCATTCTGTGAATAGATACTGAAATAACTATTAATGTAGTTAATGTAATGTATTAATGTAACTATTAATGCAGCCAAATTCTGATGAGCAAACCATGAGCAAACAATTAATCTTGCAAGAGGTATCTGAATCAGTTCCATTGCGTGTTATGAGGATAGGTTGTCTTATGAGGATAGGTTGAGCGAGCTAGGGCTTTTCTCCTCGGAGAGGAGGAGGATGAGAGATGACTTGACAGAGGTGTACAAGATGATGAGGCATAGATCGAGTGGACAGTCAGAGACTTTTTCCAAGGGCGACAATGGCTAACACAAGGGGACATAATTTTAAGGTGATTGGAGGAAGGTATAAGGGGGATGGCAGGGGTAAGTTTTTTTTACACAGAGTGTGGTGGGTGTGTGGAACGCACTGCTGGCAGAGGTTGTGGGGGCAGATACATTAGAGACATTTAAGAGACTCTTAGATAGACACATGAATGATAGAAAAATAGGGGACTATGTGGGAGGGAAGGGTTAGATAGATCTTAGAGCAGGATAAAATGTCGGCACAACATTGTGGGCCGAAGGGCCTGTACTGTGCTGTAGTGTTCTATGTTCTATGTTATGCCAGCATGCAGTTGTTTGCTTGGATTTTCACAGCTCTCTGAAGTAAAGCGAGAACAGCTAGTTGCAGCCTGGATTGCATCCACAATATACAATGAAGCAACTTGCTGAAGCTTCAAGTATAGTACTTCCCAAATCCGTGATCTCTACCATCCAGAAGGCCAAAAGCAGCAGGTTGATGAGATCAAAATCCTGGAACTCCTTATCCACCAGCACAGTGGGAGCCTGTTCACAATAAAGTCTGTAACAGTTCAAAAAGAATGGTCATTCACCTGTTCAAGGGTAATTAGAGCTAGGCCTCACTGGTCATGCCCAATCCCTAGACTGTAAAAAAAAGCTAACCTTTGGTTTAACTACCTGTGCTATGAAAAAATGGGGAACATCCATGATGAATAAAATAAGCCTTAAGGCAGAACTTGTGATTTTATTGTTCCACGGGGCATGAGAAATTTAGTCCTACTGAGTTGTTGATCATAATTACAAGCTCTACAACCACAGGACACCATCACAAACTGAGATGCAAAAGTCAAATGGTTTAGATTTATACATTCCTGTGGAAACATGGAACTGACTCATTGGGAGATAACAGGGGTGAATGCTATCAGTAAACTCAAGGTAGTGGTCTAGGTGGCTTTTGGATGAAGGATGAGATTAAAGATTATAGGATTAGAACATGGTATGAAATGTTGGCTAATTAGAACCTAATTTTCTTGTACGTTCTAATGTTGATATAATATTATCAGATACTTTTATCACATCAGTTTATCCGTTGCTGAAACCCTATCTTCACATCCCCTTGATTTGACTGTTCCAGTACACCCTCCACATAAATATAAAATCACGCAAAACTTATCAATTCCTCTTCATCCATTCACCCTGGACTTTCTGACCCACAATTCTCCTCTGAGATTCTCCTTTAAGCCTACCTTTTGGGATTTTAATTTGCCCTTGTACCTTCTTGTATAATTCAGTATCAAATTCTGATAGTCCTGTGAAGTAAGTGCCTCTGGGCATTTTAATATATTAAAAGCACTGTTCAAACACAACAGCTGTCATTGAAATAGCTAAACAAACTAGCAACAAAAGAGGAAAATAGAACTCAATTGTGTTTGCGCAAAGCACTAATGTTGCAAATTATTGTACAGAAGGCACTTAACAATGCTTAACAGTACTAAAACTGTGCCTGACTTCTTAATTTGACAACCACTATAAACAACTTTTTGTAAATGTTGTTTGTAAAAACCTCAGAATATTACAGCACAAAATAGTGTGGTTTATCTCTGCAGCTTGAAAGTCATTCCTGTGCCACAGATTTTTAGGGAAATCAGAAAGACAGATATTCACAAAACAAGGCATTGGAATTGGAATGTTATCGTCACATGTACCGAGATACAGTGAAAAACTTGTCTTGCATACTGTTCATACAGGCCAATTCATTACACAGTGCATCGAGGTAGTACAAGGTAAAACAATAACAGAATGCAGAATAGAGTGTTACAGTTCCAGAGAAAGTGCAGTGCAGGTGGGCAATAAGGTGCAAGGCCATAATGAGGTAATTCTTAGAGACATAGAATTTAGATTTAAAAGAGTAGAATGATTATGATATAAGTAATGAGTGGAACAGGATTAAAAATGATAAATGTGAGGGAGGAAACAGAGTAACTCAGGAAGTAAAATTCACCGTTGTACTATTCATGAAATAACGTAACAGACCTTTCAAACAGCAATTGTTATGATCTATTTGTGTTTGATACATACAATCTATATGATATACATATAGACTAAGTGGAAAGTGACAGACACAAAATAGATGATCAATATTTATAACTAGTATGGAGATGGTTAGTGAATTAAAACTGTGGATGGAAACTCGAGGCCTCTTTCTTGTACAACTTGCACGAGTAATGCATCCAACTAATAAATCCTGAGCCAATTCCCTGACCATCCATTATGTGACTACATCCTTCCATCTCTTAACTATTTCAATTTGTATATAAGGTTACATGTACAGGAAACTCTGCTACTGAAAGTAGATGCCTTCAGAATATCAAAGATAAAACATCACAGTGAACAACCAGGCCTTGAAGTTACATTGTGAATATGTTAGCAGTTGAAAATTTATTGAAGATGTATTTACCAGCTGTTTTTGCGAAGGTATCAAACAAAAGAAAATGGAGACTTGGTGTAGAATATACAGTAAATGCAATACTTTTCTATTTTGTAAAAAGGGGTAAAAATCTGTGTATAACTTTTGTTCCATGGTGTTTCCAATGGTAGGGCCATCAATGCTCCAGTTGTTACCTGCAGCAAGGTAATAAAACCATTTTGGGTGGCATTTCACTCCATAGAGACCAGTGCAATTCTCTCCAAGCTTATTTTAATCTAGTTTGTTTTAACAGTACATTATTGAGAGTAATATCATAATATTCATTTTGAAAAGACATCTCGCTTCTGTGACAACATACACCCTCCACAGAAGAAATTAAGTAACTGTACCAACCTATTATTAAAACTGTAGTAACAGAAAGTCACACGGATTGGAATTTGGCTTTCCACTTTTTACCATTGACCCTGTTTGATCCCAGCCCTGACTGTAATGAAAGTCTCATTGTCTACTGGCTGCCTCATAAAGAAAGACCTTACACTTTCATTGAGTCTTTCATAATCTCAGGACATCCCAAAACCCTTTATGATTACTGAATTCTGTTTTTTTGAACAATCTTAATCCAATTCCTATTGGCAATGAGTCCAGGGCCATTATGACGCAGTGAAGGTGATTGATTGAGCTGGGAATGAGGAAGATTATTGGAAAAGAACAGAGGTGGAGGAGAGGTGGGAAGGACAGAACATCGCATTGGGAGATAAGAATATTGCGAAGTGACACAATTTTCTACATGGATTGAACATTTTCAACTTTGTCAAAGCAGCAGTTACATGTAGACAACTTGTCAAGGGAGCAAATATGTCCCTTAATCCTAATTCCACTTGAATAACACTTACTGGACCAGTGCGATATTTCTTTTTTCCCACACTAACCATCTTTTTGTGGCATCTCTGAGCAAAACACATAATTAAGGTTAAATTACTGGCAATTACATGTTATGAGCTCACACCCACTTCAAACTGGTTTGAGACTACACAAACACATTTAAAAACCATAAAACCGTCTTAGTGGCCAGACTTTCATCCCATCAGCCTGCTCAGTATTGAGCAATATATATTTAGCAACCTGCTCCAAGCAGAAGAGAGGCAAAATGATAAATTTCCATGGGGTTAGCACATGGTTTATTCTTGATTGTAATTTTCGACAGAACTGATGAATGGGTGTCCTTGCAGTAATGTGGTCTTGGCATAAGGAATGGTGTCTGCCAGTAGAAAAAGTAGGGACAACTAGGCAAGTCACCTAAGGCCCACCTTAGCAGTAAGCAATAGAGAGTGTTGGAGACCCTTCAGGGAACGTAGTGTGTGGTTAGCCATGGTTCTGCTGGTAGCTCTTTTGGCTCTGAGTCAAGCCCATCGCAGAGGCCAAAGACAAAACCCAGGCTGAATCTGTAGTGTAATGTCAAAGGAATGCTGCACTCCCTGAGCTGCTTTCTTTAGATTAGGACCTTATACTGAGGTCCTGTCAGCTTTCTTACATGGACATGAAGTGTCTGGCACCAGTTTGAGTAAGAGCAGTGAAGTTCTCCCCAGTCCCCTGGACAACATTTAACCCTCAATCAAGATCACTGCAACAAATTATACAGTTGTCACCACATTACTACTTGTGGGAAGTGAAGAAAAAATTGGATTCCATGTTTATTACATTATAACAGTGACTGAACCTCCAACCTAGTTCATTGGCTGAAAAGTACTTTGGAATCTCTTGAAATAAATTACCTGAAGGAAAAGCAAGACTTGCATTTGCATGTTAGCTCTAGGCTTGAGAAGGGCACAAAGAAAAGAGAAGCAAAAATACCCTCATAAAGATGGCTTGTAAAGTTTCTAAATTCTCCCATTGTGTATATACGTTATTCACATTGATGCCCTGATGTCCAAAATCTCTTGAAGATAATATCAAGCATAGTTTATTGTATTTCTTATTATTTTGTGATTGTAGCCTATGAATATGTTTCCCTCTGGATAAAATGCTTATATACTTCTGAGCAATAAATACTCTTAATACCTCATATATGTGAAAGTGCTTATTGTGCACAGACATTTTACTCTTATTATTTAAATTTCTACTAAATAATGGTAAGACTAACTACGCTTGCTCTTTTGCCAGTTCTCCTTTTTGCTTATCTAGCCTAGCAGTTTCAGTTGAAAATAAACAATGTATTTTCCCCATCCGTCTCCCAGCAGACAGGGTTCCTGATACAGCTTGCCCTTTGTCTGGTAATTTGACGTCTACTGCCTATTGACCAGTCTACTACACACACCCACACAGGATCCTATAGATATGGAGATACAAACTTTCACTGCCCTCATCATTCAATTTTCAGTCGCCTTTGCAATCCACACAAAGAAATACACAAAAGCTTTTTCATCCTTTACCCCTCTAATAACAATACAATAGTGATGCTCCCCGGTATTATACTGGGTACAGTGGTGCAAAGATGTCTCAGATTTATTTTGCGTCAGCATTTGAAATAAAGGTCACATTTAAGTATTGCAACAGCTTTCTACAACAACATCATTTGGAGATACAATTTCAGAAGCACTCATGTGTTAGGATTTTAAGAGATTTGATGGTGCTCTAGAATTAATTGCATTGGTTGAGTCAGTGCGTTATGGCAGGTATTGTCCATGGAAGCTTCGTTATATTGTTTGGTTGTTCACGTTTGTCATTTCACACAATAGCTGAAATCTGTGCACTGATTATGATTTTGGTAGTGAACAAAATGAAGCTCTGCTCTAAAATAAACAAGGCCACTTTATAATTCAAATCCTAATTGTATTTTTTTAGAAGCAAGAGGGAGATGATAACTTTTCCAAATTATTTCATTAATGCAGTGCAATCTTCAGTATTTCGGGGTAAAATGATGTGCAAGCTTGTGTTGCCACTTCATTAAAACTTGCCAATTTTTTTTGTAGAAGTCAGGACTATAAAAGCATTTTCTTATCTTCATTCTGTTTGGCAGGTGATGAAAAGAGGCACGCTTTTATCCTATGTCAATAGTTCCATTCTTCCTATTTGTTGCTGTTTGTTGTTTTGTGTGTGCTTCATTTACAAAGTTTACTTTGATCAAGCCTTTGTTTATAGCAGAGCATATTGAATTACATTGCTCCTGAATCCCACCCATTTGAAAATGTCTTGCATTTTGAGGTGAGCAGCTCTGTATTTAAGAAATTATCCAGCCAGCTTGTGCCCACGACAAGTCTTCTAAAATGCAAAGATGGTCAAGCAATAATAAGATTGACTTTCCCTAACTTTGGATTCAAAGCTCTCATTAATTCACTTCTGTCACTGCATACAAATGTCAAACAATTATTAGAGCAACACTTTCAATTGGCTTATCTCTCTTTCACTCCCTCTCTATAATGTTCAAGGCTTTCAATAGCAAATAAAGGCCAAATGGAGCATTGCAGCTGTTCTGATTTGAGGGAAGGAAGAAAAGTTGTTGTTCTGGGGGGAGGGAGGCTCCATACATATTGATTGGAACGATTTTCTTCTCTTTTGATTCTATTCACATTCTCATTTACAACTTTAAGATTGACCCTGGAGAATGGGCAAGGACACATGGCTTTGCCTGCTGCATCCTCCCGAGATGATGCGGACTGTTCCGACTCAAGTGTGGCGAAACCAGCAGTCAACGCCAAGTTATCACAGGCAGGCATAAAGAGGTGGGGTGAAGCTGAGAGGCAAAGCAAAACATATTACTGTCCTATTGCCACTATAGGTATCATGTTCTGTATTTTAAAATACAAGTTCACATCTCGCTCCATAAGATCATGTTACAATTAGATAAGAACTTATGGGAGGTACATCAACAAAACCATTGCCTCAATAATGGCCACGGATGCCAACTGACCAGCTTAATGTTTCCAGCAATACCCTTTTTTATTTTGGGTTTCCACCAAATCTAGAACTTGGATGTAGATATTTTAAAATTATTTCTTGAGAAGTCAAGTGTTTGAAAATCTCACCTTTTAAGCATTTTAATTTTGTTGGGCCATGCAACAGAACTACTCCTTTGGCTAATGTAAAGTCACTGTACCTAAATATTTTCAGAACTACTTTGCTGTGTTATCCAATTTACATTTAGAATTTAAAAAGAATATTTATTAATTTCATTAAACAGAGTTAAATCAGATCATTATGGAATTATATTAAACATTCAATGCGACATTGTTGAAGAAAGGCAGAATAAAAAATAAGAAACGTGTGTGCGGTACTAAAGAGTGGTGAAGGAGTTAGTTAAGGTGATTACGGTGAAAACAATATATATATAGAGAGAGAGATGCATCACTTCTGAAGGTTAAACTTATTAGTTCATTTTCCATGAATTATCCTTAGTATGCTATGAATGAACCCACCAAGACCACGTTAATCACATCCCATGGATCTTTATATGTCTTTTACATTCTCCTCATTCTTACTCTAAACAATTTATATTTATATAATTTCCATGTAACGTATAAATGTATGGGCAAACAAAAAATGCACACTCATCAAATTCTAGGAATTCTTTACCATTGGGAACCTCTTTATTGGGAACCTTATGTATTATATTTTCATTTTCGCCTTTTAAATCATTTTTGAACTTGTATTATTTTAATTTCCTGGGTTAAATTAATATTCAAAGCATTCGGCTTTTAAGGCATAGTCAATTCCATAATCAGAAAACTCCAGGGAGTTTTTCTGCTTTTATGCAAATTGCTAAGATTATTCTACTCAATTCCATTTTGATTGGCCACTTTGTAAGACAGTTGTATGTGTTAATGTGGTTATCTATACAAAATGAGGAAAGTGGCTTGAGACTGTCAGAATAAGATAACTTCACATTGTTTGACATAGACCGTATATATAAGTATAAATGGAATGCAAACTTTGCACGTATCAAACTTTTTTTTAAACAATTCAGTTTCACATTTCTAACATGAGGAAAGAACCATCTACCCTGGTGGTTCTTTGCTAACCTGGAAATTAAATTGAGTTTTGGGTACTGGGGAGTACATCTCTATGCCCTGATCTAAACATTGACCAAGCAAACCTCAGACCATAGAAAACAAAAGTGAGACTGTCACATGACACTTGACTTGCAATTTATCATTATTCCAAGCAGGTTTCACTCTCATACTAGATTAAGTACTATAACAGAATCTTGTGCTATCATGTACAGGTTACTAGTGTATTTCTACTGGTACAAGCTATGCTACCAGTAAAGTGGCCTCAGCATTTTGTGTTCTTCTCTAGCGCAGACGCTTGTTATCAATATAATATACAAAACATTTTATTAAGATATCATCTAAAACAACATAATGTAAATTCTATCTGTATTTCTCACTTCTATTATTTCATCCCACACTCTATGGGATGGTAATGTTTTATGGTAGATTATAGTTCCCCAGATTACTTTTTTTTAAGTGCCTATTTAGGTATGAAACATCAACAGGAAATTCCCATGAAAGATTTCACCACCAAAGTCCACTCCTGTTCTCACTTGATGTCACTATCTGATTATCATGAGTGGGAACATTGGCTGATTTTTTTTTCACTCCCTGGTCCCAGGACATTGGAGCCAATTTAAATTACCCCATCATTTCCTGTCAGTGTTGCAATCAATTAACTCAGCACAACCCAAAGATTGAACCTGTGACCTTTTTGTTCTAATTGCCTCATACAAGCACACCATGTGGTGCATTTACCTGCTGGGCCATCATTAAAGTTACAAATACTTTGTTTAAACTCAACTGTGAGAAATCTAAAATATTGGAGAATGAATGACAAGAGAAATTCTAACAGAAATAACAATCACACTTTCACAATGTGAAAATGCCTCATATGAAATGTTTTAAATAGATTTTACATGAAGAGTTATATCTTTTGATAACTAAAATATTTAAATATACCAACTAAGGGATCCTCATGCAATGCATTAAATGTATGTAAAATAGTCCTGAAATATGAATGAGGAGTGTAAGTCCACCAGGTGATGGTGGTTTTAACACTCAGGGTTACCCTCCATGCTGCCAGTCACCTGCCTGGAACAGGAAACAGGCCAACAAGTACAACTTGATAGGAAGACAGCACCAGAAGAATGGCCACAGAAACGTTGAGGGAAAGTAGGGATCTGGAGGTCTTCTAAATGATGGCTCTTCCAAATCCAACAAGAAATATGTTTTTGAAGAAGAACCTGTCCTGGTCTTTCCTGAAACTCCTCTCACTGACTTTCCTTTGTGGACAGGGATGTTAGAATAATAGTGGAAATAGGCACTTTTGATGACCTACCTGTACTACCTCAATGCCCTCTATACTAACTCAATGTAACTGCATTGTGTAATGAATTGATCTGTACGATCGGTATGCAAGACAAGTTTTTCCACTGTACCTCGGTACAAGTAACAATAATCAACCAATACCTAGTTCATGAATAGTGAAATTGAAGATCATTTCATGCTTAATTAGGGCATGAGGTTAACTCAGCATTCAGCTAAACAAATCCAAGCTGCTCGAAAGACCCCGGTGGGATCCAAATGGTATGGCTTTTTGTCAACCAAGTATGATTTAATGCCAGACCACCAGTCAACGAGCACAGTGGTACCATGAAAAACAGCTTACCAGCACAAGGCAAAGATGGTCCCAGAAACCTATGCATGGAATATAAATCCCAACTACTTGCTGTTGGTGTAAAATAACTAGTATTACTACGCCAACTCAGCAATACTCTTGTCTGCTGTACATCTTCTTCCAGCTAATTTTCAAACTTCAGTTCAACCAGAATATTGCACTACCATAACAGAACCCAGTAACTGAAGTGTTCAAGCTTCGTTGTTGTGCAACAACATTGCAGTTCCTCGTGTGCATAAGGATCTCAAAGGGCATTGAAAGGGTGAAGTGAAATGGCTTGAGCAGTACATTGCATAGAGTGGGTGTACAGTAGTGAAAGATCATCAGTATAAGCATTAATCCAGAACAAAAATGGTGAGTGACAGAAAAGGTATAGCTCTGAAAATGACTCAGATGGATCTGTGGAAGGACCTGGGAAACCAAGGAGATTTTGAAATCTTTTTATTGGGTAACAAGAAGAGTGAGGATGGTGATATATGTAGGCAAGACTTTGCAGAGTACTGGAATTACTGATGCTTGTGACCAGTGGAGGTAAGGAAGCAGCCAGAAAGGCATTGACCAGCCCTCATAGTGAGGAAAACATGAACACAAATTTCAGCAGTGAACTGATTGAGAAATGAGAAAAGGCAAGCCATCAAACCAACATTCTTGGGTTTATCTTTTGGGTAAGTCAATTGTTTGTACTTCAATCGGTGACCAGCCAAGGAGGCTGAAGAAGTCAGAGCCAGAGGTATGCGATCTCTCTGCTGACTTCAGTTCTGCTGCTACTGAGCTAGAGGAAGTCTCAATTCATCCAAGTCTGGAGACCACAGCAACGGCTCACTGTTAGCATTACACTTCAACGTTACATGTTTTGGTGAACTCCTGTACTTGAGGATAGCAATAACTCAAGAGTAGGTATCACAGAGATGATGAAGAGAACAGGAGCAAACATGAAACCCTGGGGCACACATTGACAGAAGATCAGAAATCTTGGGGATATGTTCCTTACAGGGACAGGAAACTGGGATTACCTTTTGTAATATAACCCAACCTAATTTGGAGAGTTAGTGTCCTGCAATCACTTCAAGATATTAATCATGCCCACTATATAAACTAGTTTATTTTCTAGTAATCTGCTGTTGAATAAACTTGGCATATCAATAGGTCTCTCATCACTGCTGGTTTTAAAACACTCCCAATCAGGGCATGATGTATATACAGTTCAAGAGAAAGTCACTTAAAATAATACTTAAATTTAGACTCCATATAATTAGTAGCTGAGGTTGTGTAAGTCAATAATTTAACCACAAGAATCCACTGATGTTCATGAAGTGCCTGAACAGGCTGAATTTACAGCTCTACACCAACAACTCACCTCCCTTACCTCAGAATTTCAAACTATGATTCCTAAAATTATTAAGAAAGATTTAAATCGGGCAATTCCTTTGTAAATCATGGTTCTCTCTGGATCCGTTCAAATCGTGAGCACAGATAGGTATTTGATAATGTGATAATGTGCAATAATTGGCAATTATAACTTAATTTCCTCAGTATCGTTCAGTTTAGCAAACCCAGGCTTATCTCGGACACGTCCTCCAATAAGTAGCGACTGGGAAACAACCTCACATTTGTTTGTCATTTAATGGCGATTGGTACCAAAAACTTTCTAACTCAGTTCAGCCGCATCGTCGATTTTACTCCAGCGTTTGTTGGATAAAGGACAGGACAGAGTCATGCATAACATGGTTATTTTGTAATGAACCATTTCGAGCAAGGCTCATGCTGGGAAATAATAGGTGAATTTGCATAACTGATACCTCTCACAAAATATTCAAACTTCTTGTATCGTGGACTTGAAAGGTAATACAAGAGTAATGCGCAACATTGCCTGATTTCAGCATGCACGCTGCATTTAGCTAACGGCAGCCACATGGGCGAAAGGAGACGCCTACAGGTGCAACACTAGGAAAGCAGCAAACTCGACTCTTTGTGTGTGTGTGTGTGCATGGAAAGCCGTGTTGCAAATCACTTCCATTTCACTTTCTTAATTTCTTTATAAAGTACGCTGCTGTGGGAGCTTATACAGAAGAAACAATGAGTCGGATTTTAATGACAGCGGCAATTATTTAGAATAAGTGTTCATTTCCCATGTGTACAAGCCCCCCTTTGAAAAGTTTTCCTTCTCACCCACCCCACACACACTTTTGTTTTGTGTGTTCACGCCTAAATCCTCCATCTGTGGCACAATTTTGTGTCAGTTGCCATTCCAACAAACCAACTTTATTTTCTCTTTTTAAAAGACTGATGGGGAAAAAAGTGGGCGTTGAATGTGCCCCTGTCCAACCCCACTAATGAATATTAATGAACGCATACGTCTGTCTCTCCCTCTCTCAGCCTGTCTAGATGAAGCAGTCACTATCACTAGACGGGTGTTTTGTTTTGTGTGTATGTTGGGGGGGGTGGGGGGGTTTGTTGTGTGTGGGATCGAGGAGGAGATTTTTTTTGGAGAGGGGGGTGGAGAGTAGGGGGGGAAGAGACGCACTTTGAAAATAAAAGGAGAATAATAAAAGAGGACTTTTTTTGCATTGATGATTCGCTTTCTTTTCAAAAATTTTTTTTTATATATAGCAAGTCTCTTCTCCAGTCGTGCATGCGAGAATCGGTGGACTATATTGCTGTGCGGCGGCCCGCTCCACCCTCAGTTCACCCAAGTGCAGGCAAGCCGAAGCCATGGGCATGGTTTGCAGAAGGATTTCACTCTTTGCTGCTCTCTGCCTTCTCGTCTTGCGGAACCAGGTAGGTTTTGTGCGGATCGTTCTTCTGTGCTGGCATTTTGTTTATAAGCGCGAAAAAAACCAGTAACTTTATTTTTTAAGACCTACTTTGCAAATTGCAAACTTAAGCAGTTATAGCATTTGTGCCTTATTTAAGACTGCATTCCCCGGTTAATAGAATTTTTACAATCCTCTACTCCGTTAGGTTCGAGTATTCCCACCCCCTCCCAATTGCTGCTGTTGCAATTTTATTTTTTTTAAACCTTGCTCCTCTTTCTACCACCAGCTATCCCTAGCATCGGGGCAGTTCGAGTTGCAGATCAACTTTATGCAGAACATTAACGGCGAGTTGCAGAATGGGAATTGTTGTGAAGGCAGTAGCAGGAATCCGCAGGACCGCAAGTGTGTGCGGGCCCAGTGTGACACCTTCTTCAAAGTCTGCCTGAAGGAATACCAGTCCCGTGTCTCGCCCGGCGGACCCTGCAGTTACGGCTTCTCTTCCACCCCGGTAATCGGAGGAAACACCTTTAGCCTGAAAACGGCCGGCAGCGAGCGCAGGATTGTGCTGCCTTTCAGTTTCGCATGGCCGGTGAGTCCCGGGACTGCGAGCCCTGGTGCGGCGGGGAGAGGGAGCTGCAGCCACTGGGAGCCGGCTGCTCGCTCCCGGCTCTGCGTCTAATACCCTAGCTATAGTGCATTCTGTTTAACTCGCACTTTCCACACTTGTTAGAAAGCACTGTTTACACTCGTTTCAGACACTTGCATACTTTTTCATACCAGATTTTGCACCCAGAGAACTTTTATTTTGCACTCGTTTTCAGATACTTTGTACATCTTGTGTTTAGAACAGTGCACTTGTTCCCCTGCAGTACAGCACTTCACAATTATTTTACACTAGTACCAGTAGTTCAGGAATTTTTTCCACGCTCGTTTTAAAGCAATGCTTTGTACTTCCAACACGCTTTAACAGTTACAAGCACACTCTTTTAAACAAACGTTACAGACGTGTGTATTGATGGATTTCATAGCCGACGTTTGTTCGGGACTGGTTGGTAGCTACTAATTCCAATACAAAATCTGGATGCTGTGTTGGATTTTATAAGTGGGTAATCTAGATTTTAATACTCGGCACTTCTTGTGCGAGGTGGCTTGGGGCAGAGAAAGAGGAGCAGAATATCGTCTTGCAAAGTGAGGCTGTTAATAACATTAACCTGCAGACCATTTTGCCGCTGAGACGATGCGAAATGTCGATGAATGTTGTGGCTGTAGAATGCAGTGTAGCCAAAGCCTGGTCACCCTTGCGTTTAACTTTTTTCCAGCCGCCGGTTCAGTGGTTGATTTAGGGTGTGTTTGGCAGTAACCGCGACGTAAGGTTAAAACTTGGCCCCAGTGAGTAGTCATTTTCAATTGAGAAGTTTGTTTCAAATTAGTTTCTAAATACCCGTCACAATTTAAAACATCTATTTTCATTATAAGGAAATTGAAACTATTCCCATTGCAGCTGTGAAAAAAATGAAGAATTTTGCATTTTCATCTTTTAAATTGCATTTGGATGTAATGAGTGGGAATATTCCAAAGCTGTTGTATTAATAAGTGAACATTTTACAGTGGTCCTGTGGATGTATAAAATGTCTGGAGCATTAAAATTGGTGGTATGAGTTTAAATTGAACCGTAGCGCTTTGATTTTTGTGTGGGATGATGGGGGGGGGAGGCTGGGGGGAGGAAGGAGAGGAGGGAAGAGGATCAGAATTCAGCTCGAGTCTATGAATATAGGTATTTGTGCTCCTATATAAATGAAGACTATTGTGTCGTTCCCCAGGACACATTGAGAGTACATTGATGCTAATCTTGCATTGTAGCTGATGCAATCTTTGTTTCCTCAAAATTCAATTGAAGTTGAGACTTTTTGCATTTTTAAGTATTTTAAATGCACACAGCATTGGGCAGATGTGTTAAGTCAGATCTTACAACTTCTGATTTTGTGATTAGAGTCAAAACTTTTCACTTTAAAATGGGGATGCTTGTCTGTCTTTTTTTAAAAAAAGAGTAGTTTTAAGCAGTGTGTAGGTTTTCTCTTGCAGAAGAGAATTTCTTGCATTAACCCTGGTGCTAAACGCCCCTCAAGCACATGCCCAAAAGTGTTGATTTTCTTCAATGGGTTTATCACTGACAGTTAAGTGGGAGATTGTAGAGGATTATCATGATTTATACAAGGCCGTTTAAAAGATGAGATGAAATATGTGATTTGATAAGGCAGACCAGCTCTCCTGGTTAATCAAGCACCCTGTAAGCTCTATTAGTATTAGGCCTTAATAGGCAAGTTAACAATAATTGAAGTATGATTAGCTTTTGAATTTGCAGTATAAGAGGCATGAGGGAGGTGAGAGTATTGTCTGTACAAGTCCTGCAACTGCCTTGTTTTACTGCATCCTCTGCATTTGGACCTTAGCATACTAGTCTTTCATTCTGTTGCTTTTGGGGTTTTTAGTTCCTTGTTATGGGTTTAGTATTATAGATGACCTGATACAAAGAGCACATTCCTTGTAATTGGGGGTATATGGTTCAAAAAGCTGTGTTGCCTTGACTACAACTATTGACACTTCCTTTTCTTCTTTGTGTTGATAGGTGAGCTCTAATTGGACATTGTCATCTTGCATGCTTGCTTATTCGGAGAGCTTGTACTTGGCAATTTCAGTCATAATGGTGAATAACCAAATGTAAATTTTGCTGCGGTAGGTGAGAGGAAAGTCAAGAATATTGCAACAAAATGTTGCAACAGATTTATATGAAATAGAGAGTGATGCTTTTGCACTAATAGTCTGCAGCCCAGTTCAGATGTGTAGAAGTTGACAGGGAAATTCAAGTAATTGGGTGTGGAGATGGTGGGCTGTAAATTTGTATAGATGATTGGAAGGTTGAATGGGTTGCTAGGAAACAGTGCAGCACAGTGGAATAACTAGAGTGCACCAGAGCTGCACCTGCATTGGAAGGAGTTGGCACAATGGTTTGTTAATGATGAAACTGTGCATCGTGACTGACACAAATGTTAGCATTCTTGCATACAGGGGTTTTCTGCTTACAAAATAAGTTTTTTACTACTTGGATATGGGGCATATAAAACATATCTCCTCATTAATCTGCCTTCTAACATTGATGCAGAGCTCTCCAGGAAAGCGCAGCCATATTATAGTAATGTTATGGTGTGTGGTGTAGAGCAATTAAAATGCAGTAGGCAAATGTGTTCTGTCTTTAGGTGCCTCAATCTTGATACGAGTGCAAACTACTGAAAATCAATATAATGTAATTTAGGTTAGAATTTAGTTTGACTAAATTTGTTTTCTTGACTAAACCCAAGAAACTTTGCAACCCGTTTGTTGAGTCCTGCCACGTTGCATGTAACTTTATCTTATTCTGGAAGGCTGAGGTAAAGTTCTGTTTGGAGTTGCACAGTTAATGTAGGTCTTGAACTTGGTACTGCTGAAGTGAGTGGTTATCAGTGGTTAGTTTCCTTATGGTATATCAATTGCAGTTTGTTTAGCAAACTAACGTGGGCTTGCCATTGGTTGTTAGTTGATAGCTGTTGTGCAGAAAAATTGGAGATAAACTTTCATTGAACTGAAGCACTGATTTGAAAGTTGATTAGTCAGGTGTCTCAAAAAGAAAGCATTGGTTAAAAATTGAGGGTTAGGGTTTGGAAGTAAAATTAAGAAATTCAAGATTTTTGAAATTGACAACTATGTGCAAGCTTAATGTTATTTGGCAAAATGATGGTAATTAGCTAAGGAAAGAATTGTGGCTGAGATTGGGGTAATAGGCAAGAGTATGACTAAACAGAACTATAATGTTTCCAGCACTGCAAATCCCTTAGCTGTTGTCATTTTAGAACTCCCATGGTTTTGATATGCAGTTGTGGTCTCCAGGCAGCGTAAGTGAAGCTGCACCTGGTACTTTGTGTGAAAGTGTGTGGGAAATCTCTGGCTAGTCAGCCAGTGCACTAACTCTGCCTTCTGGCAAAATCAAAGAATGGTAATCAACTTCAGATGCCGGATGGGTTTTTCAAAGAAGCAAACCCCACTCTTTTGAGGTAGATGAAGTTTATTTAAATCTTTTAATTCCTGCAGGCGCAATGTTTAATGGCTTTGTCTAACAAAATATGCTTGCTAAACAGCAGAGGTGGTGTGCTTTGCTGCACTTTGGAAAGTCAGTTTTTTTTTGGTCACTGCCTTCTGATGTGGTCAAATTTCAGTTTAATGCACTATTCCTATTCACTGACCACTTCTGAATACCAACTTGATCAAACAGCTAGACAGTTGTGTCTTGGTGTGTGCTTGTTCTCTTTTGAGTAACTGTAGTGGATTAAATGTAATGAGGACTTTTTTGCTTACTGGCATTAATGACAAAATAGTTCAGTGTAACTGAAAAACCTGTGTTTTTCAATGTTTTGCTATTAGTAAGAATGTGTACCATCCATGAATATTACCATCACCAGTAAACCATGTTGGGGGAAAGACCAATTTATTTTGGAAGCCATTTTGTGTGGATTAATGTTCAGTAGGTAGGTGGATTAAACTGGCCATTGACTCTGACTCAGTTTTTGTTGGAGTGTAAAAATGATAGGCATGGGTATACTTTTTGGCATGGAGAATGCTACGCATGTTTGAATTGTTAAAAGCATATCTCTATTTACTTTTACCCTAAATAACCACACCTTGTCCAGACCTGCCTTTTCATGAACCTATGTGCAAGGCTGATGCATTTATTAACTTTGCACCTTCGGTAGCTTGTGCATTTAATGGATTTATGCAGGGCAAGGCATTCGCTGAGGCTTAGGTGTTTGAACGGAGATGAGGGGATCTTTAGGTTGTGCATGGCAGTATTTGAAATGGGCACAATTCTAAAACCAAAACGTTCAATTATTTCAGAGTGAAGAATTTGGGGGAATGCAAAAAAGCCTTTAACTGGGGTGCAGCAAACAAAGCTTGGGAACCTCTTTATATAAAAAAAAGCCAAGCTTGTAAATCTGGATTTTAGCATGATTAATGAAATATAATTTGGGCCAATATTGCCATAACTTGTGCAAGGCTTTGCATGTTTCTTTTCCCCTCCCCTTTTTTAAAAAAAATCCATTTGGCTTATCTGCTTTTGGAGTCTAGGAAGTGGTGTTCTGGCCACCCAGACAGAGGCGGGGATTGCTAATATTAACCAAGAACAATAGCGAAAGCAAACTGACTACGATGAGGATTACAGAATATAATGGAGGCATCCAGAAATAATGCTAATACAGGAGAAGCAACAGGAAGCACCAGTACACTCAGCATTGCTGAGCTTCCAGACACACACCAGAACTTCGTGTAATGGCAAATTCAGCATATTATATATTTGCAGGATGCTAATTATTCCAGCAAGCCTGCCAGATCAGACTTCAACTTGGTTTATGGGATATTGTGTGCAGTTTGGATAGCGGTGCTTTTGCCTTTCATCATTTGGCAATGGAAGGACAGCTGCTGGAATACAGGGGTGCTGGCCTTCAGCTGCCAGTTTGACCACTGATATTTAAAGGAAAGGTGCCAGCAGCTGTTTATACTGTCAATTTGTTTTACGTCACAATTTAATGTGGCAGTTGAGCGCTTGCCTTGTTTCGAAGCCAGAGGTTATTAATTTAGCTCATGTTGGTGAAACCAGTTCTTCCATGCTGTATCTCGTCTCTTCCTCTTTGAAGCTGCTTGTGGTATATTGGAGCCATGCCACTTGCGAAATGCTGGGCTAAGTTCTAATGAGTCAAAGTATCTAACAGTATCCAATAGAGCTGCTGTAGGGCTTCGAGAGGTTCATTTTTGAAGGCTAGAGTCCTTAAACCCTGCTAATTAACTTCTTCAATTCACTCAAGCTAATTACTGTTATTGAATGTCTGGAACTTGCTTGGGTGTGTTGGAATTTAATGAAGGGATTGACAAATACACTCCAATGAGCAAGTTAAATTCTAGCATGTGTTTGATAGAGGTGTTTAAAATCTTGAAGGGTTTGGGTAAAGTAAATAGAGATTGTTTCTAGTGGCTGTGTTTGGATAACCAAAGTGCAGGTTCACATTGATAGGCAAATTAGCCCCAGGTGATTTTTTGAGTGGAAAATTTTTATTTTGCAAAAACAAAAGGATTTACAATGTCAGGATTTACAATGTGAAGCTTGATTAGTGGAAACAGATTCAATGATCTCCATCAAAAGGTGGATAAATACTTGGAGAAAAGAAATAGTGTTGTGGGGGGGTGGTCAATGGACCTAACTTGAATTGAGAGAACTGACATAAATCTGATAGACCAAATGGCTGTCTTCTGGTTCCTTGATTTTTGGTAGTGTTGCTTCACAGACCATCATGAAGATTCTGATCTTAAATCTTAGGAGGTATTTCATGTAGTTCCTGCAACCCATTGGAATATCTTGATACTGAAAATTGTGACTGATTCCTGAGCTGTCTTGAACTGGATAATCCTTTTCACTTTAGAACTGAAGTTAGGTAACATTCTGTGAACCTAGTTCCCCTTGTGCAACTCCCTAAATTCAACAGTTTATTATTAGTAATTTCATTTTAGGTTAATTGGGCAACCTTGTGACCGCTAGGATTTTTTTCTTTAAGGTATTTAAAGTGGGTCAAGCACTTAAACATGGGGAAGTGCTGTTGAGTCTGATGTATTGATAAGGTGATAAAAATAACTGAGTGCTGGAAGAACATCGTAAATTCATCAGAAGAAGGATGTCGTATGGATACCTCTGATCTATCCAGCACTTTGTGTCCTTTGTATTGGAAAGTAAAATTTCTATTTACCATGTCATCCTTCAGAGCCCACCCCAGCCTTTTTCCCCACATTAGTTCATGAGGCAGTGATGTAGAAAGTTTAAGCAATATAAAATTCTAATAAACCAACCCATGTCCTTTTGCATAAATGGCAAAGAACAACTGGTAATGCTACTGGTACTCCATGCTGGAATAGGGAGTCTTGTTCACTTCAATTGTGGATAGAATCGTAGTTGAAAATTGTCTCAATTCCATGTTACTTTGGTTAATCCATTCCACTGAATAAAATGAGAATTATTTCAAATTAGCGATGTTTAATTACACTTTGTGGCTGGTGGTGTAACATTTTATTAGAAATGTTCCAAATAACTATTCTGAAGCTGTGTGGCAGTTGTGGGTGGGTGCAGTTTTAAATACAATTTATGGAAAGATTTGCTTTTATTGACCAAGTTCTACATAGAATTGGAATAACTTGCCTCTACATGGCAACAGTTTAAACAAGGCATGCAGTTTTC
Source organism: Pristis pectinata (assembly GCF_009764475.1). NCBI lineage: Eukaryota > Metazoa > Chordata > Chondrichthyes > Rhinopristiformes > Pristidae > Pristis > Pristis pectinata. Next base: position 88,048,500 of record NC_067407.1, on the reverse strand, counting down.
TTGAAGCTTGTGTCTGATTTTTGAGCAAGGATGGCTTAGTGATATCACTACATTGCCAAAGGATTGTATTTACTGGCACTTGTAGGTAGATCCATGGTTTAGGTGCCCAAGTAATTACAATGACAGAATGATTTTGTGCAGGATGTATTGGTTTGAATAAGTGCACTGTGTTTTGAGCTGTCCATTAATTCAGTGATGAGCATAGGTCAAGTCTGAGCATGGGAAAAATAAACGGCCTGCTGATATCTACCCATTACTGATAATCTGGCAGTGAATCATTGAGAAAATTTTAATGGTCTGTGAGTGTTTTAACATTGGTTACTAAAGTGTGACAGAGTAAGCTTGTCCATAGTAAAATATTAACGTGATTTTTATAATGACACCTTGTACATGCGCTACCTGGAAATGCAACTGGGAGCCTTCATTCAACCACATTTGGAATACATTTCTTTAGAAATAATTCCCATTCCTGCAAGATAATCCACCAGGGTGACCCAATATTTTTTTTAAATGCCCAAGTCCTCCCCAGAACACAGAATGTGGTTTGAAAGGGGTTGCTGGCATTCTTACCTTGGCCACATTGCTTGTTCTCCAAGTGAAGTCTAGAAAGTATGTAGTAACAGATGTCAGTTTAACATTTGGCAATTGGGGACCTGCAGCTGAGCCCAGTCACAACTGCATCCAATGCTTGTGTGCCTGCAAGCTTGAATTTTTCAGCACAGGTCACTCAATGAGTGAGCTTTTCGTTCCCTGCATCCCACCTTTCCATGTGCTACCCATTGGCTGGGACCCACAACTCTGCATTAGACATGGGGCTGCCTTATTCTAATGGACAGTATTGGTAATTATGACTTTCCACGTGCTATGAAAGCCATCATTCATTGATTAGAAAGTTTCAATGGTCCCTGACACGCCCTTACTGCCACCACCTTTCCCTGACCACTGTCGGAGGTTGAATCAAACTATTTGCAGCAACCCCGGTGTTGCATTTAGCACTGAAATGAACCGTTATCCAGGTGGACCACTTCCATGATGTTAGACAACCTCACCTTGCTTCGACTTGCCTCATGCCTTTGAACGAGCTGCTTTTAACCCCTCAGCTTGATTATTGCAATGTTCAGCAGCCTGGCCTTCCATAAGCTCGTGAAAACTTGTCCATTTCCTAAACTTGCACCAGAGGAATTTCTTCCCTACTACTCCACATACATTAGCTAAGGCAGAGCTTGAGTCTTTTCCAAAAAAAAACACCATTTTTCAATCCCTCAAGTGGTCTTGCTCTAACCACCAACCTTCACTTCTGGCCTCTTGCACACCTACTGTATTGGCTGTCATTATTGGCCATGCCTTTGACTGCCCAGACACCAACTGCTCTGGCTAAAGCTTCCTGCCTATGTTTGAAGTGCTCCCTCTTTGACTGTGCTGTTGGTTAGCTGCCTTAATCATCTTGGGTGGCTTGGTGTCAAACTTAGTTTGATATATCTCCAGTGAAGTGCCTTGGGATGTTTAATGGAGCTTTTTTAATACAACTTATCTGTGGTATTTAATTCTATTACTTTGGATTGAGACTCTGCTAATGCTTGATCACTATGTTTAGTGATGCCTGGCTTCGTCCATGCCCATTACTGGTGTAAACGAACTTGGTTTTAAAGATGAGGGCGTATTAAGTTCCTTGCTTTTTGGGTTTAATTGATGCAAGTTTGTTGACGCCACACTTGAAAGCAAACCTCCCAACTGCTTCCGTACTTAATCAGATTTTTGGTGACATTAGCTAATGCAGTGATCCTTTCACCTGACAAGTGATTTTTTTGAGACTGAAGGTTGAGTCTTTTAAATTGAGGTGAGAGGTATTTGTCTGGGCTTGCCTGGTTTTGTTCAAGTTAAAGACTTTTCCCACAGCTGTCACTGAGTGAAACTAAAGATTCACTGGGCTTTCGATATGACACACATAATTGGATCTCAATCCAAAAATATTGTTTATCACGCCTTGTTTTCAATTATTTAGGGACTGTAGAGATTGTGGCTTTGTTTATTTTGCTATAATTGTCTGTATTCTTTCTAATAAGCTGGCTGTGTTTCTCTAAAAGTCGTTGACCTAAATAGCTCCTTGCAAAACCTGAGAATCAAATAACGAAGTTTTCAACCTGTGGATTTAAGATGAGCAAAATAACTGGTTACTGTATAAATTGTTTTATCGCCAGAATTTGAGTTTAGTAAAGCTCTGCTGATAAAATTCCAATGGGATAGTATGTGTAAATGTGACGAATAGGTGTGTTTTGTCCCAGGATGGTTTTTAGCACCAGCTTTTGTTGTGCAGACAGGAAAATGTTCCTTTCTTCTGCTGGGAATCATAAGATCTGCCCTTCGATACTTGATACTTGTGGGAGCAGTGATGGCCTGAGAAAGACAAAGCTATCTGAAAGGGGTGCTGAAATGAAGAAAACCCATGAGATTGCATTGCTGGGTTTAACTCTTCCACCTCAGAACAATCTTCGCTTACAAACAGCAAGGAGTAAAAAAGCATTCTTGACATCCATTGTGCCAGAGGAACAGAATTGACAGCTGCTTTAGGTTTAAATCTTCTAAACATGAAACTTTTTTTGGGACTAGAAAAATAGGTGGAAATGAAAGGTAAAATTAATGGGCTTGGGGGTGGGGAATTGTAATTGTATCTGTCCTTTGCATTTCTGATTGTAAAGGAGATGAGAACCTTTTCATTTAAAGATATGAATGAAATTTATATTCTGCCCACTTAACTGGGGGGGGGGCATTGTTGGGGGAAGGTTATATGCTAGATTCTCAATATTTTAGTATGTTTGCAAGGCTTGCTAAAGTACTACAAAGGGTAGTGCAAGTATTCAAATTGGTTTCTTTCAAAAAAAAGTGTTGCATTTGCTTCCTGATTTTTTTAAACGCATTCTGTTTTTGTCTTGCAGAGGTCCTACACTTTGATTGTGGAAGCTTGTGACTACAATAATGACACCAGTAAGTTCATCAACTCGGGTTACAGATTTATGCACAGTATAATTAGAAATGGCATACTCAGTGGTGTGTGTTACATAATGTCATTTTAACTTAACCAGGAAGACTGTTTGGAAATGTAGAGGATGTAGGTAGTTCCAGTTCTCTCTGTTTAGAGGCTTGGTTTGTGGTATCATCTGTAACCTAACGGATATTTGATCTGGAGAAATGATTCTCCCTTCTCCTGCAACCAAGTAAAATCTCAGTTTAATTCTTTTTGTGGTCTTTAATGCATCATTAACCTAAATGACAGTCTAGTTGTCATTTTCTTTCCCTTTAAGCTTAGCCCTTCCCATGAGATTGCTGACAGGTGGGTTGGGGGGAGGGGAAGTAGGGAGTACATGCCTTACTTGGAAATAAAAATGTTTTTATACAGCTGATGGGTAATGGCAGGTGTTAAGGTCATGCTGGCCTCTGCAGCCTTGACCAGGAGTAATATGCACAACTGCATATCATAAACCTGTAATGCATGTGAAGCTTGCATTCACTCAAGTTAGTGCTGAATTTTCAACTATCTGCATTAACGCTTGACCCTAGTTTAGGATTTCCTGGATTTTCTGAAACGTTATTTTTATTTTAAATACTTTAGAAATCAGGATAAGTAACTTACCTGTTTCAGGTAAAAGGGAAACTTGAATTGTAAACCTTTCTCAACCACAGATTGTTGAGCTGTTGCCAAGTTTTTAAACACTCGGGTCCCCTGTGAGATTTGTTATTTGGGTGACGGGTTTTGGATGATACTGGGGAAGACAGTTTTTTGCTATTCAGTCACAATCAAGCCTTGGAATTAATTGTTCCTGGGATGCATCATCCATTCATTGGAGATGTAGTAGCTTTTGCTTATCCTATACCAGCCTTCTGCTTGCTGGCCAGTTGAGTATGGGCTCAATTTTAAAATCCTTGTATTTGTTTTCAAATTCACCCATAGCCTCTCCCTGTGCTCCTGAGGTATCCAGCCCCTTAACTCGCCCTTATCCTGGCCTCTTGAGGATCCCTGATTTTAATCACTCTTTTAAATGATGGCTGTACCTATACCTGTCTGGCCCTAAAGTCTCTCTTAAGGCTTTCTATCTTTGCTTGTTTAAAATCTAGCTTTTTTTTATATAGAAAGAAGTGCCCTAATATCGCCCTAGTATCACAATTTACCTAATCTTCCTGTGAAGTTCCTTGAACATTTTACTGCTTAAAGCACTAAACACAAGTTGATGTGTAATTATTATGAGGCAAAGTCTGAAAACTGGTGCAAGGTTGGGAGAGGTAAAGACTATTCTGATGTACTGGCATTTGACCTAAAAGGTTGTACCTTTTGCACTTGAGCAAAGCACTTTTAATCTCATCTTCAGGTTTGTATTATGCAGTTACACAAATTAAGCTGGTTCAATATCAGGGCAACTTTAATATTTCTAGATCCTTGATTGAAATTTTTTTTACTTCGGTAGCCTGAACTTTGTGAACTTGAGCATGGTTTAGGCTGACTCTTTTAAGGAAGTGCTACAATGACAGAGGTTCTGTTTGATTGATAAGACATTGAACTGAGGCCACTCCTGCCTCCTAAGGTGGATGTAAAAGATCTGTGGCACTATTTGGATGAGCAGGGAGTTTTGGCCAGGTTCTCTGACAACTACACCTCCCGGTCAGTTTCACATAATGGGCCATCTGGTCATTTGTGGGAGCTTGCTGTATGCAAACTGGCTGCCCTGTTTCCTGCATTACATCAGTAATCACATCCTGAGACCTCCCGAAGATGCAAAGTAAATGTTAGCTTTTCCATTACCTCGGCCATGGAGTTGGTGTTCGGCCCAGGGGGTTATGTTTTGGTGCTAGCAAAGTAGGGGCATTAATGAAAACTAGTTGACAGTTGGCTGCAAAGAGGAAGCAGTGGAAGTATTATTGTTCTATTACCGCGCTGCTTTCTGTCTAACACTAATGAGATTAAGACCCGTAAGGCATTTCTATAACATTTTTCACATATTGAAGATGTACATTTTAACAAAGGAATGGTCTGGTGCTGCACCTTGCTTGTGACTCAGTTAAATGTGTTGATATTCTTCTGATATTTCCCGTTAACTAGAGCTTTCGGTGTATCTATGCGTGGCTGTCATGTTCTGGATTTATTGCAGTGTGTTCAGAATTAACTTGCAGGAAATCTGTTATTTAACCTCCTAGTTCCTTATTTCAACAGCTGTATGTTTGAGTTGAGTATAGTAGAATTTACGATTACAATACCTTGGGCTAGTTAAAGTCCCTTGTTACATTTTTAAATAGGTGGGTAAAAAGTGTGATCAGGAAATAACTTCCTCAGTGCACCCTTTAACAATTTGGTTACTATGACTGATATACCTGGTTTTACTTTCAAAAGGAAACTTGCTGTTTATTTTGTGGCCCTTGATACTGTAGGAAACAAAGAATTGATATTCTTTGAATGTGGCTTGCCTGGGTGATCCTGTAGATTTTAATCTGTTTTGATGGTTGGCTTTGGTGTATCAGTTATCAAAAATAGCTTTAACACTGTACTGTGGCAATGTAGTGAATATAATACAAATGAGTAACCTTTGAAAATCTTTTGTAGTTCGTCTGAGGAAGGTGTAGGAAGAATCTGAGTTGTGAATGTAACTGGAGCTAATGATTATTTGCAATCACAAGATAAAATTGTCCCTGTTATTAAAATTGTCCTAATCCATCAAGCTGCCTGAGAAAGGAAATTAGGCTTGTAACAGTTTGACACGGTCATCTTACTTGGTTTCAGTTGAATTGGGCTGGCTTGCTTTATTGTGGGTCACAAGTTTATTTAATGCAATAGTGATAGTCTCCACTGACTGGAAATTCTGGTTCTGCTTCCATATTCTTTGTGGAATATTCCTGGTTAGCTTGCATAATGGCTAACAAAAATATAGAGTAGTACATTGCATTTGCTTCATTAGTTTATTACAGTAAACTGTTCCATTACCAAAGTTTTTAATTTTAAACGTCATCAAAAACCAGTTGTTCATTGCTTGGCTCTTTTACATAATCTAGAAACATGATTAATGGTTGTTTATTCTTTGTATTTTTTTAATATCCAGAGATTGGATTGGCTGTTAACATGTATGTGTATGCTGAGATATTATGAATGTTTCATGACAAATCTTCACTTTCTAACCAAGTGTTACCGGCATCAGGTTTAAGGGAAGCGTTAAATTGGGCAGTTGTTAGACTCGAAAGGCACCGTGAAATGCCACAGAAGTCTACGATGTGCCAGACAGATGTGAAATATTATTTCGCCGGCATAATTTAAAGGGATGCAGTTTCAAGGTTGTTTTTGAAGCTTGAAATGACGGCTAATAATAGATAACATCCAAGAGCTGGTGTAGAATACAAATTCTGATCACAGTGTGAAAGCTTTTCTAAAGAGTAAGTCTGCAGGAGCGGTGTAATTTCAAGTGTTCACAGATATGTTATTACTGCTGATCCACAACAGGGTAGAGTCTTCATTCAGTATATTTTCCTATCATCTGTTGTGAGTAAACTTGGCCAATCCTAAAATGAGATCATTTTAAAATCAGAATGTCCAACATCAGCTTTCCTGATTGGTATTAGTTTATTATTGTCACTTGTACTGAGGTACAGTGAAAAGCTTGTCTTATGAAGAACAGGTTGTGTGCTGAAATTTGAATTGGCTGAAAGGATCATTAAGTGAATATTTATAAACATACTCGTGGAAGAACGTGAAGGTTGCTCAGTTGATTCAGTGGCTGTGATAGTTATTCTGCTTAGTACAGTGCTGAAGTGGCCATTTGGCCCCTCCAGTGCATAATGGCTTTGGCAACTTGGATGGCAACAGCCCTTGTTCCACCATTGGGTAACCTTTAGCAATATTGCCTGAGAATTGAAGTTTAAAGAAATATTGCAGCTAAGCAACTGCTTTAAATTTGTACGTGGTAGTGATTTTTCTTTTTTTTTGTTTTGAACACAGGTCCAGGAGACACAATAGAGAAGGCAGTCTACTCTGGGATGATCAACCCCAGCCATCAGTGGCAAACTTTAAGACACAATGGTGCTGTGGCTCACTTTGAATACCAGATTAGAGTGATGTGTGATGAATATTACTACGGCTTTGGATGTAACAAGTTTTGCAGACCAAGGGATGATTTTTTTGGACACTATACCTGTGATCACAATGGCAACAAGACCTGCTTAGAGGGCTGGATGGGAAGTGATTGCAATAAAGGTTTGTGGTGGGAATTTACTAGTATGATGCAAAGCAATGATTTGCCCAAGAAAAAATTGATAGTGTAATTTTATGGGTTTTTTGAACTTCCAAGTGATAGATTTGCATCCAGGATGGTAGTATTGGAAAGAAAATCTGTATTGACCTTCTTTATAAATGTCACAAGAATTTGATGTAGCCTAGAAATTGGGATACTGCAACCCCCACTTTAAAGTCCTTCAAATTATAGACCAATTGTTGAATTGATATCTTTTGATATCCAAGCATTGGCTATGAAATAGTCAGTTCAATATAATCTTGTCATTGAATGTATGCTGTTCATGTTTTGGTGCTCCATTATCAGAGAGTTCCTAAATGTAAATTCTAATTTAGGGGCAGTATACTTGGTTTTAGATTAAAATGCTGGCAGGGTTAAACTACGTGTTGTAAGATCCAGAAGCAAAGTATTGCACATGGTGGATAAACTGAAATAAAACTCAAAATGAAGCACTCAGAGTTGGGCAGCATCTGTAGAAAGAGGCACAGAGTTAGCATTTCAGGTCCACGATCTTCCATCAAAACTGAAGAAGGGATATTGAAGAACTGAAATGTTAGTTCTGTCTCCACAAATGCTCCCTGATCAATTGAATCTCATACAATCTTATCCATTTGATTTTTGAGCTAACCAAATATACTGGTTACATGATAATACTTTGTTCTTTTCCAGCTATCTGCCGTCAGGGCTGCAGCCCTGAACATGGTTCTTGTAAAACACCCGGGGATTGCAGGTAAGCACATTTGTCCCTCTGAACATCTTAAACATGAGTCAATGGATGTAATTAGTAACATATTAAATACCCAAAGCTGTAGTATGTAAGTACTAACCCAAGAGAAATGTATGTGTGTCCAGCATTACAACTTATGAAAAGGGTTTGTTCTGAACAAAGAGCTTCTGCAGGGTTTAGGATAAATTGATCTCAACTCTTGTACCTGCTTCCCCAAACACTATAGCATTTTGAGCATTAGGAGGTAAGCTTCAGGTTCTCGAATTTTCTGTTGAAGCACCATATTAAAATCTGTGCTAATACATCAGTACTGAAATGCTAAGAATGTTCTTTATTGTCACAGTGCTTATCAGCTTGACTTGGTAGAAATAAATATGGCCTCTTAGTCAAGGCTGTGGGTTCAACCCCACTCCAGGTTTTAAGCATATATCTAGGTTGTCATTATTCTGCATCTTTTCTGGAAGAGGATTAGTGTATCCCAGACCAATATCTGTCCTCCAACTAATACAAAATTTACATTCTTTGCAAGGTTATACTTTAAGTAAATCGGCAGCTGTTTCAGTTTGTTAAGTAATCAGTACTGCTTCAAAAGCAATCCATTAGTGGGAAGTTTTGGAACATCCTCCCATAGTAAAGTTCTTTCAAAAGAAAATTGGTGAAACAGATTTACTTGAAAATGTAAGAATATGTACGAGTCCAAAAAAAAATTGGCACATCCTTCCAACTTCAAGAGCAGGATTAAAACATCTTTTGCCTGATTTTATTTAGCTTAGTCTAAGGGATCCCCCACTCACTTTAATGTTAAGTACGTGGTCATATTGTTTCATGTAATGTTTGTTTTGTGGGATTTTTAGGTGTGGAAGGCTATTGTCTGGTTTCAAGGTACCTGCACAAAGGTTATGAGGCAACGATTTTTCATTTGGACTTTGTTATAAAAGATCAAACTGGAAGCATTGCTTAACTCTAAATCGGTAATATAAACAGGCACAATATTTTCACTTTTAAAAAATGCAAAGGATTTAAATTTAAGAATGGTTTTGAACACATTGAGGTTGCAAATGCAGAAACAACAGTTTAAAAGATTCTTCTTCAAGTTGGGAGCTGTAATTGTGGGTTATGCCACAACTTTTGAAGTTGATTCTGTAGTGCTTATATTTGACATGGCATTAGTCACCAGTTGCTCTGAACCATAAGCCAGTTAAAGTTGGTTCCACCGCTGTCCCCACCCCCGCTTCTAATGCCTTTCGTTTCTTTCCCACCCTCCCACTATCCCTCCCCCTCCCCATCCAGTGCACGGAGAGCAAATACATGAGCAGAAGCATGGCATTCTTTAAAATGGGATTATCCTGATCTCTGCTACTGTCGGCACTTGAGTGTTGAGAGGTTAATGGCTGCATGGCATCTCGTTGGGAACTACTGAATGCAAAACTTTGAATGCTATTTTTTGATTTTGTTGTAATAGATTATTATTTGCCAAATTAACAGTGGAGTTGCAGATTAAGTTGAAGTGTAGAAATGTGATCTTTAAAAGATTCCATTTAGTGGAAGTATACTGCTGTGTTAAAAGACAAGGGAGCTGGAGAGGAGGGAAGCTGCTGTTGGTGGGGGAGGGGTGAAGAAAAGAAGGAACAGGATGAAAGTGTCATTTACCATTCCAAAAAGCATAATATATGGCTGTCCAAATTGCAATATCCATTTCTGGGTTTAATTTTTCTTTGGCACAATATTAAGAATAAGACCCATCTTTCTTGATGTGAAAACACAGCTTATTGTATGGCCATCAACTAGATCAGCTAGATAGTTTTGTCTAAATTAAATCCTTGAAATGGACTATTAATTTTTTTTTTGCTAATTGCAGCCTTTATCAAATCAGAATAGTTGATGAAACTGATGATAGCGTAGCAGTTAGTGCGATGCTATTACGGCGCCAGCGATTTGGGGTTCGATTCCCGTTGCTGTCTGTAAGGAGTTTGTACGTTCTCCCATGTCTGCGTTGGTTTCCTCTGGGTGCTCTGGTTTCCTCCCACATTCCAAAAACGTACGGGTGGGTTAATTTGGGTTTTAAAATGGGCGGTGCGGACTCATTGGGCCAGAAGGGCCTGTTACCACGCTGTAAATAAATAAAATAAAAATAAAAGATTTTGAGATCTGTATCAGGAAAGGCTGACATCGATTTGTGCTGCTGTCATCAGAATAAACATGCCTAGCAGGGTTTGCTGGAATCATGCAAGCTTTGTTTCTAGGTTCTAAGCTGCCTTAACCAGCTCACCTCCCACTCATTGTCTGGACATGCACTGGTGATTATTTACTTAAGGTGCAACTTTCCCACAGTTAGTTTGCATGGCTGTGCAGCTCTAGACCGAACATTTGTATCATTTACAATGGGTTCACCACTTGATTCCACAGCTGGCTGACCTCCTGTCTGAGGGTTAGGAGGAGTGAAGACACTTGGAGAAATCTAGGCCTCGCCTTCGATAATTTTTGGATTACAGAAGTCTGCAATACTTGTCCTGAAATGTCTTTTATTTTTTTATATTTTGCTGCATCTGATGTTTGCACTAGTATTCTAATACTGATCTAGCTGGATACTTGGAAGGTTTGCAAAGTTGACTTTCTGGTTCCATTTTAATGCAATTATTGGCGAAGCTGCTGGAAAAAAAATGGTTAGTTTGCGCTTGAGCAGTTTACTGTCTCTGCTGTGCTAACTACAGCTTGGACTCTGCTGGGTAGGCTCAAGGTTGCTCATCTGTGCAAATCTAATGGATATGTTAAAGAATTTCCCATGAGAAAACTGAAGTATATATATTTATATAAAAAAAAATGCAAGACAACCCTTCGTGGAATGACTGGTTTTGGATTAATAGCTAAAATGATGGATTATTTTTCTTTCTACACAATATTTTCAATGGCTTGATTTTAATTTGTTGAGACTTTAAAATAGTTTCTGAATTGAAAAGATTAAACTTAAAGCAGTGACCATTTCTAGCAGTCCTCCAGTCCCATTTTATAAATTTGCATGTATTGAAGCAGTGCAGTTATTCTTAGATTTTACTGGGCATTAATCTTCATTTGGAACTATTCAAGTTATCCAAAATGAAGTTCTAACAAAAATATTTGAATTCATTTGCAAAATGGAAAAATAAATTTTGGAAGTGTAAAGATTTAGTTGCCTACAGCTCATTTCAAGGCACAACTTGCATACTTGATTTTTGTTTTGCAGAAATTTGCTACTGATAGTTAACAATGGGTTTTCTCCCAATTAGCTATTTGGAATTTCAGGACATCAAAATTGACTTGTGTGGAAAGGTTTATTCTTTTAGAATTTATTAACTGCCTCGGGTTAGTTGCACCCTCATCACTTAGTTCCTGAATCCATTGTCGATTCACCGGTTCACTGTTTACAGCTTTCTTTGCATTAGTTTATAAAGTACCAGAGAGTTGCCAGAAGTCCCGGTAAAAGTCTGACACTAGTAACTTTTTAAAAGAAAATTCATTTATTGTTTACCTCCCACATCTCCCATCTGTTTTTAACCATCGAGATTTGTAAAAGTGAACTTTGTATCCAGATGTTCAGCTGTAGTTGTACAAAGTTCTGTTTTGTAGCTACTTAAAATATTTTCTCCGCCCCTCCCCCAGAATCCTGTTACACTGGGAAAAGAATAGGGAGGGAATGTAAGAGTATGGGAAAATAGACCAGTGCAATGAAAGACAGCTACCAAAATACAACAGACTGATCGCTTAACCTTTACTGTTGGACAGGTCATAGTTGGAAGTAAATTGCATTCCAGCATTCATTTTGGGGATCACAAGAAGTGGCTTAGCTCTGTTAGTATCTTTCTGAGCAATAAGCCAGTGTTCTGCACGCCATTAAGAGATTTTGGTTTTCATCTGGCCCGCCAGTTCAGCATGTGTTTTTAAATGAAAACTAAGATGTTATGTTGGAGTGATAAATGATGTCATTCTGTACAGTGCGTCTTGTGATGCAGGGTAGAAACCGAATGTGATGCTGCCCGAGGAAGGATTTGACGCACACCCTCTCTGACTCGGTTGCGCTGGGTCTGAAAATAAGATGATATTGTATTTGGTGGAACCATGCTGTGTCCCTCTGAACAGTTACTCTTTTGTGTGAAAGTTGGCTTCAAACCTTGGAAAGTCTGCTTAATGTTTATTTATAAGTAACAAGAGCATCAATACACAAAGCAAAAAGGAATACCTTTCTAGAAGCGCCATTCTTTAGAAAAGTTATTTTGCAATTGTAATTTTTAAAAACACAAAGCTAACATTTTGTATGTTTACAGGTGCCAATATGGCTGGCAAGGAGTATACTGTGATAAATGCATTCCTCACCCTGGATGTGTCCATGGTACCTGCATCGAACCATGGCAGTGTCTCTGTGAAACCAACTGGGGTGGTCAGCTCTGTAACAAAGGTAAACTAAGCTCTATAGATACGTTGGTGAGTTGCTAATGTTCTGAAATGCAGATGGGATGCTTTGGTGTATTAAATGTGTCACAAGTGTGCATTCATAAAACTTGAAACATTTGAAAAAGTTTGCTTTGCAACAATAATTAAGACATAAGATTTTACTTTACCAGTAGTATAAACATTATTTGTGTAATTACCAGTCATTTATAAATGCACAATCCTTAAAGCACAAAAGCAGTTAGCAAATGACTGAAAATGAGAGGTTAACACTTTGAATTCTGACACCATGACCTAAGCTGATCTCTTTGTATAACTAAACTTGTGTACTTTTATAATTGGTATTTCTAGCATCTTAAGTTTCCGTGCTTATTCGGCATTTAACCAGATGTGTTCTCACCTGCACTGAATTTCCAGATTTGAACTACTGTGGGACTCGCCAGCCTTGCTTGAACGGCGGCACCTGTAGCAACACTGGGCCAGACAAATACCAGTGTACGTGCTCCGATGGATATTCAGGGCAAAACTGTGAAATAGGTGAGAATCATCAAGTGCCCACTGGCTGGCAACAGGCAGCATTTGGCACTCACACCACTACTTTTTCCTTGAATACCTGCTTCAAGGAGTTCATTCTAGCCCACCACCCCATTCTCCAGTTTAATTTAAACTATCAGTGTATATTTAGATGAAAATTAGGAGGGGATATCATTGAGGTATATAAAATTGAGGAGTCTAGACAGGGTAGACTGCAGGAAATTTTTCCCTGTATCAGAGGTGGATAAAACCAGAGGACGTGGGTTTTAGGGTAAGGGGGAAGAGGTTCAGAGGGGCACCTTTTTCCACCCAGAGAGTGGTGTGTATCTAGAAGTAGTTGAAGCTGGGTTGCTGACAGCATTTAAGTGTCTAGGTGAGCAATTGAATCACTTGAGTATAGAGGACTAAGGACCAAATGCTGGGCAATGGGATTAATACGAAAGGATGCCCACTGGTGGTCGTGGAGAAGATGGGCTGAATGGCCTGTTTCAGTGCTGTATGATTTTGATTTCTTTCTTTGAGGAAGTATGACTTGGGTATCTGAATCTCAAAATGGTTACAGTACAAATGACATTCAACCCATCGAGCATGTGCCAGCTCTGCAAGAGAAATTGAGCTGGTCCTTCCCCATAGCCTTGCAGAACTTCTCAAGTACTTGTTCAGTTTGGAACACTACAGTTGAATCTTCCTGTACACTCCCCAAACCTTGCTTTCTGAGTCCTAATTGCTCAATGTTTAAACTAAAACATCCTTATCACTTTTGGTTCTTATGCCAGTCACTTTCATTTCTATCCTCTTCATTCTGATAGGACAGTTATTCTGTCTACTCTACCCAGACCCTTCTAAATTTTAAATACCTCCATCAGGTCCTCCAATCTATTCCATTTAAGAGAGAAAAACACCAGCTTTCTAACTTCTAAACATAGCTAACATTCCTTGTCCCTATAATTTAAGTTTCTTCTCTACCCCTTCTAAAGCCCTGCATCTTCCCTAAAATAGGGCACCAAGGACCGGACACAGTGTGGAGTGTTTTATCAAAGTTCACCTTGATTTCCTCATTTATAAATCTCCAGATGAAGTGTGCATGTTTAACCACTTTCTCAACCACACGCATTTTATTTGAAACCATGAATGCTCCAGAATAAATGAGCCTGCTGAGCTTGATGTTGACATTGAGGATGTTCACCTCCAAAGCCAGTTGGTTAGTAGGGAGAGGAAAAAATCTGAGTCCAGTTTGCATTTGCCTTCTGCTCTTTCCTGCTCTGGGTGTCGTTAGAGCCAGGGCAAGCTGAACTGGAGTTGTTTTGAGGGGGATTTGTGGGGTGAATGTTTGGACAGCGGGCACTGTCTGGAAGTTGTCACTGACCTTGTCACCTTTTTGGTTATTGAAGAGTCTTGTGAAAGGCAGGTTAGTTGATCTGTTGAGTGGTCTGTAGGAATGTAAAAGCAGGAGAAAGCCTTTGACCCTCTGCCTGCTTTGCCATTGGATAGTCACTGATCTTTTATCCTTTTATTTTGCCTTCACTTTCCTGTACTAACCCCTATCTCTTGATTCCCTTTAATATCCAAAAATCTATCCATCTGGTTCAATTTGCTGTCTATAGTAGATGACTTATTCATAGCTGGGGTTATGGTCACATTCCAGCAAGCGCACCAGTAGAGTTCAGCCTTGCAGCTCCAGCAACTCTGGTTCAATGCTGACCTCTGTCTGTGGGAAGTTTGCACGTTCTCCCTGTCATTGCATTGGTTTCCTTCCATGTCCCAAAGACTTTCAGGTTAGTAGGTCAATTGGCCACAATAAATTGTTCCTACTCTATAGATGAGTGGTAGAATCTGCAGTGGAGTTAACTGGTGCTGCCTCCTATAGTTGTTTAACTCACCAACACAGTTAATTAAACCTATTAGAGACTGCTTGTGAAACCATATTCAAGGGAAGAATCAAGGATGGTTGGGGTGGGCAGAGGGAGCGGAAGAGAGGAAGGTCATTGTCAAAAGGGAAAAAAAATTGAGGGGGGGGGTGGGTGGAGGAGACATCTTGACAAAGTACTTGTAGTCCAGAAATGACCAGGCATGGAAGGAAAAGAATTATTTCTTGCTTAGAATTTGTTTGATGTGCAAGACTGTTTACTTCCAATTCCTACTCCTGCCTTTCCAAAAACTTTTGAGGAAAATGCTCAAATAAACATTGTGTGAAAGACTGGCTAGCTTATTAAATGCATTTGTTTGTCAGCCTTTTAGATCTACAGTTTGTGTAGATTTTATTATTTTATAATACAGCAAATCTTTAATTGCTGTATTATTTGATTTCTAAGAAATTTAATGTCTTGTGGCAGTCCAATAAGCTGGAGTACAAAGATGAACCCATTCCACAAAGTTGGTTGCAAAGTTTGATGCATTTGGTTCCTTAAAGATTTTAACTCTGCAGATGCAGTTAGTTTGATAAAGGAAAATGCAGTTTACTGGAAGTTTAAGCAAGTACGTGGTACTTTGAGAGCTGGTGGTCTTTGTTCTGACTTGAGTCAGCAGTACTTCATGATACGTTGATCAGGTTGGCTTAGAGTAAGTGATTTTAAATTATGGAATGTTGATGAAATTGTTGATGAAATGAACATTCAAAAAGCTGCCTGTTTACAAACTCAGATTACAAAAAGGAGAGCTTAAGACAGTTCGGAATCAGATTGACATGCAAATTTAATGAATTAAAATGTAATACTGATTGCATTTTCTTTGCACTTTAGCTGAGCATGCCTGCATCTCCGATCCCTGTCATCATGGAGGAACTTGTTCAGAAACCACATCGGGTTTCGAATGCCTGTGTCCCCCTGGGTGGAGAGGCCCCACTTGTACTATTGGTGGGTATCGTGATGTTTCTTGCATCAATAGATTCAAGAGGTGATGAGGCAGGCAGATCCTCTTATCAAGTTGAGTTTTAATTGAGTATGAATGTTTGTGCTGACATTAAATTAATTGAAAGTAAAGGTTTTTGGCTGTCTTAAGATTTGCGTCAAAATTCAGTGTGATTGTAAAAATTTTCTTTGCCTTTTTCTGTTTGTATAGACATTGATGACTGTGCTCCAAACCCCTGTGCCCATGGTGGCACATGCCAAGATATGATAGATGGCTTCAAATGTGTTTGCCCACAACAGTGGACTGGCAAAACGTGTCAGTTAGGTAAATGTAGTTTATGCTAATACAGTGAGTTCTGGTACTAAACTCATTTTAACCTAGTGCAACTATTTGTTCCTTTATAATGCTTTCTTTGTCATCTTGGGCTTTTCTACCGTGGGCGTGAAAATTGCTTCTCCTACATGGTGGGGTGGGGGTGTGGAGGGAAATAGAACACCCAAATGGAAAGCCTGCACCAGTATTTGTTCCTGTGGGAAAGATACCACACCTTTCTCGGTCATGTGAACTCTCACAAACCAGGAGTCTTACAGCTGGATTTAGAATGGGGATGATCTCATAAAGAATGGGCTGGCTGCATTCCTTCTGCAATCCTTTAATCTGCCTGACTACAACAGGGGCAAGCAGAGTCCCACTGGACTTGGAAATGCCTGATTAACTCCTTTTATTGTTTAATCCTGCTTTTCTTACTATTAATTAGTAACTGGGGCCATCAGTGAATCTGTCCAAACTGCACCTTTGATTTTCAGACAGGTGAACTGCACTTCCTTACAAGTTGCTTTCTCCCCTTCATTGCTGCCAGAGGCAGAAGTGGAGTGACTCTGTTTTCCCCTAGATTGCTTACCAGTGAACAAGTAAAAGTGCACGTTCTCTTGCAAAGTGAAAAGGTGGTGGCTTTCACGAAGCCACTCCATGCTACCATTGAGAACCTGCCTGTTTTAAATTGGGAGTGGGAGGCAGTAGCAAGAAACTTTTGATTACAATATGCTCATGCTCTGCTTTGCTTATGAGAATGAACCCTTGTCTGTTTGGAGCTATCTTTGTCTTGATTTTATTTAAAATAAAAATTCCTTTCTTTATCCCAGATGCCAATGAATGCGAGGGAAAGCCATGTGTAAATGCTGACTCTTGCCGAAATCTAATTGGTGACTACTACTGCAACTGTATGCCTGGGTGGTCAGGCAAAAATTGTGAATTAGGTTGGTATTATTTGTGGAGAAACTAGGAAAAAGAGAGGTTGCCTTTTTAGCGTTGGACTTCAACTGTTTGCAAAGCTCAAAACTGCCCTCTGCTTGTTCAACTACAGATAAATTACTGGGAAGGGAGACATCTGCAGACAAATTTTCAGAGGGAGTTGACCTGCAATCATGAAAGTAATTGAATTTCATCTGGGTCATAATTTGGCTACCTCCTGAATATGAGTGACGTCAAGCTGAAGTTTTAGTAACTGTTGGTGGGGGTCCCATAAGTTGCACTGAACAAAATCAAGCAGAAAATATTATTAAATACAAAAGTCTTGATAGTTTCTATTCTATAAACTTTGTTATTTGTCCCTTATGGTTTCAATTGTGCATTACAGATATCAATGACTGTCACGAGCAGTGCCAAAATGGGGGAATTTGCAAGGTGGGTCTGGCTTTCATTTGCAATGTTTCGAAGAGATTAGATTCATTCAAATGATAAAACTGGTACATTTTAACTAAAATCTATTGAAACAGTTTGAGTGCAGCCAAAATCTGCACTTTTTAATATTTGCTAAGGTACCATCTTACACCTTAAGAGTTTAAGCTTTGCAAAGGTGACAAACTTCTACATATTTTGTGGTACAATATGATGGAAAACTCAATGTATCAATTCAGTCTCTGCTGAATAATTACTTAAAGCTATATCTTAAAATTAATTTGATCCCATCTCAACTGACTTTTTCCCCCCCCCCCCCCCCCCCACACCTACTCTTTCAGGATTTAGTTAATGACTATCGCTGTACCTGTTTGCCGGGCTATGCAGGAGATAACTGTGAGAAGGACATCAATGAATGTGAAAACAGCCCCTGCCTCAATGGAGGTTACTGTCAAGATGAAGTCAATGGATTCCAGTGCCTCTGCCCTGCTGGTTTCTCTGGAAACCTGTGTCAGGTGAGTACTTGATGTAAGGCATATTCTGGATAGCTGAGCTTCCATGGGAGATTGGTTTAAGGCTAGTCTTCATTTCCAAGTCTTTTAAAGCCGGTAATTGTATCAGAAATTTTTAAAACTTAATGCTATTTAAATTCCCTGTACAACTTTAAAAAAAAAACACCCTTTTCAAACCAACTTTCATTTCCGATTAACTTCATCCTTCGAACAATTTGTACTGTGAGCCCTGAGACCCAAGTGATGGATCTGATCTGTGACCACCCCCCACCTTCCTGTGGCAGCAATTCTAATGCAGTGGTTCTGAGTTGTAAGGATAACACCCAAGTCTTTGTGCTTCACCCCCCACCCCCTTTTTTCCACCAAGAGATCACTTGTTAGTAATCGGCAGCTCCGGCTAATTTTCCTACCCCCCCCCCCCCCCCCCCCCCCCCCCCACCAAACTGAGGTCTCTAAGGTTAATTACAATACCCAAGCTGCTGGCTGGGGATTAACTAGCTTGCTGTGCCCTGGGACCTTGAGATGATGCGACTGAGTTGCCTTCAGCTAAACTGGGGAGAACTGTTTTGACCATCATTTCCTTTTTTTTGAAACCTGGCAAATGAGGATATGGAAGCAGAGGGAGGTGCAAGGATGCAGTTCAAACCTTTGAGTGACTTTTGGGTGTACCCGGAAATAGTGTCAGTGGATCAGCAGTCAGTGTGCTCCAGAGTGTATTTTAAAAACTAGGTGTAGGCTTCCATCAGGGTTAAAGATGTGATAAATGTGCTGTTGTGAGTGATCCTGTTGGTCATATGCCTGCATAATATTCCCTCTTTGTCAAACTGTCTTCCCTTTGTATATGTTGCAGCTGGATGTTGATTATTGTGAACCCAACCCATGCCGGAATGGGGCACAGTGCTTTAATCTGGCCAACGATTACTTCTGCAGTTGCCCAGAAGACTACGAAGGGAAAAATTGTTCCCATCTGAAAGACCACTGTCGGACTACTCCCTGTGAAGGTATTTCCCATTTGCTTGCTCAAGCAACTTCCGTCATTATCTTGTGTTCAGGGGAGGGAGAGGCTGATGTCGAGAGAGTGAGATGCTAAACAGTTGCTCCGGTAACTGCCTTTTTTTGTATTGATTGCTTGTACTGCATCCTTGAGATTGGCATTGCACAACTGTAATGACTCGGTCATTATTGTTAACATAACAAGGGAAAAAAAAGCAATCTATGTTCTTTGAATTGAGGCCATTTTCAGGATGCTGTGGGAATCTTGAGTTTCCATTTCCATAGAAAGGACATTTATTTTCAATGGAGCAGGCGCTGGCTAACCATTAACAGGCTGTGTGTGTGTGTTCTGCCTAATAATTGTTCAGTGGCTTTTGCATTTTGTTCTGTGTGGATGTAGGGTGCTGGGTCAGACCTACCACAGTGCAGTAGTGGTTCAGAGGCTTGGATTTGATATGTTTTGCCACTTAGAAGAAAATACATGCACCAATTGTTTATACTTGTAGGGAAATGAGGTTTATATACAACCATTGCAATACATCTGTTGTATACGGCATGTATGTCTAAAACATTGTTCCTCGTACACTGCTCTGTCCTACCCATTGCCAAAAGGCAGCTTTTATTAATGAGGAACCACCTCACTCTCCAAGAAAATGAGGACTGTCCTTTCAAACTCAACAAATATTTTAAATTAGTGATTTAATTTGTATCTGGATGTCTCTGTTATCGTTTACATACGAATCCATTGACGTGGGTCTGAAAGGTCCATTAAGAAACTGTTTTGCTTCCTGTTCTTTCTCAGTTATCGACAGCTGTACAGTTGCGGTGGCCTCCAACAACACACCTGATGGGATACGTTACATTTCCTCGAATGTTTGTGGGCCTCATGGGAAGTGCAGGAGTCAAGCAGGGGGGAAGTTCACCTGTGATTGCAACGAGGGATTTACTGGCACTTATTGTCATGAAAGTAAGAATAGCATGCTTTGTACCCTTGCATCCACATTCCACTCCTGAACCAGCCTGCACTCTCCCTCCATCCCTTCTCCCCTTGCTCCACAGCCTCCCTCCCTCAAGCTCTGCATAAACCTTAAACTAAGCTGCAGCTTGGATATTTTTCCTTGACCATCAATGCTTTGATTTCCCCCCCATATGACCTTGTGGTGTCTGAATAATCAGCAAGCTGTCCCTGATTTTTGACACAGTTCAGTTGTGGGTAGACCACACTTGGAAACCAGTAGTTTTTAAACTTGAATCAATGTTCTGCTTTTAGTGTGTTTAAAGCTGAGATAAGTTTGACTTGGGCAATATTGAGACGATTTAATGATCTTGATATGCACTGTTACTGTGAGATCAGGAATTTTTCATAGTATTTGAAAGCAGCAGGAATTTGCTGCTCATTTAATATTGGCCTAAAATTTAAGACCTACACTTGATCTACAAATAGTGAGCATGGAATACCAATAGTTTTGCCTTTTGGGTAAACACATTTTGCTGCTTGATTATAGATATTAATGACTGTGAAAGCGATCCATGTAAAAATGGTGGGACATGCATTGATGGAGTCAACTTTTACCAGTGTATATGCCGTGAAGGATGGGAAGGTGTTCTATGCCAGTTCGGTAAGTAGTGCTTTCACCCAAATGTTTTACAATTCTTGAATATTGTGGCGAGATTTTATTTTGTTTGCAATCTGTTCAAAATATAATCCCCAAAGCAATTTAATTTTGTACACCTTCAGGTGTGGCTGTATTCTGAAGAATAGAGGGTTAGTAGGAACATTTATTGTGGGGGTTGTATTCTGAAGAATAGAAGGTTAGTGGGAACATTTATTGTGGGGGGAAATGTACCTTTGTATAAAAGATGTACAGAGGGGAAAATAAGTTTTCTATTGTGTTCGCTTGATGGGCATTATAATCATTTGTAGATTGCCTCTGCAGAGTGTCCTGAGGTTCTTAAAAGGAGCAGTTACCAAGTTGAGCATCGAGATGAGATGGGGATGATAAAAGATAGTTTATAGGATTGTTTTAAGTTGAGAGATTTAAGAAGGGAACACCAGAGTTTGGGGACTAGGCAATTTAAAGTTCAGCTGCCAGTGGTGAAGCAGTGATACAATAGTGGTTGTAATTGGAGGAGAGCGGAGATTGCAATGGGTGGTGGGTGGGGCTGGAGAGGGTTAGAGATGGGCAGGGGCATGTGTTCATGGTAAACTATTTAATGCTTGGTGTGTAACAGTGATATCTCAAGGCCTGATGCAGAATGAGCTTCATAGTGCAGCTGTCAAGTTAATTTTCACTTCCCTGTTGTGCAGATATTAACGATTGCAGTGTAAACCCATGTCAGAATGGAGGCAGGTGCCAGGATCTGGTCAACGATTTCTACTGTGAATGCCAGAATGATTGGAAAGGCAAAACCTGCCATTCTCGTGAGTACTCGGTACATTCTCTCCATTTTGTTCAGCTGCATTGTGATGCTTTCATGAGTAAACAAAACTGCAACTTGGGCAGACAATTCTGAACTTGTGTTAATTTGCAGGGGACAGCCAGTGTGATGAGGCAACATGCAACAATGGTGGGACATGTTATGATGAAGGTGATACATTTAAGTGCATGTGTGCTCTTGGCTGGGAAGGTGCTACATGCAACATAGGTAAGTTTTTAAACATTAATTTTCTTTTAAGGCTTATGGCATGATTGGCAAGAATTGTAATTTTTTCTCTCCACCCTGCATCCTATAGCAAGAAATAGTAGCTGTTTACCAAATCCTTGTGAGAATGGTGGTACTTGTGTGGTCAATGGGGATTCCTATACATGCGTCTGCAAAGAAGGCTGGGAAGGAATCACATGCTCGCAGAGTGAGTAATTGTATTTTATGACCAAATAACTGCAAAAAGATGAGGGGAAAATTCTCTTTGGCACTGTGCTTAAAGCATGAATACACTTAAAAATCTCAACTTGCTTTGTGCAACTAATTAGATTTTAGGAATGCAGCAAGTTTTATGAAGGCTGATTTGCTGCTGTGACACAGATGAGGCTAGTGACCATTATTCACATCAGGTGAGGGGGAGATGGGTGGTTAAACACAAATCCAAACAGTCCTGCCAAAAACTGTAGCTCCACCACTGTATTCACAAGCAGTCTCGCACTGCCTGGATTTCCTTTGAAATGAGTGCCATTATGTTGCTGGTTGCAAATTAAACTCGGTTATTCCCATTTTGCTCTAGTATTCTTTAAGAATGTGATGAAAACTAATCACTGCCAAATTGAACTCTCAGGTATTGAACATGGATGATTTAAATGCGGAGTCTTAGGTTTCAGTTTCATTTGGCAGTTTTCATTCATTTCTCAATCCACTGTTTTCCCCTTTCTTTCCCTTGCCTGGTTTGATTGACACCACTCCAACTTTCTGAAACCTGTAATGACACAGGAACAGGCCATTGGGTCCAGGCTGGCCTCTGGAGGA
The DNA here is from genome assembly GCF_009764475.1 of Pristis pectinata. Lineage (NCBI taxonomy): Eukaryota > Metazoa > Chordata > Chondrichthyes > Rhinopristiformes > Pristidae > Pristis > Pristis pectinata. The sequence goes on along the minus strand of NC_067407.1, from coordinate 88,026,067 downwards.
GCAAACCCGTTTCTCCTGGAACTTGCCCTCAAACCCATCAACTCCCCTTGGATTTGCTCTCTGCACAGTTAATCTCGCATGCCTTGAATTTCATTAAGGTAATGCATGGTTGTTCACTGCACTAAATTCCTAAATGCCCTGTTTCCTTTGTATAGCTTGCATGTTCAGCAACTTGCCATACAAATATTTTGAAGGCACGAACATATTTAAAAACACAAAAGGGCAAGTCTAGCTAACAGCAGATGCTGCTAGACATTCCTCCAGTGAATTATGGCCCAATGTCTTATTTCTATGTTCTGAATGTTTAGGTTCTCTTCTACGATTTGTTTTTCTGAAGCCCAGCAAAGTAAGAATTTTAACTGGGACTCAGCCAGATCTAATAGCAATCCATTTTATTGCCCAGTACGAGACCTGTGGCTGAGAGAGATGCAAATTATATAAATGAATGCAGATGTGATCTTGCTCCCAATGTTCTTGGCTGGGCAGTGAAATGTCTGCTTCCACTCATTTCTTCCTGTTACTAGCTTTACAAGGACTGCCTCCCTATGCGCACATCTGTCAAAAAGTATTTAGCAAAGTCCATGGTGAAAGCCTGGAATCCATTCAGAAGGGTAACAACCTATTTGACAAACATTAAATGACTTCCTACACTTTAATCAGGGGCCTATTAACAAGTCACCACCTTAGGCACTAGTACAATGGAAGTTTGATGTTTAACAAAAGTCTCTCAGACTATTAAATCTTTTTAATATTTTCCCCTCTAGATACAAATGACTGCAATCCACACCCATGGTAAGTGAGATCCTGTTTGTCTTTTTCAGGTTTTGGATTCGTGTGACTATGGTTTCCATCTAATGTTAATTTTCTAATTTCACAGTTACAACAGCGGCACCTGTGTAGATGGCGAGAACTGGTATCGGTGTGAATGTGCTCCTGGTTTTGCTGGACCAGACTGCCGGATAAGTGAGTATAAGGCTTCAGCGTCACTGCACTGCTTTTTTGGTATTAACTCCTGAATCCTGTTGAACTGTTTTGACCAAGAGCAGGAGAGAGTCTGGAGTACCCAACAACTTTAGTTCTCCCTAATTGCATCATATTTACAATCAGCTTTGTTTGTTTTACCTTTTTTCTCAAACCAGTCTGTCTTTTTGAACCTGGTTTGACATTGAGTTTATTTGATATTCACACACTACATAGTTACTTGCCCTGTTCACTTAGTTTCCCATAGTGCTGTTTCTTTGCATGTGAACTAACAATGGCCCAGTGCAGGAAACCAGGCATCTGAGACCTCTGCCATCAGGGCATCTCTTTAACCAAAAAAAAAATTTAATACTTTAAAGTAAACAGTGCAGAAGAATTGAAAGATGAGGAAAACTTTGAGGGAAGGAGCAGGTAGGTGGTAGATCAGTTTAGTGCAGATAGGGCAGCACGGCAGCGTAGCGGTTAGCGCAACGCTTTTACAGCGCCAGCGATCGGGGTTCGATTCCCGCAGCTGTCTGTAAGGAGTTTGTACATCCTCCCGTGTCTGCGTGGGTTTCCTCCGGGTGCTCTGGTTTCCTCCCACATTGCAAAAAAAACGTATGGGTAGGTTAATTTGGGTTTAAAATGGGCGGCACAGACTCGTTGGGCCGGAAGACCCTGTTACCATGATGTAAATAAAATTAAAACAAAGTAAATATGTTATCTGCAGTAAATTGAATAACTTGTGTTAGTCTTTTCTGTAACCAGCATTTAATAAAAGCACAGCCCTGAATTACTATTTTAGAAATGAGCAGAATTAGGCCATTTTGATCCTTGCATCTGTACCATGGCTGATTTTGCTTTAACCTCATAGCCATTTTGGCAAACTAATTTGATATTCCTTTATCTGAAAAGATCTGTGATTGGAATACACAGTGACTCAATCTCCACAGGCATTGACTGCAGAATTTCAAAGATTAAGCACCCTCTGGGTGAAGAAGTTCCTTCAACTCTGACCTGAATAGCTGCTGATTACTTTTGAGTCCCTCCCCCTACCCCCCCCCCCCCCCCCCAAGCCAAAGGAAGTATCTCTGCATTTACTCAAGAATTTTGTATGCTTTGTTGAGATCTCCCCTTACTCTTCAATTCTAGAGTCTGCCTAATCTCTCCTGATGAACAATTGCTTCTCACCTGCCTGAAAGTGAAATACCAAAACAAGTTTGCACTCTAATAACTGGCTATTTAAAATAGGAGAATTTACTTCAGTAACATTTTAATGAGCTTCAGCGTAGTTTCAAAAAAAAAACTCAACTTCAGAATATCTGGTGAACTATTGAATTGTTCAAATGTCCCATTGGGTTTAGCTGCTGCCACAGATTACTGTTAATTATTCTTTGCTCCTCCCAACCCCCCCAAAAAAAACTTCCTCAATTTGCTGGAAATGCATTTGACTTCTATAACATTGAGACTCAACAGAGGCTGCATAGATGCTATTGTCACAGCCTTCCACCCTAAGCAAAAATCAAAGTTTTTTTCCCCTTCAGAGTCTGGTGAATTTGTGTTTTAAGCTTGTCTACAGTTTTACTTACAATAATTCGCTTGTAAATTCTATGGTCATTTTGGACCATAGTAAGAATTGATAAAAACATGCCTTGCAGGGAAGTTTTTAAGAAGTATTGGACAACGTTTAATGATTGCATCCTTCCAGAAGTGCCTTATTATTTAGACTAAAGTGAAAGTTCCAACAGTGAGATTTTAAAACTTTATTATTTAAAAAAAATTGAAATGCTCAGCAAGAGAAGCAGCAGATTTTAAAGCAAATTTATTGAACTGGAACATTAATTTGGCTTCTCTGCATAGATACTGCCTAATCTGAGCAATTTAAGCATTTATTTCATATTTCCAGCATTTTCAGCACTTTAAATTTTGGTTGCATTGCACAATTGTTTGTGCGCCTTTTTTTTAATCATTGTGCAACAACTATTTTCAGACATCAATGAATGCCAGTCTTCACCTTGTGCCTATGGAGCCACATGCGTGGATGAAATCAATGGCTTTCGATGTATTTGCCCACCTGGACAAAGTGGTTTAAGGTGTCAAGAAGGTAAATCATGTCTTAAAGCACAATGTAATCAATTGAATGCTTAACACTAAGGGGGGACTTGACTGAAGTGTTTAAGTTGCTTTAGTGTTGATAGAAGCCAATTTCTTGTGGGAGAGTCAACAAAGAATTTAAGGTGGTGACATTGGTTATGACAGGAAGTGTCTGCATACAATGCCTACTGGATGAGTGGAACTTTTTCTTCATAGCCTCCCTCCTTCAACTAACCCGCCTCCCAAAAAAATCTATTATAGTCCAAAGTCATCAGAGAATTTCAAAAAACTTTCTGGGTGATAAAGAGCCAAGGTAAGTAGAAAGTTAAGATGTATGTTGGTTCTGATCTCAGAATAAAAGAACATAAAAGGCCAGTTGGCCTACTCCTGTTCCTAGACTCAGCCACTGTTCTTTCTGAACAATGTTTTACATTCTAACCTTGCTGTTGAGTTATTTTTTGCAGTGACTAGGGTTTTAATTCATCCACAACAATGTTTAACGGGTGTCATGGTGCATGGGTTGGCAGTGAGGATTACTGAATCTTGGCATGGAAAATTTCTGAACTCTTTTGTTACCTTTTTTCTAATATTTTAATCTCCCCCTTTGTACAGTTACTGGAAGAGCTTGCATTCTGAAAGATAGCATTGTATCACATGGAGCCAAATGGGAAGAAGACTGCAATGGGTGTCAGTGTCACAATGGCAGAGTTACATGTACAAAGGTATGGTAACAGAGGTTTGAGCACTGAAGTAACATTAAATGGGGCTGGGGAGAGGGAGTCCAGAGTAAAGGTGATTTTTTTTTAGATTAGGCTGTTTTCATGCAGGAAGCTTGCTGCTCATTTGCATTAAGCTTAATTATAATTCTTTTGGGATAAGAAACTGGCTTTGGCAGCTTAAAACTAAGAAAACTGCTCAGTGCTATACTCAGTAAGTGTCAAAACATGAATACATACAGATTAGAAGCAGGAGTAGGCCACTTGGCTCCACGTTTGCTCTACCAGTTAATAAGAACACGGTGGATCTGATTGTAACCTCAATTGCATGTTCCTGCCCACCTGTGGTAATCTTCAGCCCCTTGTCTCTCAAGTAAAGCTACCTCTGCCTTAAGTTATTCAGACAGCTTCCATCCTTCAAGGATGAGAACTCCTAATGCTCAGGAAATTCACCTAATCTTAAATGAGTATCCCTTATTTTTGAGTAGTAATTCCTCAGTTCTAGGAAACATCCCCTCCATGTTCACCCTGTCAAGACCCCTCTTATGTTTCAATGAGGTCCCTCTTTGTAAACTTCAGTGGATACAAGCCCAGCCTGTTCTGCCTTTCTTCCTAAGATGAGCAGTGCATTCCAGATATTTGACTAGGAAGCTGCCTATAAATTGCTTACAACACACTAACATCTGTTCTTAAGAAGACCAGTAGTGTACACAGTACTCCAGATATGGCCTTGCCAATTCCCGATATGATTATAGCATAACCACCTACTTTTATATTAAACTCCCTTAGCAATAAACAATCACGTTCTCTTAGCTTAATTGTTTTCTGTACCTACATTGTAGACTATTATGAATTGTGCATTATGATACCCAGATCCCTCTACATCCCTCAATTTATGTACTATTATTTTTCCTGACAAATTGGACAATTTCACATTTTCTTTATGCTGTATTCCATTTGCCAGATCTTCATCCACTCATTTAACCTATGTACTGTATATCCCTTGTTCTCTATGTAACCCTGCTTTCACACTTTGTATCACAACAAATTTAGCAATCAGGCCTTCAGTGTCTTCAAGTCATTTATACAAGTTGTTTAAAACAAAAATTGAGGCCCAGCACTGATCCCTGTGGCATGCCACTCTTGCATCTTGCCAACCAGATAAAGGGCCATTTATACCTACTGTTTCCTGTTAAGAGGAAACAGTGGAAGATAATAGTTGAAGCTAAAGTATGATGGTTGCAAAAACTTAAATGAAAGTTGATGGTATCTAAAACATTGAAACTAAGACTGCAGCTTACCTCCCCTGCTTATTTTGATCGCGAGCATTTAGCTATATTCTACATAGTCAAACTACTTGTAGCCAGCTGAGAATTTTTGCCCTTTTTAGATTCTGGAATTTCAAGTATCCTTTGAATTGCATATTTGCATTTGACTTCCATCTCTCCTAATGAAGGATCATTCAGTTGGCTCCCTAGCAGGGGCAGTGAAAACATGTTTGAGTGATCTCTTGTCTTTCAATCAGGCATTGTATATCCTCTTTCCCCAGTTGGCTTGTCTGGGGAATTCAATTTGGATAATTGTGGCCATCGTTAAGATGGAATAAGAAAATCTATATTGAAAGAAATTCAAACTATGGTCTATAGTTTTATTAACACTGAGGTGAATAAACTTTTATAAAAATCGATAGCAAGTTGTTTCAATGTGCCTGTGATGCTGCTGCAAGTGAGTTTCATTGCACCTAAGCATATGACAAAGACTTGATTTTTGACTTTTAAAAGATGTTCAAGTCCTACTTATCAGCAACAAGATCCAGTAATTGGTTACTTTTGATACGCATGTACTTGCCCTGCCAAGTGGCTAATGAGTTCGTTAAATCTATCTTTTATAGATGTGGTGTGGTCCTAAACCCTGCCAGGTTCGCGGGAAAGGCCGTGGCGATTGTCCAGCTTGGCAAACATGCCTCCCTGTGCGCGAGGACCACTGTTTTGTTCCTCCATGTGTGGGCTTGGGTGAATGCTCATCCAGTCGTCCACCAACAAAAACCAGATGTCAGCCCAACACAGATTATCTTGATAGTACTTGTGCCAAGATCACTCTTGCTATTAACAAAGAGATGCTACGACCGGTATGTAATCATGAGTTATGAATTCTTCTAGTGGCTTTTTGAAGAAGTTTTTTTAATTAACGTGATGATGGGAGAACAGATGGAAGCTGTTCTATTCAGTGAAACTGTCGATCTCTGCATCTTAGCTATTTTCCAGCCTTGGTTCCTTCTCACTTAATACTCCCGTCTAGAAAATCTGATTTTTTTAAATTTAAAGTTAATCGAGCACTCGGCAAGTTCATTTCCTTTTGAAGTGAGTATTCCCTACCTTTCCTCCTGTAAAAATTGGCTATGATTTATAATATTGTTTCCCATGCCCTAGACTTAAAACTGGGATTCTGAAGCCTCTTTGAATTGCTTCTTAAGTTATGGGGAACTTTGCAATATTATTGACTGGTTCTGTCTCTTCACTGTCTATTCTGGCTCCATCAAAATATTTGGTCTGGCATTTAATTTGTTTTAATTTTAGGGTGTTACCATTGAACAGATCTGTGTGGAATTGAGGCGCCTACAGGTTTTGCGCAACCTATCAGTGGAATATTCACTTTACCTTGTCTGTGAACAAACCCACTCTGCCAATGAGATTAACGTGGCAATAGTAAGCATCTCTCTGCATTGCTAAAATTTCAAATGGATCTGGTTCTGATAACTTCGGGTTGTTTAACTTTATTTTCTTTCTCTTCTCCACCCCTCCCCCCTGCCCCAGTCAGTGGAAAATTCACAGCAGGAAGCTAATCCAATCAAGGATTTAACTGAGAGAATTACTGATGTCATCAGTAAACGTGATGGAAACAACACAATTCTTGCAGCTATTGCGGAGGTTCGAGTGCAGACAATACATGAACGACTGAAGCCAGGTAAGATGCTGTGAATTAAGAGCTCAGTAAAAGGGAAATCTAAAACTTGGTTGGCCTGAGCTATTTTCCTATTAGGAAATGGGACAGATGAACAGTCACATCAGTTTGTGTTACTGCCATCCCAACTGGTAAATTGGAATCACATGAGAGCAGTATGTCTGAAGTCCTTTTCCAAAGAGGAAGTGGTGTCAAATGCAAAATATACCTCGGCACCAGATAGGGTCTTCAGTATTTGCCAGACAAATCTGCAAATGTGGTTCTGCAATTAGATAAGGTAATCAAACTTTAATAGTGGAAGCATTGCCAACATCAATGTCTTGCCCACTGGGTTATTATCGTTTTTCCCCAACCCTCTTAGCTCTCCTGTCCCACCTCTACAGATTAAAAAGCTGCTTGTATTTTACCTTGTGGATGTTTCAAGGCTGACCAGGGCTGTTGTGACTTTTAACTCGGCACATTGCATTCCCCACTGCCCCCCTATCTATCTCTCCATGTCACTTACAGGACAACAGGTAGCCTTTGCACTACCTTGCTCTGTGATAAATGATATCAAGATTATGAGTAGGTTATATAAAGCCAGAAGTAGTTGTTACAAAATAAATCAAAGCAGTAGTAAACCATATTGTTCCTTGAGCCTAATCTGCCATTCAGAAAAAATGGTAGCTAATCGAACAGCTTTTATTGACTGCTGTCCAAGTATCCAAGAATCTCCAATTCTCATGAATTTAATCAACAGTGAGAACCAGAGCTATTGAGATAGAGGATACCAAATATTTGTTACTCCTTTGAATGAAGAAATTCCTCCCTTTTGAGTTCAAGATGCCAAATCTATACTCTGGCAAACTATCAACACATCCTCCCTGTCTCCACCATGTTCTTCTATGCTTCCTGGCCAAGGGAAACTGGTGCACCAACCACTCCTCTCTGGCATCTTCTATATTGCAATGTCAATTATCCAGTCCTCATTTGAAATTTGTGCATGTTGAGCAGGTGTCAGTGATTGGTGATGAGGAATGTGAACCCTTGGGATACTAAGTTAATTGCATTGATGTAATTGGCACCCTGGCTGATGGAAGCTGATTGTATTTGAGGATCAGTTCCAAAATCTCTGGTTTGTCTTAGTACATGGTGCCTTGTATCTGCCAGGGAAAGTGCCAGAGACTGCTTGTTCCCTTTTGTCTAACTTCAGCCTGCCCTTTTCTCACCCAGCAGATTTTCTGGTCCCTTTACTGAGCTCAGTAATCACCGTTGTTTGGATCTGTTGCTTCGTAATGTTGTTCTTCTGGTGGATACGACGTCGAAGAAAACAGAGCAGTCCCACTCCTACAGGGTCTGATGACACCACAAACAATGTCCGAGAGCAACTGCACCAAATAAAAAATCCCATTGAAAAGCACGGGACGAACAGTTCTGCCAGCAAAGACTACGAAAACAAAAATTCGAAAATTGCCAAAATAAGGACGCATAATTCAGAGCTTGAAGAAGTGGATGTTGACAAGCACCAACAGAAGACAAGGTTTTCCAAACAGTCAGCGTACACACTGGTAGACAGAGATGAAAAACCTGTACAAGGCACTCCTACTAAAAATCCCAATTGGACAAATAAACAAGATAACAGAGACTTAGAAAGTGCACAGAGCTTGAGCCACATGGAATACATTGTATAGCAGTCAGCAGTGCTGCCTATTTAATATAAGATGCACAGCCTTTCGCTATCCCTGAAGGCTCAAAGTCATAGTTCCTAAATTGTTCTGTAATATTATGTAAAGGGTATTATCTGCAAAGAATCCCTATGTTCGTTCAAGATGAGACAAACTGACTTACACTGGCATTGATAGTTGCTGTGGTTGGCTGAGACTACATGTGCTGCATCTCATGTCTATGCAAAACTAGTCAGAGTGCCCTAATGTAAATTCAGTTACAGTTTATGCATTGCTGAACCATTCTTCAATTAAACCAGTCTAATTAGGACTCCATGCCCTTTTGAACTGAAATCTAGTTGGTGTTTGCCCAGTCCCAATTTAATTTAAGATGGTGAATTTTTATTTATTTTACTGGCTCAAATTTCTCAGTATTGTTAAGTTATGTATAGTAGATTTGACTTTGTTAGTCTAGTTCTGTATTTGAAAGTGCCTTTGCAGCTGAAAACCACAGCAATCATCAAAATCCAAGATGATACTTTCTTTTGGGGGGAGGGGGGGTGGGCACATGTCAGCAGTTGCTGTTCAGATGAAGAATTTAATAAAAGGCCAAGTGTTTATGATTTTGTATAAATGTAAATACTTTTTTTTAATTAATCACTGTGTATATTTGATTTAATAACTTAAATAATCAAGAGCCTTAAATACCATTCCTTTTATTTATATGTATGTTTAGATTTGAAGGTTTTTGATAGCTTTGTAAGCTAATGGCTCCTTTATTTTTGATGAATTGTTTCTTTGTGTTTCAGTAATGTTGCCTACATGCCAAATTTGAGGTGTGCTCTAGTTGCAGAATAGATTATTTTTTAACACTAGAATTGGCTGTGTGCCTTGGAACTGTTTTGTACAATGTCAGACATTTTGGATCAATTTCTATAGTATCACTTCAAGCTCTTTCTTTATTTTGGCCAAGATTTTTTTTTTGTATGCATCAAACAGACATGCGGAGAGCATTAGACTAGAATGCTTTGATATTTGCTGCTTTAGAATTTAAAACATTGGAATGACAGGGCGGACAGTCTGCAACAAAATACAAATGCAAGGGAACAAATTAACCTATTTACTTTTGTGTAACTGAAATGTGAGTGGTTGCATGTACAAAAAAAATAAAAATGAAAAAAAAATAAAATTGTATTATCTCTAGATAGTGCATTTGAGTTAAAAGCACAGCACAACATTGTTTTGTAAATCCTGATCTTTCACCTTGGATATAATATTGAACCACTTGTAGATTTGATTTTTGTGATAACATACCTGCATTTAGGAAGTATTCTAATAAGCTAGCTGTTGAATACTTGAATGGTAGATTTTGCCAGTGAGATCACTGTGGAAATGCCATGTCCACACTGCCTGCCTTGCCCAAGGAAATCCAAGTTCTGAAAAGTATAATCCATGTGGAGATCTGGAAAGGCTCTTAAACATGGTAATCTCATTGGTGAAATCTTGGTCATGATGTTTTCTTGTGTATTGTGACATTAGTGTTATATGAACATGAGGATGCATCTTTGTGTTGCTCCTGGCAATAAATTTTGGAAATTAATATTTATTAAATATTTTGATACAACAATGTGCTACTGTTGTGTGTTCTTTTAAAACATGCATGCATTTCAATTTCTAAAATGAACATAATTGGTTCTAAAATGTACTACTTGGATTCATCCAGCTTTGGAAATTTTATTTTTTGGTTAGATTACAAAATTTCATTGGCAATCCCAGTACATAAATGCCTCTCTCAAACACTGCCTCATGTAACATTGTAGTTCACTGTGTTTTCAAACTGTAATATCTTAATTCTGGTATGTTAGCAACAAGCTTTGTCAAGTAAATCAGCTATATACATGACTGTTAACACTAATTATCTGCACCATAAACTCCATTTGCATTCAACTATATTGGCTGCTGTTACTTGTCACTTGGTGTTCTGACCAATTTAAGACTGACACCATTTCTAAAGTTGAGATGCTGCTGTAACTCAGGCTGTCTAGTGTTCTTTGTTCCTGGAAGCCACCTGCAAGTTTTTGTTGCTGCACAGTGTAATACCTCGTTTAATAGCTGGCTTCCCATAATCTATAGTTGCATAAGCATTGTCAAATAGTTGTATGTTACTTTCCATTTCTTGCTCTCCAGGTTCTCCCAATTTGATTGTGTAGTCATGACATGACAAGTGTTTAATTCTTTGTAAATGTCTGTATGTTATGAATTTTTTCCTTGTGCCCATTTTCAGAAAATCCCAATAAAGTTTTGAACAGAAAATTCTGATTTTATGAAAAACATTACTCTTGAAGCTTTCAGTTTGTCCAATCTGTTTTACGGGTTTGATGGAGGAAATGGGGTGATGAGAGAGATGGATGGAAAGAACTGAATTCTGTAATGCAACTGATCCTTGGACTTAGAAGCTTTACAGTTACATTAATTCAAAAAACAATGGCAACTGCTCCAACTCATAGTAGAGCTGGATGACCAGTATAATTTACATCTGATGGTAATGAATAAGTAAGTTTAATGATCAAAATTGACAAATTGGATATGACCAAATTACCTTCTGGGGGAATGAATCCAGATTTATGAGTTCAGCCATCTATCATGGCCAGTTATAAACATTTAAACCTGTGCTTTTGAAATAATAATGTGCAAAATAAAGGCAGGAAGACACTCAAGTATTTCAGGCAAATGAGGGCAATGTAACAATTACTGAACTGAAGATAGCCAAGACTGAAGTACTGTTGAATGTTATCATTTATCACACTTCTAAGCTTTATTTTGGAAACATTGCTTCACTCTGATACATTGAGTGCCACTACTTACTTGCTTTACTACCTTACTACCCAGCGTCCAAGAATGAACAAGTTAATAGCGTTTTGGTTAATACAGCTTACTGCTCCACATTTCCTTCCTTAATTTCAAACCATTAGTAGTTAGTTGACATTTGCTCATAGCTTGGAGAAATGAAAATCATCATTTGATTTGCATTCAACATTCTGGCAGTGTTGCAAAGGCATTTGCCTCCTAACCTATGGTCTTTAGTTTGAGTCTTGATGCTGAGAGAATTTAGACCGTATGTGCCACATGTGTATGTTCTTTGCCAGACTGTTAACTTGGGGCCCTCAGAGTGAAGCAGAAACAGAATAGATTACTAATTTTGACCTTGCCAGATCAAATTCTATACTTTGGGGAAAACTTTCCTTCAAAGAAGCCATAAACTGATATGCAATTGTTTGCCCTGACAAAGTCAGCCTTCCTATTCTGAATGTGGTCTTTTGCTTTTACAAATATTGCTAGGTTACAGTCAGTGATGATGTATGCACTTTTGCTCCTGTAATTGATTAGTATGGAATTTGTTTTCTGATCAAGGACAATAATGATCTGTAACCTGATATGAAAATAATTGCTGTTACAAATACAAGTTCTCTACCCTCAAATACCAGCATTCCTTGTTTAGGCCCTAGTTTTAAATGTACAGTTCAAAATTAATGTATTGTGTTGCTGCCTTGGGCACCCATCTCTATAGTTTAAAATTGACCAGATAACCCTTTTTAAGAGATTGTATAGTGAAGAAATGATCAGTTACACTACAATTCCTGCAAGCTTGTTTAAAAGTGCAGTAGATTAATTTAACTCATTCTATGATACCTGCAATGACATTATCACTTATTTGTACTTTAGATGTTCAAAATTTGTCATCCACCCATTTTAAAGTTGGATGTGTTTTCAGATTTACTGATCAAAAAATAGAATGGTCCATCTGCAAGCTAAATATTTTTTCCATTGTAATATTGTAATCAACACAGATTAATGAGATCATCTAAGTTTGTAATGGGAAGCTGTGACATACATCTTGTAATTGTTCTAATAACTGAACTCAAACTGCAGAGACTTCATTTAGTATTTCAAAGCACACTTAGGAATTGAATCAATTCTCAATGGAATGTTTTTTTTAAACATCAATTTAGACCAAACTTCATGTTAGTAAAGTTGTATTGGTACCTCAGTGGTAGCTTTTTAAGATGGAATATGAGGTGTACACCAAGGTGTGAAGGAATGATAGAAAGGAACGAAATACTACAGATGGTGGGCCAGTGAAATCACATATTGCCTGTTCAACTGGGCTGATAATTGTCCCTAGTGATCTTCTGTGATTTTGTTCATTTATCCACAGCTAACTTCTCCCATTCCATCTCACCCCACTTTCATTCAATTTCTAAAACTCATTGTTATAACTCTGAAAGAGGATGCATAATTTAATGCCAAATGATTGACATTTTTATCTTCTGTCCCAGATTTTTCAGCCACATCAGAATATCTAACTTTCACACGGGACTCTCAAAATTGGCAGGGAGACCTTAATTCCATCACTCTAGGATGGATTTAAAAACAGTTCATAAAGGCAAGATGGCAGGATGCTAACTAACACTGCCAACTTTTTCTCTGCTTATGGTTTTATAGTGGGAAAAGGTTAATGATTAACTAAGTATTTCTCTTTCAGAAATACCAAGGCTGGGATCCAAACAAAAACATGAGCCTGGTTGAAATTTTTGAATTCATTAATTTAGGAGACCATCAGGTAATGATTGGGTTGTACTAAGCTTGCTTAGCTTAAATTCATTTCCAAAATATTTAAACATCAGTAAATTGTAGAAGGAAAACTTTTAAGTGGTGGCATTCCATTGTGCTTTGCTTTCAAATCCTTCTAATGGCTATAACCCTTTCCCATCTTAATTCCATTCATTTCTAAAAGTGATATTTGCCCTCTATTTCTGGCCTCTTATGCAACCCTGATTTTAATTATAACATCATTGGCTACTGTACCTTCAGTCCAGGAAAGCATGAGCAGTAGGGTATTGACTCCAAGCTGATGATTTGACCACGTATATCCACCTTTGCCGAGACTCACCTGAATATGAATCTACCCTTGCCTCAACCACTGAAGTTCTTATCCATGGCTTTATTATCTATTCCGATGCATGCCTGGCTGGGTTTCCTTCTTCCAATTACTTGAGCTCCTCTGAAATTGTGCTCCCTCTAAGCTAACTCACACTCGCATTCCACTCTCCTATCAAATTACCTTTCTTGACATACATTAGATCCTGGTTAAATAGTGTTGATTTTAAAACAATTATCTTTGCTTTCAATTCTCACTATTGACCATAACTTTTTCCCATCTCTAATTTCCTGCAGTCCTAAAACTCAATGATACTTGCATTCTAATTCTGGCCTCCTGTGCATCCCAGATTTTAATCATTACAACATTGGTCACTGTGCCTTCCTCAGCCCTGGAATAACTTTTCTAAAATTTTGCACTTTTTAAAAATATTCTCTCTTCTTAAAATGCACCTAAAAAAAAATACATACTGATGTTTTACAATGTTACAGACACTATTAATGCAAGCTATTGTTTCTGAATGTCTTGCTTTCAAGCAAATGAGAAGAAAATTCATGTATGTTTAGAAGAAAAATCATTAATTATTTTAAATTTGCAATGATGATATTAAAATGAGGATCCAGTCATGAGTCATTGTCTGACAGAAGAGGCACATCCAGGCCTGGATATATGAGCCTGCTCAAATAATCTTCTACTATGGCATTTATACTAGGGAATTATCTTTCAGATCCTGCACCAGTTTAGAGCTGTTCTTGAGATGCTGGTTGAGTAATAAATATTGGACAAGGCACCAAGGATTGGCTAGGATACCTGCTCTTTTTTTCTAAACATTGTGGCATGAGATCTTTCCCATCCACCACAAGGCCAGAAAGGTTGGATAATTCCTGTGATAAAATTGCAATCTTTCACTACAGCTGGATTTTTATGCTAAAATCTCTGGAGTGAGACTTAAACCCACAACCTTCTGACTCAAGTTTGCTACCAAATGAGCACAGTTAAAAATAATGCTGAAACAAACTTCAAGTTGCAAGACTAAAACACCTCATATAAGGGATAGGTTTATTTCTATGCATGTTTAACTCAGAGCAACCCAAAATAACCAGGTTTTCTATTGCTTATGTTGGTGTTTTTCTTCCTGTTCTACTTATTCAATACTTCTGATTTTACAATTTTTATTACTTAGATTACTTACCCTCACTGGCACGTGGCACAGTCAGCAATCCAGGGATTACTATCTTTGAGGTCCTGCTTTTCAGCTTCCTACCTAGCTCCCTATATTCCCTCTTCAGGACCTCATCTCTTTTCCTACCTATGCCATTGATACCAATATGTACCACGACTTCTGGCTGTTCACCCTCCCCCTTCAGAATGCTGTGGACCCGATCTGAGACGTCCCTGACCCTGGCACCTGGGAGGCAACATACCATCCGGGAGTCTCTTTCATGTCCACAGAATCTCCTGTGTGCCCCCCTTACTATGGAATCCCCTATCACTACCACTCTCCTCTTCTGCACCACACGACCAGGCTCAATGCCAGACACGTGGTCACTGCAGCTTTCCCCTGGTAGGTCCCCTCAACAGTTTGTAATAAAGTTTGTAATAAAGTTTTTTTTTACAGAGAGAGTGATGGGTGTATGGAACGCACTGCCAGCAGAGGTGGAGGCAGATACATTAGGGACATTTATGAGACTCTTAGCCCTCCATTTTTCAATCATTCATGTGCCTATCTATGTGGGAGGGAATAGTTAGTTAGCTCTCGGAGTAGGACAAAATGTCGGCACAACATTGTGGGCCGAAGGGCCTGTACTGTGCTGTAATGTTCTATGTTCCAGAAAGAGGGCATGAGCAGAGAGAACAGAAGGAAAGGTCAGTTATACAGGCCATCCCCATTTTATAGATATCCATAAGTTAATTTTTTTCCATAAGTTTAAAAATACATAAATTACTCACTGTGGTAACCATACCTCCACAGTATTGTAATGAATGGCATCAACAGCACATTAGACAGATTAAAAAAAGAACAATTACTATAAGTGGAGAGAGAAAACTAGTTCTGCCATTCATAGGAATGCATGTATGTACGTATGTTGGACTTTTGAATTTAATATTATGGGAGCTAGTTTCATATATCAGGGGTATCCATAAGTTGGGCTTTAACCTGGAGATGGCCTGTGCACTGGAGGGCAGGAGGAATTGAGTCATGTCATACAGCATGGAAACGGGTCCTTTATCTCACTGAATCCATGCTGACCAACAAGTACCCATTTGCGCCAATCCTATACTTTTCCCTTTTTATTTTCCCCACAATGTCTTTGGAATGTGGGAGAAAATCTGAGTACCCAGAGGAAACCCACAGTCACATAGAGAGCATGCAAACTTCACAGACAGCACCCGAAGTCAGAATTGAACCCAGTGTGCTGGAGCTGTGAGGCAGCAGCTCTATTAGCTGCACTACTGTGCTGCCTAAATGACAAAAAAGGGTGGTGATGCTGGCTGAAAGAGGCTAATAAAAGCTCATGAAAAACAAAATGTATGTTTGGGGAAGGCAAATAATGAAATTTAAAATCCGAAGATTTTTTGCCAAACTTTTAAAAATACAGAAGTACCGGGACAAATCTATTTTGGGAGTTCCATTGAGTTGACTAACAGAAGGAATAAAAGAAGTGATAAACTTATACTTACGGGGGATAAAATGAAAAACCAAAGTCAGAAAAGAGCATCTAAGTAATAAATATTGTAAAATCAGAAGTATTCAATAAGTAGAACAGGAAGAAAAACACCAACATAAGCAATAGAAAACCTGGTTGTTTTGGGTTGCTCTGAGTTGAACCTGCATAGAAATAAACCTATTCCTTATATGAGGTGTTTTAGTCTTGCAACTTGAAGTTTGTTTCAGCATTATTTTTAACTGTGCTCATTTGGTAGCAAACTTGAGTCAGAAGGTTGTGGGTTCAAGTCCCACTCCAGAGATTTTAGCATAAAAATCCAGCTGTAGTGAAAGATTGCAATTTTATCACAGGAATTATCCAACCTTTCTGGCCCTGTGGTGGATGGGAAAGATCTCATGCCACAATGTTAAAAAAAAGAGCAGGTATCCTAGCCAATCCTTGGTGCTTGTCCAATATTTATTACTCAACCAACATCTCAAACTTAAGGTTTTAATAAACTTGTTAACTTAAAACTTATAAACTTATCAACTTCTTACATCCCCCCATACCTTCCTCCAATCACCTTAAAATTCCATGCCCTCCTGTTAGCCATTTTCGCCCTGAGGAAAAGTCTCTGACTGTCCACTTGATCTATACATCTTATCATCTTGTACACCTCTATCAAGTCACCTCTCATCCTCCTCCTCTCCAAAGAGAAAAGCCCTAGCTCGCTCAACCTATCCTCATAAGACATGCTCTCCAATCCAGGCAACATCCTGGTAAATCTCTTCTGCACCCTCTCTAAAGCTTCCACATCCTTCCTATAATGAGGCGACCAGAACTGAACACTATACTCCAAGTGTGGTCTAACCAGAGTTCTATAGAGCTGCAACATTACCTCTTGGCTCTTGAACATAATACCCCGACTAATGAAGGCCAGCACACCATATGGCTTCTTAACAACCCTATCAACCTACGCAGCAACCTTGAAGGATCAACGGATGTGGACCCCAAGATCCCTCTGTTCCTCCATACTGCTAAGAGTCCTGCCATTAACCCTGTATTCTGCCTTCAAATTTGATCTTCCAAAGTGTATCACTTCACACTTTTCCGGGTTGAACACAATCTGCCACTTCTCAGTCCAGCTTTGCATCCTATCAATGTCCTGTTGTAACCTATAGCAACCTTCTACACTATTCACAACACCACCAACCTTCATGTCATCTGCAAACTTACTAACCCACCCTTCCATATCCTCATCCAAGTGATATATAAAAATCACAAAGAGCAGGGGTCCCAGAACAGATCCCTGCGGAACACCACTGGTCACCGACCTCCAGGCAGAATACTCTCCATCTACAACCACCCTCTGTCTTCTATGGGCGAGCCAATTCTGAATCCGCACAGCCAAGTTTCCCTGGATCCCATGCCTCCTGACTTTCTGAATTTGCCTTCCATGAGGAACCTTATCAAACACCTTACAAAAATCCCTGTACACCACATCCACTGCTCTACCTTCATCAATGTGCTTTGTCACATCCTCAAAGAATTCAAGCAGGCTCATGAGGCACAACCTACCCCTCACAAAGCCATGCTGCCTGTCCCTAATCAACCTATGCTTCTCCGAATGCTCATAAATCCTGTCTCTAAGAATCTTCTCCAGTAATTTGCCCACCACTGAAGTGAGACTCAGTGGTCTATAATTCCCAGGGTTATCCCTACTCCCTTTCTTGAACAAAGGAACCACATTTGCCACCCTCCAATCATCTGGCACTACTCCTGTGGCCAGTGAGGACGCAAGGATGCAACAATCTCTTCCCTCGCTTCCCGTTATAACCTTGGCTATATCCCATCTGGCCCTGGTGACTTATCTATCCTACTGTTTCTCAGACGTTCCAGCACATTCTTTCTTCACGCCCACATGCTCTAGCGTATCAGCCTGCTGTACACCATCCTCACAAACTTCAAGGTCTCTCTCACTGGTGAATACTGAAGCAAAGTATTCATTAAGGATCACCCCTACCTCTTCTGACTCCAGGCATATGTGTCGAACGCCTTTCAGTTTTCCTTAATCCTATTCACCAAGGCCTTCTCACGCCCCCTTCTAGCTCTCCTAAGTTCATTCTTAAGTTCCCTCCTAGCTACCTTGTAACTCTCCAGAGCCCTGTCTGATCCTTGCTTTCTAATCCTTAGCTAAGCCTTTTTCTTCCTCTTGACAAGATATTCTACGTCTCACGTCAACCATGGTTCCTTTACTCTACCATCCTTACCCTACCTCAATGGGACAAACCTATCCAGAACCCACGCAAGTACTCATTAAACAACCTCCACATTTCCATTGTGCACTTTCCAAAAAACATCTGTTCCCAATTTATGCTCCCAAGTTCCTGCCTAATAGCATCATAATTCCCCCTCCCCCAATTAAATAACTTTCCCATATCATCTGCTCCTATCCCTCTCTAAGGCTATGGAAAAGTTCAAGGAGTTATGGTCACTGTTTCCAAAATGCTCTCCCACCGAGAGATCTGAAACCTGATCAGGCTCATTGCCTAGCACCTCTCCTCTAGTCGGCACGTCCACATACTGTGTCAGGAATCCTTCCTGACACTCCTAACAAACTCTGTCCCACCTATCCCCTTTACAATAAGGAGGTGCCAATCAATATTAGAAAAGTTGAAATCATCCGTGACAACAACCCTGCTATTTTTGCACCTTCCCAAAATCTGCCTCCCAATCTGCTCCTCAGTGTCTCTGCTTCTACTGGGGGGTCTGCAGAATACTCCCAAAAGAGTGATTGCTCCCTTCCCGTTTCTGACTTTCACCCACACTGACTCAATAGACGATCCCTCCAAGACATACTCCCTTTCTACAGCTATGATACTGACCCTGATCAGCAAAATCACTCCCCACCTCTTTTACCTCCGTCCCTGTCCCTTTTGTAACATCTAAACCCCGGAATATCCAGCAGCCATTCCTGCCCTTGCGACAGCCAAGTCTCTGTAATCACCATGTCATAGCTCCACGTACTTACCCACACTTGAAGTTCATCAGCCTTGTTCCTGATACTTCTCACATTAAAGTAGACACACGTCAGCCCATCCAACTGACTGCAATTTTGCCCGTTCAACTGCCTATCCTTCCTCACAGTCTTTCTACACTCTGCATCTACTTGTACAGTAAATGAACCAAGCTCTGACCTATCACTCTGGTTCCCATCCCCCTGCCAAACTAGTTTAAACCCTCCCCAAAAGTTCTAGCAAACCTGCCTGCAAGGATATTGGTTCCCCTCCAGTTCAGGTGTATTCCATCCCTTTTGTACAGGTCGTACCTTCCCCAGAAGAGATCCCAATGATCCACAAATCTGAAACTCCGCCCCATGCATCAACTCCTCAGCCATGCATTCATCTGCCAAATCATCCTATTCTTACCCTCACTGGCACGTGGCACAGGAAGCAATCCAGAGATTACTACCTTTGAGGTCCTGCTTTTCAGCTTCCTACCTAGCTCCCTATATTCCCTCTTCAGGACCTCATCTCTCTTCCTACCTATGCCATTGATACCAATATGTACCACGACTTCTGGCTGTTCACCCTCCCCCTTCAGAATGCTGTGGACCAGATCTGAGACATCCCTGACCCTGGCACCTGGGAGGCAACATACCATCCGGGATTCTCTTTCATGTCCACAGAATCTCCTGTCTGCCCCCCTTACTATTGAATCCCCTATCATTACCACTCTCCTCTTCCCCCCCTTCCCTTCTGCACCACACAACCAGGCTCAGTGCCAGAGACATGGTCACTGCAGCTTTCCCCTGGTAGGTCCCCTCCAACAGTATCCAAAGCGGTATACCTGTTATTCAGGGGAACGGCCACAGGGATACTCTGCACTACCTGCCTATTCTCTTTCCTCCTCCTGACAGTCACCCAGCTACCTGCCTCCTGCAGCTTAGGAGCGACTGCCTCTCTGTGGCTCTTATCCATGAACTCCTCATTCTCCCATAGGAGCCGAAGGTCGTCCAGCTGCAGCTCTAGTTCCCTAACACAGTCTGTAAGGAGCTGCAGCTGGATGCACCTTGTGCAGATGTGTCTCCCTGAACTCCCACATCTTACAAGATGAACACACCACTGGCTCTGAAGCCATTCTAACTACTCTAGCCTGGCACTAAAGGAAAAATCAAAGAAAGAAAGAAACTTACCAGAACCCTACCTTAGCCTCCACCTCCTCTCGCCGAAGCCTCTTGAGCCAAGCCTCAGTCCCCAAACTCCAACACTGGTCCACTCCAACAAATCTATAACTCCAAAACTTCTCCTCTAAAACTTAAAACATTTTTTTCAAAATCTCTAACTATTCCAAGTTCTGATGAAAAGATATTTGACTAGAAATGTCATCCCTGTTTTTCTCTCCTTCAACGTCCATTTGACCTGCGGAGCATCTCTGGTGTTTTCTGTTTATATTTTGTATTTCCAACATTGCGGTATTTTGCTTGGCTTCTAAAAATCTGTCAGCAACACTGCATTTCGTCTTCCAAGAGTTTCCTTCAATTTCCCCCTCATACTTGCATTCAGAGGTGTTTTTGCGTTTGAAGAGTGCAATAAACAGGTGGTTTTTAGCTCTTCTGCTCATTCATATTTAAATTTCCACCTCCATTATATCACCTACCTATCCTGCCTTAACTCCATTATCATCGCAACTTGACTACAGCAACTTACTTGTCAGTCTTCCACGCCCTATGGTCTCTGAGGTAATTCAACACTCAGCTGCCTGTATCCTAACTCTGACCATTCCCTCTTGTGCTTGGTGACTTGGATCCCAGTTTAGTAACATCTTGGTATTAAAATTCGCATCGTCTCTCTAAAATCCTCCCTTGGGTCTTGCCCATCACCCTTTCCACTTCTACTATCTCCTCTAGCCCTTCAACTCTCCATCATGCTTGTGCTCCTCTAATTGGCCTCAAATACCCCCAATTTTAATTGTGCTTCAACTGTTGACTGTGCTTTCTGTTGCCTTGATCTTAATTCACTGCATAAATCTCTCTGCCTGTTTACTTCTCTCTCTGTATGGAAGACACTCCTTTGACCAAGTACAGTGGAGCTCCAATAATCCGGCATGCTCAGGACTTTGGTAGTGCTGGACCAGCGGATATTCCAGACTGTTGGACGTTGCTCCTATTAGTACCAAAACACTTTATTTTTACATGTCACACCTTAATATAATAAATTCTCCAGTGAACCTGGTGAGTTTAAAGGAAGTTAGAAATATTCAAGCATTCCAGACTCGAGATCTGGCCACAAACCTACTCATGTTCCTGACCCCTGGCGTTCCAGACCCAAAACTCGGCTCCGACCACACACCCACTTGCATTCTGGACCTCTGCTCGTACTCTGGACTAACAAGTGAGCCAGATGGTGAACCATAAGGATTTCCAAACAATCCGATGCCCTATAATTGGAGGTTTACTTACCAACTCATTATCCCTAATATCTCCTTATGAGGCACAATGTCAAATTTTTGTCTACACTGCTCCTGTCAAACACACTGGAAAGTTTTCCTTTGTGAAACGTGCTATCTAAATGCAAGTTGTTTGTTGTTAATTTGAAACGATCCAGCCTAGATATTCCACTGCACGTTATCATTCATTTCAGTGATCTGAGATTGAAGATGTACTTTGAGTGGAGTGAAATGCAACAACAACCATTTGCAGGTCATTCTACATCATTACGGAAATTTGACCAGACTCTTTCAGTGATGGGCAATCTTGTGCATGATGCCATTTCAATGTCAGGCTTATACTAATGCTCCTTTTAGAGTATTGTGAGACTGACTGTTCCCGCCCACTAATCTCACCCTCTGACTTAACCCCACCCCCATCCAGTCTAAAGCCAGGACTCCCAATGTCCCTGATTACCCCTCACCCTGAGTCCCCACGCCTTGATTCCTTGAATCCCTGATTGCCTAAGTTCCCGATACCTATGGCTTCAGTGGACTCAATTACATAACCCTGCAATGCCCCAGTGAATACTCCTAACCCTCTGATGCCTCAATAACTCAATCCTCAGATGCCCCAACCCTCATTTTGCTAATGGGGGCCCATCACTCTGCCCCCACCTCAATCATCTTATGGCCAACCCAATTCATCCTACCCAGTCCCGAACACGTCTCTCATCGCTGAGCCACAATGCTCAACAGCTCCCAGTCCCTCCCACCTCTCCAAATCTCAACTTGGTCTCAACTTCATCTGGCATACAAAATGAAAGTGCTAAACTATCTAGGAAAGAGGCAGTTTACGAAATCATTGCCAGTAAAATTAATTTTCTTTTACAGAAGTGATTAATAGCTCAAATTATTAAAAATAATGTTCAACCTCAGACTGAGAAGAGGAAGAATATTTCTGGGGATTTTTTTCTCATATTCATAAAAGGAACCAGATCTATTATTTCAGTATTGGAAGAAAGGGAGTCAAATTTCACCAATCCATCATTACCCAAGGCCTTGATCTGTAATTGTGCACAATTACTTGCCATCCAATTGATCAAAAACTTGCCTCCATGAGCAGCAAAATAATAAATTATGATATAAATCACAATATTTGCGAACTAACAACCACATCAGTTCATTATTTAAAAACTATGGTACTAAACAGTGACATCACAAAATAGGCCCCAAAAGGAAAAGACAAAATGCCATGAAAGCAACATGTCATTAAATCACATCATGCAAATGTGGTCTTATTTAGTACAGTCAACAGACAAATCAATATTACATTTCAAACCTTAACTTCTGTACATGCATTAATTCATCTCTCCAATGAATATAGTGATTATTTCCACAATATTCAGTGGCTCAAGATTTTGGTATCTCCAGATTGCCAATATTTTGTTTGGTTAAAACTGAATTTTTTCAAAGCAATTGTGAAATAGAAAATAAAAATTAAAAATAGAAAAGTTGAGCAATTGTGCTAATCTCGTGTTAGTGTCATATTATCTTTTTGTTACTTACTCATTATTACAGACAAATAGGTCATCATTGAAGAGAACTTCAGCAGACGGTTTCAAACCTCAACCATCTTGAGTCTTTCCAGGAAAGATGAAGAGATGTACCTCTGGAACAGATGCACCTGTTTGAAAGAAATCAATGCAAATTCTGCAAATGCTGATTTCATATTCAATCAGCTCGCATTTGCAGAATTCCTCCATACAATTCCCTGAAAACCAATGCATAAAGTGCGAGTCATCCACATATGAAATCCTTGAGAAAGTGCTGAACTATTAAGGAAGGGGCACTGTATGAAATCATTGCTTGGCATAATTCACAGCTTAAGCTATTAAAAATAATTTTCAAGCTTACAGACTGAGAACAGAAACAATATTGTCCAACGATTTGTTTCTTATTTTTATAAGAGGAACCAAGTCGAGTATTTTAGTGCTGGAAGATAGAGATCAAAAAATTCCTATTAGCTACTTATAAATAGCAAACAAGAAATTCACATAACTTGGGTCCAAAGGAAACTGACAATGAACAATTATTCCTTTGACAACTCTCCCATTGGATCATCAGGCATTCCCATAATATGAAGAAGTTAATGGAAATAAGTCTGCAAAAAAACATAGTTGAACATCTAAAGCTGTAATCATCCAAGCATTACATTCTACTCCAGAGCCAGCTCACTGGTTAGCAACTCTCTCTGGGCTGATTTTCTAAAATACAAAGATAAACAAGCAAGCACATACTGTGAAAATAGCAATTCTATACTCAGACTTGTAGATGGGTGGTGTGTCCATATTCAGAAGACTTTGAGGTTCATTGTTGTTTCTCCAGTTATCAACTCTTTCATATGAGTGCTTCTGCGGTGATCCTGCTGGGTGTGTAGTGCAATCTGGGCTGCAGGATAAGGCTGAAGGGCAAACGTTTCCAAAGACCCTATAGGACAAGAGAAGGGCTCATGTCCCTGTACCCAATCCCCCAAGTGTATTCAGGATATCATTTCTCTATGCACAGTTTTTCTAGGAACAATGTACCCAGATGAAAGTGGGGAGAATAAAATGGGATAGTGTAAATGGATGCTTGATAGTCAACACAGACTTGATGGGCTGAAGGGCTTGTTGCTGTACAGCACGACTCTATGATTCCATGAGGCTAAGTCAGAGATGACAGAGATCAGCCAAGTTTTGCAGGCAGAGCTTCAGCCATGTACACTCCATGGAACACTCTGCCTGCAGAGGTGAAGGTCATTGTCACCTTGAACGTCCTGGCTTCCAGTTTATTCCAGATGGCAGATCACTGCAACACCAGGAAGGTAACACATGCTCTCTATACAAGGAAAAGAGATGCTTTTCTCTTTCTTGAACAAAGTTTATCAGTTACAGAAAGAAACTTTGTGAGGATTGTTATTTCTCTAATAAGTTCAGACAGTGATGAACTGCACTCATGTGGAAATTTAGAATCCCCATGTAAACCGTAATCTCTACATGAATCACAAGGGCTTTCACTCCCTGAATGTCTAACTGGTGAATGAATATGAGAAGAAAATTCTCATGGCCTATGCCAGTCTTTTGAGGAACTCAAATTATTTATTCCCAAGGCAATCTGTAATGCCTGCCATTTGATAGCCTCTATACTACACCGAGGCTAGCTCTTGGGTGACTTATTACAACACAGGAGGCCATTTGGCCTATTGGGTCCATACCTGTTCTCAAAAGAGCAATCCCATCAGTCCCATTCTCCCTATTATTTCCCTGTAACCCTGCAACTTATTCATTCTCATGTGTCCATCAGTCTCCCTTTGATTCTTTATTTGCCACTTACCAACATTAAAAGGTCATTTACATTAGCGAGTTAACTTAGACTACCCCTTTGGGATGTGGGTGGAACCTGGAGCAGCCAACAGAAGTGGGGAGAACCTGCAAACTTCACAGAGACCCCACCCAAGCTCAGGATTGAACCCAGATCATTGAAGTTGTGAGGCAGTAGCAATATATAGTGTGCCACCTTGCCAAAAGCTATCCTTTTCTTCCTTGGCCCCTCACCCATCTGGCCAGTGTTGCTGAGCACCTGTTGGGTGGGTGGGGAGGGGGGGAGAGAGGGGTGAGAGAGATAGTCAGAGTATATAGCTAATAAAGAAAACAAGGATAATAAGCAAGCACCAGCCTTCAACCTGTTTCTATTGTATCCTATATTAATATCATAGAGCCACTAGTCTTCTATTGATATTACCAGCAATAATCAGCAATTGAAATCACTCGGAGACATCTGTGTCAACAAAAACCGCTATTGATTACAATGGCAGCTGTGTAGTATTTACACAGACTACAGCCACATGACATAACTGGCTCTCGAAACTAACCACAGTATTTATACAGACCTCGATTGGTCATCACGAAGTTTCAGTGGGAGAAATCCTGACCTTGAATACGTAAATGTATATTGATGCATATATTTATTCTGTATTAGGACAGATGGCAAACGTGACATAACTATGAGGGATTCTGGGATACTTGGCCAAATCTAATAGAGAATGTTGTAGACCACATTAAGACAGATGAAACAAAGAACGGAGTTAACTGGAATCCATAACTTGAGGCGCACATTGAAACTCCAAGCCCCACGAACACTGATAAGGATAAAGGGAACAACTGATGATCGTACTGCAAATAGGCGCAAAATGAGAACAGCTATCGATAGGAAGCAGAGAAGGTATGAATGACATCAGGCATGTGGGGCATAATACATTTGAGAATTAAAGCAGCTGGCACTATTGTAACATGGAAATACCAACATGGGCTTTGTATCTCAAATTTGCGCATTTGACCATGGGAGTTAAAGATAGCTACCTAACCACCATCCTCACCAAAAATAGTCATGGTTACATTTGATCTGCTGCCAATCACC
The DNA here is from genome assembly GCF_009764475.1 of Pristis pectinata. Taxonomy (NCBI): domain Eukaryota; kingdom Metazoa; phylum Chordata; class Chondrichthyes; order Rhinopristiformes; family Pristidae; genus Pristis; species Pristis pectinata. Next base: position 88,000,221 of record NC_067407.1, on the reverse strand, counting down.
TGTCACACATCATCACCATAACCATAATGCACAGTGTATTTTAACTCTCCTGAAGATTCTCCTGCAGAACCTCCCCTCTTTGTGCTTGAAATTAAATGAAAGCTTGTTGCATTGACTCCTCCATTCTCTGAGTGGGTCTTCATCCACAACACAACAAAAAACTAGTGGATAGCGCTATCGGGATCCTCCAGATGAAATTCAAGAGGTGCCATGGTCAGTCCTTGCAGTACTCTTGTGAGGATTGCATTTTCTTTACCAAGTTCAGGAAGTGAGAGACTGCACTCGTGTGTCTCACATTTCCTGAATGTCAGCGAAAGTGCAATCCTCACAAATTTGTTTTCTGTGACTGATAGACTTTGTTCAAGAAAAAGTCCCTTTTCCTTGTTTAGAAAGTATTAGTTAGCTTCCTGGTGTTGCAGTGATCTGCTAACTGGAGAATTTGAGAGTTGTAGGCTCAACCACATAACCATAATCTGAGTTCAGCCACTGTCTTAAGGAGGAAAAAGATGAAGCAGCAGCCAGAATAGGAGCATACTGGCAGACTGTGATGAAGGAATGCCTCTCTTGACATGCTGGTAGACAGCCCATCATTGACTGGAGATTCTCTCGAAAACTTTACATCCCTAGCTCTAGGCCTATGCAAGGAGGAAGTAACAGGAACAATAACAGCCCATTTTGACATTCCTTGTCTATTAGATTCAATGGCCAAATTACCGGAGCAAGTGAACTGCTTTCAGTTCAATATTTGCTTCCTTAATCCATGGTTAATGACCACAGTAGATGCAGTGTTGATCATTAAGACAAAACATATGTTTCTCAAGAGGCTATGGAAGAGTGAAAATACAGTGGCAAAGACATCATTTTCTTACCTTGCAGAAAATTCTCTCCATTGGGATGACATACAGTATCACTAAGTCTGGATTTAAAATCAATGAAAAGAGAATTATCAGTGGCATCTGACATCATGAAGACTCCACATCATTCCCAGAAGATTCATTAATGCAAATATCTAACCATAAGGTTCTAAGAATCATAGAAATGTACAGCATAGAAATGGGTCCCTTACGGCCAACCTTATCCATGCTGACTGTTGTACCTATCTGCGCTAATCCCATTAGGCTTGTACCTCTCTTCTCCTTTCTTATCAATCCTCAGACATCAGGAAGGTTATTCAGGGTTAAATACCAAGTAATGATGCTGGCTATTCTACAAAACAGGAGCCAATATTTTTGCCCTGTTATCCAAATCGATAGAACTGTGGGGCATGTCAAAATACTAACCTTGACCAAATGAATGATGTGCTGGAATTATTTTTCTGCATTGTTAGCAAGCCCTGGGTGACTTGGTACCTGCACTCCTTTATCTGATAATGCTAGGGTCATCACAGCTTGGATTGTTCTCATAGCATCCGTACCACAGGAGTACTTACCTCTCTGCCTCTAAACCAGAGGTTATCACTGGATTGTTGGGTGAGGGGATTTACCCTCTCCAATTGAACTTCTTTATAGACATTGCAGCAGCCTGCTTAGGAAGTGGTGTGGTTTAGTGGTCAGGTGCCCTTTAAACCTGGAAAACTGGTTTCAATTAGTGAAGTACTCTGTCCACTGATGCACGGTTCTCAAATATTCATAAGCACTCACCATGCAGTGGCAAGTTAAACAATACATTGCTCGATACAGATTTACACTACGATTGCAACTGAAAAGCACATCAGTGAGACCAGCATAAACAGAAAGCGTTCCCCACCCTGCACTAGTTCAATGCATCCACAAGGGCAGAAGAATTTCTAGCCCAGTTTCTTATCTCCTTGAAAGAAAATATTGAGACTGTAGTATTTCTCATTTCTTAAATGAACAGGTAAGCACTCAGAGTGCAAAATCAGATTTAGCTGGATAAGAGACCACCGTTGGCATTGATGGATAATCTTTTTCTGCAAAATAGGATGCAATTGATGAATATTTAGAAAGGTCAATAATGGCATAGAAATAACAGATTTTTAGTTTTTAATAATGAAGTACGGTGCAAAACTGAAGGTAATAGAATTAAGGTTATATTAGCAGGTGTTTGATATCACAAAAGACACTACCTAGAAAGGATTATAGATAGATAATTGGAAGTATAGGATAGAGGGCAAAAAGCATTTTGTTGAGATGTCTGAATATGTTGTGTGATTTGTTAAGCAAGAACCAGAGTCCATGGTGATTAAACCTTCTCCCTCATCCCCCACTTACTCATCTTGTTGGCGCAAAATTCTTTACCAAAAGTGATTATTCACACAAGTACTATAACCTTAATGAAATGGCAACTTTAATTTTTGACTTTGTTCAAAAGTTTCACCCATCTTAATGAACTACTAGCGCCTATTATGATCTTCTGACTCCATATCTGTTCCATCACAACTAGCTATTTCCACTACATTACTACCTCCTTTACTTCTGCCTGAATTTACCTATTGCTGGGACTCTCATTTCTGGCTTGGTTATCTCTAAACCAAACTCTATCAAAGCTCTGCTGCTATCCTTCACTTTCCATAAACCTGAGCTCCTCCCTTGCCTATAACTTCTACTGAGTATTGTTCACCCATCGCCATTGTGCTCATGGCCCAGGATTATATCCAGGTCTGGCAATGCCTCAATTTTGAAATCTCCATTGCAAAATCTTTTAATGCCTCATTGTTCTCTATCCCTGTTGTGTTGTTTAATCCAAAAACCTCATTGCCATTGCCACAGGCACCAACCACATCAGACCTCCTCCTACGATTCTGTCCCAACATTTCCAATTGAATCAATCATTACTAACTGCCTTGGCTTTAACTACTTAGTTCCTAAGCTTTCAAATACATTCCCTAAACCTCTCTCAGACACTTCCAAAAGCCTACCGTGTTAACCAAAGTTTCAGTTTGCTTTTCTAATATATCCTTCTATTTTAAAGGTGGTTTAAATAAAAAATATGCTTACCGTGGAGAACAAAACACTTTTCCAGTCTGTAACCAGCATCAAACTCACTGTATTCAAACTATTTAAATATATACGCGCTGAAAGGTTTAATTTGAAAAAATTGTTACCATTGGAAACAAAGGTGGTTTTGTCCAAACTATCCAAGGAATAATGCCAAATCTTTTCTAGAATTATACTAAGCTTAACAGGATCATCAGATTTACAATTATGCTTTCTCAACTACCTCTTACATAAATAAGGACTGTGGGATTCCACTAGAATTACTCAAATCTACCATTTCACCATCAATGTATAAGTAGGATTTCTTTCCCTGTTTGGCACCCTTTATATGTGGGAGGTGTGGCTCACCATCTCGTAAGTTTAGACAAAGTGTTATATAATATTAGTCCCTCAATGTTTGGGCAAATTCCATTGTAATTAACCATCAAAAGTCAAGTTGGTGATAGGAATGTTATTTCTCCCCTCATTTTGTCATCAAACTATAATGAATATCAAGGTAATGGCTTATCAAGTTTTCCAAATTTACTAGTAATAGAGGTGATCAAAAAGACCAAAATTCGACTGAAAGTGAAGAAATCTTTACTTATTAATGTGTGTTTAAGATAAACTGGGAGGGAAAAGCTAGGCCTTAGTGGTGAATATTTTGTGTCTTTAGTCATCTCCAATTAATATCTCACGTATTTTTTGTTAAGCTGTAATTTGTGAACATTATAACATCATAGAACACATTTATTTTATCACACCTCCATGGCACCAAGAATGAACATTGATACCTGTTTTTTTTTGGAAAGTGAAAACCAAAGAAGAGAATAAAGAAACAGTTGCAAATCTAATCAAACTTTTAATGTGAAATACAAATTGGAACAAACGCGAGAATGGCAATAATATACTAAATAAGATAGCAAAGAATAAATTTTAAAATGAAATTATAACACATACACTGAAGCCTATCATTTGTAAACTAATATTATTGAGATTAGCAACAAATTTGACAGCATTATGGACAGCAATAATGACTTCCTTTTGTAAATCAAGACTACGAAAAGAAGATTGGACTAAATTAAAGGTGAGCAATTTATCCAGGCTTGAATTTACTACTAGACTACACGTCAAACCTCAGAAAAAATGCTGCTGGCATCTTGGTAATTCAGGAGAATGATGTGCTTTTACAAAATAACTTATCAATGCACAACGTTAATTGTGTCCTGTAACGTGCGAACACTAACTACCAAACATTAGAAACTATCACATAGCAACACTGTCACTCCTGAAAGTTCCAGCCTTTTTTGGCCTTCGAAGTCTTGATTTTCTTGGCAGATTTTCTTTCTCTGATTTGTCTTTTATCAATATTGTGGCAGAATTCTGAGACTTGGAACAAGAAGGACTTGAAGGTGCCACCTCTGACTTTCTTGTCAGTTTATTCTGTACTGTTAATCTTCTCTTTTTATGCGTATTTACATGGCAGAAGTCTTGGGGAGAACTGCCTGTAGAAAACAAGTATCCACCAGCATCTCTGTCGGTGAGGACAAGGCAGTCTGGTTTACCTTTGACTGACCTTTTAGAATGTGAATTAGGTTTTACTAATGTTTTTTTCTTTAATGGCTTTCTTAAAGACTCAGGAGAGTTCATCTCCATTGTAACCTCAACAGGGGTTGCAGGAGTCTCTCCAGAAATTATCTTCACAGCAACATTTGTTCCATTTTGAGAGGAGACTCTCCTTCGTTTAGTTTGTACTTTTTTGTTTGCTTCATTTTGTTTAAGATTCTGCAGTGCTGACTCACTGTCGTCCGCTGTGCTTTTCAAACCTGTCTTCAGCTGTTCAATAGATTGAGGTTGTTGTTGGCAGTTCTGTTGAGCTGGCTGCCTCTTGTTAATATATTTTTCCAGTTTTATGACAGGAAGTAACTTACTTTGAACTGAGTTCACATAATCTTCTCTTCTACCAGTATTTATATCCTGAATCTCATGGCTGAGACCTGCAGCAGGTGGGGCTACATCCTGCTCATCTTCTGTTACACCAAGCAGTGCTTTTGTCAAGAAACCACTAGAGTCAGCTTTGTTAAAGTTTTCCATTTTTGTGCAACAACTTTTTTTTACACTGGAAACAAAAAACAAAAAATCCAGTATCAATGAAGGTGTTCATAATCACCCAGTACTTACAAAGACAGATTGAAGTATTCCATATCTGTAAAATGTTCCCCTCCAAAATATATGAATGTCAATCTTAATTTTCCTTTGCATGCAGTTCAGATGTTTCCAGCTGAGAAAACTAATCCTGAATTCACATAAATTTTATATTAAGCACAATAGCAAAACCAGGAAGTACAGTAATAAGAAAAAGGTTAATTCTGAAATGAGTCAATAAGAATGCTTCCTGTAACATACTACTTGCCCAAACTGATATTTTTTTTAAAAGACTATATTCCTTTCTTCAGTGGAATAATTAGAAAGTCAAACATTTTAAAACCCTGAATATCTTTTTAATGGAAAGCTATGTTCTGATAAAGAAGCAACCAAGCTTGATTCTGGGGAAACCACATATTCTGACACATGTACATAGTCTTGTATAGTCATCCAAGGGACAAGCCAATTTGCTGGTTCGTCTATTTCAGACGAGCCTTTCAAGCACTGGCAAGATTTAACACATTGCTTTACGTACTTAAGTGAATAGCCTGGAAATTGATGAATAGTACTTCAATAACAAGTATCTAAGTAATGCCATTAACAGAGAGAATGCCCCAAGACACCTTACAAAGGAGCAACAAAAGCAAAAGGATACAGCTGGGAGAGAAACTAGCCAAGATAATTGAATCCTTGGGAGAAAAATCTTGTTTTCAGAATGCCATGGAAGAACAATAGAGAGATCTTAAGATCAAGTTCCTGAGATCAGGAGCTAGGGAGCTGAAAGCTCCACAACCACAGGGAAAAGATGGGTATATCTTCTGTACTCCAACTATCAGATCAATTTAATGGAATAAAAAAGGCAACCTATTATTATTGCCCCTTTAGTTATTATGGTACATCATGTGAAATATACAAGAAACTGAATATTAAGATGTTGGTATACAGGCCAGAATTAGTTGAGGCGATAGGTGGATACTTAGCACATTTGATAATCACATTATAAAATTTATGTCCATTGTCAAGTTTATGATCATTGTGTATGCAACCGTTACAAATTTAGGGTTTTACTATAAATATTTTTTTGAATGCAAGACATTCCAAAGGTGGGCTATTTGGGGATGAGACAATAGAACCTCCGTATGATCATAAATGGAGGTAACTCTTTTTCTGCAAATGCCTTTGTAGGCATTTGCTCTGACCTTTCCAAATGTAGATTGAGAAACATGCCAAGCAGAGGTTTACCAAATAATCTATTGTCATCTTGTGTAACAGATTTAAGGCTTGATTAATTAATATACAAATTCTAATTTTGTCCCAGCAAATTCATACTGGAAGAATGTTTCTAAACTGCAAAAACTTTGAATCAACTCTAACTTTAATCACATTCAAATTCTTTCCATGAAAAAAAAAGACTAAAAATTCCAAAATACGTTACTGGTTTATCATTGGTCCAAGTAGTTTGGAAATTAAAGGATTTATAGCTTTTTCACTCACATCTGGGAGTAGGCCCAAACTTCAACAATAGCAACCCATGATTTACAGAAATCACTGATTCAAATGCAGGATATATAAATACCAGATTTAGAGCTTTATCTGTAGTAACCTTGCTTCTGATGGCTCGATGACCATATGGAATAGGGAAGGTGGCAAGTGGACAAAAGGAATTTTTGAATCTGGGGAATACTCTGAATAATGGATGCCAGTCTAATGGAGCAAATATGGTGTGGTGATCAAAAAGGTGAGTTTTAAGGAGAATCTCAAAATGAAGAGAGGGAGGTGGAGGAATTTCTGGTTAATCCAACTTTAAACACAAGTAAAATGAGGAATAGAGTACAATTCTTCTGATACTCTCCAAGAGCTGTCATAGTAGTGGAATTCTTTGTGTGTATTGTAATCTGTCAAACAGTAAATGAATATGCCTGCATAGGAGAGATATCAATCTAGAATTGTGTTCTGTCCGTTCTGCTGCTGGCAGTAAAAGTGAAATTTAACTTTGGTTTTATCTGTATGAAATGCTGAGGAATGTTTGCCTATATTAAGGGCATCATAAAATTCAAGATATATTTTCAAACAACAACTTTCAAGGGATCAAAAAGGTGATGAGATTATCTGCAGAATCTGGATCAGGATTATTATCACTGATTTATATGTTGTAAAATTTGTTGTATTGCAGCAGCAGTACAGCGCAAAGACATAAAATTCCTATAAATTACAAAATAAATAAATAGTCCAAAAATACTTGCATTAAAAAGTTACAGCTCAATGTACACTTATTGAAAGAAAGCAAAAGAGTAAATAGAAAAACTTTGCTCCATGATTGGTATCAGGAAGGAAAATATAAATGCAATAACTATTGATCAAAAAAATAAATGTGAGGCCTGATATATTTGTCAAGGAAGATAAAAGTAGATCTCTAATGAGAATTAGTAAAACAGTACTTTCAAATGAATGGAATTTAGCTGGGTTGTTTTCTTAATTTTATTTAATCTTGCGATATAGAAATGAGCAGAAAATACTGGTTTATCTGCACAGATTCTTAAAACGTTTAATGCTCCACTTCAACAACTGCATAAATTAACATTTCCTTTTAGCAAAGCGCCAGATTGTTAGGCTTGTTATTTTATAGTCAGGGAACAATTCTCACCCAATCACATGGTAATACGTACATTTGCTTCAAAGCTTCTTTCTTCTTTTGAATTGAGATTGAGACATTGCAAGGCTCTTTCATTTCTGATTCACCAGTAAAGTACTCTGAAGCTCCATGCTTGGAACTCTATTAAAGAAACAAGGCATTGCATTAAAAAATATGCAAACTGATATAAAGTAGGCAAACTTCTATAAAACAACAATTCTTTATCACACTGTGCTATGTACCATAGCACCATCAAGGAAATGAAGCACTTTCCACGAGTTCCCCACAGTCCACATTTTGCACTTCCAGGTCAGGTATGGTCAAGACCACTGAGGTTACATTATGGGGATTTTATCCAGAAAAAGGATGGTCAAACTAAAGACAAAAAAAAATTGAACTGCTCCTGCAACATGCAATTGGATGTGATGGCTTAAGTGGGGTACATTCCATCCACATATTTGTTACATTGTACTATTTTTGTTAAGATAATTAAAAACCTTGAGTGTTGGCATCAGATGTAGTACACTGGCTGTACTCTACTAAATCAGTTTTATTTGGCTGTATGCCACACCACAGCTCCAGCTGATGCACTACAAAAATCCAGCTGATCCCAATGTTCACATTTCCATTATCTTCAAAGAATTTAACTCAAGTTTATTGCTGGAAACAGATTAAAAACATTCAATAAAATTATTTTTAATGGTGCAGTAATGCATCTCAATAAGAACAACTGCTTTTGCTTTCAATGCAGTTTTCTCAAATTTCACCCACAATTGTTGTTTATGTTGAATAAACATACTAAAATGTGGGTGAGGCAAGGTTAGGTATATCAACTCTGTCTCAATGCCAATCTAATAACAGCTGTCCTGTATATGGTCTCGGAAAGAGACAGTCACTGGATGAACAATTAACAAACAACAACGAGCAACTTAATGCTGCCAAGCTAGGTCCACTCAGAAGTGAATCAAATCAACTGACTTCATTCATGTGGGATTCCGGCAGGAAAACATTGAACATATAGGTCTGTTGAGCATATCCAAAACAGTTTTGACTCGTATAATAGAACATGCCTTAGCGCTAAAACGTCTCAATTCAGTCAGAGTCACCTCACCTCACTTGTGACTTCAAGTACTATCGACCCTCACAGAAGACCACCTCCTTACTCCACCACTAAGAAAATATTTCTTAACAACTTCTTAGGACCTGCGTGATATCAACAATATGTGTGATTGGGCGATGTATATGCAATTAACCAACAAGATACTGAGGTATGGAGACTGGATACTTGAGAAAAGGCATGCAGATCACTAGATGCTATTAACCAATGTCCATTGATTGCCATGCAGGCAACATGCCAGCTTCACGCTCATTATCAATGATTTCTGCACGCAGTCAGCATGAACAGTTGATTGGCTGCAGGCTTCACCAGGAAGTTGAAAGTTATAATTTGCCAGCATCAGCTAAACTTAGCATGCATCTCTTAAAGGGAAAGTGCACCATGGGTGCAGCAAGTACCAGCAATCGTACAGGAAATTAATCAGACAGGGGACCAATGAAGAATAATTGAACCCAAGACAGAGTGGGTTTTCCGAGACCACACGTGAGCCCAAAGGAGAAGTAGTGGACATTAGGAGCGATGTCCCATGTCAACAGGAGGCCTTCCATACACACGATTGAAAAGGCAGTGTGAGGAGTTAGCTGTGGAGTTCAATGCCAGCAGTCAAGCTCTGAGAACCACAAGATCACATCTCAACTACTTTGTTCTTGCTGATTCCTGTCAGTCTAACAGCCAGCTCAATGGCCAGCCTATGCTGCTGCTGCCCATGCCAAGACAGTGCAGTCTGAAACAAGGCCTGCTAGGCTAGAATTGCTGGAGTTCATCCTCCAAGGCCAATGACATCTATAGACTCCTCTACTATTAGTCAATGAACTTGCACTAGAAATGCTTCAGCTGCTAGGATAGCACTATATACTATGTAGCAGCACTGATAACAATGCCAAAACTAAAGGAATGCCCTATAGGATGTAGTCTATGTTTGAAAGCAAAATAGCATGATTTCATTCTTAAACTTCGAATGTTGAAAGGACTGGACAGAGTAGATGTGGCTAAGTCGTTTCCCATGGTGGGTGAGTCCAGGACAAGAGGGCACAGTCTTAGAATTAGAGGGCACCCATTTAGAACAGGGATGCGGAGAAATTTCTTTAGCCAGGGGGTCGTGGATTTATGGAATCTGTTGCCACGTACAGCTGTGGAGGCCCGATCATTGGGGGTGTTTAAGGTGGAGATTGATAGGTATCTAATTAGTCAGAGTATCAAGGGATATGGGGATAAGGCCGGGAATTGGGGCTAGATTGGAGAATAGTTTAGCTCATGGTGAAGTGGCGGAGCAGACTCAATGGGCCAAATGGCCTACTTCTGCTCCTTTGTCTTGTGATCTAGTGAAATTTGATTAGGAACATTTATTTTGTGGCGAATTTTACTTTTTCATTGTGAATAAATAGGGAGTTAGGTTTATAATTAATAGTATTACTTCAAGTGGCTTTTCACACACACCTCTGGGTGAAAAAAGGCAGAAAGATAGCTCAGCACCTGCTCTACCTCTTCTTCATGCTCCTGCTTCTTTACTGATTGTCAGACAGCTTGTGTTAAGGACTGTCTCTGCTAACTGGCATGCTTTTGCAGTTTGCAGAGATTACCATGAATCATAATGCTCCCTATACATATTTGCAGAGGCTCTCCTCAGCAGTCCAGGCAGCAAAAGCATGGGTTTAGCACCCCAATGATTTGTTTTAGTACATTTTGCATACAATGCAGCCCTCAATGTACCAATCTTCCATGTATGCACAGTTGTCTAATGTGTCATATCATTAGTGGATAACTCTTGACAAACTAAAAAGGTGACTACAGAATGACATGGCTATTCAAGTGCAGCTGGCACAATACACTGCTGCAGAACAATGGCATGATAACTACACACACATTGCTTTTCAAGTGCTATGCATTGACTCTCTTGTGTACGAGAACCAAAGGGATTCCACTCCCTCAACATTCAGCTAGTGTGTGACCAAAGCTAGAGAACTGTAAAGGTAACTGCCTGTTATCTCACCTACACAATTCCCTGCCTTTGGATGAATGTTGAGGGAGTGGAATCCCTTTCAACTCTGGTGCACAGCAGTTGACATGCATCACTAGGAAAGTAATATGCATGCTCTAAATGGAAAACTGCATCACTGGGAAGCCCAAGTTCCCTTTCTATTGGTCTTTGGTGAGTGAATGGAATACAGTTAATTATCCTCAAACAGAGAGCCCCTGATATCTTCCTTATACAATCCGGATCCAAATAATGAGATTCTAAAAATATGTCCAGCTCTAACCTGGAAAGAATCAGACCACGTCAAGGCAACTTTAACAGTGAATGCCATTGTGATGCTTGTACTGTTCTAACTGAGGTGGATGGGGTGTTGGGGGTAGAAGGGAAGAGGTTTGGTGGAAGTAGGGATAAGTCTTTATTGCTGCTTAAAATATGTTCCACCATCCGAGTTAAGGGAAGACATTGACAGGAAAGTTAAGCTCTAAAACGGCAGTGCTGGTGTCAAATTTTACTATCTGAAATTCTAATGAACATGGCAATATTTCTGATGTACAGCAGTTACTAATGGCTTCATCAATGTAACATCCAATAGGATCTGAAGCAGAAGTCTGTGCACATTTGTCCTTTTTGGCTCCCAATCACACCTGGTATAACAAGTTACCTGCCTTTCCGATACCCATTTCACATCCAAAATCCCTCACTGCACATTATGCAATGGATCACAGGATATTATACTACAATACTAGCTACACTATTTATTCCATCATTTTTCTACATAAGACACAGGAAACTGTCAACATTCAACAACTCACTAACTCTGTTTACTAGACCTTTTCCTACTCAGATGAACACAGTAATTGTAAACCTCATGTGCTCAACTTTCAAAACTTTTTTTCAAATGAAGTGAAAGTGAGGTTTCCTTCAATTCTAAATTTTATAATTTAAAGAAATGTAAGGCATGTTGCTTCATTCTTAGCAATTCTAGAATAAGTTATAAATGAGAAATCCTGTGACACTTTTATAGTTCTGAAAGGGTTAACGCCACCAGAGTTCTTAAAACAAGTGATCACAGTTTGGGTAGGTCATAAGTTTTTCTCTTTCCCAATTCCCCAGAGTAGTTTTAAAACAAAACAAAACATGAAACAAACACACAAAATAGATGCAGAATTGTTCAATTAAAAGCTTGAAGTATGAGTCAGCCCTTGACACTGTGGGAACTGCTGAAAATTCTACTGAAGGAATTATGTAAACTCCTTCAGGCTGGAAATGAGCCACAAAGGGAAGCTGTTGCAAGGAAAGTCAAAGGACATGACATAGAATGCAAGTCCAAGCAATCATTGAACTAATAGGGATGTATATCTTGTGATCTTCCTCAAGCTTAATCAGACTCTGTTTCGAATAGTGAATTAAATAAATGAAATTAGAATATCTGCAACTGCTTCAAATACTACACCAGAAATGGCTTTACAAACATTTTAGTTGTTATAGTAATCCTTCCCCTAAGCATCAATTAAGCAACTTTAAAAAAAAAGCACAATGATAGACACAGATGTCTGTTGATCAAAAGGAATGTACTGTTCTGCTTAAAATTCTATTTTTACTTCCTATGGTAAAAATATGGCAATGTGCTAAATATTAGATCTCATAATTAGGTGGCCAGTGTCTATTTTTAGACCATATAATTCTCCATCACAAAACTTCTATTATATCAATTTTCCAGTGACATTTCACATATTTTTACAACATTGTTTGTAATCATGCCAAATCCATAGCTGTACACTTCTCAAAAAAGTGTTATTTCCAATGAAAACAAAGACTGAATAAAATAAAGAGCAATAATTAAAGACATTCACCAGCATTGGTTTCATTTGTGCCATCTGTCCTATGTGGCAACACAAATTCATTTGAAATCTCTTAATCAACCTTTTGAATTCTAGCAAACACCTCTATAGCAATAACATGTTAAAATTGTTTCAGATGGGAGTAGAATAATCACTTAAAGGTAAGTAAAACTAAGGAAAGAACTTGACCAACAAACTCTACTTGCACTTTTCTAGTCAAAAACAAGATTCTGGAGTTTATCCCAAAAGTATTAATAAATGAAAATGCCACATTGGCCCAGATTTTGCACTAGCATTAAAGTGCAAAGCTTCTGGTTTTTGCCATCAATACTTCATCAACAGTCAGTAGATTTTGTGTTTTAATACAGAAATACTAAAGCTGCTGTCACAAATCCAAAGACCCTTAACAAGCTGCACTGTTTGCAATCTTCCCCAAAGGAAGCAACTTAAAATCGCTGGAACCAATGCAAATTTAAGCTTTTTAAGCTAACTAGTCCCATTGTGAATGCTGAAGCTTTTACTGACATTTGTTGTCTGGCAAATTAACTAACTCTGAAAGAACTATATTTTATCTGTAGTTTTATTTCTTACTTATTTTCAAGTACTAGGGATTTTAAAATAACTTATAAAAAGTTTAAGTTTTTCAACCTCTACATTTTATATGCATGTTGCAGACTTTAATTGGTGCTCCTTATAAAGCTTAAAAAGTTAATAAAAAAACTGCTTCCAGTCTGTGAAAATTAGTTAATATAATTGGCTCTGCAGGTTGTCGGTATCAGTTGCTAGGCATCAGGGGTTCCCACTGAACTGACAGACACCTGACATTGCAATAGCTTTGGCAAATTCTAAGCTCTCAGCCCAGAGGGTACAAGATCTTAAATGGGGATTATTTTACCCCTTCAACAGAAAGCACCATAGCCTTATGGCTGACAGCAAATTCTGGACCACAAAGGTAACCAGTCATAACTTGTAAATGGGCAAAGCAACTGATTTATTGGCAATACAACAAGTACAAAATTGAACAGGTAGTTCTGCATTCATCTTATAAAATGTCTAATAACATTCCAAGAAAATACTAAAGCTAATTTAAAAATACAAAACACAGAAATAAATATTCTTTGCAAAACAGTCCAAATCTTTGACAAGACATTTAATAACAGTAGTCTCACAGTTTAAACCAGAAGTTTGGTTTACATAATGAGTATATTAGCAGCTTTTAAATAACTTGCATGTCAGATATTTCTAGCTGAACATGCAAGGAAAAATCATGGAGTGGCAAAGAACTATGGAAGGCTATAAAATAAATAATAATCCTTCTGAAGTGCTGTGGAAAGAAACGACATTCCCAAGAGCTAGAAGATGAGGAAAATCTACAGATAGCACACAAAGCAAAAGTTATTTTACATTAATGGAAGTGTACGATGTTTGGGTGTGAAGTTCAATGTTCATGCAAAGCAAGCCAAGACTTGTCACAGCTTTAATTGGTAAATTTCAGCTTTGACGCAGCAAAAAAAGTTATTTAATGCTAATAGTGAAATGTTACTACAATATGATGGAACACACTCTATTTACACATTGCACATCTAATTATAAACTGCAGCAACTTCTCAACTTTAAAATAAATGTTGAAAAGGAATGTTTAACTCATCACTGCTGTTTACAGTACACATTTCTGTAGATGGCAGGAAGAGAAATATTTTTAAAATTAAATAGTCAATTTTCAGAAGGAAATTAAAATTATATTTTATTTGAAAGGGAAGGTTACTTAATATAATAACCTAAAACAGATTCTCAGATCCAAGCACACCCTTTTGCATGGGTTTCAATTTCAGTGTACTGTGTCAAGGAATAAAAAGCAGACAAAGAGCATGACCTTACACCCTCCTACTCAGATGGTCTTTGCAATAGTAACAGCCATTGTTACTTAATATACTACATGCAGCAACTAGCACTGGTTATTTTTAAACTGCTGAATTATGATAGAACTAAAAATTAGATAAGATGTGCAAACAGGCGTGGGGACCAAACCATCTGAATAACCTGCAATCTTTCATTGCACTACAGGCAGAATATTAAGTATGTATTACCCATTGATTTCAATGATTACTGCATGCAACTAGCCATGCTTGCATTGTTCACTTATTGAATGTATCAATTGGACATTCTAAAATCATGATTAGTCAAAGCTGCTTAAAAATGGCCACTTGAAGCAGCTCTGTATGTTAATTGATTTTGATTTTCTTTCAAGATGGCTCAGCCTCTAAGATTTTATGTGCCAACGTTATTTAATGATGCATTGGAATTTCTTCTCTGAGACATAGAAAGGCTTTCTGTATCTGTAGGCAGCAAAAGGTCCTCAAGACAAATGCTCAGAAGGCAGTGACGGAGGTCAATGCCAGGAATGTAGCACCAGGAAAACAGATGCAGTACAGGGAATAGTTCAACAATCTGACTCAAGTTGTTAAGAGGAGCAAGTTCATTCTTCAAATTCTACCAACTTCAATGCTGGCCTCATGCACTGCTTTATTTATTACGCTCCCACTGTACGCACATCAGAAATCTCAATCGTTCAGTTCTCAACTCTTCAATTCACATAGCTTTAACTCATATTTCATGCACACACCCAGTTATTCACTCATAACAGGGACATCAACAAACTTATTGTAGGATACACTGGCATATCTCCCTCTTGCAGAAGGTGATGGCACAAAATAAAAGGCAACACGAGAAGCAGAGTTTTCTTCAGATTCAAGCTGATCATTTACAACATGAAGCAGGTGGTCAGCTCCATCATTAATTACACTGGTAGAACCCACCATGATGCAGTGCCTAATGGGTGATGTTGCATCTTTTTTTTAGTATATATAATACAGGCAGCTTCCAAAGGTTACATCGCGGCACTAGAGTCTTGTATTGTTGCCATTGTGGCTTGGAATTCACTGCTCAAAGGAATTTCCAGGAGGCATAGATGGGTACATGATGGTTGGCATGGACATGGTACACTGAAGGGCCCATTTCTGTGCTGTATGACTCTGTTACAGCAGTCCAAAAACCAGTCTTACAACTGATCAGCAGAACTGCTAAGATGTTATACCAGAACAGTGGCATTGTTTGTTTCATAAAACAGAAACTTGTAGTCATCTCTCAGGATGACGCTGTTCCTGCTTCCACCCTTGCCAACATGCCAGTGGCCTTACTGTTGACCATTAACCAGTATCCAAAACTGATTCATCCAACACAAAAAAAGTGGAGCTCTCTAAGCCCTGTCCTCCCAAATAATCTGCACTCTCAACTGAAGGTCAGCAGTCTTCACCACTCAGCCTTCAGCCACTGGGAAAGCACTTCATAGCAGCACTAAGATGGATAAAGTAACCCAGAAGATAGGCAGTAAAGAAATGCAAAATAGCAATTAATTTCACTTTGAATAGATTTATACCATTAGGTTTGAATGTACATTTTAAGGTGTTTTTGTTTTATTTTGGCAGACACATGATCAGCAGTAATAAAGGAAAGGCAAAGAAAGTGAGACAATTGATAAATGGGAAATGTAGCTGAGCTTGAATTGCTGATGAACAATCTGATCGTGAAAATTCAGCAGATAGAGGCAGTACATTTTGTAGCCTCCTTTCCTTTTCTCTACTTCCTATTACACCTCATCCTTTTCTACTTGTTTCTCATCCTCAGTTGGCAAGAATGAATCCTGTTAATAGCCAGATTGTGAAGTGTGCAGCTTACTACCACAACATGCTGACAATGAATACTGCAAGTGATCCTCCAGAGCAGTCCAGGTAGTGGAAGTGTTGCTTGGATTGGTGTGCTCTGTGTTACTCAAGGTAGCATGGCTTTCATTATGGACATCCTGTTCATGTCCCTGATCAAAGTTATGAACCATGATATGAGGGGATATCTTTTATCACATAGGGAAGCCTCCAATCAGTGCAAAAACTAGTACTTACTCCTCCTGCAAATCTATTTCCTTCGAAAAGATTGCCTCAGTAACCTCCCTCATACAGCAGTCTGCAAACAGCAAACATCTCCAAAGCCAGGCCAAAAGGATCTAGTTTATAAAAAGCAAGAGCCACACTGATCTTGACAATCATATGTAATTCTGTTCTTGCTCTGCTTTAAACTTGCATTTGTGGTTGCAATGGTTGGCAGATTTTGTGAAGAAAAGATTAATGATGAAGATCAAAAAAAAACTGAAGATGCTGGAAATCTGAAATAAAAACAGGAAATACTTAGCAGGTGGGACAGCAGAGATTATTCAAGCACTGGTTCACATTTAGCTTGAGTAAAGGAATTAGTATCTGGCTACTCTTGAGAGCAGATATGGTCTTGCTGACTGTCCTCCTCCTCTGCCATCCATCCCACCCTTCCCCTTCTAGCATATTGTCCTGTTCTGCAAAATGCAGACACATTCAGTTCCCTGAGTAACCCTATCACACCATCATATCTGAGAGCAACCTCATTTGGCACATTACTTAAATGACCAGAAATGACCTAAAGTCCAGTCTGCTCACCCTGTATAATGAATTCAAAATTTAGTCAAGTTAAGCTGTAAAAATGCATACATAAGCATCACCAAACAGAATAAATAATCTATTTAAATCTGTAGGGTCAATTTAAGTAGGGCTAGGAAGAGATCCTTTATCCACTCAATATTGTGTTCACAAATGGAAGATACAAAAGCTTGGAAGGAAAGAGAATTGAAAAATGGCTTCCAATTATCACTGCAAACTCAGAAACCACCCATCTCAGTGCTCTTCACGTTGCTGGAGATGTTAGGTGTGTATATTTAATCACCTTTACCAACAAGGTGTTCTCAGTACTACTCACTGGTGGGTAACAGATTTGACCTGTTCCAATTTAACCAAGGAGGATCTTTCATAGGGAGGAAAATTATTTTTAACTACTCAACTAACATTTACCTTAAATGCTCAACCAATAACTACCACATCCATGTTTAGGGAATTAAGATCAGAAAACCAAATAATATTCTATAACACACAGGATTATATACAAAAGGTCAGATAATAAGCAAACATCACCAAGGGAGAACTGGCTAGTAAAGATGCTGAATTACTGACACTTTCAATTTCGAAAATTACTATTGTTCTTCCAGAGGCTCAGTGATGTTATCACTTTGCTATGGGTGACCATGTAATTTTCACCGGGTCAGCGTCAGTCGTTCCTCTGGCAGCCAGCATCAGCTCCCACTGCCTCCACTACTCCCTGGTTTGACCTGAGAGCAGCTGCTGATGTCATAACAACTCACGCAGATGGCACAAGTGAGCTGCTTTACATACATCTGACTGGACTCCCCTTGGCTCACTGAGTGAAAGCAGATGAGGTCCAGTGCTGAATTTGGCATAGGCCTTATGCCAGTGTAAATGGGCGATGTGATCAACTGTTCTGCTGAAGTCACTTATTCGCAAAGCTCAGATGTATAGACCCATGCCACCATCACTGGGAATCTGGGTGGATTTTTAATCATGAAAATGCATAGGATCATCTGATGAATGCTCCAGAACACATAGTTGCCTTGGGCATTAATCAGCAAACTGATTTTTTATACCAGATTATATGACTATCTTTAGAATAAAAAAGAACACATTAAGAAGAGTGATAACACGAGAGAAGTTAAGAGGGATAATCCATCTGGAGAAGGCTTGTCATAACAATAGGTATTTCAGCTTACTTTTGCTTCTCTGAAAGATAGCTGGCCACATCTACAACTGTAGCTCAACAGGGTTGATTTAAAAATTCTCTGACTAAGCTCAGAGTAATAGCAAACACATCATTGTGGTTTTGTCTGTTCTCAAAAACACAAATTAAACACAAGATTTTATTTTTTTAAAAAAAAAGGATTAAAAGAAACAATAAAGCCACTCAATTAACAGATTTGAAATTTCTGCTCAAGCACTAAAAAGAACCTCTACTAAGTGTTCTACCTTAAAGAAGCTTGAATAACGTAACTCAGATAAACATAGGATCAAAGGAGTCATTCCTCTGTCTGCCAGCACTAGCCCACAAAAAGCAATGGTTCCATCAATCTGTCGTCTGACCCAAGAATAGCAGCTGATGCGACAATAACTTGTTATTGGCACCAGTGAGCTGCTTACAGGCACCCAACTGGACACTCTCAGCCCATCTTGATCTAAAATATTGTCAGTTTCCTTTGTATTGACCAAAGGAGATAAAATCATAGGTATACAAATAAGATACAAATCCAATAACATGTATTAAAGTTCTCAATATATAACAGTGGGCAGGTGCTTGAAAGGAATTGCTTTTGTGGGGGAAAGAAGACGGGTTAATAATCCCCTATTTCTTGCACTGCTTCAACTGGCTAATGCAGTAGCAGTTTCGGCTGAAGGCTAGGAGTCATTTACTTTCCTCACCTCTCGATCGAGTAACTTCTCATGCAGAAAGAACCATAAGGGGAATCCACAAATATCAGGCATAAACAGAATTGGGCTCTACCCTGAAGCCACAACAGGAGATGCGCACAGCATGGGGTTATACACGAAGAATGGTCATTTAGCAATCACCAGGAGGGAAATGATGCTCATGGAAATCTTCAGCTAATTGACCCCACTTTCAGGAAAGGATGAAAATGACAAAAGAAGACAAAATAAAGAACAGAAATTAAATATAGTTTCACTTTTGTTATTCAGAATTGTAGAGTACTTGAAAATGTAATTCTGGTGGCAATTTATATTTATTCAGTATCTCTCATGAGAGAAAATACTCCACTGTACTTTGGAGGAAAACAGGAAACGAAGCAGAAAGATAATGAGAGAGGTCTGAAAGAACTGTCAAATAACTCTCAAAGTAGCTTTAGAATTCGGAAGTGGTAAGAAAACTTGTTGATACTCGTCTGCAATTTTAAAATGAACTCCCCTGCACATTCCATTAGCATGCCCTCTATCTTTGAAACGAAGTTACCCAACTGTACAATTTTTGCATCTTATTTTCATTGCAACTTATTACACAGACACTTCAGAGAGGACCAACAAACATTTAATAAAGTCAGAGTTGCACAGCACAGAAACAGGCCCTTTGGCCCACTACATCCATGCTGACTTTTTTTGCCCATTGACACTAATCCCATTTGCCTGTATTAGGCCCATATCCTTTCAAGCCTTGCTTATTTGAGTGCCTGTCTAAATATCTCTTAAACATGGTGATTGCATCTGACTCCATCACCTCCTCTGGCAGCAAGTTCCAGAAATCAACCACTCTCTATGTAAAAACCTTCCCCTCAAATCCCATTTTAAACTCATTCCTCTCATCTTAGACCTATATCATCTTTTTTTTAAACCCCCGTGAAAAAGATTCTGACTACACCCTAGCTATGCCTCTGATAAATTTATATACTTCTTTATAATGTACAAAATTCTTATGGGGTTTGACAGGATGGATGCAGGACCAATGTTTACCCTGGCTGGGGTACCTAGAACCAGGGCTCAAGTTCAAAATAAGAAGTCATTCAGGATAGAGATGAGAAGAAATTTCTTCACACTGAGGCTAGTGAATCTTTGGAATTATCTACTGAGCTGTGGATGTTCAGTCACTCAATGCATTTAAGACAGAGATCGATAGATTTTTGGATATTAAGGAAATTAAGGAATATGGAGTTAGTGTAGGAAAGTGGTCCTGGAGACAAGATCAGCCAAGATCTTGTTGAACAGTAGAGCAGGTGCGAGGGAGTGAATGGCCTACTCCTGCTTCTATTTCCTATGATCTTATATATTTGTAACTGATAAATTTCTACAATGATACTTGCAAGTGTGTAAAAACAGATTTTAAAAAATCTTGGTATAATCCCTGAATTTACAAATAACAAGGAAGTTACTTTCATATATACTTGATGACCTTTCTTCAGTATGTACTTCCACTTACATTAGGGAAGGAGGGTTAAAGAGCTTATGTATTAGGCATTACATATGTCATAAATAAATAGACAGCTGTTTCTATTCATGACTAAACATTCTTTTGCCTTCAAAACACACAGGTCATAACTTCCTGTTTTGATGTTACAGATAGAAAAAAATCAAAACTATTGGACTAGCAACTCTTCACATAAGAGCATCAACAATTAGTTTTTAATCATTTCAGTTTTATGCTGCATTATTGTTAATTGCTGCTAACATCATTCCCACGTCCTCTGATTTGCCATAAACTGCTAAACAGGATACAAAAATATTTTTCTACACAGATGCAACTTAAGACTAAAAAGCAATCAGAAACAAAACATACCTGGAATAATACTTATGTTCCTTTAAACACAGATTTTAAATAAATTATGACACCTAGTTTCTAGTGTTAATTTAATTAATGTAAAGAATAGGGTACATCCAAAAAAAAAATTTTATGCAACTCCTTCCAGTTTGAAAGCTTGCTGGATGGGAGTGCAGAAAACACTGCTGTGTTAGTTCTATCTTCAAACTGAGCTGCACCTTCAAACGCTGGTAGCAAATGCCATATGGGATCAGAGCTTTTGGAAAATTCTGTTACTTTGTACTTGTTATAATATTAGACTTTATTACCAGGAATACAACATATTAACAATCCTAGTTGGTGATGGTAAATGTGACTAAATATTATGAAGTTTCGCAAAACATATTCATGATGGGTTTTGTCATATATCAACTGATAGAATTACAAAGATACATACAATAATTTGTTCCTCAGCCATTCTTTTCTTTGGACCAGTTTCACAGGGTGTCAAACATACCACAAAACGATCAGGGAATATGGTAAGTCCTAAAAAGGAAAAGATTAATTTGTTCATTTAATGCTTTAATGAAAATTCTGCACAAAATTTTGTTGGTGTTACCAATACAGGTCCTCCCCAGGTCATGAGAGCATTCTGTTCCTGAGAACTGTCTATAACCCAAACAATTTGGAAGTTAGAAGTGCTGCTGTGAACCAAGTTCCCACATGGCAGAAGGTGCCTGCAGCCCCACAGCAACCAGCAAATCTATCCTGCCAGCCTCCCAAATGCTTGATCATATGTACAGGCTGTACGTAAGTCAGGTGTTCATAAGCTGGAGAGGACCTGTAGAATTAAACATTTCCATTAAAAAGCAGCAATGGGAACACTATATTTTAAGAAAGGAGACTATAACATTGTAGTATCTTGGAATCACAAATAATTTTACCATTCAGCAAGTAAAATTATGAACTTGGTATTGATTTATTATTGTCATTTGTACTGAGGTACAGTGAAAAACTTGTCTTGTTTCACAAATCATTTAGATTACCTATAATAAAGTATATTGCTATAATAATTATCCACCACACATATCAACATCAAAGATTTCTATTACTAATAGTATGGTCGTTAATACAGAAAGACCACAGTTGGATTTATTTACAACTATTTACAAAATTCTGCTTCTCCAATGCACCACCATTTGACCTATGACTGTGTCTTATGTTAATCTTCAAAAGCATCTTGAAATTAAGGTGTGCAAACTCTATTCTCTAAGTCTTGTTTGACAAAAATGATTTTCCGTCCTAAAGCCACCCTTGGCAGTATCAGATGCAAGGCAAATAGAAATGTAATTGTGCAGAGACATAATCATGATCATTAAGGGGGGAACGAGGAAAGGGAAAAACCTTTGTAGAACTAGGCAATTGGTAAGAGGTATGCAAAATAAATGCAATTCTTAATTTCCTCTCCCGTAATGTCTCATAACATCTCACCTTGGCCCTCTTCATTTCTTTGACTCCCTTCATCCCTACAACACCAACCACCACACATATCACTACTCTGCACTTCTTACCATTTCCCAGCAACCCTTATCTCTTTCCAAAGATCTCTCCATTCTTCCAATATTGGTCTTGTGCACTACTTTTTACTGTTCAAACATTGAAAAGGGCACCTTCGTTTGCCTCACCTCTAAGCTCTGTAATTCACTTCTAAAACTTCTCTTGCTCTGTATTCCTTTAAGACACTCCTTAAATTCATCTGGTTTGATTATTCATTTCTCCCAATACTTGTTTTTAATAGTTTGGCATCAAACATCTCCACACGCCTTTAGATTTCCACATAATAGCCTTTCCTCCTCACCCCATACATTGTCAGAATATACCTAAAGGTTCATTCCAATACAGAAGATGGTTTAATTTATCCATACGAATTCTTTCAATCAAAATTCTGATTTTGTGGAGCAGGAAAAAGTGTTTTTTTAAAATCTGTTTAAGATATTTTAAATAGTAATGAAGGCTCTGATTTTGCTCTATAAATGTGCTTGTGAAATAATTCCCACAGAAGGCTGAAAACACAACACTATACGAATATATACCATCAATTCCAAAGTGGTTAGAGAACAAGCATCATGGAATGCCAAAGATAGTTTGTAGAATGAGGAAGCCCCCTAATGATAAGTAATCTTAATTTCTTGTTCATTTGCCATATTTCACATACTGTGGGAGTCTGACCAAGCAGTTCAAGAGGAGGAGGATGGCCTGCTTGCTTAGAGTTAGAACAGACCCAACTAAATACAGATCATTTTTGGCTCAAGACTCCCAGACAACATCTGGTAAAACAATGAATTTTTTTCTGGAGTAGCAAGCTGAACTGCAGCAGTCTACTTGCGACTCTCTTAAGATAAGCAAAAGGTGGAAGAATGGCTTTTGGCACTGCTTTAACTGTCTTTGACGCAAATCGATAATGCAAAGTTCAACAATAAGGTAAAATTTGGATCCAATTTTTCAAAAGTGGATGGCAGTAGGAAATGTTGCAGTTACATAATATAAGTTCTGCACAGTGTGCTTGGAACTGTAACCTCAATCAATATGCTGCTACTCCAACAAGGATGGAAGCACTCCTTGATCTATCTGGCTAATTAAATGGAGCAAGTAGTTGGCCTAAAAGTACATTTGAGAACCAGTGAGCAGAATTATAAGATTCAATGCAAGAACAGAAAAAGAGTAAAAAGAGGACAAGGGCTTTTGAGTAAAAGAAAACAAATTTTAGTAAAACGAACAAAGGATCTTGCTCATATTACATGAAAGTACACCTTGGCAAATAAAATTTCAGGTCAGCAATGAGGTGTATTTAAGAAAGCAGTCAGGAAAGGTACAACTTAAGAAAGAAGTAATAAGAGAGTGAATGGAAGCCTGGGATTCCATGAATAAATGATTCCTTCAAATATGACATTTAAAAGGAGAAGTGGAGCAAATACTTAAATCAAGAGTCAGGACAAATAAATACATAGAAAAATTATAAAAAAGAAACTAAATAAATTGAATGAAAATATGTAAGAAAAATAAAACAGAAAAAAAACGTAATAGAAAGGTTTTCTACAGGTATAATTAAGTTCTAAGAGAAGGAGAGCCTAATAAAAATAACATCTTAATTGGATACTGACCACATTACCAACTCAATACCCATCACAAGAAAGAGACGATTAACAAAAAACATTGTTTTGTAAATTATTAGGAAGATTAAAAAAAATCTTCCTTAAAAAAGTGAAAAGAACATGAACACCAGTTACAATTGATGTTCAAATTAAATATATCTATTTTTATACTAAAAAATCATTTCAGATTGATCATTTAAATTTTTTGATATTAATTCAATATGGAGTGCAATGTTATTTGATTAATAACTTGACAACAGATTATTACCAGCTAACCATCTGTTAAATATTACAGCATGACAGCATATTTTCATTCTGGCACATTATAAAATATCATCTAAATTGTTCTCAGATATTCAACTTTGATAAAAGTGTCACAAATAAAGTTCAGATATAGCACCCTGTTTATAAGATGTTTAACCCTTGAAGGTCATTTGAACATGATTGCTATAGGGTGAGTAGATCAGATAAAGTTTTATAAGTTGTCCAGCTAGTTAGTCTTTATATCAAAATTCAGTTCTTTAGGTTAGCTAGATAAGATAAACGAGATATCACTCGTTTTTATAGAAAAATGTGTATCACATATAGTAATGCCACAGAAAAACAAACATCAAATCAAATCCAATTTTGACATAGGTTGTTTGCCTGAAATGTTCACCCTGTTTCTCTTTCCAGACACTCCCTGATTTAACTGAGTGTTTCAGATTTTCAGCACTCGCAAATTTTTGGATTTTCATAAATAAATAAAAGCAAATCAATAGAAAATTGATCTGGTTCTCTTTTGCTGTAGCTTTGTGGGTGTACCTTTATTTACCCATATTTGAGTAGCTGTGAATATTCAGCAAATTTCAATAGAATAAACTTTGCCCCCTTTTCATCTTTAACTCCTCAAGTTAAACTAACAGAATTTTTGACATCAATAAGGTAAATATTTCTCAATTATTTTAACATAGTCAATGCCTCAATTTTCTTAAATTAGCTTCTCTAAAATAGAGGCCAGAGTGATGTCATATGAACACAGTAGGTACCCAGCTATTAAATGCAGAGAGAAATACAGAAGCAGGTATATTTTTAACTAGCAATTTGATGTTAATGTAAGACAAAGTTAATTTATGAATTCATTTGACCATTAATCTTTATATATTCTCTAAATGTGGTTTAATTATGAAATCCTTTTCAATATATATTGATGGTAATCACAATGGATTATTTCTCAGACATTTCCTCTTAAAAAGATTCAAACATAAGGGGCCTTGAAAAAAGGGCATACTGGATTAGAACAAGATCTCAACTGCAAAGAACAGAGCACATAACTAACTAGCTCAAATCTGCAAAAAGGAACTACTTCCAACATCAATGCTAAATCTATAAGCTTTTTCCCCTGGGCATCCTTTGCCTTTAAAACTCAACTTGTTCAATGTAGATGGAATCAAATTCCTTCATTATTTTACATCTATTCCCCCCAAGTCTACTCTTTCTCAAAGTAATACACCCATTTACTAACACTGTTGTAATATGAGGTATTGGCTGAATGACCCTCTTCTGAACCATTTCCAGCACTTTGTTATCTTTCACTTGGAGAATGATCCAAAACTAGACAGAGCATTCTGGAGCATTTAAGCCTTATAAAAGTAATGGATTGTACATTTAGTTTAGTGTCTAGTTGCCCTGATATATCCTATCAAGATATATCCATATCCAAGATCTATCAAGATATACCCTCACAGCCTTACTCACTTTTGCAACAACCCTGCCACATCATAGACTTGCAATTATTTATGAACCTCAACCTCCAAATCTTTTTCCCGCTCAGTCCTTCTGACTGTGCTATAATATGATTATTCTTGGAATTACCACAGTCCAACAGCTTCTCAATGCATTTAACTATTCTGAAAAATAATTGATAGACCTGGTCCCATTTCTCCATTGTGCCTGCACCTACCCACATTTCTTCATGTTATACATGCAAATGTGATCCCACTATTTAAGAAAGGAGGTGAAACAAAACGAGGAACTATGACATGTTAGTCTGATGTCAGTGGTAGGGAAAAGGCTGGAATCTTTCATCACATCATTCATTATAGAATATCTGGAAAATAGTAATAGGATAGAGCAGAGTCAATGTGGAAATATGAAGGGAAAGAAATTACATTTGAGTAATCTGTTGCAATTTTTTGAAGATAACACAAGTAGAATAGATAAGCGGGAACCTTTAGATGTCAATGAGGGTCAGTGAACAAGGTTAAAGCACACAGAATTGGGGGATAATATACTGAAATGAATTAGAATTCCTTATTGGCCAGAAACCAAAGAGCAAGGATAAACAGATCCTCCTCAGTTTAGCAGGCTATCCATTCTGACCTATCCTTTTGTACTGCATTGTAATAACGAGACCCAATGCAAGCTCGAGGAACAGCACCCGATCTTCTATGTGGGCAAGTTGCATCCTCCTGGACTCAATATTGAACTCAATAGCTTCAAATAACTCACACCCTCTATCAAAATTGGCCAGTTCTGTCGTCGTCATCCCTCTGTAATATTGGTTCAGCCTTCATTCTCCATTAGCATAGCCTGATCTGCATAGCATTCCTTACAGCTTTGCATTTTGCAGCTTTTATATTTCCTTCTTCTCTCTCTGACTGGCATCACCTCACAGATTTTAAGCTTCTTGGCTTGTGTTATCTCTCTCTCATTGCCCTCATTAATCCATCATACAATTAATTCATCAATAGCTTATCCACAATGCAATCATGATCTCATCTTATATTTTCCCCGTCTTGTCCATCCCCACACTCATCATCTCTGCAACTTAAAATTGTTTTCCTCTCTTTACTAGTTCTGTTGAAGGGTCTTTGACCTAAAACATTAACTCAGTTTCTCTTTCCACAGATGCTCCCTGAACTGCTTCCAGCATTTTCTGTTTTGTTTTACTGGTAACATGGCATCAGCTTTTGTAGTGAAGAGGATGCAAAGTCTTTTAAAACCTCAGCCGCATGTTGGGCTTCCACCTAAATCTGACTTGCACCTTCCCTCAACAGATTCATACAGTCATTCATGCCTCTAAATGGCAGTCTTTCAATTCATAAAATGGTGTGGTATAGGGTTGTTCCGAACCAGTTCTTAGCCCAGTCCAGATAACATTTCTCATTTCCATATGAAGCCACGCTTTGATATTGACTGCCAGTGATATCACCCGAGTGCTGTTTTATTCAGTAGTTATCCTTTCCATTCCTTCATATTCTACTCTGCTCCTGAACTAGTTATTCCTTTTTCTTCCATTGTGCCAAAAGTATAAGGAAAATATAAACATTATGTGAAATACATTAAATATATTCAGTAAAACAATGTTTAAACATGGTTAACAAAAACTATATTTTCAAATATAACTAGCATTTTCAATCTATTCATTGACTTAAAGGTAAAAGTACATAAGTAATAAGTATTTTCTGGTTTAGGAAGTGATTTAGCTTTTAACCATTCCCAAATATGTACATACCACAAAATTGCTGTTTTGTTACACATCTCAAGTTTGCATGTCTCTTCATGAAGTAAGCTGCAAGATGGAAATTTTGACCTACAAAATAAATTATGTAAATTAGTGTATCATAAAAATTGATTTAAACAAATCATCACATGCACATTACATGTTCCTGGGTCTCCTACTTCTCTAGTCATAGAATTGTCTGAAACATTGCTAAATTATGAAATCCCGGCAGAATGATGGTCAGGCAAAACTTGTGGCACCACTCTGCTGATTGTGTTTGCATTCCTAAGGGTGGGTTCATTACAAAGGGTACAGCTACCCTTGCAACATTACATCCCCCCAAACATCTACTCATCAAGAATATGAGAATGACACTGTATCGTTCCAACAAAAAAGTTGGCTGATGGATTTTTAACTATTTCTCCTTGTACCATTCCATGAAAATTGATTGGTCTCATCAAGAAATAGGCATTAGACCCCTATTTCTTCATGGGTCTCGAATACTACACTGTTTCAGTGAGGCATGGTTTTCGTGGATACACAATCAGTAGAAGTGGCAGAACTTCTGGCTTGAGGTTCAGTTTCCTCGCCTACAGTGATGTCAGCAGGGTGGGGTGGGGCATTGTGATAGATGGTGCAAGTCATCCTAACTCGCACATTAAAAAATGTTGTTCTTTGACAGGAGGAGGGAGTCATGATAGTATGCATCCTTTATCAAATTCTCCTCTATCAAATGGCACAGGAACTCCTCCTTTCAGAAACTGAGTCCCCCTTTACCCTAATGTACTTTCCTTCAAAGGACATAGGGACAATGTGCCATATTCCAATACCGAAGACAGAAAACCTTTTATTCCCCATTCTTGTGACACAAAACTACAAGATGAGATTCTAACATTCTATTACTAACTGTCATAGTAGTACACAATGCAAAATAATGTATTAATCCAATAAGAGGAAAGGCATTGCAATAGCTACATTTGATGTGTTGCAGGTGTTGAATTAAGACAACATCAAAGATCTTTGTATGCAAATAATTAGATCCACTGAATGGTGCAAGGCACATTATGCAAATGCATCTTACTGGACTTGAAGATGAAATTACATTAAAAAATTTATCATGTTAGAGCATTGCACACATTTTAAGAAAATTATACATCTAAGTAACTTTGATGAGTATATGATTAATGTAAATAATATCATTTTTCAAAGAATCACACCTTACATTTAAAAATTTTCATCCTCACGCTTAAATTTCTAAAACAATAGCTTTCTCTAGTCATACATCCCTCTGAGAACTCCACTCCAATTTCAGTTTCTCAGGCATCACTCATTAGGAACTGTCTTCAGCTGTATATCCACAGTCTGGGATTTCTGCCTCTCTGCCTCTTCAGTCTCTCTCCCTCTTTAAATCTTCCTTAAAGCTTTCAGCAACAGTCTTCAGCTGTATATCCAAAGTCTGGGATTTCTGCCTCTCTGCCTCTTCAGTCTCTCTCCCTCTTTAAATCTTCCTTAAAGCTTTCAGCAACACCTTTTCAAGAACAATTGCCAGTTGATATAAAGGTGTTTTTATGTGGTATAAATGAAGGAACACTGGCCAAGTATTATCAAAAGTGCCAGTCCTGAATACCACACATCATTTGAGCTATTTGTATCAAATGGGAGTGGAGTGATGCAATTCATTCTATGGCCTTGGAATACTGGATTTCCTTCTAATGGAAAGAAAGTGGCAACCTCCCTCTGTTCTTCTGGTACAGAGTTTTGAGTAGGGTAGCCTGCAACTTGTCCAAGATTTACTAATTAGTGGTTGTGCAACCAGAGTACAAAGTGGAACTAAAAAGGATTGTCTCATGTAGTAAGGCACGAAAAAGGTGGTGATAAGGGATGGGGCTGGAGATCCAGACCAAAACAATGCAATACCACTGGGAAGATCTGACAACAGGAAGAAAAAATCTACAGATTGTAAGCATTCACAGACAGAAGGACCCATATTTTATGCAGAAATAATGGTTTTCTTGACATATGTGCCAATATTTTATTATGCAACTGTGAGTAAATCTGGATTTCACGTACAACATGTGAATGCAAATGAGAACGTGGAAATCCCAAAATGGTGGTCAGTGGTTTACTGCTATTTCTCTGACTATGCTCCAATGCTAGTGTGCTCAAGGAGTCCAACAACAGGGTCCAAAGTTGTGTTAATTCCTAATCAATTAAAGAAGGGCATCACATGAACATCCTGTTGGGAGTGTTTTGCCACTGGAGAGGAACAGCTATGAGGGATTTAAAAGGAACAAAAACACTTAAAAAGATTGGTATTTTGTTTTATTCACAAAAAGGACAAAAATTAAGTTTTATTTCACATGATAAGAGTTTTGAATACCTGAGTTTTTTTGAATGTCTGAAACGTTCAGAAATAGTTGGTGTTTAACTACTTTGGCAGGGCCAGCTAAATTAGAAGGCACAGCTTAGTCAGCTGAAACTTATCACTTTTATAAGTGGGGCTTCTTCTATCTCTCCCCCACCACATGATTCCATTACAAGGAAGACTCTTATAATACATAGGGCCTCACTGCAAAGGATCCAGCTAGCTCCCCATGGAGTTGTGGTTGTCTGGATTGCCCCAACTAAGTTCAAGCCTTATTTATATGTCAGCAACAAGTGGGGGCAACTCATCCCTTACCAATGAATTCTATCCCAAGGTTTTTTAGTATTTTGTACAGAAACAAACCATACTTTTAAAAAGATATACAATTATTCTATTACTTGAAATAGATTGTTTAAACAGAGTGTTAAATCCTCGAAAACAGGACCAAAGGCAAAATCTCAGCTGAGATTTTGCTAAATTGAAACATTGGCCTGTACCTAAATGGGTTCCTCAAACAAAAATCAATGGAAAACAGAAGGGTCCCACAGGTATACCAAAATGAAGTGGATCACTTACCTGAAAAAATTAACATTTAAGAACTTGTCTCAGTCAACATATAAAAAGATAAAACCAGGTAAGAGAGAAAAGGATTGGCATATTTTAAATACAAACAAGAAGCAATTGTCATGCCAAAAATTGTTCAAAGGCAAATAACATCAATTAATGAGTACTTGACAGGGTTCACATAAGATGTGAAAATATGAGTCTCAACCATAACTGCCCGTGGAGTGGCTTGACCTGATCTAAAATAGTCACAAACTGATTCCACTTGAACAAAAAAAATGTTCACACACATTGTGTTGAAATACAAGACAAAGTTACATGTCCGAACTTCTCGGCCAGAGCCTTTAATAACCTCTCCAGTCTCGGGGGTATAATGGCAGTCAACACTGATCCCACTGAGAGAAGTAAACAGAATTAAGTCTAGCCACGTTGTCAAGTTGGTCTGCTGTAAGGGAGAAGTTAAGCTATTGTAGCTGATTTTATTAGCTGCTCCCCTGAGAGACTCATTCATGTGAGAAACTTGGAGATTTAAGGAGGTAGTGCCCCTAGGGATTCTTCGAACCTCATCTTCTTCAAAAGCACTCTGAGAGAAGAATTTAAAAAGCTTTCACCAATCACTCATTTCAATTTGAATCCGTATCAACCAATGAGACATTTTCCTCAATAGGTAATCAATACCTTTTGGCCATAAGACTTATAGATCAATTCCCACAAGAGTCCCTACAAACCAAATGTTATTACCTCAAAAGATACTTTTAGAAAATTACCAGGGTAATAAAGAAAAATATTTCAAAACTAAAATCATAGCAGGAACAAGATACAGAGACAGAACAAGATACACCTGCAATTGTAGTTTCAGGGAAGAAATTTTACATTTTATTATATATTAATATGGCACATCATCTTTCAAGGCAATCATGTTAACAACCTCAACAATGTGCAACATGAAAAGCTGTTTCCAATTTGTTAAGAAAGAAACTATAAGGCTCACTATTCAATGGTAAATAGGACTCTGTAAACTGTTAGTATCATTTGTTACACTAATAAGCCAGGAAAGCACATGAACGATAAGCTTCTGAATATAATTATGAAGAACAGCTCTAACCAATAGATCTTGAATACTGACCACACTGGGATTTGGAAATAATATTTTCAGTGAATGTCTTTATTTCCCAGGAGATAGCATAGTTACATGTCTCCACTTGAATGTGGGAAGTGGTCAAGAAAGTCTGAGCATTTCAAGTCCTGTAAACTTTCAAAATAACTTCACCAACTGCAGAATGATGTGCAATTACTTTGAGTCATTTTTGGCAGCTACCTTCATCCTTTTTCCAGCAGCTTTCTTATCTGATATGCTGACTGTAATCAAGTTACACCATTTTAGGAGGTAATGCAGTTGCTTGCATTTTAAAATTACCATCTTAAAATTAGATCATTGTGTTTTGCTTATTGAATTTAAGAATTGTTCAAGATGAAAAGTAAAAACCATGGCTACATATTTCTACAGTACTTCTTAAAAAAATTGCAATCACAGCCAAGCAGACTTCAGCTACATAACACTGCCAAGTGGAGAATGTGGTACACTATGCGACACTGGAAGCCCTCTCCCACGGCTATTAGTGACCATTCATCTGGGAGCCTGGGAAAATGCCTTAAAGCTGCTGAGTTATCTGGAGCAGCCTGGCAGGTGTTCTTGTCCCAGCAGAATCTGGCACCTGCATAACTCTACCATGAACACTAGTGATATTTTCTCGGAACTATGTATCAGACTTTAGGAGGCACGTTTTCCTGTAAACATCTTAGCTGAAAATACAAAAAAATCAGCAGATACATAAATATTTTACAATTTTTCTATCAAAGTCATATAACTTAGCATGCAAGATTTAAAACTATTAGTTGTGTATTCAGCCTTAACCTAAATAGTATCATGAACAAAAACATGTTTCAGCCTTAGGGTACTGAAAATCTTACATAAGCAAGAACAAGGTGGTGCAAAACAGGACAGGTATCCAAATTGCTTGCATGAACTGGTGGCTGAAAATTAAACCCTTTTATTTGGACAGTGTTCATGCAGTCAGATATTAAGTTATTCGAGAAATAAAGCAGATGTGCTTTGATAAGCCACCTCAAATAGCTTATGGACATCTGGAGAGATTACCACTCTAATCACTCCCAATGCTGCATGTCTGTGGCTCTTTGCCATGGATAAAAAGTGTCCTGGGTATTGTTGGTTGGCATCCTTTAATTGATAACTAAAAATTTGAAAATGGCATAGTGACAACTAGATTGCTGATGTAGGCCTGTGCTATCGGTCTTGCTCCTGTTTTTAATCTCCCTTCAGAATGAGAAGCATATGTGGATATGAGAATGTTTTACGTTGCAAAGCTGTCCATCTGTAAATAATAACTTTACATTTCAATCACTTAAATGACCTCAGATTTTAGCCTAAGTTTCACCAATTTCCATTAAAAAGCATTCCCATTCAAATACCAATGCAGGAAAGACTAAATGTACACAAATTATATGTAAATAATGTTCTGCATAGAATTACAAATTGCAATGAACTCATGACTGGGAATTCCTCTAATAAAACTTGTTCGGAAACAGACATGCTAGATACTGTTCCAACATTGAAATTTTTAGTGCAGGTTGAAACTCTTGTCCGGCATTCTGTGACCCGGCAACTCCGGTGGTCCAGCATGTTTTGAATCTGTAGTATAGTAATTAATTAATCCTAACTAAGATCTAAAAGTAACTAAGATCTGTACTAATCTGCAGCTAATTAACCTACCAGTACAACATTTGCAATCTCAGCCGAGAGCATTTCCGACTTACGGAAACTTTGGGTTACCGACAGTTCTCGGAACCCTTACATGACCTGGGAAGTGTCTGTACTAAAAAAGAACAGTTCCCTGCTCAGAGGAAGCTGACTGGGGGCAATTCCCATGGTCCAGATTTTCTGTGGTCCAGCACCAGTCAAGTCCCATAGATGCCAGATTAGAGACTGCATTTTGCCAACAATTTTAACATTGATTTTTTTTAAATCAGAGGTGATGCTGATTAAATCCTCCAGAATGGATCAATATTTGGTTTACAGTGCTGTTCAATGCCCACTGATGGCCCAAAGCATTATTTGGTACAACACTTGTACATAGAAATCCTAGTTCCAGAAATTAGACCTGGCTGTGCCCATATGCCCATTTTAGTGGTAACACAGGCATAATTTTGCAGCCTAACAACACCTGAAGGCATCAGACATGAAACTGGCTTGTGCCAATATTCAAAGATTGAGGAAGCAGCATAAAACAGACATTAACATATGCAGAAAGCCTAATAAGGGAGTAACACCAGCTTTAAATCCTCTCAGGAAAATAGGCTATCAGATGCCTTCGCCACTCAGCTTTTACTCACATGGATTCAGACCAGTAAGTGTATACCACTAGTAAAGTAAGCAAAAAACATTTTAGGTTTTGATATTGAGCTAGAAAAAATTGCCTACACGTACCTGAGGCCGCTGCTAGCAAGTCTAAAGACACTAAATTCCTATCTGTAGGAGGATAAACTGCTTGTAATTGAGTGACAGACAGTCAACTTTTGACTTATCTGAGATCCAAAGCCCAGTTTTGGATCACCTCAGCCTTCTCGGTTGAACGCATAATGTGGCTGTTTTATTCCCGTTGCACCCAAAATTTGGCAACTGCAAATTTCTTCATTCAGTATTAATTCCTGGTGCATGAGCCAATAACTTTTAAAGCATATACATGGAATGCACAATGCGCATTAATGACCTTAAGTTGGAGGATTGAACATGGAAGTGGAATATCAGCTAGGTTTCTGGGCCATGGTATGTTACAAGGGCCAAATCAAACTGGATCTGATTCATAGCTCAAACTTGCTATGCACACTTACCTGGGTCAGATGTGAAGGCCCAATTGAGGCAAAGCTTTACACCTAGAGGCACCTGGTCAGCCATAATAAGGAGTAGGCCTGGGGTAATGTATCACTGTGATTTCCCCCGAGAAATCTGCTGACTGTTTCCTGCAAGAGGCAAGGGTGGAACAGAGCTTCCCCTTCTATCAAAAACTGAGATTACTTTGCAAAATATTCAGGGATATTTAAAAACTATTGGGTTTCTTCCAAATAATTTTTTAAAAATGAATATTTTAAAATACTAAGACATAATTAAAAACTGGGGTGGTCAATTAAAACTGAGGCATGTAGGAACTTGATCTCGCAAAGGATGGTGAGAGTTCACTGGGAATATTTAAAGTGAAAGTAGGTAAATTTTTGAAAGATCAGGGAATTGAGGCAAAAGGGAACTGGTAAAGAACAGGAGTTGAGGCCTAGGGCAGATCAGCCATAATTTAAATTGACTGAATGGCAAGGCAGGCTTGAAGGGACAAGTGGCCTCCTCCTATTTTCTGATGCTCAGATGAGTGAGGACTCCAATCCTTACTGGCTTCAGATCGGAGTTCAATTCCCCAGATAACACAGCAGTTACACTGCAACACTCTGAGTTAGGAAGGAGTGGTTAATCTCCAGTCATTCACTTTTAGATGACCACAGCCTGCACAATTCAGCACAATGCTGTCATTGTGTCAGTTAATACAAGATTAAAATATGATCAGTATTAACCATGGGTCAAAAGGTCTGCCAACACACAGCATCCAGGGATGAAAGATGTATTGAATATCATTACACACCTGAATCTGAACTCAAGTACACATTACTTGCTTAAGAATTGAAACAGGTGATTTAGAACATAAAAATGTGCAATGTGCGATTTGGAACATTAATAATCTCCAGCAATTGAAAAATAGATGACAGGATATTGGCAAGTTCTGATTAAATCTTATCTATCACATTAAAAAAAAAGCCACAATTGTGATCTGTGGCCTGTGGAAAAATTAAATTCATCTTTTTTAAAAATATATAATGACATTTAAATTTTGAGGCTTGAACAATACAATATTAATTTAGTCATGGAATAATACATTGCTCATTACGTGGCAATGTGCAAAATGATGTGGCACATCCTATTCCCTTTGATGCACTTAACTACATCTAAAATTATTGTCATGTTTCTTCTGTCTGATTAGCACATATGTAAATGTTTTCACTTCTGAAAATTACAAGATATAACAAAGCAGTACACAAGATGAAACAAAGTCAAAATATACAATTGAAAATGAAATTTGATAATAAGCCCACAAGAAAAGAATCTAAGAGTTATCCAGACTTAACACAAGTGTTCTGGAGCCTCAGAAAAAACAATCTGGCTCGAGTGTAGCTATACGTCAGCAACATACACCTCAAATTAAAGCCATTTGTAGTCTTTTCCCCCAGTCTTGACCACATCTTTACATTACTCGATGCTTTCTACCTCAATTCCAGTACCAGCTATCCTTTCAATGAAACTTTCCCCAATTTCACTATACAGTTAAGTCTGCTTGACTTCTTATGAAAAGTTGAAGTCTACTGTACAGGTAAGCTGCCTTGAAAATTATTTTAATTAAACTCCCCAATGACATGCAATCTACAGCTACCCAAATGATTCTGAAAGCAAACTTCTGCCATGGCTTAAATATCAACCACAGAAGGAAATTAATACAAGGGGCCTAAAGCCCACTTCCCCAGATACTTCAATGCCCAACCGATGTCTGTTTCTCCAATTGGTGCTGACCTCTTCAGATTGTTGTTGATTCTGACATGTTAGAAATTAATTA
Source organism: Pristis pectinata (assembly GCF_009764475.1). Classification (NCBI taxonomy): domain Eukaryota; kingdom Metazoa; phylum Chordata; class Chondrichthyes; order Rhinopristiformes; family Pristidae; genus Pristis; species Pristis pectinata. Next base: position 87,964,061 of record NC_067407.1, on the reverse strand, counting down.
AAATGAGATGTGCTGCAAATAGCTGTCTTGATGGAGTATTTAAACATTTTTTTTCCTCTGTGCATTTGTTGCATGATTTGTTCTAGAACCAGGGAAGATTTTAGACCACTTCTGGAAAATAGCTTATTTGAGTTGAGATTGTAAAGTTAGGCTTTGTAAGATTATTCAACCCTTTTGGAAACTGGGGGTAAACTTTTAGCTTTGTATCTTTGGATGTTTGTAAAGAAAAGGAAACTCAAAAAGAAATGAGGAAAAGATAAAGGAACAAACCAACATCAGCAAAAGGCAGAAAAGAAAAAAAATCAACATGCACTACTTTTGAAGTGCAATCACCTTTGCCACTTGGATAAACATGACAACTAATTAAATCACAAAAAGCTTCTCAATACAGCAAATGACCAACTAATCTATTCTCTGTTATATGAGACAGACTGTTGGTCAGAACACCAAGAACTGACTGCCATTTTTCAATACTGATACTTTTAAGTATCAGAAGGAATCCTGGTTGACATTTTATCATAAACAGCATACCTTTAACAATTGGTGTTCCATTTTTATTGCATTGGAGTGTTAACCTAGATCCCTGGTCTAGTGCTTTAATGCACAACCCTTAAAATAGGCTGAGAAAAAAATTGCAAGAAATGTTTTAAACAACAAATTGTGCATAGTCCATGCAAGAAAAAGCACTCCTTGCAATTCCTAGATTTTGTAATATTACCTCAATACTTATCAGATTATTTAGAAGACCTCAAGTACATTCTTTCCTCAATCTGAACTTCATTAGGCATGGTCATATATGCTGAGTATCAAATTTAGGAATGCAATAAGAAGTTCCAAATGGAGATAACCTTTGTATTAATTACAACTATACTGCCAAGACATCATATAAATGGAAGCCTTTCAAAAAAAATCAAATGTCCTCAGTTTACTATAATCTGTGGCAGAAAAAATCCTACACCTAATGTTTTAACACAATAATAATGTATTTTCTTAATTTTAGGAACCAGAGAGAAAAAAGAAACACAAATTTTTGAACATTCAATTCACTTCAATTTATTTTCTACACCATTTATCTACAATTGTTTGGACAGAGAGGGTAATGATAATCTTCTTTGAATACTTCAAATTATAACTTCATTACCTATATTCCATTTTATTAACTGGGGCACCAAAAATTTGAGCCTGTAAAAGTTTCTTCTGGCTCAAAGATCACTTTGGAACAGCAGTTCTGAACTGAAAAGATCTGCCTATTTCTGTTGTCCATGTATAGAAATATAGGAGGAATATAGTAAGAATATTATGGATACAAATTGGAATCATGTGATTTCAGAAAGAACTTCAGCTTCACCTAACTGGTTTCAAGTCTTACTGACCTTCTTTCAGTTCTGTGGTTAGTTACCCTTAACTCCTCATTCACTTATACTCTTCAGAAGCAGACATAATGGTAATTGCATCCCCAGGTTGTTTCAGGTCACACCATAGAAAAGAATCGAAGTAGTACAAGATTACAAGAAAAACTGTAGAAAAAGAATGACTAATGCCAAGGTAACTTTCTATTTCTTTGTTTTTACTTACAAAGTAAGTACCAGTAAAAGCAGCTCAAGTAGCAGTAACAGCTGAGTCTGTGCTGCTTGAAAGCCCTGTGGCGCTGTTAGATCTTACCACAGTCTAATAAAATGTGGTCACATCTATTGCATCCCATGAGAAAAGGCTTAAAATATGGAGGTAATTCAACAGGGATGCCCCATCAATTTCAATTATTTAATCAAAATCTGCTTTTCCATTAGAATTATTGCAGCAAAAATGTTTCTATCTGTTCTAGGATTTAAAAGCAGGACACACCACATCAGATACACTTACACTTACTTTGGTCCTTTATTCTCTCACTGGCACTCAAACAGACACCAAAAACTACTGTAACTCTCTTACATTTATATACCCAATACTGAAGATTAATCAGCTACTCCTATGGAGTTGGCAATTATTTAACAAAATTAAACATTAATCGAGTAGAATAGAATACACCTACAAAATATACTCAAGTAATTTTAACCTAAAATTGTTCTACAATTCTGGTCATTAATGACATTAATAATTCTCATTTATATCTTCATCGGCGGTTCCATGCATCATAAGATGCCACAAGGAAATCACATTTGCTGTCCATGACAAGGAAAGATATAAATCCTCTACAGACATTTTCAGCTAAATCAAAGTTTTAATCCATTATTAATTTATCTAATTGAGAAATTGGAAAAAATGTATTATTCTTTATTGAATCTGGGGTTAAAAAATAATCCCAGTAAATCCAGATCACAGCATCTTCTTCATGTTCCATTCCCTAGTTTGTTACTGGTTCATAAATAAACAGTACAATATCCAATAAGCTTCAAATATACACCGTTACATCCATGGAAGCTATAAAATACCTCATTTAATGTTACATGGTATTTTAACCAAGCATGATATGGTCAACTATTTTTACTTTTACCTTGCATTTCTATCAATTGCAAATTAGTTTGTTAGATAAATATAAAAGAAAATGCAAAAGTTTTAGAATATTTCACCTACATAAGCAGTCTTGCCAAGAATCTGCATTTGAATTTCCTTACTGAGTTTCACCAATACCACAATCTCAATCAAAAAAAATCCTGAACTGTATTTCTGATACCTGTATAATTGAAACAGAAAACCTACAGTACTTTATTAGACTGGAAGATTTTCAATACAGGAATTTAATCCTTATAAAGAAACATCTATAATCCCTATGTCTTGCATTCAATAAGTTTGGTTGTCAAAATACTAGCAGCAGCTTCCCAGAATAATAATAATAATTATGGACAGTAAGCAATTATTATTAATAAGAAGAATTATTATTTTTCTGCACTTCCTCAAGATCGAGGATGACTTACTTCTATTCTGGTTTTGTGGATTCTGAGATGAATAATAAGGCCTACAGGAGAACCACAGATGGGGCAGGAAGTGCTTGACAGGGCGGGCAGGTGGGTGCTCTGTAAGGTGATGCGCTCCTTCTGCTGTTTACACAGCTTCTCTCTGCTCCCGATGTATTAGCTCAAGGTCCTCAACACCCTCCCGAATGCTTCTCCACTTTGAGCGACCATGGGCCCAGGCCTTAGCAGGGATGATATGCTTTTTCAAGGGAGCCTTCAGCACATCCTTGAATCTTTTTTCTCTGTCAGCCTGGTAATCCACTGAAGTTTGGTTGAACTTGATTCTGCAGTGCAATTGCTATAGGTTGAACATTTTTCCATTAGTCCTGAAGATTAGCTCTACTCCCGTGGGAGGGCTGTTGGGGGTGAGTGCAACATTGTGATGAGAAAGGTCAGGGCAACAACACAGCCTGATTTGACACCAGTCTTCATGGACATCTTCTTCATTCACCTGTACTATAAATACAGTTCAATGAAGTAAGATACAGGGTTGACAAGATGCTGTATGGAATAAGGTACTCTGCCATTTAACAAAGTCACCGAACATTCTTAGACAGGCAGTGTTACTTGATTGAACCATTGCTAGTAAGTTCTGGGAATCGGGGTGTCAACTAAGTAAATAAAAAGGAAAAAAATGTGTCCATTATGGACACGTAACATCCGTAGGATTACACAATATCTAATTTACTTCATGAAACTGAACAGTAATTTAATATCTTACAATGAAGACTTCGCATCTTTTGCATCATTGAAATATCAACAGATAAACATCAAATAATAATTTGAGACCAGGTGCATTGGCAATGTCATAGTTGTCAAGGACAGGAAAGCAATGGCATAGCTATGGATTAACCAGTGTCAACAATCTCAGGAAAAAGAAACCACAATATATGCACAGCAACTCTGATGTCATGGACTGCTAAAGGCTTCCTTCAAGACAGAAAGCTTGATGACTTCCACCTCTGCAATGCTGTGTTATTGTTGCATTTTGGACCTGCTGAAAATCAGTCATGTCTGAACAGACACAGTAGTTTAAAGAATGGACCACACATGCCAATTTATGATCTGCAACAAGTTTATGTGGGTGGATTGAACACATCACAAAATTCCATTTGCAAAGAGACTATTGATTATTTCAACTGCTTTTTTTCCCCAATTTTCTAACCCTCAAAGGAAACAATTTGTACAATACAAATCACCAACCTTATTCAAGTATTGAGCAAAATAAAAAGGTTTGAATTGCTTTCCAAGTTGGCATATTCACACAACAAGCTGCATCTAAATTACATAGCAAAGGTGTCCCAGGAGGGTTTACAGACTAAATATGACTAAGCTTCATAAAATATGAAAATAGTTTTATTTTAAAAGAAAGCATGGTAAAAGAAATTGGTACTAAGTAAAGATCCATGCAGGAGGTGGGAGAGGGAGAGAGCCAGAAAGGTTTAGGTAGGGGGAAGGGAGCCAGAGAGGTTTAGGGAGGAATGCCAAAGCTTAGTAGTGAAGCAGCTGAAGGCACTGCTGCTAACAGTGCAGTAATGTAATTTCAGGATATGCAAGGATTGGCAGAATGTGGAGGGTAATTGGATTGAAGGAAGTCACAGAAGGGGACAAAGTCATCAAGGGATTTGAACACAACAATCAGAATTTTGAAAACAAGTAACTTCCAGTTCAGAGCAAGTATAAGTTGAAATACTTTAAAATAGTGGCACAGGGTCTTTTGTGTCCACCTGAAAGAGCAATGGGGCCTTGGTTTACTATCTCATTCAACAGTATAGCAGTCTTTCAATACTGCACTGGAATACCAGCCTAGATTTTTGATATCAACTCCTCTAAGTGGGACTTGAACTCACATCCCTTTAACTCAGAAACACTATAAACTGATCAATGGCTGACAGTCAGGATCACATAACATAATAAGTGAACAATGTACCACACATTAATTAGGTAGGTTGCCCACCATTTCCTACTTACCTCTCTTAGACTGAGAACTGATAAACTGAATTCACGATGAGAAAGACACTTTGACTGCACAACTCGGACATTCAGACATCACGTGAACTGAAGATTAGCAGTTATCTGAAGAAACGGTTGCCAACACGTTTTTCAAAGCAATAAATATTACTACAAAATCAGCACTCCAAACTGGGAACTGCTGATTAAACTGCCTTTGCAGATAAGACAGACTTCATCACCTAGGATGTTATCCGAGAGGACAAGTCCCATGCCCTTTTATGAATCTATTAGAGTTTTGTTCCACTGAAAGCACATATTTTAAAAATTGGCTGTCGTTGGGTATTTATATTTATGAATAATTTATTTTTATGAATAAATTATATACATAAAATAATACTATGGAGCGACAAGACAGAAACATGAGGTAACCACACTCACTCCCAGTAAGGATTTGGTACTGTACCCAGACTGCAGAAAGATGAATAACAAAAGAAAATGAATGGACCATTCAAACTATTTTAACCTCATACACCATTAAATTGTTCTGGCCAGTCACCATTTTTCCCATAATGTACTTAGAAAAACAAATAGTGTAGCTTTGATAAATCTTTGCATTTACTTTTGAATTCATTAACTCTACCTTCCCTTCTTCAAGTTCTGCCTCCAGTTGTGTCAAAAAACATTCCAAGTCAAAAAAAAACTCTCAAAGCTACCTTGATTACATATTCTCCAACCCCACTCTTTTGGCCATTCATCAAACATTGATGCTTATTGGGCCCTGTAATGGAATCTTACAGTGGCACGCCCCTGTACAAAACATGGATTATCTTACCATACAACTCACATTTAATGTGCCTCTTCCTGAAGGAAGATTTCCTAGGCCAAGATCTTTGAATTTAGTGGACTCAGAAGTTTGTGGTATTGATTTATGATTTGGCAATAGTTTCATCTCAGTAGTGATTTTACTTTCATTAATGAACACATAAAATATAGATTTTATTTTACCTTTAATGCAAAGCGGATTATTGGGTGCAAGTTCTTTGTTCGGTTTAGTTTGTGTGTTTCCATGTTGTTTTCTTGCTTCAAGGTATTGCTTGATCCTTAAGTCAATATTTTCCTTTAAAAGTGCACTTATCTCCTATAAATAGGAAAAAATTAGGTACAATTATACCTTAAGATTAACATCCAAAATATTTTACCTAATAGAAACCCTGAAAAAAAAGTAACATTGGAAATTGTATTTTTACTCAAGCAAGTCAAATGTTCAGTTCAAAAAACTCACGGCTGAATAACGAAATAACAGGATTGATTTTCTTACTTCGTAGTATTAGAAAGCAGGGTATAAACAGAAATTTAAGCATGTGCACCAGAAATCCTGATGTGTTTGTTGATTGCCATGCCAAATTCTCAAATACGTATTACTGCTGGCATGCTGACGATTAAACGTGCTAAACCTTTCGATACACATGATAAATCTTGTGCTTCACTTGTTTCTTTTTGGTCTTCCCAAATCATATACACTCTACAATGTATGGGGGAACACCCAGATGAATGGCACTGTTGCCTTAAACTTGCTACAGAAATATCCCAGGAATAACTTTAGCCCTTTCCCTTTCTGGGCTTCATTCATTGCAATGTGATTAGGACTGGGAACTCCCAGAGCCTGAAACGATTACACATTCCACATGCCAGATTCATTTTTTAGTCCATGCAGAGGGTTTGAAACATCTTCATAACTAAAATGTCTTACATCTTTAAGGTCATTAGGAAATAAAATATGGAACAGGAAAATACCAAGTCATCAAATGTACTTCCTTTACAGACTTTTGCAAAGATTTTGCAACACGTTGCTGCTAGGTAAATGAGTGTCTAAATGTCAAAGTATTGCTCCAATGGATCAGAAGCCTCAAACGTCACCATCATCAGAATGTAACGATGACCTTGCTAGATACCCTTAGAATAACAGAATTCAAGGAACACCTTTAAAGGTATTGCCTAAAAAAATTAAGGCACATTGTTCTGAAGTGTGCAGCCTTTGAGCACTCTCAGAACAAGCTTGTTTTAAAGAACATTATTTCCTCCTCAGGTCTCATCCCAGGGCTGAAACCCCCCCGTGTATGCTTCTTCCCTGCTCTCATTCATACCCCACTCACTGTACCAAAACCTTTCCCATACATCTATCTCACCACCATCCCAGAACTGCTGATCACATTCTGGCTCTGGTCCTGACCAAAAATTCCCAAGACCCCAATCTTATTCTCAGCTGAGGCCCCAACCACTCTCCAACCCTCTCTACTCCAGACAAGGTCCTGATCCTGGTCCAAAACCTACTTCATTCTCTTCTTTCCTTGCTCTATCTTATTATCCATTTCTGGTTATCTACTGTCTATTAAATCCAAGTAGAGTCTCAAAAATTTCCATAGCTACCTTAATTATACTGTACATCCTCCCATACAACTCATAACAACATTCTTCCATTGTCTGCAAATCATACAGGATGTTCTGAAACCATGAAAGTTGTTGCATAAATTCAGGTTCTTTGTTTTATTCTTCTCTTCCTCAACGTTTACACATAACTGTAAAAAATTTACTTGTTTCTTATAGTATGCATTATTACCTGCAAAAATTTGGTCCATCAGTTGTTATCATTACAATTTTTTCCATAAAAGCATATGTTTCTTCTAAAAACATGTACCTGCAAACTAACTTGTACTACTGTCATAACGTTTCTTCCACTTCAAAAATCGATAGAGTCTTTTTTCTTATAAGACAGAGCCTCAGTAGTGCCCGAATTTCAGGTCTTTACACTTAAAGCTTAGTGAACCATGCATTTTGTGATGCCATATAATGCTTATTGTTAAGCACCTGGTGATAGCACTGCCACAGCAAATCTCTTTCTCTCTGTACAACCATTATCACCTTTATTGCATTGACAATACTGTGGTCAGTGCTCCTCTTAACTTTGTCGTCATTTATCCTAAACTACAAACATGCTGTCAAACACTTTCTCTTTCTTTCCCATATTGGCAGTGAGACTCATTGGAATGTCAACCCCCCCAACCACTTCCAATACATTCTTTCCCAGGCACACAACTTCCCTCTGTCTTTTACAATCTACAGACATTCAAACATTTACTTAATGAAACCCAATTATGGTTTTCTAGATTATGTCTTATCTTGTTTTCTAGTCTTTGGCAACGTCTTACACTGTGGAACTTGGTACTTTCTACAGATTTCTCAATCTGGAAACAATCTTGGCACTAGGGAGGGGCTGTCTGCGATTCCGGAATGGACATACTTTTGAAATAGCACTGTGCAAAAATGAAACAAAATTTAAAAACAGTTCATATATACACTTGACAGGTACCTGCAAGTTAAAATCAATGTTGCTGGAATTATGTTGGCATAATTTATTTACTTAGTACTTCAACATTTTCTTGAGTGAGTGGGGTATTGGACAATTATCAACAAGCATATTACACAGTAACAGTTGAAAATGAACTTTTTACAATTTAGTTTTGGTTTAAAATAACATTATTTAAAATAGTTTTGGTTTAAAATAGCTAGTTTGAAATAGCATTAAAAAGAAAAAGTATTAAATAACTTGGATTTACAAAGCTCATATTTTTCATGACAATACAATTCACATACAATGGAAAAAAGTACAGCCATTGTTAAAACATTAGTGGTGTGGAAAGAGTAAACAAGTCTTCCAGTTAGTAAAGTTTGACTAATTTACAAAACGATTAACTAAATGTTACAGAGCTGTACCCTTGAGCATCCACTGGATATTTTATTTACTGGAAAGGATAAGCCACAATTGCTCATGTTTAACTGGCATTTGTTGGATCTGTAAAGCTTTGCTTCTTTGTTTATGATGCATTCTGCAAAGAAGCCCAAATACATGATGAGTGGCTCTATGAGGAGATGGTTCCAGGGCTCATGTCCGTTTAGTCAACAAAGAGGATGATGGCAATATAGGAAATAATCACCATTAGTTTCTCCTTTATTTCTCTGCCCCAAACCATCCAATTTAAATACTTACACCCAAGGAAGGTAAGTACGTAATACTTAGTGCATTATGCAGAAAGCATGGCACTTTCATAAAAGACACAAGAGTAACAACTCATTCAAGCCCATGAGACAAAAATAAATGGGCTATGCTCTTGATGATAAGGATCTTCAAGAAATAGAAATAGTACACAAACGTACATGTTCAAAGATTAATCTCTGTGGAAGTACAACAAACAGGTACAATTTTCAGGTATAGAGTTCCCCTTTGTGGCAATGCAATGACATCTTTCTAATCACCAGTCAAACACATAGCTACTTTAGGACCAGCAGCACACTCCCTTCTAAGCAGAGGCCAGAGTCATATGTGCCTCACCTCAACACTGTAGTTTTCAGCTCTGACAACAATAAAGAATAGACAGATCTTGCATACTGGTTTTGAGGCCACAACAGCATTGATAAATGCAACAATGTCTCAGTCCTTTCAAGATCCTATGGCTTTTTAATCAGACCAGCTTTCTTGCTGGGGCCACAGATCCAGAACCCGGTGAAATGGCAATGGCTATGATTCACCTTCTTGATTCTGCCATCTCCCAAAATAGCCACACAAACAAGGTGTCTAGCTTTCCTTTTCAAGATGCCACATGCCATTAGGATTGTAAGGGGCAACACAAGACTTCATAAGCTCTCGAAACATAATGAGCAGCAGCCTTACAGGAAGGGCCACCTCAATCCCTTGACCATTTTGTGGCACATATTTGGCCAATCACCTCCCAAATTCATGGCCACCTAGAACCTAGGACAAGCACAAGAACAGATGAAAGAAAAACACAGACTCCAGGGAAGCAGTGTTAAGAAAATGATTAGTTTTGTTCACCTTGAACATTATAGTATTGCACCAGACTTGATATTTGCATACACAATAAGGTGTTGCTTACCGAGGCGCAAAACAGGCTGATTTAGAAGGTTGAAGGCTAACATAATAAAAGGTTTTTAAAGAGTTTTAATAAAGCAAATAGCCATACACACAGAAATTAACTCCTCTGAATGATAGGTAATAATCTTCAAATTAGAGTTAGGCCATGCAGGAATAACATCAGAAGGCATTTTTCAATTGAACTTTAAGACAGATTTTTTTTGACCAAGAACATTAATGAAGTGGTGAGATGTGCTCTGATGTTCCTTGCCTCTCTAAAAGAGGAACCTTCTGAGTTTTGATTATCGTAATGCATTTCACTATGTGGATCTAGGCTCATTGGTGTAAGGGACTCCTCACCACAATGCAGCAGTTCAGTTCCTCTTAAAAGATGAAGTTAGGATCGATTATACCAGGCTATAACAATTCATGATAATCTGCTGCACACTAGAGTCCTTCTCAATCAATCCATGGAGTAAAAGCAACATTTTAAGACATAAATTGTCCCCCCAGTTGTCAATTTTAAAGGGACATGCTATTGAACTTCTCTGGTGCTGACCAGACTATTCATGCATATGATTTATGAAACTATGGATGACATCCGTTGATGTTTAGAGGACCACATTCTAATGTATGATGGTACTGCAACAAATTCCATCATATTACATAGTAGGGATCTTAGAACAATCTGACAATTTCATGGTCCCTTTTACGAATCCCAACTTTTTATTTCCATCACTTCTTTGATTGAATTGGGCCTCAGCTGACAAAGGAAAGCATCCCATAAGTCAATTGAATGAGCTTATTGACACTGCTACCTACTGCTATCATTCGATATTCTCCCATTTACTGTGCATTCCCTTGCCTTGTTATATCTCCCAAATTCATTACCTTACAATTCACTAGGTTAAATGTCTTTGCCACTTTTTTGTCCCAGACGATTTTGCACTCTGAAGTTTTCTTCCTCCCAGTCAATTACATTGCCAATTTCTATATCAAATGCAAACTACTTTATTAGGCCTCCTACATTTAGGACTAAATCATAAATCTATATTTTAAAAAAAAGCAAAGGAAGGAGTACTAAGAAACATCACCGGTAACAGTCTTCCAGTCATAAACACAACTGTCAACTGTTATCCTTTGTTTCCTGTCATTGAACTCATTATGGATCCAACTTACCTTGGATCTCATGGTTTTTTGTTTATTCTTTTGACAGGACTGCCATGTGGTATTTTGTCAAAAGCCTAGCTATTGTTTTTACCATTGAATTTCGACTCTCTAATTCACTCCATCTTCGTCCTTCCATGACTATTTCTCAATTCTTAAATCATTGGTTAAGATGGATAATTTGACACAGATGCCTTGCTGCCCTTGTTGCATTGTTGCTTGCTCATGCTAACAGAATCTTTTTAATTTTCTTCCAAACCTAAATGTGCAAAGTCCAGCTGGATAGATGTCAAATGTCTCACTCCTGCAGAGTATGGCCCATGGTTTCTCATGCCATTATTGTTCATTTAGTGTAGATAGCTAGTTTAATTATTTTTAATAACCTTATTGGCCAAATCAGATGAGTTTGCTATTCAAATCTCAATTTGCAGTTTGCCAAAATATTAAATATATTAAAAGAAGAGAGTATTAAACAAAATATATCATAGGTTTCCGATATCACAAGAATTGTTGGGAATTCAACTGTAACTCATAATACTAACTTCCTAACAATGCTCAAGATTTAAATACTTCATTGTAGTTCCATTCCTTCCTTGCAGCTATCTGCTTTTTTTGATCAAGAAAGTAGATTTTGTTGTACCTCCTTGTGGCGTTCAGTAAACCAGCTGGTGTCTTTATTTGCTCCTTCAGGCAAAATATGAGGATCCACCAGAACTGCAAAGTTCCCACACTACAAAACAAAAGGAAATGTTAATGATTGTTGCAAGGCACTTGTGTTGTAGATAGAAGAAATTGCACTCAGACTTCTGACACAGCTGATTTCTTTTTTTTAAACATTTAGCCTGGGATGGTCATCATCTAGATTAAATCAAGATGTATATTTTAAATGTTCCAACTTTACAAGAATACACTAAAAATAGATTTAATTCCAAAAAGTGTAAGATTTGAAGCATTAGCTACATCCATCATAATACTGCGGCAAGTCATTTTTTTTATTTTCCTCCATCACATAAACTAAACAAAGTACTAGCATAAAAGTCAATTAACACTATAGATGTTAAATTTCAATTTATTTATAAGGCAATTAGTTATATATCTGGATTAGCACCAAAGCAACCACAAGACTTAACATCTTCTAAGACAAGAATATAATACATTACTGCTATATTCAATTACTTTCACCCACCGAAATACAATACTAAATTGCTGTATCTCGTATTTCAAAGCTGCTTTAAACCTTTTTGTTCATAATGATCACAGTGCCATTATTTACTGTTCAATTCGGTACTTCCCCCCGTGCTACAAAATTTTTGTATAATCTTTTGAAACCACACTCTAATTATTCCATACAATAATTTTAAAAGGAGAGAATGTGGATGAATATTTTTGATACAGTTGCATTTAATTTTAGCTCTTCAGCAAAATACTGTCAGCCCCAAACAATGGGTAAAATGAACACCTCAGGAATGTTTCGTCGTGTCAAGGTTAGAGTGAATCTTTTCATTAAAATAAATAATTTTCACTTCAGGGATATTAAAGGTAATAATGCTATCAACTCAAAGCCGAATCAGAATAATGAAATTTTTTAAACAGTAAAGCACATTTTGTCCACCTATCAAATACATCGATACTCCTTATCAAATCTCTCAGTTCCTTCTTTCTTCAGGAATGCATTAAATAGTCTCTTTTATATTTTCCACCTATAGCTTTCCCTGGAATCTGTTCCCAGAAAACCACTACCATTTAAAGTTTGTAAAATGTGTATCACCCGCCTCCTTATTCTGTAGTGTCTGGCATGTTTCCTTTCTTAATCCTCATTTCCTGATATTTAATTTACACCAGGCTAGTTTTACTAAAAAAAAGTCTTCAGAAAATCTAACTTGGGAGCTACCTCAAGGGCAGAGAATGAACTTCACCCAGTTAAGCTTATGCAGAATGGAACTATTATGCTGCAGGAAGCAAGCCAGGCTGATTGTAGCTCATATCCCAAGTTATACTCCATATTCCCTATGTGCATATTTAATAAAAAAAAATCCTCAGGCAGATGTGTAGCCAAATATTAGGTGGCCATTTTTCCTTTCATGCTATGAACTATGAAACACTTGAAGATTACCTAGCTTGTACAGTCTATTTGGCTGGAAAGTATTTTCCACTCACAGCTGGAATGAAGCCAGACCTGGATCACGTCCTAAGAAATTATTTGAGGGATGGCCTGCCCTTAAGATGTTTTTTTATATATTGGCACCATCTCATATGGTATTCCCCACAGCTCATTAAAGGTTCAAATGATAATTTATGTTGATGTATTCAAAAGCGAAGTGCTCTTCACAATGCTCGAAAATAGAGAAAAATAAACACATGAAAGTAGTGATTGGCCCTGTTGAAGATTAAAGAAAAACATAGAGGAGTAGATACTTTTTCCTCTTTACAACCTCCATGTGGTACTGAAGTCAACTCAGTGGCAGTGGGGGAAACTGCCAGCAGATTTGACCTACCAAGACAGATTGTTCAAATACATCTTTAGTTTTTATCCACAGTAATGAGGATAATTTAAAAATAGAATTTTCTTAAGTCAATACATTATCTATTTGTATCTATTTTAATAAATATCCCACACTATTTCATGTAATCAGGTTAAGCAAGATTAAATGGTACGGGAATGATCTGACACACGTATTAAAATCCATACTGCTCTAGGCCCAAACATTTATGTCAAACTTGACCTTCCATTAACCATCATTTATGCAGATCATCTCAGTTAGATTATTTGCTATTTATTATTATTTTCTGGGCAAATTCTTTTCAGGTAGATAACTGTAGCATAAATACAATGCAAATGTGTGCCCTTTTATTAAATAAATGCCCAGTAAGGTTCTTCACAGGCAGTGACAGCAATGGGATTCTTCTTCCTCTTCTTGGGCAGTCCCTCAAGATCAAGAATATCTTGCTTAAGGTGACTAATGAGGTTTGTGGTACGGTGAAGGAGATATGGTCACTGTGACTCTGGTGCTTGTTAGGGCAAGTCAGGTGGGTAGTTTAGGAGGAAGTATCCTCCTTCCACTGTTTACACTGAGCTTCTGTGCGCTCCTGATGAATGGACTTGACATTATCAATAGCATCCTGGATTCTCATTGTCCATTTTGCACAGTAAACACCTGGGATTTAAGATATCTTTATTAGTCACATGCACATCGAAACACACAGTGAAATACATCTTTTGCATAGAGTGCTCTGGGGGCAGCCCGCAAGTGTCGCCACGCTTCTGGCGCCAACATAGAATGCCCACAACTTCCTAACCCGTACGTCTTTGGAATGTGGGAGGAAACCCACGCAGACATGGGGAGAACGTACAAACTCCTTACAGACTGCAGCCGGAATTGAACCCGGGTCGCTGGTGCTGTAAAGTGTTACGCTAACCGTTACACTACCATGCCTGTGATGGGGGCAGGAGGGTTGTTTTACAAAGAGAGAATTAAGCAGCTTCTCTCTAGTTTGAGCCTTTGGTTGAATGAATGGTCATCGCAATGAAACATACCAAAATGCTTATGGTTTAGCACAGTAGATGCAAGTGATTGTTCTACTGACCGGGTGTCTAGAACACAAGGTCAGCTGTTCAGAATTTTTTTAAAAAACATATTCATTTTTTGGGATTTGGCAAAACCAATATTTATTGCCCATCCCTCAGTTGCCCTTGAGAAGGTGATGGTGTTGCTTGCTTGAATTGCAGCAAGACTAATGAAAGTCCTCCCCCAGTGCTGTTTGATTGGCACATCCTGTCCACTTCCACTTCAGAGATGATAGGGATGCTATATTTTTTTTCCAAGGTCCTTAAATTGTTTCCCCTATTCACTTGGTACACTCTTGCCCTGATGGATCTCAGAATAGAATGATTGGCCTGCTTGTCAGACATAGCTGAGTGTACTTGGGACCTGAATGCTGAAGATATTGATCTGAAAGAAGGTACTAATGTTAGTTCATCTATACTGCCAGTGAATATAGAGGATTTTATGGACCTTTGGTAGTATCTCTCCAGTGCTTTAAGATGTCTGCAGAAGTGTACAGCAGAGCAGAGATCATTGTGCCCAGCTGACCATGAACTTTGTGCCATGTTTGAGGTCCTGAACTTCAAACACTATTCCTCAGGTACTCAGACACCATGCTGGCACACTGAAGTTGATGGTGAATTTCAAAATTGATGTCTGCCTTTATTGTGAGATATAGTCTATTTTCTAGGGTCTAGACATGCATCTATATTGATGGAAGGTGGTGTCGTACTGTTGGGGTAGGTTGGTAGAGGACTTTTGTTTTGCACATATTCTCTTATATGCTTGTGAACAATTCAATAATCACTTGCAGCTCATCCTCCAAACACTAATGTATGTAAGGGTCTGCACATTGCAGGTCAATGACTGAAGTTGAAATGACTTTGGTTTTGCAATGGAGGTGACATGGGTTGGAGAGTATCCCATTTTTACTGTAGACTAACTCCACAGATTTGAGGATGCTCCACAGTCCCTCTCGACTCACAGGCGGTTATGTATAGGATTGATGAAACTCCCATCATTTCTCTTGGAGTTGTTGCATGGTGAAGATCATGTCCAATATACCTCTGGATGGACAGCTTAGACAGCAGCACTGAAAGGAGCAAGTCAGGGTGAACCCTGGTAATAATTTCCCCTATGGTAAACTCCCGGGACTTTATTGTTCTTCAGTTGGCACAAGGTCTTCTTGACTTCTTGTCGCTGAGGAGTGGCAGTCAGTCTAGACCATATAGGTTGGTGCGGAATGGAGCCATGGCCATTCACATCGGGGCAGAGTCGCTACTGAAGTGTTCTTCAAAATGTTCCATCCAGCAAGCACTGGCTGGCTCTGTCCTTGATTAAAATAAAAGCATGATGGTGCTGGAGGAACTGAGCAGGCCAGGCAGCATCCGTGGAAAAAAACATGCGGTCAACGTTTTGCGTCAGGAACCTTGGGTCCTGACCCGAAACGTTGACCACCTGCTTTTCTCCACAGATGCTGCCTGGCCTGCTCAGTTCCTCCAGCATCGTTGTGTTTTTCATCTAGATTCCAGCATCTGCAGTCCTTTATTTTTCTGTCCTTGATAAGTTCCCTGCCATTTCTGGCTCTAGGAGGAGTGGGTCCTTGGGTATTTTGACTGTGGATGGCCTTGGCAACGTTGAAGAATGCATGCATGCATGCATGAAGAAACAACTCAAATATTTCTGCAAACTGAAGCTTCCATTAATGATGTTAATCATCTTAATTTGATTATTTGTCATTTCTATTATACACTGGGCAAGCTGTATTATGGCAGATACAATGTAAAAATGCATCCTTCTATTAAATAGATGCTCAGTAATGTTCCTCGCATGGAGTGATAGCAGTGAGATAGTGCAATACTGACAACAAAGGTCTTTCTCTGTGCATGAGATAAAGTTGCCAGAGAAAATTGTGCTCAGTTAACGACTGGTTGAAGTTCACATGTCTAACAGTCAAATTAAGATATGCAGGTGCTACATGGTAAAACATTCATAAGCAAAACGGCCAGATCGTCATTAGTGCAGAGTAGGCACAATAATGGAGGCTGTCGAATTATATGAGCTCCAGCAACAGAACAAATGCAATGGTAACACATTTGGTGAGTTATTTCACAATTTTTTTTAGAATTGATGAATTTCGTATTTGCTTATTTTAGAAATGTTATTTGTAGAGATTTAAAATGTTAATTGAAGCAGCACAATGACTGAGAAGCTTTTCCTCTCTTGTGTACATGAGTGAATCACATGAACACCTGAGCCAATTAAAAAGGTCAGTTTTGAAAAAAAATTGATTGGTTAGTTGGTAGGCACAAACATGATTCGTTGATGGCTTGAAAATACAACTCAATAAACCATATGATTATGTTTCAATCAGTCATTTTTCAACAAAGATGTCAATATGCCCTAATTAAAGAAAGCACCATAGCAAATCTCTGACAAAGCATCTAATTCAAGAAGGTGAAAAAAAGTCATTAACTCCTTAAGTTTGTTTTAAAACTGAAAATTAAAGGATGCAAGGAAATGATTTTGCAAGAGCAAATTCATCCAGTGGCTCAGATAAAATCCTTGATTAGCTTACAGCTAATCCTTTCCATTACTTGATCAATTGTACTTTAATCTAAATTATACAAGCAAAGAAGATACTTTAGCAATCAACGTGACACGGTTTGCATTTCTCTACAGGAAATTTTATCTAATGTCTTGATAATAATCATTAGTGTTCCAAATTACGAACAGATGCTGCTTCAAGTTACATTTTAATAAATGATCAGGGAACATAATAGTATTTCTAACTTCCTGGTATTTGACAGGAAAAAAATGTAACTATAAATATACATTTGCCATGTTGGTATGTGGTCTTATCACAAGCTGCTAGTTAATAGATCCAATACTCACTTTAGTTCTTTACAAATGCTGGTTTTAGTCTTTTACAGATCATTAACTAAAGCAGACTGGGGAACTTGAGCAGATTAATCCTTGGCTCCAGACTTGCACGAAATTGTGCAGTGATCCACCTATACTCCCAGCCCAATATGCATGGTGCACTGGCAAACCAGCCTGATAGAATGTACGAAGCAAAATATTGCAGATATTGAAAATACAAAGCAAAAACTGAAAATGCTAGAAAATTCAGTAGGTCACGTAGCACGACTTTGCACAGATGCTGCCTGACCTACACAGCAGTACTTTCAAGCAATCGATGATCCAATTACTCTCTTGACGAGCAGTGTGCTTAGAGTAGCAGGAGAAGCTCCTGGAGTAGTGTGTTAGTTAGCAGCTTGGTTGTATTATAGATCCTCAAACCAATGAGTTCCACTTATTTACTGCATCCGCTGGGTAATGAGCTTTGTTTGCTAAATTAATGGCCAAGGAATTTAATCATGATCATGTTACCCACAAGAGGGTGTATCCAGAAAGAAATTAGGAGGTTCACAAAACCAATCCTGCAGTCATTCAGCAAGAATGGTAACCTTAAAGTTACTATGTAGATCAAAGTCTTGCTCAACTGCACAGCCATCGAAACTCCAGACCCTCACTACCAGGGAGGGACGTTCTGGCCAGATGTCCACAGAATGAGATGGAAAGATCAATCACTGGTCAAGTATCCAATGAAACCAGCTCAGGACAGTACATTGTCCCACTGCAGATTATCATAACCAAGACTGCTATCAAAAGTCCAGATCAATTGGAGGAAAGGCCTATGAGCATCGGGTGATGAGTTATTGATGCTGTATTTAAATGGCTGGTCCAATTGTGTTTTTGTTCAATAGTAACCCCCAGGATCTTGACAGTAAAGGACTTGAGAGTCAAAGGTAGTTAGTTAGATGCTTTCTTGCTGTCATTGCCTGGTCTATTCGTGAGTAGCTGAAATGTGGAAATTGGACATTGTATAATCATCAGCAAACAACCCCAGCTCTGACCTTATGATGGAAAGAAGGTTATTGATAAAGCATCTGAAATTGTCTGGGCTTAGGAGACTGCCCTGAGGAACTCTTCCAGTGACATCCTGGGGCTGGAATGAATGACCTTCAATAACCACAACCATCTTCCTTTGTGTGAGGTACGAATTCAACCACTGGAGTGTTTTCCCTTTGATGCCCAGATCTGCAAACTTCCACCAAGCAAGAGGGTCATATAGTCTAACACTCTGATCAAAATGTGCATGAGACATACTAGGAGTGTGCAAGAACATATTGTGCATAAAATTAAACCAAATCGGCACTGGCTACATTCATAACAAGCACTGATGAGTCCAATTTCACATCATCAGCTTTAAAAGGCAACTTATCTATCAACAACTGGGATACCAGGTAAAATCTGAAAGATTAGTTTAACAAAACCTCCAGTTAAGACAATTATTTCTTTCCATTTTTTTGGTTAGAAAACAATCTAAAGTGGTCAGGTTTATGCAGCATTAAATTAGTAAACCATAGCTGGTTAATTTTGTGTAATTAATTACTCAAAAGGCTTTAAATCCTGAGAACAATTTGAGCGTTGGGCATAATTAGCAATTCTGGTACAAACTGCCCACCAAGTTTGCACCTGTGTTGAAAGGTCATTTCAAAATTGTGCTTTCAAGGTATTTCTTGGAATATTTGAATTTAGCTGGGCAAAGTTTGATTAATACATCTGAAATAAATTTTCAAATCAGTTACAATCCACAACTGCACGCAGCCCAAATTTAAAAAGCTGAAAGTGACATTAAAAATATGAGGTATTTTCTAAGTTAGAGAATGGAATATATTAATGAGTTCCTTAGCAAATATAAACAAAATCCATTATCTTTCAAATTGTGCCTATTATATATTTTTGCCCCTGTGCACTAACGAACTAATTTATTTCTTGGAGCTTCTTCAAAAACATGCAGATAAGCCAATTAGTGATGAATGCGCCCTTGACCCACGGTGTGGGTAAGATCTGATTCTAGCCTAATGTTTTTAAAACTAGCACAATAGAAACTCTAGGCCTTTGTGTTTCATGTTTAAAAAATTACAGACAACACGCTGCATTGTTAAAATAACAGGAAACTATATTTATGTTCACTGCAACTCAAGACAAAATAATTAAAAGCCACTAAAATTAAAGCCAGTCAGTTTCTGGATTAGTGTGAAACAGTGTAGGGTAAGGAATAACAAAGGGCTGTGGTTTTGGAATAGGGAAACCAAAGCACTCTGCATGGCACAACGGTTAGCTGAATTTGCTTACTATATTTTAATAGAAGGATAAAACTAAACAAGGAAATTCTGCAGCATTTTTATATTGCATTACAAAAGCATAAGGTCCAGGCCATTCATCTCCCAAAACCCCGTTTTGCCATTCGATGAGATCATGGCCAATACTTCCCAGTTTACTTTTTCCATATCTGATTATTTAATTTGTTCCCAAGAATCCATCAATCACTAGTTTGAGTATACTCAATGAATGGTTGTTTTGGGATAGAAACATAATTGAAAGAATTCAAAAACGGAATAGATTTGGGAGACACAGCACATTCAAGGACTTTATTGAGGAAAGCCAAGTTGAAGGTGAGGTGGTAGTTTGAAAGGACGGAGGGATTAATAGTGTTCTTTTGTAGAAAAGAATAATGATAAGAGTCTGACAAAGGACCTCCAACCTGACATATTGACTCTATTTCTCTTCCCACAGATGCAGCCTGACCTGTTGAATACTTCCAGCATTTTCTGTCTTTGTTAGTGACAAGAAATTTGAAGGAGAGAAGTCTGAGAAAGGCAGGGAAAAGAAGAAAACCATTAGCAGTAATAGGTCATGTGAAAAAGGAAAGGACACTAGGTGGTCAGCAGTTTAGGAGGTATAGGATTAAGGGAATGGGATTTGTTTCTGTTTTCCCAATCTTCCTAACAAGGAGGATGATTTTGTATTTCCCCATATTGTACATCATCTGCCACTTTCTGCCTAATCAAACCAATTTATAATCCCATCTCATGTGACATCATCTCATGGAGCAATCTCTTCTGTAGCGTCTTATCAAAAGCCTTTCGAAAAATTCACATATACTATATACACTGGTTCTCCCTCCCCTCCCTTGCTACATATATCCTTAAAAAAACTCCAATAGGTTTGTCAAACTCAACTTTCGTGAACCTACTTTGCATAAATGACTACAAATTTCTTTGTTCCCCATTAAATATATTATGCAGAATCGAATTCCATTTAATGATCACATTCCATCTACTCCCAACTTTATATTTTAGACTACTGTCAAAACAAACTTATAACATTAATAAAAAAATCTTTTCACTTTTTCCATTTTCTAGCTCTGTTCTACATCACTCACAGCTCTCAGATATCTTTCCACTACCTCTTATCTCCTGCTTAGTTTCCCACTACCAGGCTATGTTTTTGTAGTGTTGTAATCCACAACATAAATGAATGCATTGCTCAGCACCTCTGAGCCCTTTGACACTGCTATCAACCTACAGGATTTTGGCTGCCACACTGTCAGAAGTCTTACAGAAACCACAGCCATTTAGTATAATGTGCATATTGTGTGCAGCACCAGTAACCAAAACCAGATTCATATAAACAGAACTAGAGGTATAGCCCCAGCTTACAGATAACAACACCTAATTTATAACAATTCACTTACTTTTACAATTGCAAGTCCAACAATGAAAATCTATGGTAACTCGTTGTACATTCTTTTCTAATCTGATAGCTAGGTCATCCTATAATGTGCCCAAGATTTTGAGTCATGTTTCAAAGCTACAAGGTAACTGAAGAGAAATACATTTGTTTCTGAACTCTAAATTTTTGACAACTTTAATGTGAAATATACAATACTCATATACTAATATAAAATTATAGTATTTTTGTTTAGTATACAAAAATGTACCTGCACAACATATCACAACTTTTAAACAAACACTTTCAAAAATATCATTATGCATGTAATGACTGTATCACAAAATTAATGCATAATCTTTGTAAAAATAAGTTCTAGACACATATGTGATGTATGTCACACGCTCAGTTTTTTGGGGGAAAAGATTAGCAGAGTATCTTTTAGTGACATCACTGTCAACGTTTGAGATATGTGCCTGTAGTTGTGTAGTAACAGACATAAAATGTGAGTAATCACTTATTGTAACATACTTTGCTTCACATAAGTCACTTATTAGCATACCATCATTCTTATCAGGTCTCAACTCTATAAAGATATTTTGAATATGACTGTACTAATAGCTCTTTGAATGCTTTAGAGTATCTACAAATTGTGTGTGGTCTTATAATCCTGCATGCTCGCTTGAGAGTTATACTATATTTAAATACATTATACAACCATTCCTGTCTCTAGGCTCTATCAAGATCAAATACTGTATATTGAGGCATGTTCAACATGTTTTCTCCAAGAGCTCCTACTTTAAAATCCACTGTAAATTCAATTAGCCTTGGGATACACAAACACCTATGCCTATGGCAATTTTTCAAAATAGCAAATGGCATCATTTGATGGCTTTGTAAATATAATTCTGTGGTGCAAAAACAGAAATGCTTTAAACACTCAGCAGGTCAGGCAGTATCTGTGAAAAGCAAACAGCAAACATTTCAGATCCAGGACCCTTCATCAGAACTGGGAAAGAGAAAAAAACATTTCTCTGTCTCTGCTGGTTCTATTGAAATGGTTTTCACCAGAACTAGGAGAATACAGTGAAATACAGAACTGGCAAATCCAGTACCAATTCTAAATGCTGCATTAGCCACACATTAGTGTTTGCTGTATTTTGGCTATCCTATGATAATTTTCTGCAGCCAACACCTGCTATAAGTAACAATGCACAGACAAAAACAGATGCCTGGTCAAATAATTTATTAATAGAATGATTACAGAAGTTGATTTGAAGAGCAGAAGATGCAAAGATTTCAGGAGAGAATTCTAAGGTGGATAAAGCTACCAATGGGGGAACCGATGAGAATGATATGCATACATACAACAGGCTATAATTATATGGGCTTCCAGGTGGAATAGCAAGGATAGTAACACAGAAAGGAAGGGCCTATGAAAGTATTTTATAAACCAGGGATTTTAAATTGAAGGTATTTGAAAAGAGTTAGCTAATGTGGCCAATAGATAGCATTTCATTTAAAAACAGGAAGTAGCTCAATGAAAAACCAAGACACAAAGATTCAAATACAAAATCCACATTTTTCCCTCATGTAGACCCAGGCAATATTACTTCAATGGCCCTTCAATATTACTTTAAAAATTAAGAGCAAACTGGATTGCATTATTCAATTATCAGAAGTGATTTTTTTTATTGATTTTGCTCAGGAAACATAATAACAAGAACCACAAAAATATCGCATTGAGGTGACTTTACAGATCTGCAGCTATAACTGATCACACACATATATACGACAGTTTATATGCAATTTAAAAAAATATTTCATTCCAAATTTTGCAAGGCATTTGTGTTTTATATTAAAAAAAGTGAGCTTATGCGAAAACACATAGCTTCAAATATCTAAGCTATGGCTGCAGTCCGGGGTTTTCTCTCATGTAAATAGCCCCCATTTTTCTCATAGAATACTACTGGATTTACTTTAATTATTTGGAAAAAATTGCATGCATCCATGGTGGTAATAATACTGTGAATCAACTAGCAAAACCAAATAATACTCCTTTGTGTATCAAAGTGTTACAGTTCCAAACTGAGTAGCTAACAATATAAGTAAGAGAATGAAATTACTCTTCTTTTTAAGAGAAACTTAGGAACTTCGTATTAATTAAGCCAACTTCTTGGGATTTAATGCTAGCTGATGTGGCCGGCTTACTTTTTCTTTATATTATTAATACATCGTTAATTATTAGATTTCACAGTTTTATCTAATTTTGGGCTTATTTAACCTCGCGGGTAATTCATTCGTTTTAAGTCAAGATATTTGTTACAGCACAATGTTTTTGTTAGTATATGGGGAGCAGCAAAACAAGCAGTGTAATGTTCAAGCCATCTCAACCTTGTGCCTACAGTACAAAATGCCAGGAGGCAGCAATATATCATTAGTAAAAGAAAAGGAGGCTTTTGGAACAATGAAGATATTATACAATTTCTACCACAAAGATCCCAGCAATGCCAGGATCTTTGGGCTAAAGTTCCAGTGGGATGCGACTTCTGTCACTGGATCCATCCAACCTCAATCTATTTTATCTATGGAATAACTTGCAGGATTTCTGCCACCCTAAACAATCCTTGTCAAAAGGTGGAAATTACAGAACTACAAGGGATCTTGAAGTAACACAAGTGTCCAGTTGATCAGATGAAGCTGCAACTGAAAGATTCAACCTGGACCAAAGCCACTCCCAATTAATAATTTGTGCTGACTAAAAGGTGACGAAAAGACAGTTTGCAAGATACACCCGATGAACATGGAGGAGGTGGTAAGATAGGATGTAGTACAATTTTTTTTAAATTAACAATTCCAGGACATTCATCTTTCCAGGACATTTTACGACCTGCTAGAAAAGCCAAGGAAATATCAAAACATAGGATGGAAGGGAAATCTCTGGGGACCTGAATTCTACCCTTGTGACATTTTTATGTGACAAGTGGTAAAGTATTAAATATTGACAATTTCAGTAATCAGTCACTTCAGAATTGGAGTAAAAGCATATTATGTGTGCATTAGTTCTGAATTAATTTAAATGCTACGGCAAAATAAAGGTAGTTGCTATAAATAATAATTATCATATGCC
The DNA here is from genome assembly GCF_009764475.1 of Pristis pectinata. Taxonomy (NCBI): domain Eukaryota; kingdom Metazoa; phylum Chordata; class Chondrichthyes; order Rhinopristiformes; family Pristidae; genus Pristis; species Pristis pectinata. The sequence goes on along the minus strand of NC_067407.1, from coordinate 87,939,809 downwards.
ATTGCTGTGTTCTTAAAATGCCAATTGATATTAAATACTTGTATTTACATAGCACATAATTGAGACACGTCAAGTGCGCTTCCCACAATTAATTATGTCCATTAGGTTCAATGTCTTATGTAAGCAAACTGTGCAACCATACTGTGTCAGCAGTGAGATGAATAGCCAATATTCCCTTCTTGCTGGCTGGGAGAGAACTCCCAGCTTTATTTCAAATACGACCATGGGATCATTACTCTCCACCTCAGCAGTTAAACAGACATTTGACTTCTCATGTAAAGCACAGCACCCTCGGCAATTGAGCACAATGCCTCTACTACACAAAACTGTCAACCTCGATTATGTGCTCATGTACTGATTCCCTTGCACTTCAGAGGTGTGACTTTGCCAACTAAACCAAGCTAATGTTCACTGCTAAGTCGACCAAGGCTTACATTAGAGATCTTCAAATGGTGAACCATAGTCAGCTTCCCAGCTGGAACCAAATGCACAATAGTGTGCACGTGAAAGATAGTATGAACACTAACCTATTAATCAACACTTGACCCAGCATTGGAGGTATTTCACTTGTGGTTAGTCAATTGTCACTCACTTCTGATGAGCAGAAGTGAACAACAATTGACAGTGATGATTGACCCACCAAAAGCAAAGACTCAGTGGGCAGAATAAAAGTTGCATACTATGACAATGAAACACAATTTTAATACAGCTAACTGGCAGTTCTGAAATCACTAATCTGCTTTTCTTCAGAAACAATAAATGAAGAAATTTAGTAACATTACTTGAATTATCAAATATAATTGAGTTTGCTCACTTTGTCAGACTTTATACAAAAAAATCCACAGTGCAAATAAATCTATAAAATAAACAGGACACAATTATTAATATAATATTTTTAGTAATTATACCAGAATTTGGAAATTATGACATACCCAAGTTATCAATGGTTGATTAGAACTTCGGACTTTTGTTTCACGCAAGTGCTGTGTATGTATATTATTCCTGGACTGATTGTTCACATGCATCTCTAGTTTAGATCCATTCACATTTAAGTACATAAGGAAAAATTTATTTGAGATTCCAAACAGATAACATATTGAAAATTAGTAGTTAAGCAAGTGTAAAATGCTTCCAAAAATTAAGTTACATGACGTATTTTGGAAAAGAATATTGCCTACTTAATATTATAAATAAATACAGCTCTAGAGCTCCCTCTTCTGGTTTATATTACCAGCAGTTACAAGAGTTACAGTAAAAGTCATACAGCACAGAAACAGGCCTTTCGGCCCAACTTGTCCATGCCGACCAAGATGCCTTCTTGAGCTAGTCCCATTTGTCTACAGTTAACCCACATCCCACTAAACTTTTCCTATCCACGAACCTAGCTAAATGTCTTTTGAACATTATAATTGTACCTGCCTCTACCACTTCCTCTGGCAGCTCGTTCTATATACCATAGAACCATACAGCACAAAACAGGCCCTTCAGCCCACCATATACTGAGCACCTTCTGTGCGAAAAACCTGCCCCTCAGTTCCCCCTTAAATCTTTTCCCTCTCACTTTAAACCTATGCCTCTAGTTTTAGTTTCCACTCCCACAGGAAAGAGACCGTGACCATCCACCTTATCTATGCCCTCATTAGTTCATAAACCTCTACAAGGTCACCCCTCAGTGTCCTTCGCTCCTGGGAAAAAAGTCGCAGCGTATCCAGCCTCACCTTATGAATCAACTCCTCCAGTCCTGACAATGAGCTCGTGAATATTTTTTGCACTCTAACTTAATTAGATCCTTCCTGTAGTATAGCGACCAGAACTGCACGCAATATTCCAGGTGCAGTCTCACCAACATCTTGTACGGCTGTAATATGACACCCCAACTCTTGTCCCATGAAGGCAAGTATCCTGTACACCTTCTTCACTACCTTGTCTATCTGTGTCACCACTTTCAAGGAACTATTTACTGTACCTCCAGGTCTGTCTGTTCAGCAGCACTCCCCAGAGCCCTGTCAATCACTGTGTACGTCCTGCTCAGGTTTAGCTTCCCAAAATGCATCACCACACTTGTCTGAGTTAAATTCCATCTGCCATACCACTTTTCAGTTGATCTATGGAATATCATTAAAAACTAATTTATCATGACTTAATCTCAGAGTTTTGATTAAGAATAAAAGTATATTTTAAAAACAAAATCTGGAGAATTTTAAAATTAAAGGACATATCTAAAGAGATTCCCAAAAACTCCTTCCATTTCTCTGAAGGCAGACAGCTATTATGATTTGGTTCTATAAATGATGGCTGCCGTCCAGTACCTTGGCTAAGTGATCAATCTTGATTTGTGAGACAAAGGCTGTTACATAAACAATTGGAGAACTATCATAGCTAACCCCAAGTGTAATCCTGGTGCACTGATGCCAATATACTCTAGTTGATCGATAATGTGAAAAGCTGGAGATGTGCACAGAAAGCAAGGGTTTCCCTCATGATATCACCTAAGACTCAACTCCAAATGCAGAAAATTCATCAAGCGCTAAAAGTGGCAAATGCACCAAGAGAAAGTAATTGGTGGACCTACACTCGAGTCAAAATGAGAACAAAAGGGTAAGTGAATGATTAAAATTCAATAATCATCTATTTGTCTGAAAATATCACCTCAGTTTCAACATGTATGCTGATGATATCCAGCTTTACCTCATCACTAACTCTTGACACCACCACTATCACTAAACTGCAGATTATTTGTCCAATATCCAAAATCAGAGCAGAAAGTTCCTCAACCTAAATGTTAAGTACTAACATAATCCTGTCACAAACTTTGTTCCCTATTCACCAACTCCATTCTTCTCCCTGGCAACTGTCCAAAAATAATCCAAACTATTTACAGCTTTAGTGCTACATAACCCAAGTTGCATTCTGACCTCATGGTCATAAAATTACAAAGGCTGCCAACTTCCACTTCTGTAACATCACCCAATTCTGCCTACACCCAAGCTTATCTGCTGCTGAAACTGTCATCCCTTTGTTATCTCTGGGCTTCACTTATCTCAATTTACTGTTAGCTAGGCTCTCTTGTTCTATTCTCCATAAACTTCAGGTCATCCAATGCTCGAGTGCACACCTTCAAAGTTGTGTCATGTTCATTCAACACCTGTGTGTTTTCTGACTTACACTGCTTTCCAGTTAAGCAGCAACTCAATTTTAAAATTCTCATCCCCAATTTCAAATCCTTCCATGGTTTTCCCTTCCTATCTCTATAATATCCTCTGAGATATCTGCACTCTTCCAATTCTAACCTCTAGGATATTCCCGAATTTAACTGGTTCACCAATGGTGGCAATGCCTTCATCTGCCAAAGTCCAAATCTCTGGAATTTCCCAGAACTTCTCTGATTCTCTTCTGCAAGATGAAGCTTATGTTGGAACCACAGAATTTTCTGGAAATGAGGCAGGTAGTGGCTGATGGGCAGGTGGGTGGACAATTTGTGAACTGGTCTGCAAATTAAAGGCCAAAGGGTTTAACAAGTGCAATCACCCTTCTATGTGGCAACTTAAAATACTATTATTTACTGTATTTTTAAAGAAACTAAAAAAAGTGTTTTAAAACAAGAATGATGTAAGACAAGCATTAGTCTTAATCAAATAAGCTATTTTATATAAGCTACAATAATAAAAACATGATATATTTATAAGTATCACAAGGAAAAAATTAGAAGACTTACCTTAAGTACAAACTTGTTTGAGGGCATTATTGCAATATCCTGCTTAACCTGCAATGATAGTTTAATAAATTACTATAATCTCATTCACAGAATAGGACAGCCAGTCTAAGTAAAGATATAAAAACCATGGGATGGAAGAAATTGTTAAATTAAGCATGAACACATAGTGCCAATTTGTTTCATTGGCAACACTCATCTGCTGGTCAAAAAGATTGTGGATTTCAGTCCTCTTTCAAAACAACAACACAAAATCCAGGCTGATAACTGAAATATAGTGGAGGAACCACTCCAGTTTTAGAGTTTATTTGAATGGAATGTTAATCCATACACGTTTGGATGAATATAAAAAGAGCTTTGGTACTATTCAATGAGTAAGAAGTTCTCAGAGTTGTGGACAAGACTACCTTACTCAATCGAGCCCGTCAAAAAAAAACCCATACTGGTCATTGTTTTCTGTTTGTGGAATCTAAAGGAGCACGTAAAAATTGTTACTCAGAAGTTTTGAAAGATGCAATACATATGCGAGCTGTTTTTCCCTAAAACCTTTCAGACATATCAAACAATTCAAAGCCTTCGCGTCTTTGAAAATTTAAAAACAAGAAAATACCAACTGCGCCGCGCTCTCTGGTGGAGTGGTATTTCAGTGCCACATGGGCTACTTGTTTGTAACTACTGTCATTACCAGTGAAAATCAACTTACTTGGTTTGCAACTTTTATTAAGCTTCTACATATGATGGAGACATCATACTTGTGTTACATAGAATAAAGAACACTCGTCTTTTTGATCTTTTTTTAAAGTAGGAAATGAAGAAAAGCAGCTTAAACTCAATATTGAATTCTTAAATCTGAAACCTCTGCCTTTCAATCTGGACCACCATAGATATTAGATAGACAGTGTGTAGGTTACTGCCAGAATTTAGCCAGCTAAACCTGAGCAGTTTAAATAATTAGTGCAGCATCTATGATTCCCTTTTAAACAAGCATACTTAATGGATCAAGTCACTATTTTTTCCATAATGGAATGTATGGTATCCATCAGTACAGGGCACTTGTCCAGCTTGAATCAGACCAACCTATTAATAATGGCATTGGCTTGCAGCAGAGTCATCTGAAGCCAAGTGTGAAGAATCCTAACCCTTCCCAGCTTCAAAGCTTATCAATGAGCCAGATTGGCAGCTCATTCATCAACAGACCTTAAGCACTGAAGGTCTGATAAACTCAAATTACCCAATCTTCGCCAAGCAGGATCGACTCAGTAATTCCAAACTAACACCACCAGGCATTCTATTTTTGGGGAAAACTTGATTCCAGAAAGGCTGATTATCTGCCAAGCTCCTCAAAGATGATCAAATTGTACTGCAAGGAATTTATTCATTATCTTACCATAAAATTTAATGCAAATTATTAGTGAGAAAGGAAGATAACACATACTCGAGTTTAACCAACATCAACTTAGAAAATTCTGCCATGTGATTATTTTTATGTCATTTTCTCTACCTCCGAGCTTTTTCTCTTTCTGAAATCGCTGACTAGTCACAGAGGTACCAAGCAATCTCCCTCATTTCTTTCAGGTTCCAGTATTAATGCCTATGGATTTTGCCAACCACAAGACCATAACACCAATGCTAATGCAATCCTCAGCAACATCCACAAATCTGCACTTTCAATTAGAGATGATAGATACTGAGTCTTTTTACCTCCCAATTTTAGAGGCAGTGAAACATGTACTCTCACTTTAATTGTGATTAGTGCATAATGGACCAGGAATTAAACAAGAGTCATTGCTGTGGTAATCCCATCTTTTCTGGTCTCAAACAGCAACATATTACCAACAAAGGCACCAATTGGTTTTACAATTGTGGTTTACAATATCCTATGTTTTAGCATATTTTCAGATTTTCCCAGACAGTTCTGCAATTGAGTATTCTGTTACATCGACAAATGAACCACTTAGAATATTGAAAAACTTAAGAATACTCTCATACGTTAAGTTTCTGTTGAAATGGTGTTTCCTGGTTCAGTGCACATGCAATGACTCTTATAATGATGTGCTGAAAGCAAGTTGATCAAGTCTTAACTTGTCTAAAATTACATTTTACAATTACAGCCTGTCAACTATCAAAATTATAATTTGTTGTAAAAAAAATGTAGTGTAATGTCATCAAAGGATTTCTGACGAACTTGATCCAAGCAATCAGAACAATGAAATTAATTTGCATCAAAATACTCATGGTTTACAAAACTATGTACACAATTTCAAAGCAATAACAAAAAACAGAATACTGGAAGAACTCAGCAGGTCAAGCAGCATCTGTGGAGACAATATTTAAGGTCAAGACCCTGCATCAGGGCTAAGAGAGAAGGGAAAGATAACCAATATAGAGTAGTACGAGAAGGGGGTAGGATAGAAAATTAGGTGTACCAGCCACTAACCCTGGAGGAGCTGACAAGCTCTATCCACGGAATCAATCTCTGGGAAGCACCTGCTTAGCAGCCCAATTGCACTTGGCTCTGTGGAGTTGGATGGAAGTGACCTGCTGGAAGTGTACAGTGCTATGCTTCTAGCTGGCAGCATGTCAGAATCCATGAGGAAAAGCAATTTCACTCTCATCTTCAAGCAGAAAAGGGAGAGGGAGGAGATCAGAAGTTGGGAACCCACCTCAAGGTTAAATGCAGATTACAAGATTTTGTCCCAAGACCATTGGCATTGAGTTGAGTCTACTCTAGGGCCAGTGATTCACCAAGACAGGACCTGCACTGTACCTGGCAGAAATGCCTCTAACAGCCTTGCGCTGCTCAGGAATACAATCCCTACATGCAGGACAGTAGGGTTTGGGGTGGGGTGGACACATGCCTGATAAGAATGGTCCAGAGGCCTCTGACAGAATATCCTACATGTACAGAAAGATTCCCTATAAAATCTGGAGTCAGGCAAGGTTGCCGTCTCTACTCGGTCTTGTTGGTGCATATTACTGAGCCTTTTGCCAAATGCATCAGGAAGGACACGGACATAAAGGGGACAAGAATCCCAAGCAGCAGGAACACTCAAATTAGACCCTCCCTGGATCCATTGTTGATCAGCAGATTGATCAGCATCTGCAATTAGTTTGAATTAGCCTCAGGGCCAGAGTTAATCTCTACAAATTGAAACCACGTTCTTTGACCACTCGTTCAACTGACCAGGCCCAAATCCCTGAAGGTGCTAGTAATCCGATTTGCAGGATATGGGACACATGGCAGGAATTGGCTAGAGCAAATAGCTAAGCTAAAACAGGTGGGAATGCGGAGGCAGCATTCCCCCTTGATGGTAGGAGAGACACCAGATGTTGAAGCACATTACCCACTCCTGAACCATAGTAGTCACCTGAACCATCTTCTATTTTGTCTGGAGATCCAAAATGGATCATGTCCATAAGGCCTCCAAGGAAAGGGGGGAAACCTGTACCTAATGTAGCTCTCAAGCCATTTGTAGAACCTGGCCAAGCAAACACCAAGTGTCACCACACGCTGAGGTTCTGCCTATCCCCTCTCTTTCAAAGGGTGGGCCTAGCTTCATTGCCGCAGAATATTCCATTCAGTTGAGCTGTGCCACCACACCTCCCCCCTTGTAGAGAAATTTCTGCAGAAAAAGAACACTTTGACCGCAAGTCAAATAAGCAGTGGTTTGCATGTCAGTCCTAGAGACCCTGCGGGAGAAGGAAGAGGTGGATGCTGTGGGATGATTTCCAAAGTCATTTGGCAGAATGCCTCATCACCAGAACTCACAAACAAACACTAAGACCTCACATAGCTGGTGAGGAGAAAGGACATTCCCATAAGATTATTCATGCACAGCTGGAATTTCAATCCCATGGCAGGTTACGCTCGATGGTGGCCATGGACTGAATGAGAAAGTCAACCACTGTCCTGTAGACTGTGTGTTTACCAAGAAAGGATGCAATAGAACATAGAACAGTACAGCACAGGAACAGGCCCTTCGGCCCACGATGCCAAGCAAATTAAACTAGTAATTAAAGGCCTACTAAACTAGTCCCTTCCGCCTACACAAGTCTACATCCCTCCATTCGCTGCATATTCATGTGCCTATCCAAGAGCATCTTAAACATCTCTATTGTATTTGCCTCCAATACCACCCCTGGTAATGCATTTCAGGCACCCACTACTCTGTGGAAAACAATTTGCTCCACACATCTCCTTTGAACTTATCTCCTCTCACCTTAAATGCATACCCTCCAATACGAGATCCTGGGAAAAAGATACTAGCTGTCTACTCTATCTATGCCCTTCATAATCTTATAAACTTCTATCAGGTCACTCCTTAGCCTCTGCCACCCCAGAGAAAGCAACCCAAGTTTGTCCAACCTTTCCTCAAAGCACATGCCCTCTAATCCAGGCAGAATCTTGGTAAATCAAAGATCTGCAGAAACAAAGGACTGCAGATGTTGGAATCTAGATGAAAAAACAAGATGCTGGAGGAACTCAGCAGGCCAGGCAGCAGCTGTGGAGAAAAGCAGATGGTCAACGTTTTGGGTCAGGACCCTTCTTCAGGATTGAAGATAGAAAAAGGGGAAGCCCGATATATAGGGGGGGGGAACAGAGCAGTGATAGGTGGACAAAAGAGGGGAGGCAGGGTGGGCACAAGATGGTGATAGGTAGATGCGAGGGAGAAGGGGAGAACAGATCGACCAGGGGATGGGTCAAAGGTATGAAAGCAGGTGGTCCAGGGGGGAGGGGGGGGTGAAGGGGAGGGTTTCCCACCTACATCCGTGACACCTCACAAGCTCTCCAACTCTTCCATAGCTTTAAGTTCTCTGGCACGCACAACCCCATCTTCACCATGGACGTCCAGTCCCTGTATACCTCCATTCGCCATCATGACAGCCTCACAGCCCTCCGCTTCTTTCTCGACCAGAGACAGAACCAGTCCCCTTCCACTAACACTCTCCTCCACCAGGCTGAACTTGTCCTCACGCAAAACAACTTCTCTTTCGATTCCTCTCACTTTCTACAGTGGACCAAAGGGGTAGCCGTGGGCACTCACATGGGCCCCGGCTATGCCTGCCTTTTCATTGGCTATGTTGAACAGTCTCTGTTCCAAGCCTACCCTGGCCCCATTCCTCAACTCTTAATGACTGCATTGGTGCCACCTTTTGTACCCACGCGGAACCCAGCAGTTTCATAAATTTCACCACTAATTTTCACCTGGCTCTCCAATTCACCTGGACTCTCTGATACCTCTCTCTTCTTTCTCAAATCTCTCCATCTCCATCTCAGGAGATTCCTTATCCACCAACATCTGCTACAAACCCACTGACACCCACAGCTACCTTGATTACAGCTCCTCTCACCCTGTTACTTGCAAGGACGCTATTCCTTTCTCTCAATTTCTCCCATCGATCTGCTCTCCCCTCCTCCCCCACACCTGCCTATCACTTACCTGCATCTACCTATCACCACCTTGTGCCCACCCTGCCTCTCCTCTTTTGTCCACTTATCACTACTCTGTTTCCCCCCCTACATATTGGGCTTCCCCTTTTCCTATCTTCAATCCCGAAGAAGGGTCCTGACCCGAAATGTCCAACATCTGCTTTTCTCCACGGATGCAGCGTGCCCTGCTGAGTTCCTCCAGCATCTTGTTGATTTTTTTTCAATGGCCTTTCTTGATGTTCATCCCAAACAGCCGAATAATACATGACTCTGTGCTACACGAACTGATCTCAGGGTCACACACTGAGACAAACGTCGACTGCTGCTGGATGATCATCAACTCAGTCAGTGAAAGACGCACTCTGCTCTGGCCAAAGCTTTTTGGTCTTCCATTGCAAGAAGACATCCACAGCCAAATGCTGCCAGCCGGCATATTTCAACGTGAAGGAGTACATGCTGAGGGAAGTTTGGTGCAGGCATCACCAAGGCTATGGGGAAAGACCCACGTCTAAGATCCCCAAGGGCTGGACCCTGTAAAACAGCCTTTCACTGATGCAATGTTCGGGGATGAAGCAACATTAACATGTTGCAGGTGAATTCCTTAATACAGTGAATGAAAAAAATGACAAGCTCTGCGTGTTTGTGCATACTTTATGGATACATTTGGTGGGGGGGGGGGGGGCGGAAATCAATCGACCTAGATTGCTGTGCTCAGTTCTAGGTAAATAGATACCCAACATCTTCCGACTCAAGACAGTTTAAGTTGGCACCGGCCCCGTACCCCACCCACACGCAACCGTCCAGCCAAGGGCGAGTGGGTCCCTTCCTCCCCTCGCTCCGCTTACCCGCCCCGCGCCCGCTGACGTCTCACCTCCCAGCCCCGACCGTTAACGGGCACGATCCAACCGCCTCCCGGTTCAAACCCCGCTGCCACCGCGCATGCGCCGGCGGTCCTCGGGTCAGGGAGCGCCTGTTCACCGCCGACTAACCCCCCCCCCCCATATAATCCCCACTCTCCCTCACAATAAAATTTAACCACACACGCACAAATCGCATTAATATCTATTATGCTTGTATATAGTTAGGCTGCACTGATGCCGGATTTAAATATGAAAATAAAGTACTGCCCGTGAGTTGACGAGAAAACGCAATTTAATAACTAGTCCCGTTTCCGTTCGTACGGAGCCGGAGAGATTTGAAGCGTTTCGCCCGGTTATGGAAGGAGGGAGTGTAGCGGACGGCCCGGAGGTGTAAGGCCCCTCGCATCTGGCTGCTGGGCCGAGGCTGTCACACTGCGCGATGGCGAGCGTCTGCCGCGACTGAAGGTGAGTCGAGCCTGGGCGTCCCCGTCCGGGGATCCAACCTCGGCGCCCTGATCTCCCGGCACATCGAAGTGGGAGGGGGAGGAAAAACGCTTGACGTGCTCGTTAAGGTGAAGGAAAACGGTAGGAGGAAGTACTCGCTCAACCCCCTCCTTTCCTGATGTGGGTAGGGTCTCGACCCGAATCGCCGATGATCCCTCTCCCCCCCTCCCCACAGATGCTGCTCGGCCCGCTGAGTTCCTCCAGCAGATTGTGCCCCCCTCCCTTTCTGCTTTACGTGCAATGCTTCATATGGAGTCCATCTTCAAATTTCCCCCGACGTGGCCTGCTGAACACCCACCTCCACAGCACAAGCTGCGGAGTAAGGTGGAACTTGGCTGTTATATTCTATGTGGAGAGGATTTAGAGTATTTGAGGGATGTGGTCTGTGTACACGAGTCACTCAAAGGTCATAGAAAACTACAGGAAATTATATTGGCCTTAACCATGGATTAAGGCCATTATAATTTCCTGTAGTTATCCATGACTGGACTGCAGCTGTTGTTCACCCCACCCCACCCCACCCCAAAGCCATTTTCCCTCACAGCCACACTGACCTCTTGGGCTCCTTGATCCTAGTTGCCACGTCATTGGAGGGAAATAAATTCAACGTCCCCACCGACTGAGGGATCCCCAGCTAGTGACTGCTCAAAGTGGAGAAGCAGCATTCTGGATGGCCTAGAGTGCATTTGTCAGGAACACACCAGAGCTCTACTGTCACTGGCAGAAGGAGCAGGTCATCTCACAGACTACCCATCCACTCGTCCTATGAGGCAGCATCTACCCCATGTGTGGAAGCGTCTGCACATTGACCTCCTCCATCACCTCAGAACCAGATTGGAAGGAAGTCATTCATGATCCTGAGTGACTACCTGAAAAGAAGACAACAACAAAGCAATGTGATCCAAGATGGTGACTTCCCCTTGGGTGGAAACTCCTGAAGCCATATCTGCAGATGGCCTGAAAACTTAAGCAGTCAAAAATCTTGTCAACTGTTTCTAAATGTTTCTGATAATAAGACATTTCAAAATGGATGAGGTAGATTAAAATAATTTTTCAAAAAGAAAAACATTCACTTAAATGTTTTAAGTAAGTTGATTAAAATATTAATTAAAATGCAGAAAATCCCAAACTGTTTACCTACTCTTAAATTTTCATCCAGTTCAACGGCCCCATTCAAATGAATGAGACCGTGCTCTGGCATAAAGATCAGGTGCTAGGTACAAAATGCATCTTAAACCCCAGCTCAGCTATTCAAACTCCTCTTATGGATTCTGTGCTGAGCCCATCAGCAGTGCAGACACAAGTTAAAGACATGCTGGACAGCAGAAAGTAGACAGGTAACAGTTCCATTGGAGCGAACCAGCCTAATCAAAAGTGGCTGTAGGAATGCTATTATGTAATATTCATTAAGCTGATATTATAAAAGGATAGTTTGATGAGACCAGGTTAATAGATGAAGGAAAGCTTATTTTGAAGGACTGAGAATAGAACTTGGGAAGATAAATTGAGGAAAAATATTGGCACACAATAATGGGAAATATTTTAAACAGTCAACAAAGTGCAGGAAAAAAATGCACTCCAAGAAAAGAAACTAAACATTCTTGAGACCATGGATATTTAAAGTCAAGGAAGCAATTGATGGTAAGGAAAAGAGGTAAAAATTAAGCAAGTAAATGAGGGCATGATAGTTGAGGAGATAATGGGTTAGGAGAGAAATCAAAACAAAATCAATTGGGCAAAGCAGATAAGTGAAATTATATCATCCAGGAATGCAAAACAAAATAGTAAAGTACAAGACACACCACAAATAATGAGTCGTCAGCATGGATTTCAAAAGGAAAAACCTTGTTTGATCTGCCTCATTAAATTTTTGTATGAGGTAATAGAAAGAGCAGACAAAGGTAACACAGTATATGTAAATTATTTTGATTTTCCAAAGGTTTTCAGTAAGGTATTATTCAATAAACTGATGAATAAGGTCAGAGAATACAGAGTTAGGAGACAAGTAGCAGAATGGATTGTTAACTGGTTTTAGGAGGGAAAGCAGAGAACATAGAACCGTATAGCACTGGACAGGCCATTCAATGCACAATGTTGTGCTGATCTTGATGCCAATTTATACTAAATATCCTCCTGTGTATCATCCATATCCCTTCATTCCCTCCATATTCATGTATCTAAAAGCCTCTTAAACTCCACCAAACTACCCGCTTCTACTGCTATCCCTGGTAACCCATTCCAGGCTCCTACCACTCTGCATGATTTTAAAAAAAAACTTGCCCCTCACGTTGCCTTTAAACCTCTCCCATCTAACCTTAAAAGCATGTCCTCTGACTTTTCTACCCAAGGAAAAGATTCTGACTGTCTACCCTATCTAAGCCTCTTATAATTTTAAAAACCTCTATCAGGTCTCCCTTCAGCCTCTGGTACTCTAGTGAGAACAACCCAGGTTTGTCCAACCTTTCCTTATAGTTTATACCCTCTAATGTAGGCAGCATCGTAATAAACCTCTTTCCATAATCTCTACATTTTTCCTATAATGGGGCGACCAGAATGGCACACAATACTCCAAGTGTGGTCTGACTAAAGTTTTATATAGCTGCAGCATGACTTCCTTACTCTTATACTCAATGAAGGCAAGCATTCCATACACCTTCTTTACCCCCCTTATCCACTTGTGTAGCCACTTTCAGTGAACTATGGAACCTGGACCCCAAGATCCCTCTGTACGTCAATGCCATTAAGGGGCCTACCATTAACTAAATACTTTCTCTTTTCATTTGACATCCCAAAGTGCAACACCTTGCACTTGTCCAGATTAAGCGCTATCTGCCACCTCTCTGCCCGTATTTGTAACTGATCTATATCCTGCTCTATTCTTTGATAGTCCTTTACACTGTCTACAACTCCACCGATTTTGGTATCATCCACAAACTTGCTAATCCACCCATCTACGCTTTCTTCCAAATCATTGATAAACATCACAAACAACAGAGGTCCCAGCACCGATCCTTGCGGAACACCGTGGTCATGGACCTCCAGCCAGAATAACAGCTTCCACCCCTACTCTGTCTTCTATGGGCAAACCAGTTCCGAATCCATATTTGCAATTCACCCTGGATCCCTTGCGACTTTATCTTCTGAATCAACCTACCTTGACTGATCAAATGCCTTACTTAAGTCCATGTAGATAACATCCACTGCCCTACCCTCATCAAGCACCTTTGTCATCACCTCAAAAAAAACTCAAATCAAGTTTGTAAAGCATGACCTGTCTTGCACAAAGCCATGCTGACTATCCTTAAGCAAGCGATACCTTTCCAAATCTTCTTACTTATGTATCTGGCTAAAGCTTTGCTGCATGTGTTACTTATCCACTCTTTACCAGGTTATATCATAGAGATCAAGAGTAGTAACTGAATGGCCCAGAATCAAACTGCAGAAAATTATGTTATGGTTCAGAAACATCCTAGCTTGTCTGAACTGTGAATTTATACTAAATAAACGAAGTATCAAGATGGTCTAAGTGGAATATTTCTGTCTGAAGAAATTTGAACGACTTGACTTTATTAGAGAGATTGTTCAAAGGTATAAAAGGCAAGTACCTTTGAAAGAAGAAAATTTCAATTTTAAGACATTGTGTTCTCTTAAATCATTCCTCACCCAAAAAGAAATGATGTCACAATAATGTAGCATACAAGCAATTTCACAACACATAATTATAAACAAATTGTGCTTTTGTAATAGTTCTACTTTAATTGTTTTGTTTTACTTTGTTTTAAACATCAGGATGCATTCAACGGTAAGCTAGATAGGTACAAGGGAGAAAAAAGGCAACGAAGGATATGCTGATGAGGGTCAGAAGGAGGCTGTCATTGGTATAAATATCAGCATGGAGTAATTCAGCTAACTGGTCTGTTACTATGCATTTTGTGGTTTGTAAATATTAAATAGTTTAAGTTAAACAGTATGAATTTTTAAGAGAACATAATAGCTATTTAAGCAATGTGTTATATTTTAATTGAATAAATATTATTTTATTTGTAGGTGATTGTTTAAATCAACATGAGTCTTAAAACTGTTTGGAAGAATTACAGGTTCTTAATTGTTATGGGGACAAGTCTTGCAATGATTCATTGGGGATGGTATAACATCAAGTCTAGTGAAACTTTCAAGAACAGAAACCAAGGCTATATTCCAGAACCTGGAATTGTGACACACGTCTTGCAACAGGAAAACCAACCTAAAAGAAAACAGTAACTGGATTTGTTAGGTAATATGCTCCATTAATTACATAAAATAATTTGTATTTCAGAGAATACAAGTAGGCTAACATTATTATAGATGAAAATAATGCAGAAGTTTGAAAGACTAATTTAGAAGTAACTGAGTTTAACTTCCCAATTGATGTTTCTAATTTTTTCAGATGAAGTGATACTTCATAGGAGTAGAATTGTTTTATTTACTTAGACCATTCAGTTGCAGGTTAGTGTAGATGACAGTTACAAAGAATAGCTGTTGCCAAATTTGGTCCATCATAACAGATGAATAAACTAATTAGGTAACCGCAGAGAAAGCAATTTAAAAAAAAGCACATTCACAGCTTTCAACAAATGCGTTAAATAGCTTAAATACTTGAAAAAGGTTTATGCTATTTGCTCCAATTGAAAATTTACAGGTACTAAACTAGAATTTGTTAGCATCTCTCTAGCTTTTAGTATGCTGTTGAAGTTGGTAGAATTGATGTTGCATTTGTGAACTTCTGAAAAACATTTACTAAAGTACTTGGTAATGTGGGTATGGAATACGTTAAGGAATAAAAGGCAGAAAGTAGTTGTTGAAAGTATGATTTTCTAATTGGACAAGCCTGCAGTTAGATCTTGTGGAATCAGCATTATGACCACTGTTTTTGTTATATTCTAAATATTAGGACTTGGATATAGATTATACAATATTGAAGTTTCTAGAGAATACTATAACAATGTTATAAATAGTGAGCATAACAGCAGAGTTCAGTTTAGTGCAGGTAAATCTGAATTAATGCACGTTAGAAGCTAAAACATGTAGAAGCAAAATGGTACTACTTTTATAGGATTGCAAGAACAACACTTTTTCACAAATCTATGATGGAGGCATCAAGTTACAATAGCAGTTCAAGTGTATAGGGTACGTGGCTTTGTAAATAGCGATATTAAGTTCAAAAGTACTGTATGATAAACCTTGACAGATATCTGGTTAGGCCTTAAGTGTCTGTGATTCTGGGATCTACACTAAAGGATGTCAGAACACTTGAGTGGGAACAGAGAAGGTTTACCATGAGATACCAGGGATGGAGAGATTAAAGTCTTCTCCTTGGAGGAGAAAAAATATAGGGAGACAAAATAGAGGTATTCAGAATTATGAGTGGTTTTGATAGAGCAGATAGGAAGAGAATATTTCTCATTTCTTCTGAAAAGCTGATAATTTGCAAGATATCATAGTTTTAAAATAATTGGTCTAAATGCTCTACCTGAAAGGATTTTATAGCAATCTTAAAAAGGCATGTACTTAAAGAGGAATAATTTGCAAAGTAAGATGGGAAAGAGTGTTGACAGTGTAAAAGGAAACACTTTTAAAAAGCTAGTGAAGGTGCAGTGAACTAAATGCTGAAAGCTTACATGATTCTTTGTATAATTGAAAACTTTTCATTGAAGCAGATTCTGACTTCCTGTATCTTCCAATTGCAGGCAGATTTAAATCAGATTGCAGGTACTTCATTGCAAAATCCCGATAGAAGAATGAAGAATAAAAGGTGGTTACGGCAAAACTGGCTTCTTGTGGCAGGACTGTCCTTATTTGGGATTCATTCAGTCACATATTTGATGCAGAAGTTTGTAAAAAAATCAACTCAGTCCAGTATGGAAGTTAAGAAGATCGGCAATAAATAATACAGAAATGTCATGCAGGGTAAATCTTCTACAGTGTGTCCAGGTTTTGCTCCTCCAGTTCAGTTAACATTGAAATCTGCATCTAGAAATTGCTAATAATTATTCATTGTTTTTATAATATGACTGGCCTATACAGCGAACGTACAAGCATTATGCTTATAAATCAGATTTGAAATATTGTATGTAAACTTCAGTTTTCTCCTTAAAATAAAAGAGCTGTTCTTCGATACAGGTTTCTGTCTTTAAACCTTTGTCCCACCTGAACAATGTCCCGCATTGTACCTAAAATATCGTCCATGTGCAGTTCTGGATGCTTAAATGGCAATGTGCTTTGTCAAGCACTTGCTATTGTCAGAGGAATTGTGGAATCCTGTTATGGCCCTTTTGGTAGATTAAAACTAATTCATAATGCTGTTGGAGGCAATGTTCTAATCACATCACACTCTTCTGTCCTTTTGGGTAATCTTTCTGTGTCCCATCCTGTGATAAAGCTGCTAATAGCTTCTGTGTTGAATCATATTTCTCGATTTACTGATTCTGGACTATTTACAATGATTCTATGCTGTAATTTGACTGAAAGTGCCAAGCAACTTGACATACCAAGCAGTCACATTGTCAACATCCAGAAAGATCTTCTGAATATTTGCATGAACTATCTAAGTTCTGAGGATTGTAGCTGCAGAATACAAATAGATTTTAGTAACACAAAGATGTTACTTTCGCTTGTTCGCACAGTGATAAATAAACCTACTTGCATGTTGACCATCAAAGAAGCTGACTACATCAGTTCTTTAGTGTTAAAAGCATTTCTTAATATAATTCCATCAGTGATTGGAGATGACGTATCCTTGGGAAAGATGCTGATTATTCCCATTGAGGGACAAACTGTTACTGACTCATGTGTACTTTCTGGAATCCTTATAGAAATCTTTACATCTCAGTCAACAAGAATTGATACTACAAAGTTGACTTTTGGTTGTATTAAGATTGCAGTATTCAGTGTCTCTATGTCAGGAGATGTTGTTGACAGTGGGAATGGACATTGGGAGGTGGCACCAGATTTCTGCCCAGAAGATGAATCGCTTGTACAACTGCTGAAGGTGGGAAAGCAGCTAGTTTGTGATCAAGTTCATCTTGTGGTCTGCCAGAAAGTAATTCATCCAGTTCTAAAACAATATCTTCGGGAGCAACATATAATAGTGGAAGATCGCCTCGGATTTGCTCTAATGGAGCCGCTGACTCTAATGGCAGGTCAGAATGCTGTGCATGTTTGTACTAGTGTCTCTAATGCTAAGATGTGATGTCGTGCGCAAGTTCTTTCTGAGAGTGAAAACTCATAAAAGTGGGCCCATTGTTCATGTGTCTTAAACTCCCAAGGTGACATACTGTAGCTCTGAGATGATGTGTTTGAGGAATGGTTGGTGTGGAGAGGGGAGTGGAAATCCACCTCCCAAAATGTCGGTTTTGAGAACTGAATGTGCATTCAGCCATCTTTCATTACCTTAAGATGATTCAAAATACTGCAAAGCCCATGATGTACATTTAAAATATTGTGATTCCTGTGGAAAATGCAGCAGCCAATTTTTATTTCAGTTGAGCGAAATGCTAATTTTCAGATGATTCATTTTCATGACCTTGGTTGATAAATAAACATTTCTCAAGGCAATTGCAACACCAACTGAGGTCTAGAGAATTCAGATATTTTGTATGACTGAATGAATATATTTTTAAATATTTCCATGCCATGGCCAAGATAATTATAAAGTTTGTCTATACTGCTTCCCACATCATAAATTCTCAAGCTGCACCCAGCAACACTGTATTGATGCCAAAATATCAAGCTAATCACACTTGCAGCTCATAACACCCATGACCAGCATTGAGATTCTTGGGAACTGGTTATGCAGCTGTGAATATGTTTGAATAAACCTAAATATGGGGAAATATGAAAAGAGCTAATGGTTCCAAGAAGAAATGTTACATTGGAATGAGTGATGTTCCTTTCAGAGGAAATATGTTGTAAACCTCTACAATTACAAGAACAGTACTTTAAATAAAATATAAATTGCTCCAGGTTTGTATAATATCTGATCAGAAATGTTTTTCATGCAACATTTAAGTATTAGTTCGATATGGTCAAAATAATGGATAAAAGTAATGTTTGTGATGGAATAGAAAATCTTCAACATTAATTCAAAAATGGATACCATAAGCATGGGAGTTTCTTCTGAATGGGGATTTCATCTCGGTACAGCACTGGATGTCTCGTTTACTTACAAAATAATAGTAACTGATTTCAAATGTAGGTCATTGAGCCAGAACTTGCAGTCAGTGACAAGTTGTGACCTTTTGCATCTGATTCTGATGACTTTGAACTTGTGTTAGATGATCCACACAGCAAAAACTTACTTGGAGCAGTTGGGATGATCCTTCACAGGACATGAAAAATAAATTCAAGATATGTTCAAAACACAGAAATAATTTTAAAAAACAACCAAATTAATAAATACTTATCTCAGTTTCTTGGGGCCCCATTAAAATGATTAGGGAAATGGTCTCTGAGCCAGGTTTAACCTGCTGGAGGACTGTCAAGCAGATTCTGCCCACTAAATGGTGAATACGCACCGTAATTTTCAACTCCCATCCTGAAGTCAAAGAGGAGATGAGCATTAGAGTGCAGTCAGCAAGAGTGCAGTCAGCAAGACTGCTTATTGCTGGGACTTCATAAATCATATGGTCACACATGGAAATCCTAAAGTTGCTAACAACTTTGTAGGGACATGTCAGAATTTTTAACATAATTTCTCCTCAAAATCTAGGTCATTGTCAATAGTGGAGAAATACTATATTGCTGAAATCTAGAAAAACAAAGTTTTTACAATTACTCAAGCCAAATGTGTGTTATTCAAGGCTATACATTGCTAATCTCATGAGTAGAATGACATAGCAAGTACTAACTTCAGAACATCTTTTGAAATTAACTCATTGGAAGAAGAATACATTTATTATTTTGTCTACAATTAAAATGTAATATCCTTAAACATTGTCCAAAACACATGCTCAAATAAACTATGAATAAGTTGTGGTACTGAAATATGTTTGGAGTTGAAGTACATTTCTGAGACAATCCAAATATTCTGGCCTTGTATGTGATCAGGAGATAATAATGAATATAAAAAATAAGAATTTGACACAATAAAAGAAGATTGTGGTGCTAAATTTGGAAGGATTTTTATTAAATTTCTCTAAATTTAATATTTTAATTTGTTGATTTTCCATTTGTATTATCTACAATTTGTAATTTCTGTCCTCTTTTAATTTACTAGGTGCACAGCCCATTAGTTCATATTATCATCCCATTTCACCCAGCTGTTATGGCACCATTAAGAATCTGTTGTTTGTGAAGTGTGGTTCCAGACAATTCCTGCATCTCGTTCCATGTGAGAACAAGCCTATATGTAGCTTATTACTATGTAATGGAAGTGAAGCTGGAATGAATGAGCTAAAGGTAGGCCCAGTCTTTTCTATGCCAGTATGCTATTTTTTTAGTGCCAACAATATACTGTACCTTTTTATAGCAGGTACAAGGAGCACCCATTACAAAACTTCTAATCAAAAGTGAATCAGGATCTGAAGTTTGACATTAACAAATCCAGCTTTGTTTTCCAGACACATTTTTATTTTAATTGTGTGAAACAAACTTTGAAGGATAATTGACAAATTTTGTCAAAATAGCAGAAAATTGATGAGGCAGGGGAGTGTGGCAAAGGATAGAGAAAGGGGTCTTATCAGCATAAAAATATATTAAAAATCTTTGAATTGACATTACATTAACTCCTGATGCTCTTTTATTGCAATTATTTGAAATAGAGAAAGGGGTCTTATCAGCATAAAAATATATTAAAAATCTTTGAATTGACATTACATTAACTCCTGATGCTCTTTTATTGCAATTATTTGAAATAGCTTAAGTCGGCTTCAAATTAAAAAAGAACATATTCTAAATTTTCCTCTGATGAAAAATCAGTGACCAGATATGAACTGTTTGTCTTTCCACAGATGCTGCCAGACCTGCAGAATATTTCCCACATGCTCTGTTTTTATTTGATTTCCAGCATCTAGAGTATTTTATTTTTGTGCATCTGTCTTTGAAAATCTGATTCTTTATTCTCTCATACATAATTTTTGTAGCACTGTAGTATGCTTTTCTGTTACTTTTAAACCTACTGTAACCTCAGTTAGTTTTAAGCTGCTTGTGAAAGAAAACTCAACGTGTAATGCATCTAAGCTCCTGTTTTTGAGGGTCAAATGTATTCTGAATTACACTTTGAATTATGTAGGTCAGATAAAACCAAAGTTCATTAAATTATTGATCAGAAGAATTTTGGGACATTGCAGAAGCAATAAGTTCAAGCACAGCCATTAAGTCTAATGTTTTTTAGTGCTTTCTCATACTTAAAAGCCTCAAAGGGAATGGGCTTCTTAGAGTCAATGCAATGATTACTGGATGCTTGAAGGTCTCCTTCACTTTGCACCTTTGGCTAAACAAACATATTTAAACATGCATTTCAGGGTGGAACATTCTGCCACATGGGAGAATGGGATATTGCACAACATATTCTAAAGGAGCAAGTTTACAGATTAATTTAGCTAATAGCAGATTTTTCTCTTGTAGAAGGCTTGTAGCCTCTCCCACCTTGCATCAGCCAGTTTACAAGTGATAGCACAGTAACTGAAGGAGATTTTTTTATTAATTTCCCTACTAATGAAAATGGTCAACACCTTACTGAGCCATAGTTTTGGTAATCCAGTTTGAGAATTTTGAGTGAGTGGGGGAGGGGTGAAATTCCCTTATTCTTTGTATTAAAAAGAAATTTGTGTTCCACAATGTATTTGCATTTATAGCAATATACACAGATTTGAACTTTGGAGATGTGCACATTAATCTTGTGATTCAAAAGAAAAAGTATGGCTAAAATATTTGCGACATGATTTTAAGGCAGATCCACTTGGAATAGATATAAGTGTATTAACATTTAATTCTTCTATTACAATTAATTGAAGGGAGTTTCAAGTTTCACAAGGCTCCTTCAAAGCAAGGTTATCAATCAGCTGGGCAATAATTCCTTGCAAGCCTTCATGTTAAGTTCCTCACCAAACTTACTTGGCCCCTTTAGAGTCCGTGGCATCCTGTGAATTAAACTTCTTGATTTTCAAAACCATTTGTTAATGAGGCCTAATAAATGTGAGAACTTACAGAATTAATGAACGGAAAACTGGTTAGACAACAGGAAACTCAGACTAATTATGAATGCTTATTATTTGAGCTGAGAGATGCCCAGTGGACAATGTCACAGCCCGGTGATTAGATCTGTACTTTTCACAGACTACAAATGAGCTAGATTAGAGGATTAAAATAGAATTTTCAAATTTGCTGATGGTATTAAAAAAAACTGTAGGATGCTAAATGCTTAGCTGAGTTGGATATTTAAAGGGATTTAGAGGCGCTCCTCATATGGAATAACAATAAGCAATGTTTATTGTCATGAAGAGCTAAGTACAGGAAAAAGGAACAGTTGTTTTATTGTTCATTGATATAGCAAATGGGAGGTTAAGCTGCATTTTTAAAAATTTTAGGTATAATTTTTAGGAAGTCTGTTTAGTTCTGTGTAATATGCTGACAAATCCTTGCTTAGATTATTGTATCCAGAGTCAGTCAATAGACCTCCAAAGAGGCATTCAGCCATTAGCACGAAGCAGAAAGCCACAGTAATATTTTGGATCATTGAAATGTGATGACACATTAAGAGAATAAAACTATTTTTTTCATAAAATAAATAATGGATGCTTTTAGCATACAAAAAGCAGATGAAGTGGAAACTAACAATTTTGTTTCAGTTAATCAGGGTAGTAGAATAAGAGAGTTGCTTTCATATTATGAAACAATTACAGAACCAGAATTTGAAAAGGATTTTTTTTTGTGTGGGGTGTCTTCGAATGTGAAACCACCTGAGTCTACGAACACCATTTGGGAACTTATTCAAAAGAAACCTTATTAAAATTATATTGTGGGAAGCAGCACAAAGGCATAATATTAAAAAAAAGATGAATTTTTAAAACAAGATATATTTATATAATTTTCACTTGCATGTTTTCTGGCTCATTTGCCCTATTGTAGGTAAAGATAAATACAACATTACCTTGAGGAAAACACCCATTTTTGCCCCATAATTCAGGTTCAGGGAAGACCAATACCATTGTATAGCTTGGAGGATTTTGATTTTATTTAAAGTATCTCATCTGTTATACTTACTTGAAAAGTCTTTCAGAAAGTCTTTCTCATGCTATTTACAGTAATCTCATATTTCCCAATAGGCATTGCTGAAAGGAAAATCTTACATCCGTGGTTAAAAAATACATTACAAAAGGCAATCTGGGAGGAACTGCTGATCCACTGGCTTCTTAAGCTCTTTTTTTTTGTTACCTTTGCATTTGAATCTCAAAATGTAATTCATAATATTACAAAAAACTAACAAGGATAACAAAATATGTATATTGTTTCTTCTGAACATTACATCATACAATTTAAAGAAGGATTGCAATTCCATATTTATTTTTAAATGTGAAGCATCCTTCATGCCTAACTGGACAATAGACAGAGTTTTAGTAATATAAAATCTGACAAAAAATGCAATCTGCTTCATCTAAAGCACTCAGTTTAAAATTACATCATGTTTCAGAGGAATCTTTCTATTCTATGAGTGCATTATGGTACATTATTTTTAAATGTAGCTCTTTATTTGAACTAAACATTTTCAAATATAGTGTGAATTGCTATTTGTAACTCTAATGTAATTTATATATTTTTTCAAATATACTTATCTGAATGAGATAGTAATATAAAGAGCAGTTATTACAAAGGGCAGTTATATTATGATTTCCTATATTTACATTTGCATGCACTCTTTGCTGAGATTATCTGCTTGTTTTTTTAGGTTGTCTGTCAATCAGCAGAATGTGTCTTGCGACTTGCACTCAAAGAGCCTTTTGCCTTCCTTGGAGGAGGATGCACTGAATGCCATCTAGCTACTAACATTGGATACAAGGTTTGTGTTTTACTTACTGCTTGTTACCTTAAATGAACCTTGGTCCATAACAATATCTTAATTGTAATACAAAAGAGAGAAAGAGATGAGGAGCTTTATACATAGAACAGTACAGCACAGGAACAGGCCTTTGGCCCATGATGTCCATGCCGAGCATACTGCCAAATTAAACTAATCCCTTCTGTCTGCACATAATCCATATCCCTCCATTCCCTGCATATTCATGTGCCTATCTAAAAGCCTATTGAAGCCGCTATAGTATGTGCTTCCACAACCGCCCCAGCAAGGTGTTCCAGGCACCTACCACTCTCTGTGTGGGGGAAAACAAAACTTGCCCCACACATCCTCTTTAAATTTTCCCCCTCTCACCTTAAAGCTATGCCCTCTATTGTTCAATATCTCTACCTTGGTGGGGGGGGGGGGGGGAGTGGAATTCTTCTGTCTAACCTATCTATACCTCATAATTTTATTAACTTCTGTCAGGTCTCCCCTTAGCCTCCAACACTCCAAAGAAAACAATCCAAGTATGTCCAATCTCTCCTTATAGCTAATACCCTCTTAATCCAGACAGCATCCTGGTAAACCTCATTTTCACCCTATCCAAAGTCTCCACATCCTTCCTGTAATGGGGCAACCAGAACTGCATGCAATGTAGCCTATCCAAAATTTTATATAACTGCAATATGACTTCCTGATTTTTAGACTCTATGCCCCTAGCAATGAAGGCAAGCATGTCATATGCCTCCTTTACACTCTATCTACTTGCATTACCACTTTTAGTGAGGTACGGACATGGACCCCAAAATCCCTCTGTACATCAGTGTTAAGGGTCCTACCAGTAACTGTATACTTTCCCCTTACCTTTGAACGGTAAAACTAAAGCACCTCACACTTGCCTGGATTAAACTCCATCTGCCATTTCTCCACCCATGACTGTAACTGATCTATATCCTGCTGTATCCTTTGACAACCTTCTTCACTGCCCGCAACTCCACCAATTTTTGTGTCATCTGCAAACTTACTAACCAGCCCGTCTACATGAGGTCCCAGCACTGATCCCTGCGGAACACCACTGGTCACAGACCTCCAGCCAGAATAACATCCTTCTGCCACTACCCTCTGTCTTCTATGGGCAAGCCAATTCTGAATCCAAATCATCAAGTCACTGTGGGTCCTAATCATATTAATCTTTCTGATCAACCTACCATGAGGGATCTTGTCAAATGCCTTACTAAAGTCCATGTAGACAATAACATCTTTATGTTCCTCTCTCAAGGTATAAAATGAGCTACTTAATGAATTGATTAGAAGACTTGTAGAGATCATGTATTCCTGTGGCAGGATTTTCTCCACCACGAATTTTCAAATTTGCATTTAGATTGAAATCTGCCAGTGTAAGCTTGTCAAATTGTCATCCTGTCCATCGATGGTGAGACAGCAACATCTCACCCTTTGCAACTCCCAGCTTCTTCATGAGAGTCACATTGCTGCAAGGAACATTCCTTCTGTGTTCCAAAATCAAAGTACTGCAGATGCTTTAAGTCTAGACAAAAAAGAAACAAAAAGTACTGGAAGTGCTCAGCAGGTCAGGTAGAATCTGAAAAACAGTTATCAACCTGATGTGAGAAAGAGAGAGAGAGACAGAAGGAAAAAGAATGAAAAAGAGAGCAGGAGGGATTGCTGCTGTAAGATAAGGAGACAGATTAAAAGAGGGATATATGGAGAGTGAGATTGGCCAATACAGAGGAGCATGAGGGTGAGACATGTAGGGGAAGAGGCAGAGAGGGAGAGGTGAAGAGAAGGAGACAGTTATGGGGAGAGGGACAGACAGTAGGAGAGACAGGAAGGAAAGGAAAGAGGGAGAATGAGGCAAAGAGAAGGATAGACAGGGAGACACAGAAAGATTAAATGGGAGAGTGAAAGAGAGAGAGAAGGACAAAGAAATGAAGAGATGCAGAGGTGGAGAGGGAGATGGAAGGAGAGAATGAGACAGAAACAGACAGACAGGCAGAGAAGCAAAAAACAAGCTGCTGGAGGAACTCAGTGGGTCAGGGTTGGGTCCTGACTATCCCTTTGCACCCACAGATTCTGCCTGACCCGCAGAGTTCCTCCAGCAGTTTGTTTTCTGGTATAGATCCCAGCATTTGCAATCTCTTGTCTCCAAACAGTGAAGGGCAAAGAGGGATATGTAAAGTGATTGGTAGAGGGAGAAAGAGAGAGAGGTGGGGATGAATAGAGCAAGAAGGCAGGGGAAGAAAGAGACTCAAGAATGTTACATATAAAGGAGGGATTGAGGCAGTGGGAGAGGGAAACAGAAAGGGAGATATACAATGTGTAATAGACAGACACAGAAAGAGCAAGAAGGAACAGAGAGAGAGAGAAAAGCAGAGAAGGAGGAAAAAAACTTAGAGGAAGATAAAGAGAGCGAGTCAGAGAGAGACTCATACAGAGGTGCAATGAGAGATAGAGTAATTGGAAGGGGGAGAGAGAGAGGAAGGGAGTGTAACTATGTGAGAGAAAGAGACAGAAGGGAGAGAAATCATTAATGTATTGTATTTTTGCAAATTATGTGATCGTTGCAACTATTATTCATCTAAAGCATGATTTACTAGAATACTTTTTAAGCTGACCTTTCTTCATAGAGCCACTCTGTGACTGACGATAAATTAGCAGAGCTGGGCTGCTCCCGTACAGAATACAGAGTTGTTGCTGATAGTTTCTGTCGCTCACTGGCACGTACTGCATCTTCACTGGAACATGACGGTGGGGAGAACTTCATTGATGCCAAGTATGGCCATCGTTGGTCAGTCCTACCCAATATGCCTCTGCATACTCACTGGTCAGAGGTATTTTCTAGATGTGTCTGTGGATTGTATACAGCACAACAAAACCTGAACTGGACTGTTGTAGGTAATAAGACAACAATAGTTAGCCTAGAAACGCCACCCGAGAAATCTAGTGAATACTCCCCTGATCAATTAATATTGGACTCATACAGTGTGAAACTTAATGCTTTACAAGTAGCAGTAGAAACAGCTAATTTGATAGTTGAGTTACAATATGTTATTCAAGATCAGAATTAAATTTTCATGCCCCAGCTATAATTCAAGCCTGATTTTCTCATCCATCTCAATGCTAGACTTAAAGTACAGCTTTCAACCTAGTGTCGTAGCTGTAATAAGTTAGAAAGTTGCTCTGGCAAAGTTGTAGATAAATATTGCAAAATTGATGTATATTTGTCTTTCATTATATAATTTAATGCAGTCAATTTACTGATTGACAAAGATAAAGGATCAGGATTTAGCAGATGGTTTGGTTGTGCCATGTGTTAATACACCTATTTTGCATGTTCAAGCACTAACACACAGCACCATATGCTAGGAGGACTAAGTCTTGTTAACTCCTTCATCGGACCAAATAAGGCAGAGCAAATTGGGCTTTAATGCAAGGAACCAATATTTTGAATACAATGCAGTTTATTATGTCTCTGAACAGTTGGTAATAAAAGCATCAATGAAAGTAGGAAACCAGTTCATCTGCCTATGGAGGCAAGAAAACAATAGTTTCTTGTTCATTGGAGGGCAAATGTAATTCTAGAATCTTGAGCTGGATGCACTGCAATTTTGTAATGTTTCCCAGAAATAATTCTACTCACGCT
Source organism: Pristis pectinata (assembly GCF_009764475.1). NCBI lineage: Eukaryota > Metazoa > Chordata > Chondrichthyes > Rhinopristiformes > Pristidae > Pristis > Pristis pectinata. The sequence goes on along the minus strand of NC_067407.1, from coordinate 87,912,611 downwards.
GCTCTATTGTGCGTGTATAATGCTAACATCCATTAATATTGCATTAAGAAATCTTGTGCTTTTCATAAATTAATAATTTCATCAACAATCTTTATTCATTAACATCTCAACTGGACTTGCAAGAATTGTAATTTAGAGTTTGTAGCAGCCTCACTTTTGAAAAATCTTCTAAAATCTAAATTTGAAAATAAAACCCTTGTAAAGAATTTAAACTAAAGAGAAATAAAGGAAAACTAAAAGTAAAAACTTAAGTTTAATTTGTGAAGAAATTGAAAAATATTGGATGATTTTGAAGTTGATGTCTGGTAAATATCACTTTCCTGATAGAGGAGCGAGACCTAATATGGAAAACTAGGTATGTATAGGTAGGCTTTTGGATAAGCTTTATTTTATGTAGAATGGGTAGTTAATGAGAGCATTGAATAGAAGATTTATGGAACCAGGTGCTTTGAGAATTTTCTTAGGAACAAGGGTGAGATAAGGGAAGAGATGGATGTTATGGAGGTAAAAATAAACATACTTAATGGATAATGGGGTTTGAAGCTAATCTATTTAATCTGAAGGAGCATCTGAAGAAGTCATTGAAATCAGAGGCTAAGGTTTAAAGGTTTATGTCAATGCCAAACAGGATATCATTTGTTTTGCCAGTGTTCAGTTGTCAGTGTACCTTCTCAGTGTTGTACAAAGTTTGCTTGGCTATGAATACTGGACAACATATAGTTCAAGTGTATTTTTGGAAATTATATACCACTGATCATTGGTTTAAATTCATTGGAATACTTATATAGGAGATTCTATACAAATTTTGCACATAAGTTCATGGAAAAATGTATTGGGAAAAGTCTGACATCACTGCTGATCAATGGTTAATGTTTGTTTAATGTTTAACTGAGGTTTCCATAAAGTTCACAAGCTTAAATGTTTGATAACCTGGTTTTAGCAAACCTTTCTAAGCTCTCAAACAAGTAAAATCATTTAAAATCGTTTGGTCAAAATTTGTTGACTGAAATCTGTTTATAATCGCATTTGTCTGTTAATTGATTACCTTAATTTAATTTTGATAGAGTTAATGTTTGAGAGGTTGGTAATTATTGCCTTTTGTTCTGTTTCATATAATCTCCAGAGCTAATTATGGACAATCATCCAAAAAGTTGACTCTGATATTTTCTTTGCAAGTTTAGCCACTTGTGCATCTATGTATAAGGCACAAATCAATAAAGGAACTACACATCTCTTTGATCTTTTGTTGATCACTGTTATTTTGTTCTATTAAATAGATAGTGCTTTGGCTCTTTAAGTTTATCTATCTCTGAAAGGATTACCATGGGAAGAGATTGACACAGTAAATAAGTGGCTTGTAATTATGAGCAAAGAACTTCATACTTGAGTGTGCACAATTATAGGAAATGTTAAGACTTGTTCTGTCAGAGATATGAAATACAAGTTTATTTGTTTCAGAATGTTGTTAAAATAATGTGCATTTATATAGTGCCTTTCATAAAATCAGAATATCTCAAAATACTTCATAGTCAACAAAGTACATTTGAAATATAGTTATTGTTGAAAGGGAAATACAGCAGCCATTTTGCACACAGGATTCCACAAACTGCAATGAAGTGATTGGATGATCAATTTATCGATATGGTATTAGAATACAATTCTAAATGTGAAGTAGTCTGCTCAAATTTTTAATCAGCTTGGTCATGGGATATTTTCAAAAGCAAACAATTTGTGCAAGATTTAACATGTAAAAAGTCATGGTCAATTGCTGTCTCAACCAATATACCAATCAGAATGCAAGTACAACAATGATGCTTCAGTATCTGTGATGCTAAAGGAGCATTTGAACTAGCTAAAATCTACAAATCTGTCTGGTAATTTATTGATTTTTCACTCTGATACAGTAGCAAGCAATAAGTCAAGAACCTACTGTAAATTCTGAGGCTCTTGCTGGCAACCTTCCTGAATTTTGTAAATAGCAACACATGTTAGAAATATTGATTGTTATGTATACTATACACTTCCCAGTTTACTTTGTACAAGAATTCACAGCCACTGAATCCAACATTGGCTCATGTTCCTCAAGAGGGATCACGCTGGACATTTTGCAACTGTTCACATTCAAATAGATGAAGTGGAATAACTGGCGTTTCCAAAATTGGAATGTTTTAAAAGCTCAGGATAATTTTCACAATATTTGTAAAATGTGCTAAATTTTTTGAACAATCAGCAATTAAACTACAGTTTATTTAATTCTGTTTTACACTTGGTATCCTTAGAAGTTACAACTACAATTTAGCATTACATTGTATGTTATGGTATAATGCTTCTTATGAAACATATCACAAATTGAGCAATGGTATGAAGTGTATATCTGAGAGCTGTAAAACAGCATGAGCTAAGGTTTTGGATTAAGTTCCCATTAAAGCACATGCCATTTGCATGGCAGATAATACAATAATCAGCTAAAAACTTCCAAAATTCTAGTAGGTTGGGTGACAGTGTACTAGAACTTTCATACATACTATTAATTAGAACAAGAACATAAATGCAAGAAAATTACAGTGTTTTATAAATAGAATAATAAAAAAAACATAGCAGAGAAAATGGTTGTTTAGCTCATTGGTTCCATGCCAGCTCTTTCCATTTCATCAGCTGTCCTTGCTTGTTCATTGTAGCCTTTTTTTTTCCTAAATGCTTATCCTATTCCTTTTTGGAAGTTTCCACTTATTTTGGATCCATATCCACTCAAGCAGGTCATCATACCTGGCACAAAAAAAATGGTTGTGGTGGTTGGGGGTCAATCATCTCAGCCACCGGACATCTCTGCAGCAGTTCCTCAGAGTAATGTCCTAGGCCCAACCATCTTCAGCTGCTTCATCAATGACCTTCCTTCAATCATAAGGTCAGAAATGAGGATGTTTTCTGATGATTGCACAGTGTTCAGCGCCATTCATGACTCCTCAGATAATGAAGCAGGGCACAACCAAATGCAGAAAGACCTGGATGATGTATAGACCTGGTGGGCTGATTGGTGGCAAGTAACATTCACACCACTCAAGTGCTGGTAATGATGATATCTAAAAAGAGAAAATCCAGCTATCGTGCCCTGACATTCAATGGCATTACCATCACTGAATCCCCCACTATCACTCTCCTGGGGGGTTATCATTGACCAGAAACTGAACTTGAATAGCAATATACACAACATGGCTAGAAGAGCAGGTCAGAGGCTAGGAATCATGTGGCGAATAACACCTCCTAACTCCACAAAGCCTGTCCACCACCTACAAGGCTCAAGTTAGGAGTATGATGGATTACTCTCCACTTGCCTGGATGAATGCAACTTCAAAAACATTCAAGAAGCTCAACACTATATAGCAGCCTGCTTGATAGCCACCCAATCCACAACCATTCGCTCACTCCACCACCAAAGCATAGTAGCAGCAGTTTGTACAATCTGCAGGATGCATTGCAGCAACTCACCAAGACTCCTTGGACAGCACCTTCCAAACCCACAACTTCTACCAGCTAGAAGAACAGGGGCAGTAAAAGCATAGGAACACCACCACCTGGAAGTTGCCCTCCAAGCCACACAACACACTGAATTGGAAATGTATCACCATTCCATCACCGTCGCTGGATCAAAATCCTAGAACTCCTCAAGGACTGCAGTGGTTCAAGAAGGATGCTCACCACTACCTTCTCAAGGACAACTAGGGATGGGCAATTAAATGCTGGTTCAGCCTGCAAAGCCCCCATCCCTTGAATGAATATAATAATGTAATGTTCCCAGTCATAACATATTGCTTCAGTTCTATGTAAGAGCAATTAAACAAATCCCACACTCGCACCCTTGCATTTCTTTTCATTCAAGTTGTCTTTTGAACACCACATTGAATCTGCCTTCATTGCTCCTTCTAACCATACATTCCAGAATCTAACCATTCACAATAACTGATTTTTTTTTCCTCCTGCCACTTGGGTCTTTTGCTGATCACCTTCATTTTTAATCTTCTGATTGTTGACTTGTTAGGCATGGGAATAGATTCAATCTGCTCTGACTGAATTCTCGATGAATTTAAATACCTTTATCAGTTATCCTCTGTTTCCTGGAGAACAACCCCGTCTTGTCCAATCTATCCAAGTAACCATTGTCCTGCATCCCTGGAATCATCACATTGCAGAACACTTTTCTGCACCCTCTCTAAAGTCTTCATCTGTCCTAAACTGAGGTGCTAGGAATTGGGCACAACTAAATTTAAGCTGTGGTCAAACCAGCTTCTTATAAAGATTCATTGTGATTATTTTAACATTACAAAACCTAGAATTTCATATGTTTGTAACTGGTTTCTAAACGTCCAGTGCCACACTTAATAATTTATGCACATATGCCTTCAGATCTCTGTTGTAATACCCCTTTTAGAATTCTGCCCTCTAGTTTATATTGCCTCTTCTCATTCCTCCTATTAAAGTGCAACATTTCAACATTTTCTGTGTTAAATTCTATCTACTATATAACCATTCATTCCAGTAGCCTTGGAAATTGTGACCTGTATATCCATATCTAAGTTATTAATATATATTAAGAAAGACAGTTGTCCCAGTACCAATTCCCAGGGAACAGCATTGTACACTTCCATCCAAGACAACCCAACCGTTCACCACTACTCTTTCCTGACCAATACTGTCAATTTCCTATCTGTGCTACTGCCCCTTTTTTTAAATTCTTGGAACAAGCCTATTCTCCAGTACTTTACCAAAGGCTTTTCTGTTTTTATATCAGATTTCCAGCATCAGCAGTTTTTTTTTGTTTTCATCTCATTGCTGGCTGTATTGGCTTCCTTTAACTGAGTGTAAGTTTCAGTTTACCTGCTGCTTCCCTCATACCAAATCTGAATATATTTGCAACTTTTTACCAGTACACCAAAACTATAATCGATCCTCCATTCCAGTATTTCTCTTCAATAAATCATAAACAAGTTGCTGGAAATATAAATTATTGCTAGTCACAGCCTAAAATGGAAGAGAAGAATTTCATAAGAACTGCTACAAGCACATAAATACTTGACAGAAAAATTATTCTATGCTATTGGTGGCCGAACATGCTCAACACTTAGATTTCATGCTTTCATCTCCCTATTGTTTCTATCCTAAAATGTTTACTTTATTATGGATGTATTCTGTTTATATTTCAATTGATTACTCTCATGTGTAGCACTCTTGAATTTCTTAGATACAAAAATCACATCAATGCCTGAAAGCCTTGCTGGGACAGTGTAGACCTGTTGGTGTTTGTCACAGATGACAATGTGTGAAGTTCACAAATGATCCGTTTGTGAGAACAATGCTCTGTCATGGAAAACATATTGCCATACAAAAGTGTGGGAACATTAAAAAGAAATTATTGCCAATCCAAACAATTTTGAGCCCTTTTTTTAAAAATTCCCTCAGTAACTGGATTCACTACATTAAGATTACGTGAATGTACAATACCCAAATGTGTGACCTATTCCTAAGTTTGTCCATTTATAGGGAATAAAGTTTCAATAGGTTTTATTCTAAATCACAAATATCTCAGAAATAATGTGAATGAAAATCTCCAACAATTGTGTGTAGTGATCACCATTTTACTGTTTATTGTAGCAGTTGTTACCGCAAAATAAAACAAGACGCTTGTCGGAGGATTGTCAAACAAGAACTGGTTTATTTTCCCGCCTTGCGCGGGCCTTTTAAGGGAGACTGTTCCCGCCCAATGCAACCGGCAATGATGTAAATACTATGTCATCAAATCTTCCCCGCACGCGGGTTCTCCCCGTCGCTCGGGAAAGACAAGGCCTGCTGCCATCTTGGGCCTCATCGCTCCGACGCCGCGCGACCCGACTGCCGAGCCGGTTCGCCTGACCGGACGGTGAGTCGCTACGTTATGTTATTTTTGACCCAAGATGTAGAGATAGAATGGCTGATGTGTGAAAAAACTCTTGTATCAGCTTTTATTTCTTTAAATGTGTTCTGACATGCAGTATGCTTCACAAGTGACTGCCACTATTAAAAATGCCTAATCCTATCGGATTTGTTTCTGTCTGCCACATAACAACCACACTATTTTTTTTAAAGTTTTGTTTTTTGTAACACAGAGGGCCATGTTCCAAAAAATCTAAATGATTTATATGGTACAAGCTTTAATGAAGTTTAGAAAAAGTGTGGGAACTTTGTCTGAGGGTGAGTAATTGATGGCTGAAGTACAAAAGTTGCTACATGGTAATCCAGAAGATTCACTGTTTGGCAGAACATTGATATTCATAACACAAAATACTCATAATTTATGAATAGCCTGAGAAAGAAAATAACTTAAATAGGAAATCCCCTAGGATATAATTTTTGTACTTCAGGTATCATATACACCTTCAGGTGTACACTATCCCTTCCAGTGAAGTTTGGGCACCTGTGATATGGACTAACTGTTAGCAAACTCAGTTAAAATGCTTTGACAGACTTATAACCATAAATGACTAGCTAATGAAGCAGTGAGTTACTTCAGTAAGTGGGCATGCCGAGACCTGTATGTAATCCACCAACTCTGACTTACCAGGCCATTAACTTCAAAACACTTGGTGTTTTAACCTTCATAAGGGACTTCCTGTCATCAGACACCGTGTTTGTTTTCAAAATGAGCACGTTCAGAACTCTGTGTATGTGTTTGAGCATCCATAAATATTTGACTAACTGCCTGAGTGACTTAAGGAGTTTTAGGAGATCTTAAACAACTTCAGAAGCAACTTCCTTGTTTTTAAACGTGTATGCTGTGAATTGTCAAAATTGTGTTTGAACTTCTGTTGAAATGCTTGGGAGCTTATAGCTCCCCCAATGGCTCAGAGTTTTACACATTGAGGCGCTGAGCCATGGAGATTGGCAGGATCCCAGTTTGATCCTCAGTCTCTGCAGAATTAGCTGATTTCAGCCTAGGGTCGGGGCAATGCCACAGTTGGCATCAGCACTTCTGAGTATTTAAAGTGCCTGTTGCTTTCATTAACCCCTGATTGAAATGCTTCTATGCAAGTATTAGGTGGAGACAGTACTAAGCACATTTATGGTAATATCTGTGATAGTCTTCTGATAATCACTCTGAAATCATCATAACAGATAGCTGCTTAGTGAATCAGTAGGTTCACTTTACAGAATGTACTAGAGATTATCTGCTTGTTTTTAATATGGTTGCTTCAAATGTTGTAGGATAAGTTCAGTAGCTTGGTGATAAAGAATGGTTTACAATTCTCTCACCTTTCCACCCCTTGCTTCTATCTAGTCACTTTCAAGCTTTAACTGCCATCAATACAAATATTGCCATGGAAAATATACTTGGAAAAATCTACCTCGTCCTTCTTAGACCTCTCCTAGGATCACTTTTCTTCCATTTCACTTATAATAGCCAATTCACCACCATGGAACCACCTGATTGGGCTTCCCACCCCTTTCAGTGTGTAAAAAGCTTATTTAAAGCTTATTTTATATTTAAGCAGGAGCCAGCCATGAAAATGGTTGAGGTTTGCAACCACTTCCATCACAATCGGAAACAATGGAAGTGGCAACAGAAAAGGCCGTTTATCTCGTGGCACCTTCAGCAGACTAAGCACTAAAATAATAAGGATAACAATGTTAATGGTGAAATGATAAAATACCTGTGAAAAAAATGAACAAAAAATATTGCATCATTTTGGCATGTGAAATAAGGAAATCAGCAAATCCCTGTGAGAAAATTTGAGAGCAGCAAGAGAAGTGGAATTAAAATGATGAGTCTGAAATTATTAATAAGAAACCAGGGAGTGAGATAAACCCACACTAATCACGGAACATAAAGCAATTCCTCAACTCTTTTCATTTAAGATAATGGTAAATTTACACTTTTATTATGTGACACTGACAGTTTCATTGCAGACTCAAAATGTAATATGATAGGTCTCAGAGGAATTCAGGCAATTGAAGAAAGAAAGCTGTTTAAGCAACTGATATTTGTGAGAACATTTATAAAACAAATACTGCAGATGTTGGTAATGGAAATAGAAACAGAAAATGTTGGAACTCTTCAGCAAATCAGACAGTATGTGTTTTGATGCAAGTCTGTTGTCCTGAACTGTCAACTCTGTTCTCCATCAAGAGATTCTGTCTGATGCATTCAGTGTTTTCAGCAATTTATGTTTTCTTATATTTAGGAGATAACTATCTAGCTTTCTCCTTCCAATAACAGCCTTGCCTGACAAGTACTCCTGCAAATTTGCACACATATTTTTACCTAAATGTCTGATTTATGTGACAGCAAAGCAGGTCTCCTGAGTTGGAAAGAAAATTCAGAAACTGTCCCCTACTATTAAGGAGGCACTCAGCAGGTCAGTGGCATCAGTGGGGAGAGAAACAGAGTCAAAGTTTTGGGTCAATGACATTTCATCGGAACTGGAAAAATTGAGAAAACTAGTGTGTTTTAGGTTGCAGAGTTGGGGAGGTGGAGATAGATGAAGGAACATCTGTAATAGAGTATAGACCAATGTTGTCAAAATATCAGTTACTTTAAAAAATGGCAATTGTAATGAAATGATACAGAGGCAAATGGAAACAAAGGTATAGCCACATCTGTGAACAATTTAAGGTTTTTTTCCAGCTCCCGTCCTTATCTTCAAGCTGTTCCATTCTGTACGTTGCCCCTCAGTGCTCCCAGTTTCTTACTGAGATTTCTCAGAGCCTATTTCACTTAGATTTTTAACCACCATTTTGTCCCAATATTTCATGCCACTATCCCTGCTCCATGAGCAAGTCTAGTTTAAAACCCTTGCTGTAATCCAGATCCTCATTTTCCCAATCTCTTGCTTTCTTAGTCATAATTGCTGTAGAACATCATCCTCCAACTCTGTACTCCCAGGCACACCTATATCTTCAGTCCTCTCAAGCCTCATATCCTACTATTATATTCCAAAGCTCCTGATCCTTCATAATTGTTGCCAGAATCAGACTCTTCTAAAGTTCCTGAAACCCCTAAATTACAAGGGTTGAAATGTCTTAATACCAGAGGGCATGCATTTAAGGTGAGAGGGGGAAAGTTCAAAGGAGATGTTTTTTACACCAAGAGTGGTGGGTGCCTGGAATGCGCTGCCTGGGGTGGTGGTGGAGGCAAATACGATAGGGGCATTCAAGGAGTTCTTAGATAGGCACATGAATGTTAGGGAAATAGTAAGATATGGACATTGTGTAGGCAGAAGGGATTAGTTTAGTTGGGCATTTTATTACTGATGTAATTGGTTCGGCACAACATTGTGGACCAAAGGGCCTGTTCATGTGCAGTGCTGTTCTATGTTTCAAGCCCTCTTTGTTCCAAAACCCTCTTAAAGCCATGGGTAACTTACTCCCCTGTGTTCCTTTTCCACTCCCACCAGTCCACCCAGGGTCTCTCCTTTTGTTCACCTTTTCTGTTATTTCCTCCCCCCCCCCCCGCCCCCCCACTACCTAAGCTCATCACCCTCCCCCAGCTGGTTCTATCTGCTCATCGCCCATATACCTATCTACCTGTGTTTCTACTCCCTTGGTTCACCTTTCCTCTCCCCTCTCCCACCTGGTTCCATCTGCCCATCATCCCTCCCTTATCTGGTTCCACCTATCACCTACCAGCCTCTACCTCTACCCTCCCTCTCATGTATATATATTGGCTACCTTCCCTCTACACCCTCAGTCCTGATGCAGGTTCTCGAACCGAAACGACAACCGTCTCTTTGCTCAGCAAAGTGGGTCACCTAATCTGCACTTAGTCTCATTGATGTAGAGGAGGCCAGATCGAGAGCACCGAATGCAACAGACGAGGTTGGAGGAGTGCACGTAAATCTCTGCCTCCTCTGGGCTGTTTAAATCCCTGGATGATGATGAGGAAGGAGGTGTAGGGACAGGTGTTACACATTCTACAGTTGCAGGAAGTGCTTGGGGAGAGGGAGCTATAGGTGGGGAGGGATGAGCGAAGCAGGAAGTCAGGGAGTTGTCACTGCAGAAACCAGAAAAGGGTGGGGATGAGCACCTGTGTCCATCACGGCCATCAGGAGCTCCCAGTTGTAAGCCATTTTAGATCACCTCCCTATTCCCATACCGACCTGTCTGTCCTTGTCCTCCTCCACTGCCAGGTGAGGCCAAACACAAAATGGAAGAACTCCACGTCATATATCACCTACCAGCCTCTATCTCTACCCTCCCTCTCATGTGTATATATTGGCTACCTTCCCTCTACACCTGATGGCATGGACATTCAATTCTCCGATTCCAGGTAATCTGCTCCTCCTCTGACCCTTTCTCTCTCCTCTGATCTACCCAGGACCTCTCACTCACACCCTTCTTTCCAAGCCACCCTCACCCAGCTCCCCAGCTCCCCAGCTCCCCATCTCCCAGTTTCTTTCTCCTGTCCCACCTACTCCATCTGCCTATCACCCCATCCCACTGGGTCCCATCCTCCCCACTGTTCCCATCTGCCCACTATCCCTCCCTTATTTGTTTCCTCTTCACCTTCCTATCTCATCAGATTCCATAATCTGCAGGCCTCTGTTGCTTCCACCTATCACCTCCCAGCCTCTGCTCTTATTTCCACTCTTCCCTCCTCCATCTGCCAATCAACACCTCCTCACCTGAATCCAACTATCATTTGCCAACTCTTGCCCCACCCTTCCGCCTCACCTCTTTATTCTGGCTATCTCCCCTCTATCAGTCCAGATGAAGGGTCTCCTCTTGAAACATCGACAGTTCATTTCCCTCAACAGATGCTGCCTGCCCCACTAAGTTCCTTCAGCAGCTTGATTTTTGCTTCATATCTAGAGTACTGCATTTTGGTGTTCACAATGTAGCCTTGATATTGCAGAAACCAAATGCAGATTCTGTGATCACTTTGCGGAGCACCTGCATTCAATCCACAGGAGTGATCCTGATCATCTGGTTGTCTGACATTTTAATGCACCATTCTACTCCCACCCCGACCTTTCTGTTTGTGGCTTTCTGCACTGTTACCATAAGGCCCCACACAAGTTTAAAGAATAACACCTCATCTTCCATCTGGGCATGTAGCAACCTTCTGGACTCAATATCAAACTCTCCAAATTCAAGTATATGTCAGAATTAGCCATTTCTGCCTGTCATCATATTGGCTCAGTTTTTCTTTTTCTATTTGTATAATCTGGCTGCAAATCATGTCCCACAGCCTTGCTATTAGCAACACAAACAAAGAAACGTAATCTGATCCTAACTTGTACTCCTACTGCTATAGTCAGTCACTGGGTCTCGCCCTCTCAGAGGTATTCCCTTTGTTCTGGCCAACCTTCCCCACTTTCTCTGCCAACTTGTTTTTTCTCTTACCAGTTCTGATGAAGGGTCCTTGTCTTGAACTGTTTTTCTGCCTGATTGCAGCACCTTCTGATTTGTTTCAGATTTCCAGCATCTTATGTATTGTGATTTTCATTAACTATCAATGCCAAAATATAATTTACTAGTATTTCAAAATTAGTCCTTCTGAGTTCAGCAGTAAAGAGTCATTTGTGATATGAGAGATTTATAGGGCTAAAGCATCTTAAGAGAAAAGTGCATGAGAGGTGCGAGACATATTTTGTGCATGAATCGCATAAGTTAGCAGGCAGGTCCAACAGACAGTTAAGAAAGCAAACAGCATATGGGCCTTTATTACAAAGGGGTTGGAGTTTAAGAATAACAAGGCTTTGTTAGCGTTTGTACAGGGTGTTGGTGAAGCCACACCTGGAATACTGCACGCAGTTTTGGTCCCTTTGCTTAAAAAAAGATATAATAGCGTTGTAGGCAGTCCAAAGGAGATTCACCAAGCTAATTCCTGGGATGAGAGGGTTGTCCTATCAAGAGAAGTTAGGCCATTTGGGTTTATATTCCTTGGAGTTTAGGAAAATGAGGAGTAACCTTATTCAAACACATAAGATCCTAAAGGGGCTTGACGTGGTAGATGTTGAGATGGTTCCACCAGTGGAAGAGTCATGAATAAGGGTACATTGCTACAAAATTAAGGGCCATTCATTTAAAACTGAAGTGAACAGAAACTTCTTCTCTCAGAGAGTAGTGAATCTCTAGAATTCTTTACCCCTGAGGGTAGTGAAGGCCAAATCATTAGATATTTAAGGTGGAGGAAGATAAGTATTTGAAAGATCCAGGAACTGAGGAGCTGGCATTGATGAGGAGTTGAAATCAGCATATATCAGTCATGATCATATTGAATGGTGGGGCAGGCTTGAGGGGCTGAGTGGTCTACTCCTGCTCCTATTTTCTTGTGGTCTCATTCTCTGCATCTCTATGATTCTTTCCTGTTACCTTGCCTTTCTTATGTTATGTGACATGGTCATATGATCAGATATATATGACTTTAAAACATGTAATGGAAAACAGTTACTGTCACGTGAGCAGGAAATTCAACATGGTTGGATTGATCTACTATTGCTGGTAATTAATTACCATTCTGGTATCTAATGCAGTTTTCATCCATGGAGCTTTTATACTTGCAAAGACCTATCGGGTTGACCAGCCTATTCCTGTTTTGTATATTCCATGTAATACAGATAATTGGAAAAGAAAGGGTCTATAGCAACAGCTTGCTTTTGTAACATGCCTTTAACACAGACAAAAATCGATGATGTGGAGATATTACATGGACCCATGTAAATAAAGAGAGGAAGGTCCTAAGGGAGGGAATTCCAGTGTGTGGAGTCCCCAGTTTAAGATTAAGGGTTCAAATCCAGAAATTGGAGCCCAAAAATCTAGGCATCTTATCAGAGGCGTTAACTTTTGGTTAAGACATTAAAACATGGAACTCGGGGTCTGTCAGGTGGATGTAAAACATTCCCTTACACTATCTTGAAGAAGAGCACAGAATTTATTCCTGTTCCCCTGGTTAATATTTATCCCTTAACTGGAATGACAAAAACAACTTACTTAAAAACTATTATGTTGTAGTTTGGGGGAGCTTCTTGTGTGCAAATTGACTGCTATATGTGTTTTCTACATTAAAACAGTGATTATTCTTCAAGAGTATATCACTGACTGCAAAGTTTTCTGGGATAACTGGAGAGTGTTTACAAAATCATTCTTTACATGACCAATTATTAGGCCTGGATGTCTTCTGTGGCAAGAATGTCTTCAAATTCTGAGGAGTAATGAGTAGAGGTTATCATTGTGCAATCATCGACTAAAAGCCCCAGTTCTGGCATGAAGATCATTGATGAGGCAGCTGAAAGCAAGTGGCCTAGGTTGTTGCCATAAGGTGCTACTACTGAGATGCTTTATCTGCAACGTGAAATAGTGCTACATTACTCCAGATTCAACACTTAAGGAGTCATGTAGGATGACAGACAGCAGAGGGCACCACCAGTGTCTGTGTAGTATCATCTTTGGTTAATGCAGATTCAATTGCCCTGACAATATAGGAAAATACCTTAACGGATCCGTAACATAAAGGGAAGTTAATTAGAGGTGTTAAAGCTTCAACAATTTCATTTATTTTATTTTGTTGAAGCAAATTCTAAATGTTCTATTTTATTTACTACCATCTTCTTCAGAACCACAACTTGCACTTGTCTCTCAGCAATGACCAAAACCATGGCACAATAAACATATTGCACATTGCTCCTTAGATTAGAATAGTTGCATTATTGATATGCAAACACAACAGCTATTTTGCACATACTGAGGTCATATGCACAAAACAAAACCAAACAACCAGTTAATCTGTTTTACAAGCTATTAATTGGGAAGAAAGTTGGAAAATTTCCAGTACATCATTTTATCATTCACTGTGCAGGATCATGCTTCTGACAGTGCAGAAATCTCTCAATATCTCACGGAAGTCTTCTTCTTTGGCAGGCTTTCAAGGTCAAAGATAACTTGCTTCCACTCCAGTTTTGAGGAGTGGAAGATGCCTGCACATGAATTCTTTCAACATCAGATGGCTGCTGCACACCAGCTACCTCACAGTCTTGATGGAGTGAGGTCTTGGTCCAAAGGCAAGGAGGCCCAAGACATTTGGATGCCAGGTTCTGTTGCACAGATTTAGCATGTTCACATATATAGACATTGCCACACTCACTAAAACCACACAGAGGCACTCCAGCCACAAACACACACACTCACATTCTTGCCCACACCACCTTCTTCTGGTTTCCCTGACTCCCTTCCCACTTCAGCCTACTGTTCTCCCTCCCCTAACTTCTTGCCTCAGTCTCTCCCCTCCTGCCCATCCTCCTCTCTCTGTACCCTCCCACCTTCCTCCCTCCTTGCCCCTTCCCCCTTCCTTTCTCAATTTCCCTGTTTTCTTCCACCCCCAATCCTATTCGGCCCACTCTGCCCCCCCCCCATTCCCTAGCTGCTGCCTCTCTCCCAGAGTGAGCCCACGTCCCCAACACCACCACCACCCACACTCTTCCCACACTCTTCAGGGCTGCACCCTGCTTGCTGATAATCCTGTTACCTCCCACCATCCCCAATTCCAGCAATGACACCACCCGAAAACTGCAGTCTAGCCCAGATCCAAACCTTTGTATCCTCCCCTGCCCCTCCCAAACCTCAGCTAGAAAACCTCAGGAGTTTCTTTTCTGCTGCCCAATGTCGGCAAATCAGGTTTGTGGGTCTGGCCTTCAAGAAGTCTTTGTTTCCCTGAATATGGCATCAATAACATCAACACAATCCTGATTCTATGAAGTGTCAGCCAGGTTGTTTGTTTCAATTTTGGAATTGAGCTTGAACCTATGAGTGAGGCTAATCAGAGCTTGATGCAGCAGTCTAAGTGACCCTGAAGCTCGTGTGGCAAGTGGACGAGTTGGTGCAAGATGAGGCAGTGGGGTGGAGGGTGAAATAGAGAGGAGTTGTAACTAGACCTGGAAGCAAATTTAAAATGGCTGAAAGGGCAGCATCGTTTAGACAGTCACCAATAAAAAAGTCAAATTGTTTTCACAAGCTGTGATGAAGATGAGAAATACAAAGGTAAAGAAAGGCGAGTGGACAAAAAATGTTTTGGGAAGTCATGGGGTGAAGTACCTAAAAAAGGGTATGCATTCATCCAGAGGAGAGTTGGCAGTGCAGTCGTTGCCCAATCCACACAGCCATGAACAGGTATTCCATGCTGAAAACAAAGCAAATTGGCTGAAATCGCTTTAATGACCTCACCAATATACCTAATGCAGGTGAAGTTATGAGTACTCAAACAGTGTTTAAATAATGCCGGAAGTGTCACTCAGCTTCATTCTATCCAGGATCATATTAGATGGGGGTCATGTTATACTCACCATCTTCTTTTGTATCATTTCCCTATATCAAATATTATTTTGTGAGATGTTTTTATGAGGTGAGGAAATTACTATCTGATTATGTAATATGTATAAGCGAAGAAGTTGTTCCAGATGGTATGTTCATGAGAACATTTCTAAAACATCGAAGGTAGTTTTAGGTTACCCCTAACTGACTTGATGTATGGAAGTTAAGGATTTGTTTCCCAGCTATTGAAACCAATGCATAGTCAATGCAGATGTGTCTACAATGTCTGAAGCTTAGTGTTGTTTACAAAGGAGAAATTCATACATCTACCAAGGAGAAATAACAACCATTGTTTTTCTCCCCACTCCACCCAACCATTCATCATCTCAATAGAATCCCTATAGAACTCTGGTTAGGCCGCATTTAGAGTATAGCGTGCAGTTCTGGTCACCTCACTACAGGAAGGATATTGAGGCTTTAGGTAGGGTGCAGAGGAGGTTTACTAGGATGCTGCCTGGATTAGAGGACATGTGCTATAGGGAGAGGCTAGACAAAATTGAGCTCTTTTCTCTGGAGCGGCGGAGGCTGAGGGGTGATCTGTTGGAAGTGTATAAAATTATGAGGGGCACAGGTAGGGTGGACAAGCAATATCTTTTTCCATTATTGAGCGATCCAATACCAGAGGGCATGCAATTAAGGTGAGGGGGGTAGGTTCAGAAGAGAGGCGAGGGGTAAGTTTTTTACTCAGAGAGTGGTGGATGCCTGGAATGCGTTGCCTGATAGGGTGGTGGATGCAAATTCATTGGGGGGCTTTTCAGAGGGGCTTGGATGGGCACATGAATGGGAAGAAAATGGAGGGACGTGGGCACTCTGTAGGTTGGAGGGATTAGCTATGTCGGCACAACATTGTGGGCCAAAGAGCCTGTTCTGTGCTGTACTGTTCTATGTTCAATGTTCTATCATCAGGCAGAAGGTCTAAAAATTATTGGGAAGACACACAGTCCTATTAGTGAGAAGCCATTCCAATTACTGGACATTGCTCAATTAAATGGCCTGATTGAGAAGGTGCCATTCACTTTCAGGAATTAATGCCCTTTATGTCACTAATGTGGGGGTCAGGGGGAGATGGGCGATGTTACTGTACATTAACAGAAGGAAGTGCACAATCAGCAGTGTGCATGTGATCCACTCACTGTGCCTTAGCATTTTGCACATTCAAACTCCGGCCAGATGTACTCACCTGGAAGGAGCTACCGTGGGAATAACTGGTACGTTACTGGGTGAATCGCAAAGAATTTAAATCTTCCCAGTGCTGAACAAGAGGAAATAATATCTCATTCACAGCTGAATGTCAGACAAACCACTTGATGGTGCATAAATAAGCAAGGTAATTGATAGAAGTGATGGTAGACCTGGGTGTTGTAAGTGTACATGTGGAAGCTAACCCCATGTATTCAAAAGATGCCCTAAGTGCATGATGTAGGTAAGGAAGAGAAGGGGACAAGGATATATAGTGGGAGGACACTAGAGATAAAAAGTACAAAGATTAAAGCAAACCATTGTTGGTTCAGACAGTTAAGACTAGAGCCAAATAAAGGGGAAATCCCACGGAGCTGGACTTCAAAGATAAGGAATTGGAGAAATTAGGTTTTCCTGCCCATGTCAAAGACTGCAGAAAGTTCCAGCAGAATGAGGATGATTGATATGCCATGTTTACAGACATAGAGAAAGCCATTTATGACCTTGGTTAGGATCGATTGGTGAGATTAGCCAAGAATAATGGCCACTTAGGAGCTAATGAAGAACTTTAACAACTTTGCTAGGAATAGGAGACTGAAGATAGGGGGCATTAGGTGGCCTGCAAGCACAGAGGCCTAGCTGGTATAAATAAATACGAAACTGCAGGTAATGAAAATCTAAAATAAAAATAAAACATGTTTGAAATACTCAGCAGGTCAGGCTGCATCTGTGGGAAGAGAAACACAGTTATGTTTCAGGTCGAACTGACACCATCTACTCTTCCCCAAGTTATGATGAAGGGTCCCTGACCCAAAACATTAACTGGCTTTTCTTTCCACGGATGCTGCTTGACTGCCTGAGTTCTTCCGGCATTTCTCTTTTTACTTTAGCTTAGCTTGTGTAATGGAGGAGGTGGTGAATAACTGGTTTTGGAAAAGTTGGTAGTAGAATGTTATGAAAGGAAGTCGTTTATTGTAATGGAAAACAAGTAAAACTGCAAATACTGGAATCTGAAACAAGAACAGGAACTCAGCCAGTCAAGTTCTCAAAATCAGACGGTTATAGATTCAGCTAGCCCCATCATGGGCACGACCCTCCCCACTATCAAGGTTATCTTCAAGAGGCGGCGCCTCAATAAGGTAGCATCCATCACAAAGGACCTTCACCGTCTGGGACATGCCCTCTTCTCTTTACTACCATCGTGGAGGAGGTACAGGAGCCTGAAGAGCCACACTCGACGATTTAGGAACAGCTTCTTCCCCTCCGCCATCAGATGTCTGATGGTCCATGAACACAACTTTATTATTCCTTTTTTGTGCACGATTTACTTATTTTGTAATTTATCATAATTTTACGTCTTGCACTGGACTGCTGCCAAAAAACAACAAATTTCACAACATATAAGTCAGTGATAATAAACCTGATTCTGATTCTGAAGCAGCAAGTGTGGAAAAAGAAACCTGTTGACCTTTTGAGTCAAGGAGCCTTCATCAGAACTGGGGGAAAAGTGGATGGTCTCAGTTTTCAAAGCAGGGGGAGGATTGAGGTATAAAACAAAAGACTATATGGAGATACATTAAGGCAGATCAGATGACAAGGAGCATGAGTACTGACCATTAGGCAAAGAATTTTAAAGAAATAAAGGGACATAACCATAATAATGGGAAACAATGAGAGAGCAGTTTACCTGAAGTTGGAAAATATACTGTTCATTCCAGAAGATTGCAAAGAGCCTAATGTTAACTTATGGTGTCATCTGACATGGAAAGAAATGACCAGAATTTAATGGGAATGGAGTTAAGAGAGCAAGAACCAAAAGATAAACACAGCTCTCAAACATCCCACCAATATCCCACCAACTCTTTCTCTGTTACACTGATGATTGCATTGGTGCTGCTTTATGCACCCGTGCAGAACTCATCAATCTTATCACCTCTGCCGCCAGCTTCCACCCTGCTCTCAAATTCACGTGGACCATTTCTGACACTTCTCTCCCTTTACCAGATCTCACTGCCTCCATCTCAGGAGACAAACTATCCACTGATATTTACTATAGACCACCGAGTCCCATAGCTACTTAGACTACTCCCTCTTCCTGCCCTGTCTCCTGTAAGGATGCCATTGCTTTCTCCCAGTTTCTCCGTCTGTGATGCACCTACTCTCACGATGAGGTTTTCTGTTCCAGGAATCTGAAATGTCCTCCTTTTTCAAGAAACGTGGTTACCCTTCTGCTGTGGTTGATGGAGCCCGATCTCGCATTTCCTCTGTTTCTCGTACTTCTGCTCTCACTCTGCCTCCCCCCTGGCAGAACAAAGATAGAGTTCTCCTGGTCCTTACCTTTCACCCTGTGAGCCTTTGCATCCAGCATGGCATACTTTGTCATTTCTGCCATCTGCAATGTGATCCCACCACCAGCCCCATCTTCTCCTCCCCAACCCTTTCAGCCTTCTGCAGAGACCACTCCCTGTGACTCCCTAGTCCGCTCATCCCTCTCTTACCCCTGGCGCTTTCCCCTGTCCTCGCAGTAAATGTAACACTTGTCCTGACACTTTCTCTCTCACCACCATCCAGGGACCTAAACAGTCCTTCCAGGTGAGACAAAGGTTCACATGCATCTCCAACTTCGTCTACTGCATTTGGTATGGCCTCCTGTACATCGGCGAGACCAAGCACAGACTCGGTGACCATTTCACAGAACACCTATGCTGAGTCCGCAATGGCCATCCCAAGCTCCCATTTGCAGACCATTTCAACTCCCCTTCCCATTCCCACACTGACCTGTCCATCTTTGGCCTTCTCTACTATCAGGATGAAGCCCAATGCAAACTGGAGGAGCAACACCTTAAATTCCACCTGGGTAGTCTACAACCCAATGGCATGAGTACTGAGTTTTCCAATTTTAGGTAAACACCCCTTTTTCTTTTTTTCCCTCTCCCCCCCCTTCTCCCCCTTCCCCTGATCCTCTGGTCGTCCTCCATTTTTTGTCCCCCTTCCCACCCTCCCCCCAGCCCCACTTCACCTATCTTTGTACCCTTCTCTCTCCTGCCTCCATCCACTCACTTCACACACAGGTTTTACCCCCCCCCCCACCCCACACCCCCATCTGGTTCCGACTGTTGTTCACCTCTGCCTTCTCCCCTCCTTTACTTATCGGGATCCAGCCTTGGTAGCGCTTTGTGTTCCCACTTATCTCCCTCCAGCAGCCATCTCCCATCTTCACACTCTCCTCCTCCCACCATGCTCTGTTGTTTTTTCCCCTATTTCCTCTCTCTCTTTTCTGCCTCCATCTACCATTCACTTGCCACAGTCTTCCAACTCCATCCCCTCTCACGTCCCCTACCTGGCACTACCTGGCTGTCATCTTACACCCCTCCTCAGTCCACCAATTGCCTCAGAATCCTTTCTTGCCACTCCCTTTCCCCTCTTTATATTGGCCATCTCGCCTCTCCACTCTCAGTCCTGATGCAGGGCTTCGACCTGAAACATCGACAATTTCTTTCCTCCCACGGATGTTGCTCAACCCACTGAATTCCTCCAACAGACTGTGTGTTGCTCCAGATTCCTGCATCTGCAGTCTCTGGTGTGGTCCCCTCCTCCATCCTTCATTCTATGGTCCACTGCCCTCTCCTACCAGATTCCTCCTTCTTCAGCCTTTTTGCCTCTTCTACCTTCCCCCTCTCACCTGGACTCGCCTATCACCTGAACTCACCCAACACCTGCCAGCCTGTGCTCCTCCCCCTCCCCCCACTTTCTTATTCTGGCTTCCGCCCTCTTCCTTTCCAGTCCTGATGAAGGGTCTTGGCCCGAAACGTCGACTGTTTATTTCCCTCCATAGATGCTGCCTGACCTGCTGAGTTCCTCCAGCACTTTTTGTGTATTGCTCCAGATTCCAGCATCTGCAGAATTTCTTGTGTCTCCCACCAATATTATTTTGCTTTGTTTTATCACTGAGACCACTTGGCCAGAGCTGAATCACAAAATACTTTTCTTCACATGGATTCTTAGTGAAATTATTTTTATTTGATTTAACAAAAACAAACGATAATACAAGCCTATTCAACCCATATGAGCACATTTCTCATAATAAACAGGAATACATGCTTCAGAGAAATTCATCAGCATTTCAGTTCTTTGATTATCAGCAAAGGGGTTTCTTTACATTTGCAAATTAAAAGGCAACATTGAAGGCCCCAGCAATGAAGCTGGGGTCAAGAAATCCAACACTAGCTTGAAGCATTAACAAGAATTCACTCATGAGAGCAAGTTCTTTTCCTGCTCCTGGTGGACAATAAGTCCTATATCTATTGCTGAATCCAATAGGTGCTTGAAGGTATCTCAGGTCCTCAGAATACTGAGAATCTAAGATACCTTCATCAAACAAAAAGATATGCCAAGTGTATGACATGCAAATCTATTTTGCACTGAAGGAAATGGACAGGGTGAAAGCAAAATGATCTAGGGCAGAAACAAAAGGGATTCCATTTCGCTTTGCAATTTCTCATTTACTGTATTTTTCTTTCTCTACATTTCCTCATCTATTATTTAGATTGTTGCCAGATGTTGCAATATTGTGTAAAAGTGAAGTTGTCTATTCTGAAAAGAGAAACACAAGATTATTAGCAGCTGAAAAGGTTCCCACATATTTAACTGATATTTTGCCTGATTTTCATGTATTCAATTTAAGTCACTCAATGTAAACCAGCTTTTTGCTTGCTTATGGAATCAATAGGCCAGTTTGCTCTGGCAATCTTCACAAAGGCTACAGCTTTGCTGAGTTGGAATGATGGGAATTGATTGCACAAGAACCCTGCCCAGTCTATTTTCTGGTCCAAGTCAATCCAGATGCTGGGGAAACCTACGCATGTTTAAATGAGGCTGCATTTTCATTCAGTACTGACTCAGCAGGCAACCGAGTAGTCCCAGGCAACCGCTGAATAAATTAAAAAAAACAAAATGATAAGATATTTTAAGATATCTTTATTAGTCACATGTACATCAAACACACAGTGAAATGCATCTTTTTTGCATAGAGTGTTCTGAGGGCAGCCCGCAAGTGTCGCCACGCTTCCGGCGCCAACATAGCATGCCCACAACTTTCTAACCGGTACGTCTTTGGAATATGGGAGGAAACCGGAGCACCCAAAGGAAACCCAAGCAGACACGGGGAGGATGTACAAATTCCTTACATACAGTGGCCGGAATTGAACTTGGGTCGTTGATGCTGTAATAGCGTTGATTAGAGCTTATTTGCAGTCTTTCACAATCTTGAGTCTTCCTAAAGCACGTTACAATTAATGAAATCTTTTAAGGGCAGTCAGTTTTGTGAGGTAGCCAATTTGTGCACAGCAAATTCCAACAAATAGCACTGAGTTAATTAATGATAATAATAAATCAAAAGCTATATTCTCCCCCTTACCTGTTTCTGTCTTTCCCGCTTTTCTCATTAATTATTTTTTATTGTCTATTTTATTACACATTATCGTCTTTCTGTTGCAGGATCGCTGGGAGTGTCTGAGGTTTTCCTCCTTCCTGCGCATTTGTTAAGATGAGAGGTTATTTTATCAATTTTTGTTTAATGATATTCCTGTTACATGCCTTGGGATATTTCATTACATTAGAGGTACTGCATAAGCATGAGATGTTGTAATTGATGACATAGATAGATAGGCAAAACTTTGTGATGAGGGATTCAGGCTGCCAAGTTATGGAGACATCTGGATCTGGGCACCAGATGTGCTGAAAATTCTGACTTTTCTGATAGTGAGCATGTTCAGTGGACAGGGATCTGCTGCAGGCAGGCATGGGAGAAGGTGACTGGGAGAGAGGCTGTGGGAGAGGCATTGGGAGGTGCCTGGATTAAATGAGGAGAAAGAAATGCTTGCATTTGTATAACAAATTATTTTATGTGTCAGTGAATTTATTTTGTCGTCATTACTGTAATAAAGGAAATATGGCATACAATTTGTGCACAGAAAGCACCTACTAACATCAATATGATATTAATCAGATAGAATCTTGGTTTTGTGATGTTGATTGAGGAATAAATATTGACCCAGAAACTTGAGATTACACCTTCTTAAAAATAATGACGTGGAATCTTTTGGAGCCACCTGAGAGGGCAGATGGGTTTCTGGTTTCACTTCACAGAGTGCCTCTGACACGCTGCATTCCTTCAGCGCTGTATTAGAGCACCTCGCTCTGTCCGCCACAACAGCCAGAACCTCCCGGTGACCACCCACTTTATTTCCACATCCCATTCCCATAATGACATGTCTATCCATGGCCTCCTCTACTGCCATGTTGAGGCCAGACACAGTTCGAAGGAACAACACCTCATATTCCGCCTTGGGATTCTCCAACCTGATGGCCTCAACATTGATTTCTCTCATTTCTGGTAACCCCACCCTTTCTTTTTTACCCCCCCACCCACTCCTTTGTCTTCCCTTATTCCTGTGGCTCCCTTCCTCTGCTTTGATGACCTGCCCATCTCCTCTCCTCCACTCCTCCATCCTTTATTCCATGACCCGCTACCCTCTCCTATCGGATTCCTTCTTCTTCAACCCTTTGCCTCTTCTACCTATCGCCTCTTAGCTTATTACATCTCACCCCCTCCCCCACCCACTACCTTCGCCCTCTCACCTGAACTCGCCTATCACCTGCCTGTGTGTGCTCCTCCCCCACCCCCCAGCTTCTTATTCTGGCTTCTGTCCTCTTCCTTTCCAGTCCTGATGAAGGGTCTCGGCCCGAAACGTCAACTGTTTATTTCCCTCCATGGATGCTGCCTGACCTGCTGAGTTCCTCCAGCACTTTTTGTGTATTGCTCCAAATTCCAGCATCTGCAGAATTTCTTGTGTCTCTATTAGAGTGTCAGCCTGGATACTTGTGCTCAGGTTTCTGGAGTGCTAATCAACTGAGCACGAGGGCAGGAGATGTAAGGAGAAGGGATTTGGAGAGGGGGTGTTGGTGGTAGTGGGTGGCAGGCTGTTGTGTTGGGTAGTTGGGGGTATCCTTTGATTTGCAGCTGTGTTTTTTAGCTAGTAGGGAACAGGTAGAGTGTGAGGTATCAACTGAAATCGTATGGTCAAGGTAAGAAAGAATGCAAAGTTACAGGAACCTCATGCACTAATTGGAGAAAGAAATGGAGACAATCATATATAAACACAATGTTTTTGGTGAGAGGTGGCAGATGGGAGAGGTAAAGAGAAAAAGACAGAATGGAGCTCTTCCCACAGGTTCAGGAAGGACAGAGAAATTCCCTTTGAAGATTCAGACTTGGAATAGAAGACTCAGATTTACTTTCTGTATTTCAGATGGACAATTCCTTAGAAGAATTCAAAAACCAATTCCTTGATTTCTACAAGCAATGACTTTTGATGCAGGGCAACTGGGATTAACGAAAGGGCTCCCCACAACACTGGAAGTGAATCAAGTAATTGGATGTTCCCAACTGTTGAGCAGAATTGCCTTGCAGAGAAGATGTTATAGGGCAATTGAGTGGTCATGATCCATTGAAATTTGAAACACCTGAAAGGCAGTGGTTTGAGAAGTTGATGAGAGGAGTCAGAATAATTAGGGCTAGGGCATTGCCAGTGGGCCAGGAATGAGAATTAGACTCGTAAGGAATCAAGACAGAGACAGTAATGGTCAGGATTGCAGCATATGAGGGTGAGGAAGGCGTAGGGCATGAGGGAGAGAAAGAGAGAGAGAGTCACGCAGCACAGGTTCTTCAGCACAGTGAATCCGCACACACACCAAGAGCCCATTTACACAAATCCCATCTTATTCTCTCCACCTTCCCATCAACTAATGCCAGATTCTATCACACACCTACTCTGCAGTGGCCAATTGTCTTGTTGACCTGCACATCTTTCAGGTGTGGGAGGAGACCGGAGCACATGGGGAAAACCCATGTGCTCACATGGCGAACATGCAAACTCCATGAGGCAGCAGCTCGACTGTGCTACCCCAGAGGCTTGAATTGTTAAAGCAGAAGACTAAAAAGAGAAAAAAACATAGAAAAAGAATTCATTAAGAAGCATCAAAGTTATCTCAAACTTAGCTTCACATTGAATGAAAAGCAAAATGGAGGGGCAGACAGGTCTTCGCACCATAGGGTTCATAGCACCACCAAGTGACAACACTATAGGACTGCAATACCACACAGAACCAAAATATTCACATCTTTAGATAAAGATTTCACAATACAGATGTTTTCATTGGGATTTTTAATGTTTAAAAAAACCTGACTCTGTTTGCTAACAAGTATTAAGATTTGTGGACAGAAAGTAGGTGTCAAATGCAAATTGTTTTAATACAACTGGTATTACAAATCAAAATATTCAGAAGGTCAGGCAGCATCTGTAGAGCAAGAAAAACAAGTTAATGCTTCACATAAATGATCTACCATCAGAACTGGGTAAAGTTAGAGATAAATAGGTTTTAATATGCAGAGGTGGAAAGAACAAATGGAAAGGCCTGTGACAGAGTGGAAGGCGAGAGATTCTTGCCTTGACATTGGATTGCAGCTATTTTTGTTAAGCTAAAACATTGCTATCATTTAACATGAAAGCCAAGTCAGATACTGTGCAAATTATCTCCAAATTAGCCAAAATCCAGTATGAAACAGCATTAAGTTGGTTTATACACTGAAACAAGTGCTAAAATAGGACTTGCATGATTCCCGACAGAACCTCACTCAATTCAGAGCAGCTCTTGACAGTTTAATGTGTAGCAACCAGAATTGGGTGATGGCTCCGAAAGGCACACCCTCAGTGGCAGCCAGCCAGCAGCAACAGCTGCTGCTGAGGAGAGAGCAAATGTGGAGAGCAGGGAGATGCCTCCCACATTCACTCAAAGGAATACAGAAGTCTTGGTCAATGAGATACATGCCAGATCTTGTGCATCAGAGGATGCAGGAGACTTGCTAGACCTAGCAAAAGAAAATTTTGGCAGGAGGTGGCTACTATAGTCTTCTCTAAGGTTGAGAGCAAGCAACAGGGTAATGCAGAAAGAAATTCCATATCCACATAGGACATGTCAGGATGATTTGCACACCAGTGCACAGCTGTGCAGTGAAGAACCTCACAGGAAAGCACATTTTATGTGGAAGTCCGAGTTCTTTAAACAAGGCAATGCAGAGGTGCTGCAACAAACAATTCAAGTCCTTGGGGCAAGGATTCATTTATACCCAGCGCAGGATGTGAGAGATTTTTAATGATTCATCTGAGGCATTCATCAGTTATTGGTGTACTCTATTAAAATATCTTTATTAGTCACATGTATATCGAAACACACAGTGAAATGCACCTTGTTTGCGTAGCGTGTTCTGGGGGCAGTCTGCAAGTGTCGCCACGCTTCCAGTGCCAACATAGCATGCCCACAACTTCCTAACCCGTACATCTTTGGAATGTGGAAAGAAACCGGAGCACCCGGAGGAAACACACACGGACACGGGGAGAACATATAAACTCCTTACAGACAGTGGCCGGAATTGAACCCAGGTCGCTGGCGCTGTAATAGCGTTACACTAACTGCTACACTACCGTGCCTGCCCAATGATTGGAGTGTGGAGAGGTTTGCATTGGGGGCAATAACTTTGCAACTTCCTTAAGAGGAGCTTCTTGATCAGGGATGCTCTGCGGAGTCAAAACCTGCCTCCTTTGCTAAGCTGGGAGAGGAGGCTGTGAATATTGTAGTCTTCTTCCTCCTGCTTATGTGATTCTTCATGGCTCTCAGGCTCTGGGTCTTCTTGCTGCTCTTCCTCCAGCACCCCTTGCTGTCTGCAGTTTGCAGGAATGTGCAGCCTGCAACACACAATGATAAGTTCTCTGCATCTGTTTGGTGTGTACCACCAGCCTCCTCCCAGACTGATGCAGGTAGCAAAATCACATCTTGAAGAAATTGCTTCTGTTCTAGTCTTTGAGTAACACTCATTGTGTCAGTGCTCAGTTATTGTGATTGGAAAATTCAGTGGTCTGAGGACTCAGGGAAGTGAATGGTGGTCCTTGTGCCCAAAATCTATCACCCTGGAAAATGCTGGCTGCTGAAAATGCTCAGCAGTGCAGCCCCCATCTGGATAAGGCTGCTGTTTCCTGGAAACATAGCATTCACCGTGAAGATATTCTCATGATCTACAATGAACTGCATTCAGAGGGAATGAAAACTTCCTGTGGATGAGAAAGTTCTCAAAGGGAGCCCTAATGGACACGTGAGTGCAGTCAATGGTTACACGCATTCATGAGAAGCCAGCTATGCTGGCAAATCCCAGAGGCCAAGGTGCTACCTGTTCCTCACCAAAATCAAAGAAGTTAAATTCACCTCTGAGCAGATACAGTGCCTCAGTGACCCCTCCAATACTGTAGGAAGGAGCAAATTCAGAGACATGGCAGAGATTTGCTGCAACCACTGGTAGAGCTCGTGTGGTGAAAAAGGTGAGAATCAAGATGACCTTGATATTCACAGAGAGAATAGTCCAGGTGCAAGATCATAGCCAAAGATCTACTGGCAGACTGTCATAAATCTCAATGATGACAGCCTTAGGAATGCATAGCTCATCAGAGAAGTCCAGGTAGGATGTGATGTCAATAAAGACTCTGAAGAAGCAGGCTCGTTTCCGATGGGCATGGTTTTGTCCTTTGCCCTAAGGTCTCAAGCTCAGACTGAAGGGCTAACCTTAGCCATAATAACACCTCCAGTGGCGTCACTGCTGAAGCACTCATGGAATGATTATTCCGGCAATAATGGCTGGAAAAAATACTATGTTTGTTCAGATCTATGGATTTTAGAATGTGTTTTAGAAGCTTGCAATCAATGGGGAAACTGCCCAGTTGGATATCCTGATGTCAGAGAATACAGAGAAAAGTAACAAATTAGTGCGACGTGTTCCTAGTTCTACTGAGACTGTTCCGTGGCAGCTAATATGGGTGAAAATGAGCATATGTGATGCTGGGAAAATGTCAGGCATTTTGACAAAAGGTGAGTTGGTAGGAGGTGTAAATGGAAGGAACAGAATCATCATCTGAAATTAGCAAAGTAAGGTACTGTGAATGCAGGAAGTATGAAATAAAAGTGTTGGGAATATTGATTATCTGCACTCAATGATGAGTCCTGAAGGTTGTAATCTGTGTCACATATATTTACAATGCAGGTTCAAATATTGCTGTATTAATAAAACTCTTGAATGCCTGAATATCACTTCGATCTAGGATTGGGGAGATTAACCAAATACTTCTTGAGTCTATCAAAGAGCTCATGCTGATATACAATTCAACGTGTTTCACACAAAACAAAATATAGTTGGTAATATCTTACCTCTGGACGTCTGGAAATAAACTCAACGTGCCTCATTCCTCTTTTTGCTAGTCGCCTAGAGGACTGAAGAGCATCCACAGAGGGCAGCAAAACACAAGAATCTTGGGTTGCCTCTTGCTGCCTTATCACCAGAAAGAATACTTAATACATAGTCAATATTGTCTTAATTATATCAGTCCATTTCGGACTCTGTGTTCAAAATAAGATTGTATTGTTTATCAATTTGGCATGCTTAATCATCTTTAACATGCTCATTCAGGATTCCAAGCTGGTGTATTGAAACTTGCACAGTCTTCAAACAACTTCATCATGCTCTAGTACATACATGATATTAACATGCTCAACTGGGAGTCAAAGCTGGTGAATTGTGGTTTGACCACAACCACCACGCATTCAAATGGCCTTAGCACATGGTAGCTTTATGTAGAAGGTGACAAGCTTATCAAGGACATAAATTTTAGATTGAATTTCCAGAGTTCTGCCTGCAAATCTCTTCCCACCCTTGTGATGAATCAAAAAAGCAAGGATAAATCAGCATTGACTAAGACAGAAGGACAATATTAAGAAGAAATAGAAGCTGAATATCATTGTCGGAGGATGTTGCAATGTAGGTGGTATAAATAGTACATTCTCTTTTAGGAAACATTTAACAACAACTACATTGTAATATATTTTTACACTTTGATGTCAGATCCTTGCCCAATTGATTTTGCTCACTGTTAATAATAATAGGTTGGTAGTGCCCTTACAATGATCGGAAATGATTCACCATTTCATTCTATTGCTCCCAATTAATTGTCACTTGTCTTTGTGTGGCATTCTTGAGGTTATGTGTGAAAGTAGTCAAACTGCTGGTTGATTCCAGTTCAAGTGTGGATTGTTTTTGCAGAGTTTTTGCAGAGCATGCCCAGGTCCAAGAACAGGCCATGAGATTGCAAATTACATACAAAAATCTACACAAATCCTTCACTCTTTTATACCTTTGCCCCAACTCAGTCACATCCTTGGTGATTGACAAACATTTGTGGGCACCCATCAACTGCCTCTCATGAGAGAAAATACCACCCATCTGTTCACCAGACTAACATCAGTATCAATTGGAGCAATGTTCACCCTGTGTTTTCCATTAGGAATGCAAACTCTCCTCCATCTTGTGCTAACTGTGCCAATAGTTTGTCTTTTGACATTTTTTACTCACCCAACAATCTAACACCGAATATATCATCCAGATCAGCCTAGTCTGCAGTTCCAACAGTTTCTATCAGAGTTCCTGTCTGACTAAGTCACTAAACCCTCAGATACACATGCCAGGGTTGATATGAGCTGCTCAAAACCAAAGTTACCATTGATTCAAATAAGCAAAATACTGTTGCTAATATCACGGCACAATGAACTGATTCTTGGAATCCTAAGAAGTTGGGGAAGAATCTCCAAGATATGCTGCCCTTGAATTATATTGAGTTTTTTTTAATCTAAAATCATCTTTTTGCTTTTTACAGGAAATCATATGATAGCAGATTTGTGGAACAGTTAGCACAAGATGGAGGAGGGTAGGGTGGATAGGGCATGATATTTGGTTGCATGATTACAATTTGAAGCATATTTAATAGATGAGTCAGTTGTTTCCTGTTCACTTTCAAAATGAATCATGGTATTATAGAATGGCACAGAAAGAGATCATTTGGCCCATCAAGTCTGAGCTGGCTCTTTTAAAGACAAAATTGAGATTAGTCTCATTCTCTTGCTCTTACTCCATAACTCTACATTTTTTTCTTCTTCAAGTATTTATCCAATTCTCTTTTGAAAGCAAATATTCACCACTCCCTCAGGCAGGGCAAACCAAACCTTAATCATTCCTTGCAAAGTCATATTGGTCTCTGGTTCCTTTCCCTATCATCCTGAATCTGTGTCTTCTGGTCAGCGACCCTTTAGCCACTGAAAACAGTTTCTCGTTACTTACTCCTTCTAAACCTTTCATGGTTTTAAGTATCTCTGTCCAATCTTCAATTGTCTTTATTGTTCTGAGGACTAAAGCCCCAGCTTCTCCATCTATAGGTGCAAACATAATCCCCCACCCTGGCAAATGTCCTCAGAGTACTTTAGCTTTTATCTGCTTCCTTTAATTCTTTTCACTGTTGTTCCTGTCTTTCACTCTCTGCCTTGCTATTTTTATCAATAGTTAAGCAGCAAATGTCACCTGGAGTTCACTAAGTCCTTGAGTCATAGGATTGTGGGGTCAAGCCCCAAAATCTAGACAAATTCTCCTGTCTAGTATCATGGAAGTGGTGCACTGTTGGAGGTGACATCTTTCAGATGAAATATTAAACTGAGGTCCTGGCTGCTTCCTCAAAGAACGGACACAGGAACAATTGACTGAATGGCATCCTTCTCTCCTGCATAATTCATTGGTAATAACAGCATTACCAGAAAAATAATTAAAATATTTGAGAAAGAATTATTTTCTGCAAGGTCATTTGGAGATTGTTTGATGAAATAATATTTTGAAAATATTAAGAAACCCCACGCCATCCTAAAAATGTTCCCAAACATCTAGATGATGGAGAAATGATATTCAGTGAAAGAAAGCTTGCATGAAGCTAAGGGTCAGATACATACATCAAGCCCCTCAGCTAAGCAACCTAGGGACTGTTTCTGGGCTAAATGGCGAGGGCAAGAGGTCAGCTTAACTCACATCTGTCCTGACATCTGTTCCGCACTGTGCAGATGGAGAAATTCAGAACACAACTAGCCAGCCCATTGATGCATAAGTGATAAATCATCACCAACCAGTGGTGATGAAGAGTTATCCTGTGAATTCCCAATCGCCAAGAATTTGTGAATGATTAGCGCTGCTCTCCCATCACCCTGGTGAAAATAACTGCTTGCCTCCAGCCTTCTGAGAGGTTCAAGAGATAGCTGCACTTGCATTTCATTGTCCAATGAAACTTACTATAGAAATTAATCTTTATCTTTTGAATCAACAACTTTTCTGTGGAGCCTCTCAAACATTGCAACTGGGAAAGGGAACAACTGAGATTGCAAAGTCCAACTTTTGCAAGTCATAAGTTGTATTGGAGATCCTTTAAAACTGTACTTTAGTTACTTTCTTGCCCCTTTGTCTTGTTTTTTTTATCTCTCTCTTAACCCAGTCTTTCTTTCCTCTTTAATTCTCTTCCTGTGCCTGATTTGCTGAGCAACGCAAAGCCGGAGAAGACATCCTGTCACTCAGTCTGACACTCACTGGTGCGACGGAAGGTAGTTCAGAAGTGAGCTTGGTAAACGGTGAGTTCGGATGCCAGCTCCCAGGGGGAAGTGGGCCCACAGGTGACTTCAATGGGCTGCCTGCTGATTAAGGCTGAGGGACATGCATACAGAGATGTATGCTGTATTAGTTGGCTTGCTCCTGAGAGCCTGCATGAAATGTCAATCAGTATGGGCAATCCAGTTTCAACTATGCTTTGGGCTTTGCTTCAAGCCTGGAGCCTATTCTTTCCTGTTCAGAAATGGTGGTTAGTAACACTTCCGCACTTGTGGACCTAACCATGCAACATTCGGATGGCCAAAACCCCAGCTCCCTCTGCAACACAGGCAGAATCCACCAAATCAAAGGTTCTGCCGTTGTCAGGACTGAGAGGAGAGGGAAGGTAGCTGGTCTAAAGAGAAGAGGGGGGCAAGGGATGGGACAGTGGGCTGGAGTTGATAGGTGGACCGAGGAGGGGTGAGGAATAATGGGCAGATGGAGGAGGGTGCAGGTAGGAGACAGAGGCGGATTGTTGATAGCTGGAAGCAGACAAGGGAAAACAATGAAACAAGATGGTGGGGGGGAAGGGAGGGTGAAGTTGGAAATGGAGGTTAGAGAGTGATGAGTTGGGACACAAAGGCCTCAAGTGCTGGAACCTGATCAGTAAGGAAGGTGACAATGGGAACCATTTAAGGGAGAGAGGGGCAGAGGGAACCAGATGGGGGAGGGGATCCAGTGAGTGAAGTGTGTGGGTAGTAGGTGGATGGAATCAGGAAGGGAACAGAAATGGGTGATGGAGGGCTGGAGGGGGGATAGAGAGGAAAGGGAACAGAATGAGAGGACCGGGGGGTTGGGGTTGGTTTGGAGTGAGTGAGAGACAGAGTTAGAGCGAGAGAGAGAGAGAGAGTGAGTGAGAGAGATGCAGTGGAAAAGGAGAAACTGGGAGAAAGGGATCCCATCCTTACAAGGGTGGGAAGAGGTGTATTCAAGGTAGCTGTGGTAGTCAATAGGTTTATACTAAATATCAATGGATAATTTGTCTCCTGAGATGGAGATAGGGAGATCCAATAAAGGGAGAGAAGGTCCACAGAAAAGGGAGAGAACTGTCGGAAATGGTCCACATAGTACAAGGTTCCCTGAAAAATCCAGTAGGATTGTCCTTCCTGGTCAGAGCCCTTCAACTCTCTCACCTCCTCCTCTTCTGGTATGTCTCCCCATTCTTGACAAAACTGGTAAAGACTTTGACTTCTGAAACTCCAATGGTATCCAACAATGAACAACAAGCAAATATGCATAGCTGACTCTCCTTCCACTTAATTACTTAATATCTACATGTCATTGGAGATCTCTTTAAATAGCACAAGCCACGGAGTGGGCGGTAGTGTTCTTCCTGATAAGAATATGTGCTTGCAATTCATGACAGAAATTGGAAGTAAATTGGCACCCGTAGTGTTGAGAAAATTCTGCTACATAACACAATTTCACTACTGTAATGCACAAAGGAATTTTTCACCATAGATCAGAAAAAAGCGCATGATAATGACAATAAACTAAACTGCATATAACTTAAGTTTTGTAATTTTTAATTATTGTAACTAACTACAAAACATTAACCACTTCACAGTCTGACAAAAGGCAGAAGGAATTTCATGTTACATGCTATAATGGCATTTTTCAGAACAATTTTACTACTTGTTTTTACTCTTTTCATTACTACACAGTCCAGGCATTTGCTGTGCATAGCTCTACTACATAAGCAACAAGAAACTTTACAAAACACACAGGGTAATAACAAACAAAATACAATTTCTTTATAAAAACTACTTCATATCTTTCATAAATATTCAGACCTATTTACACAACTATTTTTCCCTATTAGTGCAGTCTTTCCCCACCAGGTATTATCGCAGTATCTAACTCTTCTGGATATGTCTAACCACTCCCAGTATGTTTTGCTTCAGCATTAAGTTGACATTTACTCATGAAGAGCCAACTGTATATTCATTACAGAAATTGTTCATTTAGTAAATGCTTTATCCTTATTTTACACCATGTTCAAAGTTTTGCTATTAGAACATAAAACATGGCACTACTGTAGACTTGTAGATATAACCAGGTATCAACTGTGTCCCAATACTGAGCATGCTTTGCCAAGTCACTACTGCCATGTGAAGATCATTTAGCAGAAGGGCTTAAAGTTAATTTCATGCATATATATCATCACCTCAGTGCAAGGACGATTACAGTTACATACACCACAGTTCCTTGACGTTAACTTAGAATGGTTCTGTGAAATAAACATAAGACAACATTGTTTTAACTACATGTTTTTACCATCACAATACCCTAGGAACATGGCAGTAGCTTTGTGTAATGACATCATTTTAAAGGACAATACTGTACATTCTGCCATTTTAAAAAAAAATAGCCTTTCTAACTTTCCTATCTTACCAAGCAAACTCTGATTTTCAAAAAAAATCATGAAACAGTTTGTAAAGGTCACTAGGGAGCTAAAGCCATGAATCCAGCTCTATATACATCCTTTGGAACGAGGTTTATCTAGAAATAAATAATTGCATGTAGTCTGGTTAAAAATATGACAAGCTACACAGGGCAACTTTTACACTGGGTCTGATATGTGCATGTGTGCAAACCTAATCAGTAAATACCACAATAAAATCAAGTATGCTGCTTTCTCAACAGTGCCAGGGAGCGATGCACTTTCCCATAGAACTTAGCCACTTCCCAGCATTTTTGTTGCACGTTGGTTGGCTTCATCAATCCTGGTTTTATTGGATTCAGCCTAAAATGTAATAAAAATAGAAGTAAGTGCATGCATTAGTTTTGTAGAGGAAGAAAATCAAAATGCTAACGGAAAAAATGCTTACTTAAAGAGCTAATTGAATTGCATGACACTGACATAAAATACCATTAATTCTCATCCCTATGTCAATGCATTTGAATCTCTCTTATACAGAAAAGCCATTCTGAAGAGAAGCATGCTCTTGATTGGCCATGCTTTGAGCATCTTATTCTGTATGTCCAACTATTTCCACATTGCAGAGCATCTGAAGAATAGATCTGTTTCTAAATAAACACATTAGTAAACACCTGATCCCTCAGTAAGCATCAGAAGTAAAATATTGAATTAGCAGAATATCAATGCTTTCAATACAAGGTAAGTCACAGAGGTGCAGCACACTGGAGTACCAGTGTGTATGATTTCAGGGCAGTGGCACACAGCATCTGCTCCAATCCAAGTGTGCACAGATGTTTTACTGTTTCCAGGAAACCTTTGCTTTCAGACAAGGAACACTGAAGCATCTGCACATATTGGGCTGCCAACCCTTCAGGAATTCCCTGAAGTTACCAAGGATTAAAAATTAATCTTCTGGACACTGCTATGAGCGACCTGGAGAAAAAGCATATGGGATTTCAAAAATGATGTGAGTTTTTGTTCTTCCTCTTTAAACAATTATAAGTATTGTATATGGGGGAGGGGAAATAAGGCTGCTTGAATAAATAAGGTGCTTAATCATATGATAAAACCCTTAGGTGTTGACAACCTACATACTGGCACAGGCTTTCATGTGTCATTTAATCCTATCCAAGTTACAGGGTCATGCTAATGCATTATGCTAGATCAGGGGCACAAAGAATTAAGGGTCTAACTCCTCTAGAAAGCTTGGACTGAGTAGCTGCAGGTGAATGCTGATTGTTTATTTCCATTTGTTCCTCTATATTCAATTCTGCTTAAAACAACCTATCATTCTACACATTTCACTACTGGGTTTTCCATTTACTTTCATTTCACAGTTCTGCATTGATGTTGTTTAAGGCATCAATGGAATCAGCAGCAGGACCATTATAGAGCAGAAGAATATAAAAACTGGGAGCACCAGTTGGCCACACAGCCCCTTGAGCCTTCTCTTTCATGTGACCTCATGGGAATTCTTTCCCCGCTTCTACTTTCCCACCCTTTCATTTTTCTGCTGTACAAAGTGCATCAGATTCCGTCTTGAATATACTAAGTATCCACAGGTCTCTGGAGTAGAAATTCAAAGATTATAACACCTCTATATAAACAAATTTCTCCTTATTTCTTCGTAAATGGCCAATGGTTATTCCTCTCCTGAGGCTGTATCTCCTAGGGAATATTTTAAAATGGTGTGTGTGTGTGTGTGTGTGTGTGTGTGTGTGTGTGTGTGTGTGTGTGTGTGTGTGTGTGTGTGTGTGTGTGTGTGTGTATAAGAGAGAAACAGAGTGAGTGTGTGTGCTTCCATGTATACTTTAGTCTTTTAATTTCTTTTAATAATGTTATTTATTGTCATAATTTTTATTGTTTTAACAGGTCCTGAGTGATTTTGATTGTTTGCAAGTACCAAAGATCTTCCTAGGCCATGCAACAACTTCAGATCTGCCTCACTGAGGTCGTCTCTCATTCTTCTGAACTCCAGTGAATCTAGTTGTGTCACTCTATCTATTGACATGAGTTAAGTCATTCATCCCAGCAATTGATCTAGAGGATCTCCAATGCAATGTCCAAGAAAAGTAAATACTTCCTGACCGATCAAAATCACATCGAGTACTTCAATTGTAGTCTCAACAAACTCTTGTACAATTGAGGAAGACTTCCTTCTTTCTATGCTGCAGCTCCTTAGCTGAAAAGGCCAACGTACCATGAGCCTTTCCAATTGCTCGCTGTACCTGCTTTTCTGCATTTTATGAACACCACAGGATGATGCTGTACCACTTTTATCAGCTTATTTAAAAAAAAACTAACAAAAGTCTTATATAAGTTGTGAAGTGAGGGTGAGGAGAGGGATTCCTAAACACCAAAGTTATCAGGATTCATCTTGCTAACAAGTTATGGGGGTGACAGTCCTGTGATAATTGAGATGGTCACCCTGGACATCCTGTTTTGTACTTGCACTAACCTTTCACCAAAGGGAATATCACGGACAGTCACATACCACGTTTAAGCACTGAAGTATTCAATCTGAAAGTCCATTTATGCCATTGCATGGCTAGATATGGAGGACTAATCATGGCATTAGTTCCTTTATTCACTCAACAATCTCACATGTCATGATATTCCTGACTTCATCGAAGATACAAAGCTGTCAGTAATATCCCCAGCAATAAAAACAGTAAATGCCGAAAATACTCTGCAATTGAAAATATAGAACGTCACCTGAATTCTCTTCTCCTCTAAGCTGTTGTTACCCTGCACCCTCTCTCCTCCTTCCGCTCTATCACAGAGCTTGCAGTTTGTTCTCTCCTTGTCTCCCCATCTCTGCATCCCAAAAAATTCTTTATCTCTTTCTATTCCCAGTTCTGATGAAGGGTCATTGATCTCCTTAACTCTCCACAGATACTCTGTAACCTACTCTTCTGGCATTTTCTGTCTTTATTTCAGATCTCCAGCATCCACAGTATTTATGTTCTGTAATACATCCAGCAGCCGTTTTTAACTTCCTTTAGCTCAAGAGCTGCCACCCATCACTTCTGGAAGCCGGTGAGAATAATGGTGAAAACATATGGATTGTATGTTTTATTATTAGCCATCAGTAGAAATAGGTTTAAAACCTTTTATTTCATACTGTTTTTCTTGTGAAAGTTACTGGTTACAAAAGTTGCTGGATTAGGGTTGCAATTCTTACTGTCCCGAGGGACTCAGTGCTCAAACAACGAGGATATATTGCAAGATGTTGTTTTTGTCATTGTCACCTTCCCCCAGTTTTCAAATTCCCTACAGAATGAGACCCCTTCCACTGCCCTACTACGAAATCAGATAGTACTTGCTGATACTGAAAGCCAATTGAAAGCAATTATAACTTGTGGGTTGGAAGGAAGGTTTTCCGTCCACTTGTAATAAAAAACATGTTGGACACACTTAACAGGCCAGGCAGCATCTGTAGAAAGAGAAGCATTCTTCACCCTGAAATGTCCAACTATAACTTACAGTGATACATTGGATAACACAACCAAATGTTATTTTTTAAAATTAGATTGTATGAGTTCCCATATGCTGTTTATGGCATTTAGCAGAAAGTGATTTCTTAAATGTGCTAAAATACATGCCAAACCTTAGGACAACATTTCTGAAATAATCACTCCTGATTATAGAGAATGCAACATTCATTACAAGTTACTAAAAGAATGATTTGCAGTAATCTTACCTTCTCCATAATCCTGTCAATCTGGCGGTTCTGTGTATCAATCTCATTGCCCATATCAAGTGCCATGTGGCGAAGATTGCCAATGATACCACCAACTTGCTCTAAGTTGTCGTCCATCTCATTTTCCCGGGCATCATTTGTCACCCTGTGCCAGAGGAAGATCTCTTTAAGGGTGTAACTTGTGGTGGACACTATTGCTTATAACATACAAGGTAGAAATTAAAATTATCATCTTAAGATGTCTCTTTAAATATGATAGAGGAATCCAACATGTGGCAGTTAGGCAAGCTTTCATTTCTATCTGTACATGTAATTGCTATTTTACCAAGCTGAATGGAAGTAATCTTCATTCAGTCCTTCCCTGGGTTTTTTTCTGGGCATTGAGGGCTAGGAGGGGATTGGGGTAGGAGTAGGGTTGGAATCCCATAAAGCAATGTTTCCTGTCAGGCATGGCATTTATACATAGCTCACCTTGGCATTTGAAAGCAGAAATTTCTGTCTATTTAATGTGTTGTATTTACTCTCCCGTTCTTAGAATGGAGAACCTCAACCAGCTCGTAACACAGGAAAAGTTTGTGTTCACTGTTGATCTCAGCTAACCTCAGGGATTACTGTGATGGCACATATATCATACCTTGATAAATATAAGACATCTTTTTGCGTAGAATGTTCTGGGGGCAGCCCACAAGTGTCGCCACGCTTCCGGCGCCAACTTAGCTTGCCCACAACTTCCTAACCCGTACGTCTTTGGAACGTGGGAGGAAACTGGAGCACCCGGAGGGAACCCACGCAGACACGGGGAGAACATACAAACTCCTTACAGACAGTGGCCGGATTTGAACCCAGGTCACTGGCGCTGTAAAGCATTATGCTAATCACTACACTACCGTGCCTGACCTTGACTCCATTAGAATTTACAAAGTCACATTTCAGTGAACAGAGGATATAATTTCACATTTGTCTTTAAGGGAACTCAATTAATCGCCAGAAAGCCCAGTAATGTCACCTCTGCACTAACTCCTTAAACTCCATTGCCTGTATACTATACTCATTAAATCCTGTTCCCTATTACCTTATCCTCAACAACTTCCTTTTTCCCTTACCCACCCCCAATTATATTGAATTCATTATCCTCATTTACAAACCCTCCATGTAGGATAAAATGTCCCCACCTCGGATCTCTCCTCCCCTTGATATATCATCTCTATTTCAGATTCAGCTTCAGAGAGTTCTGCAGTTTATTTTCCTCCTCAATTTCACACTCCAGCTATTGGAAGAGTTACCAGAGCCCATGTAACCACACTCCATGAGCTCCGCCTTCAGTAAAGAAAACTGGGGAGCAAATAGGCCCAGAAGCCCAACTGCACATTGTACAGCTGAAACTGCATTAACATGGTATTAACCAATTTCAAGCATGTTTCTGAGTCAGTTTGTGTGCATCGTCAATAAGATATGGACTTCTTTGCATAAGAATTAATTGTACCACTTCCCCTCACCATTTTAGGATTGTTAAATATCTTTACACCAACTCCCAAGGTTTTGCAGACCTCTGGCAATAAAACAAATGCATTTCAGAAGGTGCGATCTTGAATTTCATATTTCTAATCTTCAATTTGCTGCATCCCAATTTCATGGCAGGCAATTGGCAAAGGCACCTAATATTTTGCAATGCCACAAGAAGTGGCATCAGGTGGCAACAGAATATCTCATAATCTAATAACATCCAGCATCATATCTTCATATTTGTGTACTCTGGATTGATCCAGTTAAGCTCACCTGCGAATAAATCCCCCACTGATAGCCATCTGCTCACGCTCATCCATCACACGAGCAGGCTGACTGGCGACTACCCCATCTTGGTTATTCCCCCAGGCCTTTTTATAGGCATCACTTGACTTGAGTCTGGACGATTAAAACAATAAGACATAAGGTGCATACTGGAACTATTGTGTAAATCCAAATACCTCACATTCAAATTTCTAACTGGATCAGGCAAATAGATATTTGAGGAAATGACAGTATACCGATATATTATGCTGTTCACATGAATGTTTCCTAAGCATCCATTTTATTTTTGGTTCCCTGCAGTTCAACAGGAATATTTTATTCATTATATTAACATGGAAATTAGAGAAACATTGGTTTATCAAACAGGACAACAAATTCAACACTTTAGCAGGTTGAAAAAAAACTGCCAAATTCAGCAAGGACATCAAATGACAGGTCAGATCATCTTTTTTGGAATAGGTTAAAAGTTTTTCTCAAAGGGCTAAAATGTACTCTCCTTCATTACTAAAGATAATGGAAGTATTTGATATCATGAACCAGTTGACCAGCGGCTACTAAATTAGTACATCAAGCACAAAGATCAACAAATTGAGATTGTTCTTCTGAACCACTGTACCAATATTATGTTGAAGAGCTTAAGATTTAAAATGTTGGTTACATTACAGACTAATATATCGGTACTTCTAATAATTCATTGGCCAAACATCAATCCCTGATGTACACATCCTTGTAAACGAATACACAAACTAAAGACAAACATTGAGTGAAACAAATGCGAGAGCAAAAAAAAAGCAATCATTAAAATATTAGCATCAGAAGGAAAAGCATTGGATAACCCTTGCACCTTGTTCATGCTTGGACCCTGGGCATGAAAAGGAAATGTGAAGCACATTCAGGCAGCTCCACTACCCTACTGGTTCACTTGCATAAGATGCACCAGCAGTAAGGGCACTAATGATTGGTTAAGCACACAGGTAGAATGGATCTCTGATAGTCGAATAATATTGGGGGAGGATGGTGGGGGTTATAAAACAGAACCGAAACAATTAATCGATAGCAAGCTGAAAAAGAAATGACTTGCAAAACTAGTGTGGATTATAAATAAATGTAAAGACCCATTCTCTTCCGTGCAGTCTACAATAACATATAAATCATGACACTGCTGCAGTATCAGGCCTCTGAGATGTGCAGCATGTTGCTAGTGTTAGAAAGTCACTTGTTTTGTTTTTTTGATGTTTTACTTTATATTTACTTGGACAAATATAAGGTAACTTATTCTTGAACACTATGGGGGTGCAATTGGATTTGGACAGCCCTGCAAAACGAGCACCATCACTCTGCCAGAGATCAGTTTTAGTGGTCTTAATCAGGAGTGAAGGTCAGTGAATGTGATTCCACCTGTTCTCTAACCCCATCACCATCCAATATCACCTACTTAAACCCAGAAATATATAGCTAGCCTTTTGCTGCATTCTTAATAAAATGGTGCCAGACTTTTACCCTCTGTTATTGGATGTTGGTACTGGATCCTGGAGACTGGGTAACAAAAAGGCTGGGTGTCTCTTTATGATGAAGAGAGAAAAGCTAAAGCAGGTCATCTTGTGAGATTTCCATTGGGCTCTTGCACTGGATAACCAAAGATCTGATGAAGCTGGGAAAGACCTAGATCAACAGTCAGTGAAATTGGTTTTCAAACTGATATGTTTTCAGATCAGCAACTCCACTTTTATTTTATCCGAAATTCTTGTCTTTTGGCGCAGTGTATTTTAGGTCCAGTTTTAAGAATCCAGGTCAAATTCATGTTTATGACATACTACGTTAGTAGTTGTGCCATACCTTTACTGGTGATTACATTAGCACTGCACCAAGTTAGGCACAGAGTGAATTTTTCATAAAATTTTCAACATTTGCTCTTTAGCCATTGGAGGGAGTAACGAATGGAGCATTCCAACTTACTGAATAAGGAAGGGAGAAATTTCCAGAACAGGTCGGCAATAAAGACATTTGAGATCAGGACATGGTTCTCATATAATAAACAACCTCTTTAATGGGAAACTAATATAATGGAAGGATGGGCTGAAGTATATGCTTGATTTTCTTTTTCACAAAGGCTGCAATAAATGAAAGGTGGAATGCCATTTCTTCCCTGGACTGGCAGGGGTTGAGTTTAAGATTTATGGAAGTAACTTGAAGCCTTTGGTCACTAAGAAAATATATTTTTTAGTTGAGGAAAATCTCTGTGGAGATGTTTTTGTATCTATTTTTGATCTTGTTTCCTGTAAACATTTTGAAAATGAGCAGGTTTTGTTGGAAAGTAGGTTACCACAAGGGACATGCCGCAAGAAGAAACTTTGTAAATGGGACAGTAAAATAATACCAGTGGGATCTGAGCCCCAGTCTGACATTCATCTGTAACAAGTAAAATGGGTACAGAAATGGTGAAGGAATTATACACCATCAGTCATACATACGCTGGCCAAGTTAGACCTTTTTACTGACATGGTATTGTGGGAGTAAAGATTTTCCTGAGTTAAGTTCTCCTGCAGGCAGCTTTTAATTGGTGAAGGGTCATCAACAGAACTAGCAGGCTTCCTGCTGCTGTAGAGAGGTACTGTAGTACCAGCATACAGTCTGCAGAGATTCCAGTTAAAGCCTCATCAGCATCTTGTCAAGAGAAAGTGGGCATGTGCAATAAGTCTTGGGTTTGCTTGTGATATCCAGATATTGTAAAATGAATAAAAAATAGTGGGAGCCATCTGGGTCAGAATCAGGATCAGGGCTTGAATGTACTTAAAGACAAAGCAAGGCAAAAGCATCTTTAATAATCCAAGTAACTTAATTTTTAGATGTTAATTTGTTGCTGCTGTTATTACATATAGTTTAGAATTCATGTTGAGAGGTTACAAACTATTACAGCTTACTGCACATGGTCAGATCCTGTATCATCACCTGTCATATGTCTACATGCTCAAATAATAGACTATTACATAACATACAAGAACACACTCAGGCATTAAACAAATTAGTGATAATAAACATGCTCGGGTAACAAGTCTTTTCATAAAATATTGGCGAACAGTGACTACAAAGGAACAGAGGTTGATTGATTTATGTAAACATTTCTGCTGGTACTTGACTGAAAATTATATTTAGATTGTGCCATGCTTTCAGGGAGGTAGAATTAACCATATTCTTTTCACATGCTTTTTGTTTTGATATTTTTGCCTCCAAAGCACTAGGTGACATTTCAAAGCAATGATGAACTCACCTGCATGATGCATTAAAATGGATCTCAACATGCTAAAATCCATCACTGCACACAGTTCATTCATTGCTGCTTAACTGAACATGTTTACAACACACACTATTACCCACATCACATGACACATAAAATAGGTCATCCTTGAACTGATCTGTTAAATGATAACAAACCGAGTGTGTTCCAGTAATACTCTATTATTTAGGTGTTCAGATTATAGCTTGATGTTGGTACACTGAGCATGCAGGGGTATTTTTTAGAAAGACAAGGTCAAGAATGGGTGTCTCTGCTGCAGCATGCCTGATTTGTTTATGCATTAAATCAACCGGAGAGCCTACACTATGAAATGGATGCCTTTAAACGGTATTATTTTTCTGCATGCCACACGCTCATCCTGCCACTATTGCCAAGCGTGGATGAGCTGCACAAGGCTTAATTTGAGCCTTGGGTGCCCAGATGCTTTGGCAGGCAGGCAGGCAGTCAGGCAGACAGCACCTACTTGTTACATGGACAGGCA
The DNA here is from genome assembly GCF_009764475.1 of Pristis pectinata. NCBI lineage: Eukaryota > Metazoa > Chordata > Chondrichthyes > Rhinopristiformes > Pristidae > Pristis > Pristis pectinata. The sequence continues at coordinate 87,869,802 of NC_067407.1, read as the reverse complement.
CAAAGACCACAGAATTTTCCTAGATCTGTCAAATTCTTTTCTGCTTCTTTCATGTCCTTATTGATTTGGTCCATTCCTTCCTCGATGCGTTCCAGTTGTTCTGATTAAACACAAGATTGTTTTTTTTTAAATCGCCACACAATGAAGCAGATGAGAAAGAAAGGACATAGAAGAAAGACAATTCAAAAGGAAAAACTTCAGACATTCACTTTGACAGCTGGACAGTCCACATCAGAGCCGGGCACCCAGTACCTACTTGTTACAAGGACATATGAAAAGGCCACAGCATTTCCCTAAATCTTTTAAAGTTTTCTCAGCTTCTTTCATGTCTTGGTTGATATGGTTCATGCCATCTTCCACACGATCAAGTTGTTCTGGTCAGGATAAAGGGATGATAGTAGTGGAATGAATTTTGGTTTGCATTGACCAAAAACATGAATAATGTCGATGTAGACTAAATTATGAAGGTAAAGAAAAGTTCTCTACTTTGATGCATTGTTCCTATTACATGCATACTGAATGCTGGACCAAAATATTGTCATTGATGAACCTAAAAAGGAAATTAGTGATTAAATTGTGAAAACTTATGATGCTATAGAACTGCTAATAATTCAGTTCTGAAAGTTAAAACCATGGAAATCCTCAGCAAGTAGAGTAACAACTTTTAAAAGACAGTTGGACTGGTACATGGATTGGAAAGGTTTAGAAGGATATGGGCCAAATGCAGGTAAATGGGACTAGCTTGGATGGGCACCTTCGTTGGCATGGACCAGTTGGGCTGAAGAGCCTGTTTCCGTGCTGTATGACTCTACGACTCTATGACAATGAAATAACCTTATTTTTCGATAGGGAGCTCGACCTTACCTATTCCACTCTTAACACTCTTGCCCGAGGCAGAGTACCAGTGCCAATCCAGAGAGCTGAATACAATATCTGAGCTGACACTCCTCAGCAGTAGGAGGGGGTATCACCTTTCACAGAAGAGGGTATGACCTTTCAGAGGAAATATTTAAACAAGACCCCAGGTGGATGTAAATAATTCTGTGATACCATCTTGAGAAGAGAAAGGTTGTTCTTCTCCATAACTCGCCCAATAATTTCACCAAGATCAACTTTACTAAAAAAGATTTGTTCCCTAGTACAATAAGATGGACTCCTGATCTCACAATCTACCTCATTATGACCTTACACCTTATTATCTACCTGCACTACACTTTCTTTGTAGCTCTTACACTTTATTCTGCATTCTGTTATTGTTTTACCTTGTACTACCTCAAGGCACTGTGTAATGAATTGATCCATATGAACAATATGCAAGACAAGTATTTCGCTGTACCTTGGTATATGTGACAATAATAAACCAATTCCAATTTGTCTAAAAATTGGATTTTACCTGTTTTTCATTGTTTTACAGAATACAAGCTATGTATAGTGCCAATCCTCAATCAGATTCACCTCCTTTGCCCACCCACCCCCCACCTCCAGAAGATACTGTCAAATTGACCAAAATGGTATTAGAAACAGCTTTAGGGTGGTTTGGCAGATACAGAAAAAGTAATTGCCAGGGGTGTCTGCCCAGTGGCCATTGTAGTGTGGATTTTGTCCATTAAAAGGTACAACAGACAAGATCGTTGCCATGCAACTACTGCAAGAAAAATGCATCAACCATTCTACATGACCTTTATCAAATTCACAAAGCGTTCAAGTCTGTCAATCTAAGAGGGATTGCAGAGAGTCCTTCTCAAACATGGTAGTGCTCAGAAATTTGACTCCATTGTACTTCTGCTAAATAACAACATGCAAGCTGTGATTCCAGCCAACAGGCGAACCACAGCCGAAATCTTGGTCAAGCACGGTTGTGGCATCACTTGAAACTTCTTCTCAACCTTCATTGCCACAATATTGGACCGCCCCCCCCACCACAACAGGCTTCCCCTTGGAGTGGAACTAATCCAGAGGATGAATGGGAAACCTTCATTCAACCTTTGTTTCTTCTGCTCCAGAAGCAAGGTCATTCCAACCTCAGTCATTGAGCTGCAGTATACTGAAAATACCTGCGTGTGTGTACATTTGGAGGTCCAAGTCATCACTGGCTTGTTCACCGAAGTGTACAAAAGAAAGGACTTTACACAAAACATTCATATAACAAAGATGCTCCGCAACCTCCCCCTCTCCCCCTGAACAACACAACACAGAAGAAAGGCAAAATCTTTAGACATTCACACTGACAGCTAGACACTCCATATCCAGAATATTGCCTAAAATGTGACTTAGGGAATCATGATCGGACGAGGTTCAACTGAAGGCAGCTGCTTGTAATTAACTACCCAATGATCTGGAAAGGATGTCAGCCCTTAAAGGCACACTTTCCATGGCTACTAGACATCAGAAACACACACCATGACTGCTATGGAAGTCACAGAGGCTGTTGGGGAAAGGGAGTGAGCCCCTAGATTTAGTAAAAAACACTCTCATCAGTGAGATAAATGCCAGGCAGGAGATCCTATACGCTGGGCAGGTGTGAGGCATCCATGCAGAAGGGACTCAGGAGACCTGCTGGGGCCACCGTAGCGCCAGATAAGAGGTGGCTCTAATCTCCTCCAGGTGTGAGAATCTCCACTCAATCAAGCAATGCAGGAACTGAGTTCACGTCCTTGCAGAGCTCACAACTCATTATTGAAAACACATGTACTTGTAAGTGCAAAACAGAGACACAAAGAGATTCGGCAGATGCTGGAATCTGGAGCAACACACACAAAATTCTGGAAGAACTCAGCAGGTCAGGCAGCATCCATGGACGGAAATAAACAGTCGACATTTCGGGTCGAGACCCTTCATCAGGACTGGAAAGGAAGAGGGCAGAAGCCAGAATAAGAAGATCGGTTGGGGGGGTGGTGGTGGGTGAGGAGCTCGCACAGGCAGATGACAGGTAAGTTCAGGTGAGAGGTGAGTCCAGATGAGGGGGGGAAGGTAGGAAGGTGGGGAAGGGGGCAGATGTAAGAAGCTGAGAGGTGATAGGTAGAAGAGGCAAAGGGCTGAAGAAGAAGGAATCCAGTAGGAGAGGGCAGTAGACCATGGAATAAAGGGAAGGAGATGGGGAATAGACGGGCAGATCATGAGAGCGGGGGAAGGGATGGTCAGGTCATGAGGGTGGGGAAAGGGTAAAGAAAAGGGGGGAGGGGGGCACAGGAATGAGGGAAGACAAATGGGGGAAAGGGAAAAAAACAGGGGGGGGCAAAGGGAAAAAAAGAAGGGAGAAGAGGGGAAGGATTACCAGAAGTTAGAGAAATCGATGTTGAGGCCGTCAGGTTGGAGGCTACCAAGGCGGAACATGAGGTGTTGTTCCTCCAACCTATGTCTGGCTTCAACTTACTTGTAAGTGCATCGGGGATTCATTCTTTGATCTGTTATAATCAGTCCAGGTGGTTCGGCGTTGGATGACGTGAGGGATTATTACTGTCATCAGGGTTTCTCCTGGTGAACTACGATGGTGCCAAGGACTGGAGTGTGGAGAGGGTTACTTGGTCTGCATGAGGGTTATGATTTAACAGGTTCCTGTAGAAAATATACCTCTTTCAGGAAGTCCCTTTTTCCCCGTGCAGTTAATGCCTCCTTCCTCCATTCTGTTGAAAGATGAGACTGCTGGTGCTCTGTTGGGACTTTCTTCTGGTAGCCTTCCTCATCGTCCTGCTCCTCTTCCTCCTGCTGTTCTTCAGCCTGGGCCTCATATCTGTCAGGGTCTTGGTCTCCTTGCTGCTCCTCATCTGGGACCAACTGCTGTCTTCAGATTACGGTACAGTAGGCAGCACACAGCGACAGAGTCTCCCCACCCATGGACAAGTGCTGCAGGGCACCCTGCACTGATGGAGAAGACCAATGGAATTCTCCACAATGCTTCCGGTATTTGTATCACTGTCTGTACTCAGCTGTTGTGGTGAAGAGCACGTTGGTGTGAGGAGCATGGCAAGTAGAGGGTTGATCTTATCTCCCAGAATCCATCCATCTGTGGAAAATGTGCAACAACACGGTCTCCACGGACCCAAAGGAATCGTGTGCTCTTCCTGGAAACATGGAATTCACCATCAGAAGAATCTTCTGAGGAAAAGGTCTGGGTTATTACTGGGACCCCTTATAGGCGCAAGAGGGCAGTTGAACTCATGGGAAGCCAGGAATGTTGTCAAACTTGTCAAATGACCATAATGCCAATTGGTCATCATTGAAATCAAAGCACTGCACACGATGCTGGTGCATCTGCTCTGATGCAGCATTGAGCAGCAGGCTGGGAGATACAGCAGAGATCTTCTGCAGTCACTGAAAAGATCCTATAGTGAGCAAGAGGAGAATCAATTTGACCTTGACCTCTACAGGGAGAGCAGTCCTGGTGCAAGAGCAATGGCAGAATGCCTTCCTGCAGAATATCACACATCTCAGTGACGACAGCCTTGGAAAGCCTGAAGTTATTGTTCATCAGGATGGTCTCGGTAGGATGTGGTGCTTCTCTGGGAGTAATCTCGTCGCTGATGGGATGTCCCAGCCTCCTGCCTTGAGGTCTCCATCCCACTGAGTGGCTGCTCATTTCATAGTCAGGATCCAGAAATGAACTGAGGAATGCAGCTGAGAGAAGCACTTCCTGTTGGTCCGAGTACCCTCTGTGGACTTTGGAAAGTGCTTGCATAAACTATAGTCAGTTCTGAAGCTGCCCAATCAGGTCTCCCGATGTCAGCAGAATGTCTTTTCAAATAGACACAAATGCAACCAAACAGCACAATGTAATTCTTTTTGTACTATGGCTGTTCAATGAGGGTCATGGGTTGCAACCTAGTGTCCCAGTTTTGTCAGTAACGAATAATATGTGTATTGCTCATCCAGTGATGTGGTGAGATGCCTGATAATCCCTTGGAAACATCAGCCAGCTAGGACGAATTGTGGACAGAGATATGCCTGTGTCAATTTCCATCTGCAATTTCTCCGGGAAATGATCACGAGCACAATCTAACCAAGGACAAGTCATAGTTATGCTCAGTTTGTGCATAAAAGTGGCCACTGATGGATTCAATTTCCAGGCCATTATTTAGGAATTATCTTATTGCAGCTTGTGGGAACTTGCAATAAGCAAATTGGCTCCAGGTTTCCTACTTTATCACAGTGTTGATGATAATGTGTGCTCCAAAGTTCTGAGTTTGCAAAAAGTTGGTATAAAAAGTCTGTCTTTAGAAAAAAAAACAATTTTAATCACCATTCTGATGAAAGATTATTGACCTGAAACATTAATTCCATTTCTCTTTCCATGGATGCTGCCAAATCTTCCAAATGTTTTCAGCATTTTCTGTTTTTATTTCACTTCTAAGGAGTAGCTTTCAATTAATGTAAGGTACCCACTGAAAGTATTGACACATATCCAGAGACCATCTATTCTAAAGCACAAAGAACCAACTATAGAAAGAAAAACTCTATGGTCACTGGGGAAAATAATTTTATTATTTGCAAATAATTTAGGAAAATCCAGTACTCTGATAAGCCATAGATTGCTTGAGATTGTCTCAGGGACCCACAGATTTTGAAACCTATGATGTTTGCTGACAGAAACTTGCAGAAATATGGAACAATATATGGGATATGAACAAAACATTCAGTGGTCCAAATGAAAGATATAAGAAGTCAATGAGGACAATGGAACTGAATATCAGGAAGGAGAATGATGGGTGGTCTATTTTCCAGACTTTAGTGACTTTGGTGGCTATGACCAAAGACAACCTCATAATCTTGCTTATTTCCACTTGATAGATATTTTTTCTAAGATGTCAATACATTGCATCCCACACTAACTTGATAGTGAAAAGAAAAGCCATAAAAATGCAAATTGTTAAATAGAACTACTCATCAGAGACTATTCTGGAATAGCACTGTAACCAGCATAGATGTGATGGGATGAATGGCCTCCTTCTGTGCCATAAGCCTCCAGGATGTTTTAGCTGAGAAATCCAAAACCAAAACTCACCAGCTGTGCAGAGCTGAAACCCCCAAAAGAGGATTTTCAAAATTGTATACTGGCATTAACCATCAACCGCTTCTAGGAGGTACATTTACTGTATAATGGAAACTGAATACACTGGTTCTGCTAATCAACTAGCTGATGGGTGTCTCCACTCTCAGTTTAATGAGTTGCAACTACCTGGACAATCACCTGCTATGTGTATTTAAAAGTCTTTGCAGTCTGTGGGGACAATGTGCAGAATAAGGAGATTTAACCCACTGATCCAGAGTGCTGTAAATCTATAACCAATTTTGCATTCATTACAGAAAGGAACTGAGCAGAATTTGAAATAGTGGTTGAATCTTGCTTCTTTTTAACCACCGTCCCTAATATTGATTAGAACGATTTCCCAACATCACTTAATCTTCCCAAATTATTTTTGATGTATTATTTAGTTTTATTTATTATGTGTCTTTAAAACTAAGGGGATATATATTTTGTCAGATAGTTTCTAGAACCCATCCACTTTAAAAAAGGATTATATGGAATGAAATAGTAATATTGTTTAATTTTTGTCCTGCAATGTGAAATATTGCCAATCTGCACCACATTCAAATGCATATTTATTATTTTTTGTTGTAGTTATAAAGAGCACTTCAGCTCTTCTCTATGCACATTATGTTCCCTTATCCCCTAAACAAAATATGATTATGATATGGGATCTTATGTGCCTTCATTTTTCCTTAACTTTTATTCAATTATATGAATAGTTTGAATTTTCTATATATTATTATTGCCTCCTGGAACATTCAGCATGACTACCAAGCTCATAACCACACCCCCCCCCCCACTCCCCCTCCCCCCCACCGGCTTGAAAAATCTCTGCATCTTTCACTGATGTCTTGTTACTATTCTCTTTTGGCTTTCACCATTTGTTTTACAGTCTTTCCTGTCCTCCATCTTTTAACAAATCTTCCCTATTTTTTCTTCCCTTCTTTATCTCTTTCCCATCACGGCACACTCCAGACTATTTTCCATGCCTCTATATTTGCTTCAATCTGCTACACATTGATCATTGACCTGAAACACTGAACTCAATTTCTCTCTCCACAAATGCTTCCTGACCTGCTGAAAATCTCCAGCAATATCTTTCTACTTTACTCTTGGACAACATATTTGCCTATGGAGTACTTTGTGCTGTATTCATTAAAGCTGCTCTGCAAGTGCCTCTTTTTTCTTCTTCCTTTTTTCTCTCCTTTTATGTTTCATTCATTCTTTCTCATATATTACTTAATTGATCTTTTATTTATTGAATAGTAAATGACAGTGGAAAACAAATGTACCACCAGTTCTCAAAAATAAGGCAAATATAGCCTGACCTCATCTAAGAAATTGACTTTAAAGGAAATTCATCTCTGTCTGCTTCAATCCAATGAACACAAAGCAAGTCTTGAGATTAAATATTTTTTTGAGTTAGGCTCATGACTAAGTCAAATTCATTAAATTATTTAATGGCTGTGAAGTAGTGTTGCTGCCTTAAAATGTTCCTACTTTGCACACTGCTTGATAATTCATTTGGCACATTTTGCCACGTGACTCAAGGATTTCTGAGTGGTGCCATCGACACCTTTGAGTTTATAACCTTATTTATATTCTTGACTGATGAGGTGTTACAGCTTCACACACACTTTTGACATTCAGATCCATTAAGGCTAGAGAGTCTAGAAATAGGAGGTCAAGCCATTTAGAAGTGAATGGCATTCCCTTGCCTGGTGGGTTGTAAAGTTTTAGAACTCCTTACTCTGGTGGGCTGTAGGTGATGAATTATTACGGTTATTCAAGAATGAGAGCAATAGATTTTTGAACACTATAGGAATCCATGAAGGTCCTAGCAGAGGGAAATGATATGTTGATCTAATATTTTATTTCTAAAGGCCGGAGATAGACAAATGATACAGGAGAAATGAGGACCGAATGGGATGTGGGCTCCAGACGTAGGATCATTCATGATTTTATATTATGGCAGGACAGGTACAAGTAGCCACATGACCTACTCTATCTTCTATTTATTATGTTCTTATGTCTTATGCCCTTAATACAGGACCAGATTTGATTTTATAATTTGTGCCATTTTAACCTGAGCTTTTTTAAGTCCTTCCCCACTACATTGCATTCATCAGGTGAACACATATGATTACATTCAAGTCACAGAAGAAGGATATGCAGATCGCTTGAGAGAGGGAGAGAACTAGTGGAGGTCCTTCTAAGATTTTCCAACTAACAACCACATAGGAAGAGGTACCTAAGCTCAGTATCATTTTTCTATCTCGAGCCTTTAGAAATGAGATGATGGCAACCTCCTGATTAAGTGGCAACAGAATTAAATATCAGAATAGCAGACACAATAGTGGCATTTAAAAGGCATTTAGGCAGGCACATAAACATGCAGGGAATGGAGGATATGGAACGTGTGCAGGCAGATAGGTTTAGAACATAGAACATAGAACAATTACAGCACAATTCAGGCCCTTCGGCCCACAAAGCTGTGCTGAACATGTCCCTACCCTAGAAATTACTAGGCTTACCCATAGCCCTCTATTTTACTCAGCTCCATATACCGATCTAACAGTCTCTTGAAAGACCCCATCGTATCAGCCTCCACCACCATTTCCGGCAGCCCATTCCACGCACTCACCACTCTGAGTAAAAAAACTTACCCCTGACATCTCTTCTATATCTACTCCCCAGCACCTTAAACCTATGTCCTCTTGTGGCCACCAATTCAGCCCTGGGGAAAAGCCTCTGACTATCTACCCTATCAATACCTCTCATCATCTAAGAGATTAATTAGTTTAACTTGGCATCATGTCGGCATAGACATTGTGGGCCAAAGGGCCTGTTCCTGTGCTGTACTGTCCTATGCTCTGTCCCACATGGAATACAAAGCCTGATGGTGCTGAGTTGCTTTTAACAAAATATGAAACATAATCATCCACATGATGATAAATTACAACATACATAACTTGCCAGGACTAACGTGTATCATTTCTCTCAGCCACGACCTTCAGGAATGGAGGAAACTTGTGGATAATAAATCATTAGACCTAATTATTTCCAAGGGTGCAACATCACAAAGCAGAAACATGCACCTTCTTCACTTTTTGCTCTTAGTGTGGCAAGTTACTCTGTTCTTTTTCACCTGTTGACTCATCTTCTACAAGTGAGCAAGAGCAGATGGTGGTGGCAGGGACAGCAGTGGAGAGTCTGCTTTTGAGAGTAAGGGCCCCTCTAGCATCTGCTTGACTGGACAACGATGCTTTACCCAGAGGTCTCAAAGGAAAAGCAAAGACATTGACCAGCAGCAGCAGACAGCAAACAATAGGTTGCATTGTGCTTGATTCAGTCTGATGCCTAGACTCACCTCTCACACTACAGCCTGCACTCTCACCACACCAAAACTAGCCAGGGGTCCAAATATATATCGGGTCAGTCATCCTGGACCTCAGAACCCCAATAGCTTTTGACTGGAAGGAAGTTTGAGGGTGGTGGCATGTACCTATCAACACTATCAAGGCTTTGTAAGCAATTTTTAAAGTCTCTAATATAAAAATTACTCTTTAAAATTGATTAAACTATTAAAATTATGAATTAAAAACATAAAACCATGAAAATGCATTAAAATATTATTAAATAGTTAAAAACACCAAAATAAAGCAAAATAGGTTAAAAATGTAAATAACTGAACTTGCTGTTCTCTTCCCAACATCTAGAATTACAGCCGGACTGCTCTCATCAGGAGGTACTTACCTGTGAGTTCTATTGTTTCTGCTGCTAGTGGTGGCAAAGTCAAGTCCAAGGCAATAAAGGCCTTGTGTGATTAAGAACCCCTTCCATCATCATGAGACCCCATCAGTATAGAAAATACAGAGAACAAATTCTTTAATTTATTGAAAATTTTCCTTGTTTTCATGAGCCCACTCCATTGCTGTGGTAGTCTTGCCTGGCTTTCAATGGCTGGTTTCAGGCCAACTAAGAAAGCCATTGTTAGATTTAAAACCTTTTTGAAATATTCCTCCAATCGAGTTATTAGGATGGGTTGACAAATAACCGGGCTCATAGTGGGGCTTGGAACTGCTCTCCCAACACCTTCACATCATAAAATATTTTGTTTCATTTCCCATAGCTGCCTGACCTGCTGAGTGCTTCCTGTTTTGGTTTTGGATCTCCAGTATCTGGAGTTTTTTTCTTCAATTACTACTACTACTACTACTTCACATTATTACTTGATCTGGCCCTCAACCACATCCATAAACTGCACAGTCTCCCACATTAAAATTCCCCATTGTATTTCAGGAATGAGAAGAAGGAGCACAGTCTTGCGTTAACTTTTGGTGAGACTCATTCGATCAAGTGAAATGTTAGCCCTTGCACAATAAAGTTTGAAACCCAATGTTGCAACATTACATACCAAAAGCACTGCATCTCTTTTTTTAAATCTTATTTGAAATTACATCTTTAACTTGTTTAACAAAGAGAAAGAAAATGCCAGGTATTTGATTAACTAGAAAATGGAAAAATATTATTTTGAGAAGTAATAAACAGGGTATTGGTACCATACAGTATCTGGTAGACTGCTGGTTAGGTTATGGGTGCCACTAATCATATTCTTGCTGCAGCTGTAACAGTTTAGAAGGTGGTAGTATGAATGGGTGGTTGCATATTGTCCATCTCTACTGTCTCCTCCTTAAATGAAAGCTGCTAGAAATTCACACAAGACTCCAGAAAAGAGAATAGAATTCCCACGTTAAAGATGGGAATGGCATTGTGTTGAGTGTATTCAGGAACAATACAATGATTGACCAACTTTAGGCTTAACAAGGCTTGAATTTAAAATATAAGTCACATGTACACAAATATACTCAGACAATAACAGTAAAACTTTGCACTTTTGTCATTGCTGTGATGAAAGTTACAAGGGAAATTTAAGCCATGAATAAAATGAAATTCCAAGCCATGTGTCAATATGTTCTAATGTTGAAATAGTCTAACTGTCCCAACCATATGACAATGCAATTTATAACAACAGCTTGCATTAATACACCCTTGGATACATATTTCAAGACTCTTTGTGGAGGTGAGGGGAAAACATTCCCTAAAAGGATGATAATTATTAATGTTATGTCTTTCAAAACATGGGGGAAAGTTATTGAAAACCTTACTTTAGTGACTTCAGGCCTGGGTGTCTCAAGCAGCCAAATCTACAATAACATAGCATACAGCTGATGTCATGAAAAGGGCATCTACTTCAGCTGGAGTAGATTTGCTCGGTTAAAGGAAATGACAAATGCAACACAACCAGAATTATCGAATCTCCAGAAAGGTAAAAAAAAAGTTTTATTTATTTAGAAGCCCCTATGACCCCAGAACATTGCAATATGCTTCACAACCAATGAAATAGCCACAATAAGATCTCAGTTAATAATAACCAGGTCATCTATTCATTAGGATTAAATATCAGCCAGTGTTACGGACTCAGTGAAAGTCCCTTTAAGATAGAGAGTGTGTGTGTATGTGTGTGTGGGGCGTGCTTACGTCAATAGAAGATAAAGGACGTAATGACGTTGTTGAAGAAGAAGAAGAAGAAGAGAGAGAGAGAAGGGAGAGAGACACCAGCCTGCTTGTTTTCTCTATCGATGGATGAGAAACAATAACTGTGTTTGCCACTGAAATCCATGTATGGAAGTTGGAAGTAATCCGGTGGAGTTCACTTTGTTGCTGACCTGTAGAAGGAAACAGGTATTTGTATGTGGACGACCACGGTTCGGATGCTTTTCGGGGTGAGGAAGTCACTACCGAGTAAACACTGAAGTGTCGTTTGGGTTCCATCGTGGAACATTTGGATTTCGTATGTACTCTCTCTATGTTTTCTACATCTACATCTTATCTTCAGACAATGGTGGTTGTTGAAGAAGCCCTTGCTCACGTTTCCCCTTATGGCTTGCGGAACTGAACTTTAAGAACCATTCCGGAACTGGGAGTTTTGGACTTTGTCACACACACACACGAAGAGTTTAGTTTTGGGGTTAACGTTCGAGGTTTAACATTTTTGAATTCTAACATACTAACATTTTTACTTTTATTTTACGTATTACCATAAGTAGTCATTAATAAAATAGTTTTTAACGCTGAATCATGCTCAGTGTGTTTCTTTTGTTGCTGGTTTGTGACACCAGGATAAGGCCAAGAGCTCCTCTGTGCTTGCAACAAAATATTGAAAGGCAAGACCAATTTCAGCTTAACGTTTCATCCAAAAAACATACCTACAACTGTTCACCATTTATTCACCACTGTAATGAAGAGTCATCTAGATTAAATACTTAAGTCCCTGGAGAAGGAGTTGAATCCACAAACATCTGATTCAGAAATAAGTGTACTCCTGACTAAGTCAGAACGGACACCCAAGTAACCATTCTCGAAGTGAATATTGGACTTAACGGAGTTGATTCTGGACCATTGTAATGGATTAGTGTAGCTGTTCTGAGTGAATCTGTCCATATCCTCTGACTATGCAAGGCACAGTATGATACAGTAAATGTTCTATTGGTTTCTGTGTATGGAATTAAACTTTTTAGTTAGAAAACCATAGAAAACTACAGCACAGAAAACAGGCCATTTGGCCCTTCTAGTCTGTGCCGAAACATTTCTTCAATATAATCACCATGGTCGATAAGCCAGGTACTTTCTGCATCATGTTACTTAAAAAAATTATGTTCAACAGAGTTAACCATTCTCCTCCCCTTTCAATCACATGGAAATGAGCATCAAATTAATTGTGATTCTATGTATTTTAGAGGTAGGAATTCAATTTTCTATCTTCAGCCTGGACAGCTTCTACCCCACTGTGATAAGACTATTGAACAGTTCCCTTATACAATGAGATGGACTATGACCTATGACCTATGACCTCATGACCTCACGATCTACCTTGTTGTGACCTTGCACCTTATTGCACTGCACTTTCTCTGTAGCTGTGACACTTTACTCTGTACTGTTTTTTTTTACCTGTACTACATCAATGCACTCTGTACTAACTTGATGTAACTGCACTGTGTAATGAATTGACCTGTAAGGTCGGTTTGTAAGGCAAGTTTTTCACTGTACCTCGGTACAAGTGACAATAATAAACCAATACCAATACATATTTACATAGGAAAGCAACTGACTGATATTTGAATTTCAAACAGAAAGTTGTATAGGTGTTGCAAAAGAGCAAGATAGAAAAACTAAAATAAGTAATACCAAGGTCCAGTTATTTGTCACAACCACCAAAGAAACTTGAGAAAACCCTTCAACTTACCCTGTCAAAGAGCATTCAATGATGAAAGCAAGTTTGATTTATAGAAATTCATGCAGCCACAACATTCTCATTCTTCTGTAGAACCATACAGGTTAAAGAGACACAGAAGTGCCAGGCTTGACATGAGGAAGAAACTTACCAACTTTTAACAGCCCAGATTGCTAGTTTTCACCAGTTGGATAAAAGTAACTTTGACCCCTTATACCTGTATGCATGTTCCTCTGACTAAGTCTCTCTGTTGCTGCATCTATCTGACCTGACTCCCTTTCCTTAGTTTGAAACCCTCATACCACACATCTCAATATTTTTTTTATTTACAACGTGGTAACAGGCCCTTCCGGCCCAACAAGTCCACACCACCCATTTTAAACCCAAATTAACCTACCCGTACGTCTTTGGAATGTGGGAGGAAACCGGAGCACCCGGAGGAAACCCACGCAGACATGGGAGAACGTACAAGCTCCTTACAGACAGCGATGGGTTCATGTTTCTTCTCATTTATATTGATCTCTCATGCTCCTGAACTTGCAATGCATCCCCTTTAAAGCTCACCCACCCTTCCTGGAGAATGGAGCCCATTTGTTGCCATGTACCTTAGAATGACTGGGAAAGTCAGGTGTACGGTGATGGTTTCCATTTGGCACGCCCCTACAGCAGTAAATTTTCGAAGTTTCCAAGGGGAGAAACCTCCAGCAAAACTTAACCCTCACCCCCCTTTTTTTACCTACCAAAAGACAATGGGTGAACTTGTGCCAAGATCTTCCTATTCAGCCATAGCAACTTTAGCAGAAAATCAGCAGAGTTCACAAAAAAAATGACATTTCTATATGCTGAAGTTATATTGAATGAGCAAAAGGATCTTCGATAGAGCTGTATTAATATAATTACTTTTTTAACATGGAATACACAGCTAAACAACTTATATCACACAGAACAACCACTGTATGGTTTAGAGCCTACTGTTTACATGGTTTAGAGCTGAAGCCAGCAATTTTGCCTTTGAGTGCTAATGTAAAATAAAATTAATCAGCAGCTCCCCTGGTTTTTAATATACAAATGCACAGAGTTAAAATGATCCACCCACCCCATCTTCTCCAAGTAGTTCATCATTTTTAAAAATAAATGCTTTATTGCTCAGAAAAAATCTCAAAGCCTAAGGAAAAAATTTGAAACATTTCAATCTTACCTCCTTGTTCATCCAACATAACCAAAGTCCTGATTCCAGCATCCTTACTCTATTCACCAAATAATCGGAACAAGAAGGAGGAAAGGAGAGAAAATCAGTTAGAAAACCAGGTAAAAAAAAGAGTTTCAGGAGAATGCCACAAAAAAAAATTAGAGGAAATCAAGGACAGAGTTTTCAGTTCAAGCACAGAAATCGCTGAAGCACTACAGTCAAACCACATGTAATGTTACTTCATTGTTATATAACAGCAGTTATGAGAAATTTGTGACATTATGACTTCATAACTATGTTACCAAACTCACAGAGATAAACAAAAAAAATAACAGGTGCCATCACAACAGGAGTTATTGCTGGCTATGTATGACATACTATCCATCTATTATTGGGATTAACCTTACCGTTACTATGATGATACTGATATTGAATGATGAAGCAAGGAAAAACTAAACATTTTGAAATGCATGGGTGTTGTGCTGTTATATACGAATGGTGATATTGCAAATACATTACTTTTTGTGTTTATGTGATTCAAAATGAAAAGCTATGAGTGGATTTTCAAAAACTACTTGCTAATATTTTACACATGATTGAAATAACAATAGATTCAATTCATTAATGACCATTTTCCCAAGGTTAGAGCTCCAAATTTTGCATCATGGTCTAGCAAGCTTTAAGCATGACATCGGCACCTCATACACTTTATTAGTTTAGGTAACTTCTACTTAAACAAAATA
The DNA here is from genome assembly GCF_009764475.1 of Pristis pectinata. Lineage (NCBI taxonomy): Eukaryota > Metazoa > Chordata > Chondrichthyes > Rhinopristiformes > Pristidae > Pristis > Pristis pectinata. The sequence goes on along the minus strand of NC_067407.1, from coordinate 87,854,551 downwards.
CTTACTTGATTCTTTAAGGAGCCTTACACAGGTTGCAGAATCCTGAGTGTGAAATTCAAATATAAATCCGCAATGTATCGGTTGGCAATGCCCAGCCTTGAGATGCCTAGTCTTTTACCTTTAAAGGGACCACTGGAGGGTTCTCATACAGGTTCTGCCTGCCCCAGTAAAAATTAATCCATCAGTCCTGATGCAAGGTTTCCGACATGAAACGTCGATAATTTCTCTTGTGTCTCCATTTATTCAGTCTAATCGATGGCAAGTTTGACTTGTCAGCTGTGCTCCTGCATCCCTCCCCAGACAGACTTGACAACCTGCTGCCAGTTCAGTTTAGGATCCAGATCGCAAAAACATAGAAACGTAGGAAATAGGATCAGGAGTAGACCATTTGGCCCTTCGAGCCTGGTCTGCCATTCAGCCTGATCATGGCTGATCATCTAAATTCATCACCCTGTTCCTGCTTTCCCTCCAAATCCTTTAAGCCCCATGGACAAGATTGAACTCCTTGAACAGGTTTAAATATTTGGCTTCAGCTGCTTTCTGTGGTGGAGAATTCCATAGGTTCACTAGTCTCTGGGAGAAGAAAATTTCTCCTCATTTCGGTCCTACATGGTTTATCCCTTGGACTGTGGTCCTGGATTCTCCTGTCATCCGGAACATCCTTCCTGCATCAATCCTGTGAGAATTTTGTAGGTTTCTATGAGCTCCTTGCTCATTCTTCCAGACTCCAGGAAATGTAGGCGCAATCTCTCTCCACACATCAGCCCTGCCATCCCAGGAATCAGTCTGGTGAAATTTTGCTGCACTCTTTTCATTGTAAGAGCAACCATCCTCAGGTAAGGAGACCAAAACTGCCCAGAGTACTCAAGGTGTGGTCTCACCAAAATCCTATACAATTGCAGCTGGACATCCCTGTTCTATAGGTGAATCTTCTTGTTATAAAGGCCAACATACCATTTGTCTTCTTAACTGCAAATGGTACATTGGCATTCATAGCAAGAAGAGTTAGTTATAAGAACATAGCATAGCAAGAAGACATTAGTACATCTTCCTTGTTATTACCCCAGGGAATGCACAAATACACCCACACAGGAGTTAACAAAATTAGCCTTTCTCATGCATTTAGAGTCTGATATCCATTTAAAAGTTAAATCCATGCTGGACTCAAGAAGCATCCAACTGAAAATGATCCCTAAACCACCTTACAATTCAAAATACATGTATAGCAGCAGCTAATATTTCATTAAGTAATTTGTTCCAGAATCATTAAATGTAATTTCCTCCTATCAGAAATGACTATGCTAGCATATTGAAAAGGCTATCCAATTCATTCCTTATCTCTAGCCTTTCTCCATGATGCTGTAATTCCACTCCTTCCCCCCAACCACCCCCCCCCCACCCATCAGGTAGTTGTCCATTTCCTTTTCAAAATTTATAGGCTCAGAAATTCCTGAGGCAGCATAGGCAATGGGTGGATTACTTCTTGTAACTGCTAGAGTATAGCAGAAGCCTCTGTGAGGAGTCTTACATGGAAGCATTGTGGTCTTGCTGACTTTGAAAGTTCCAGACAAGTTCCCATCCTTTGCTCTCCAGTATTACTGCTCTTTTGTTTCTCTAGTATTACCTCTTCCTTTGTTTCTCTAATATTACTGCTTCCTTTGTTTCTCTAGTATTACTGCTTTCTTTGCTTCTCTAGTATTAATGCTCCTTTGCTTTTCCAGACATCTGTGTTGCACAGAAGTTGGGAATTTCCTCACTGTTACGAAGGTAAGTCCTGGTATTTCTAATGAGAATTGCTTTCATTTGGCAGAACTTTGTCATTATTGCATCTGCTTCCAGTGCCCTTTCAGGCAGTGCATTCCAGATCATGATAAAAGGCCCAGTTAAAAATAACTTTCCTCATACTGTCTCTTTTTTCATCAATTCGTTCAAACCTGTGTCCTCTGGTTAACCATTCCTCCAACTCTGGAAACACTTTCACATCATATTACTCCATAAAACCTTTCATGATTTTGAGCATACTATTCCAAGGCTCTTTTGAATTGAAGGTATGTAACATTATTGATTGGTGTCAACTTTTGGCATTGATATTTAAAACTACATTACAGTAAGCAGTGGCTTAGGTCATTTAATAGTTTGCATTAAAATAAAACTGACAGCACTAGAGATTAATTCAAGTTGCATGAGCTGATTCAGAGAGCACATGTTGCTTCTGAACAAATTAAGATTAACAGCACAGAATCAACTGGTACATATTAAAATTAACATATGCTCAGGATTTTACAAATTTAAGCCTAGAATCTGAATCCATCTTCACATGCAAATTGTGCATTAAAGCAGTTTTATCCAGCGGAGATCATGCTAGTGATTATTTCTGGATGAAATAATGCCCATGGAAAAACTGGCCCAGGCGCTTCCTCACACAATTCACCTTAGCATGGCTGAGGTTTTCCTGGCATCAATTGCACACGGAACATGTCCTCCATTGCTGGTATAAATTGTAGCTTTTGGGTGCAACCTAAGACCTTTGCTGATCACTCACAGAAAAACAAAGTGCATAATCACACAGAAATCAGCAATGAGACAGCAGTAAACAGTTCTGTGCTATGACATCGATGTCATGCACACAGCATCCATCAGTTTTGAATAGATAATGGAAATAACATCATTTTTTCTCCCATCACTGTTCACAACTGTTCTGTACAACTCATATTTGAAATGTGTTACAATCACTGGCCCCTTTATTAGTCCACACCTCACAGTAGCCTGGTGCCACTCACAACACAGGACGCAATTGGACAGACCTTTGTTCTACAGGAAGGTGTCAAATACACAGGAGATTTCCATAGCCCACCTTTCCTGCAGTTTCCTAATCACTATGGCAGTCTTTTCCGCGGCTATTCTCCAGCTGCCATGGGGGGAGTTCCTTTACAGTCTGATGTGATATCAGGGCCACAATGACATGGAAATCGCAAGCACTTCATGCAGCTCCTAACAGGAACAGCATAGGTCCTGTTTTATCACATGATTCTGTGTACAGACTGCCTTAGTACCGCTAGTAACAAATTTTTGTCCAATTCCATGAACGTTTGTGGGATATCTGAATGAGTGTTGGTGATATACATTTATTCCACCAAATGAGGGTAAACATCTATTTTCTAGGCACCTGTTTATTATCTACTCTCATTTGGATTTTTGCTTTAAAAACAGGTTTGAGTGTTTTGTATTTTTATTAAAACTTCCAGCACAAAGTATTGGAAATATCCTGCTGCTCGGAACTCTCAGAAGTGCACCGGCAGCCATTCTTACAATATGTCTGCTAATTCTGCATACAGTTTAAAAAATGGACTTTTACGGATGAGATTGATGATTAGTTTTAAATGTAAAAGCTTCTCCGTAACTTGCTCCTTAATAATTGGTCATTAACTTGCAGCCAAAGGTTTTCCTTTCCAAATCTGTTCAATGCCAACTATTCATGGCGCAGAAATTACCCTTCTCACTTCAGTGTAAGAACTTGCACACTTATGAACATCAAAATCTGTTGGCCACAACGTAACCTTATTCACTTAATTGGTCAAGATCCTTTTGAATTCAATCAATTTGTCTTAATCCCATCTTCAAGCCACTTAACTCAGTGTCACATTTTATCTGATAATATTATTAACTAGTAAGTACCTCCTACATATTATTCATGAACAGTAGAACAGAAGCTTGAAAAGCTTTAATAGACTCATCTAGAGCTGTTTCATTTTCACCATCTTTTCTGTTTTTTTAATTACTTTCCGCTCCTTCTTTCATTTTCAACCAATTTCCATCCTGTTCCCCTCTGCTGAAGGCATTGTCTTGTTCCTGGTCAAAGTACATAAATGCCATGGCCAAGAAATCTCAGTGCCTCTACTTCCTCAAGAGGCTAAAGAAATTCGGTTTGTCCCCTTTGACACTCACCAACTTTTATCAATGCACCATTGAAAGTATCCTATCTGGATGCATCACAGCTTGGTATGGCTACTGCTCTGCTCAGGACCACAGGAAACTGCAGAGAGTTGTGGACACAGCCCAGCGCATCACGGACACCAGCCTCCCCTCCTTGGACTCTGTCTTTACCTCTCATTGCCTTGGTGTAGCAGCCAGCATAATCAAAGACCCCACCCACCCAGGTCATTCTCTCTTCTCTCCTCTTCCATCAGGCAGAAGATACAGAGGCCTAAGGGCACGTACCACCAGACTTAAAGACAGCTTCTACCCCACTGCAATAAGACTATTGAATGGTTCCTTTATACGATGAGATGGACTCTGACCTCACAATCTACCTTGTTGTGACCTAGTACCTTATTGCACTGCACTTTCTCTGTAGCTGTGACACTTTACTCTGTACTGTTATTGTTTTTACTTCTACTACATCAATGCACTCTGTACTAACTCAATGTAACTGAGCTATGTAATGAATTGACCTGTACGATTGGTATTCAAGACAAGTTTTTCACTGTACCTCAGTACAAGTGACAATAATAAACCAAATACCAAATACCAGTGATGAAGTCAGGGAGCCAGATACCTTGGCAACTAACATCTAAAAGCCTTCTGACTTTCGCATTTCAATAAGAAGGCACAGGGATCAGGGATGAGATGACCAGCTAGAGGATGACAGCCAGCAGTCTCCTCAGAACCATCAGCCATGGCTGAGCTCATTATCTTTGACTAAACATCTAATATTCAACTCTGAGAGCCCAATCACTCAAACATCATGGCAGGGCCTACGGATACTCAGTCACTTCCAAGTTAGGTATCATCTTGACTTTGAAATGTGTGGTAATTTTCTTGTCACTGGGTCAAACTACTGGAACTCCCATCTAATCATATTTTAAGAGAACTTTCTCCACAAGATTTGCAAAAACTGTAGCTCACCATATCCTTCTCAAAGACTTATAAGAAAGGATGGCAAATGCAGATCTGCCCATGACAAATATTCATCTTTCTCTGACTCTAAAACACATGCTGTCTGTTCTACATTTCACCTTCAGACAGTGAACCCATTGCCTCTTATCTTGTCATCTTGCTCATCAAAATTATTGATTCAGGTATACTTCCTGGATTCCATTAAGATATGATAAACCTTCTGTGACATTTCTTCATAGGAGAAGGTTCAGAAGGTACTCTATTTCATTCAAAATATTTAATAGGATATAAAAGGAAAATCTGAAACAATAGTATGTCACTTTCATTCCTCACAGCTCTTTAATCTGGATCCAATTGATTTTGGAAATATAATCCAGCATTTTATTTGCTATGTTTAATGCCTCCTCATGCTGATTAAATGTGGTGAGATCACTGGGTCCCCTTCAATATCCCCTTGAGAAACTCTGGCCCATCCATGGATAGAGGTGCCCTATATGTTTACTCCTGAGCTTTCATTTGTCCTAAGGAAACCTATTGCCACTCATGAGTTAATCTCCAAACTCTGTCAGCTTTTCTTTATATTGGGCTGATATTGTCCTTCAAGCCCATGGGATGAAATCCAACCGCAACTGTTTCCACATCCCACCTCCTGTCACCACCCACAAGATTTCCATTCCCTCACCAGCTTACGACTTTATCCACATTACATCATTCTGTGTCTGCCATCTTCACTGCCATCCTATCACAGTCATAAATCATTGAAATGCTGGTTTGCCATCAATAAGTGACAGAAATGTAAATTTTCTGTCTGACAGCTGGCATTTTAGCATGCAAACAGTTGAGGTTCCTGACAACCCGTGAAGTTGTTTCACACCTTTCAAGTAATTGTGTGGTTCTTCATCAATTCTCTTCAAGGTACACTCTTCCATCAAACAGACTTTGCCCGTCTCATGTGTTTGAAAATAACAACTAATCCCTAAACATTTAAAACACCTTCTCGATTCCCAAACCACCAAAGTAAGCCATCAGCTGACTTTGTCCTACTTTTAATTCTCTGGTTATTCCTGACATGAGGAGCAAATTACCAAGAAGAGGATTTACACAATGATTCCTTTTGTATATACATTATTTTAAGAATGTATTGAAATTGGTGACTGATTCTAACATAATGAGACACAGGGTATGAAATTCAAGGCCTTTGCCACACTGAGCAAGAAATTGGATCATGATCTAGAAGTACTGGATCCTGGTCTATAATGCCTTTATACTTGGAGACCTTATATGTGGATACATTGGAATTTACTGCATTGTTATCTTCATTGGGACCTAGCTCAATGTTGCAGGTTGGTACACTGACTAAGAAAAGACTTCCTAGTCTCCTGAAAAGTGGAGATGGAGCCCTAAAGACTTGGGTTTTACTAAACAGCACAAACTCCTTTCGGAAAAGGAAGGTTGTATTTGACTATCTGACATCTGGAACAAGAAAGACCAAGAGGTGCCCTTAGTTGAAAAGAAAACGAGAGACGTACAGTTTCATGGCACTTTTCACCCTATACCAGATCACTTAACATCTTTTGAAATGAAGTCATTGTTATAAAGCAGGAACTGTGACAGCCAATTTGCACACCACAAGCTCCCACAAACAGTAGTGTTACAATGAACAAATAATTTGTTTTAGTACTGTAGATTGAGGTGTAGATATTGCCAGGATGGTAAGGACATCACCATTGTTCTCTTTCAAAATAGTGCTACACCATCTTTTACAATGACTTGTGAGAGCACATCAGGACTCTGTACTAACTCAATGTATCTGCACTGTGTAATGAATTGATCTGTACAGACGATATGCAAGATAAGTTTTTCACTGTACTTCGGTGCAAGTGACAAGAATATACCAATACCAATAATAACTCATTTGAAAGACTACAACTCTGACAGTGCAGCATTCCCTCAGTAGATACGAACAAATCCCATCCAGTGTAAGTGCCAGGACTGTGATTTGGGTTATTGGAAATGTTTAACCAGGGTGGTATACATCAAGTAGTTAACATCATAGACCATACAGGTAAGTAATTGATGAATATTATTTGAATTATAAATCTACAGACTTGTAAAATATTTTGCAATTTATTTTATCTTCTTTTCACCCACATTTAAATAATTTAGGGGAAGTTTGGATGGGTTCTGTAACAGCTATCCTCCCGTTGCCTAGTTTACTTCCTGCCAAGAAGTACACTTAGGCAATCCACTGCATCTGTACACAGATCCCTCCCACTATATGATATTTTTATTGTTAACTACATACAAAGCATAAATAATGATACTTCCAGTACAATGTTAAGATAATATTTTTCTGTTGTCTTAAATGTGATAGATAAATGCTCAAGAATTACTGCATTTTATTTATCTTAAGGAGGTCAGAACCTTCCCATAACCTATTTCATCGATTGGATTGCTCTTTGACATTGTTAGATTAAGCCAGATACAAATAATTTGCACAGAGAGTAGACTTTAAATAAAAAGAATGTGTCGCTATGATACTCTTACAGTCAGACTGACATCTAGGACACACAACTCTTTTGTTTAGATGTTTTAATATCTGAGTGTTTGCTTGCGATTATTTTAACAATTTGTTCCAGTTTTCTCATAAACATTACCAGTTTTATTTGAGTTTTTTGACAGAATAGGTGCAAACACAATCTACGGTAAGCATCTGAAACTGTTAACTGAAATTGGGGTTCTACCAAGGCAGAATCTGCTCATATTGCTCAGCTAGGACTCTGTGCTGTCCTGGATTTGGGTTGGCTACCTTCCAGGATTATCCTGGTGTCTTCAGGAATTAACGATAATCTGCAGGATACTGCTGCAAACAATACTAGAAAAAAAATCAGATGATCAAAAACAAATTAAGTTTTTTAAAATATTTCTTTGTACAGTGATTTAAAAAAATTATCAGATATGGTTAAAAAAAACTATAGCCAAATAAAGTCTCAACCAAATGTGCTTTCCAGCTTCTTGAAAAGGCATGATCCAATGAGGATGTGTAGTAGTAGGTGGCCAACAGTGGAAATGTGGAGGTCATATGATGACATCTCCACATGTTTGTCCAGAAATAGCAACCCTAAACTAAGTTTGACACTGTGCTAGATCTACACTCTATATAGTATCAAACTAAATCAGAGTAAGTCTGCAGACACACACTTTGCAACACTCCAGAATCAGGTTAAATCCTGACTCAGGAATCACATTGAAGTTGTTTCTAATCAATACCAATGTTGCTGTGCAGTTCCATTCTCAATCTCCCTAAATAAATTAATAGTTTATTTTGGGAGAATAATGATCCAGATATGGTTGATCAAATTCAAAGCATTTCAATGTAATAATTAAGTCTATTCCTGTGATAGAACTAGTATTTTGAGAACTGATGTAGAAAGAACCTCTTTTATTGGTACAGTATAGGGAATTTAAATCTGTCTAAAAGGCAGATGACAGTGCCAAGTTAATGATGCATCATTCAGCTGCTTACTGTACTATCATCATTTCTCATCCAAATATCTCAACTGAGGTTTTAGCTCAAGTGAGAGAAGCAGTTAATCTGAGCTTCCTGTTGTTGTGAATATTGAAACTTACAAAAAGTAACCCCTAATGAGCAGAAGAGTGATGTTCAAATTGTCTTCCTTTCCCTGATCAGTATCAAAACATTTACAGACTTAAGCAAAAATGTTGCCGGAGGACTATCAGATTCATAAGGCTAAATTCCTCAGAATTCTACAGGCTGGGATCCCAGGACTATTGCCCCTTTTGTGGAGTTTCTGAAGTCAGCCGTAAGATACTTCATTTGCAAGACAGTTATAACACAGGGGCTTCTGAGCCACCACTGCTGTGTGGGTCCCAAATGAGGCTCAATAGTGGGAACACTGAGTTTAGGGAATCCTGACACACTTCTTTCCTTGTTGTAGTCCAGGTATGTGCCATGTCAGCTGTACTCACTACCACTGGGCATTTGTGGCCCTCAAAAATGTGCTTTCATTAATGTCATTACTCCTGGGTTGTGGGCCCCTGCCATTCCCACTCCTCCTCCTTTTAAATTCTGCCACACTTACAGCATGACATGCATGGGAAAAGAGCACAAGAGGAGGCCACATTCAAGCTTAATAGGGCACAGTTGTGGCAGAACAGGGCAGCAACCTCCAGATTTCTACCTTTGTGTGGACTCTGGAAGCTCCAGCCCAACTAATTCCATGGCAATGAATCAGCACCGTCAACCTCACTATGAGCCCTGATGTAAAATCTAAAATACTGTTTGTTCTGCTTTAAAACTGCATGTTTGTAAGCTTGAGCAATACAAGTTATAACTTCCTCATCACTCGTGCATCCCTTCCCCCTCTACATTGACCAAGGCATTATGATCATATGGAGGATTTGAGCTGAAACAAAATCTTCATTATCCCAGAGAGGAGACTGTTTGCTCCCTGTAATTCTTTTTATCCAGACCTCATAGAAAGTGGGCTGAATTTAATCTGGTTTCACAAATCCCTCACACAACATTCAGCGTAGCTCCTGTGGTTATATATAATCAAGAGGAGGTTCATCAAGATTTGGTGAGGTTTTGATCCTTTGTCTCGCTGGGTATTTGTAATCAAGCTGCAGACATTTGAATCAGCCCACTAATCTGGCATGCTTTATTAAGCGTGTGAGGATTTTAAGGTACAATATTTCACTACCTTCAAGTGAAACAGATGGTATTCTTAGGAATTGGGGAAATGAATGTCTCTTGAGTAAAGTTAGCCTGATTCATTCTTTTCTTTACCTTGGAGGAAAGGAAAATGTGTTGAATTCTGTAGGACTTTCTCAGAAAAAAAAACAACTGTGTAAATCAGTAAAGTTCCACACAATCTGCAGTAAATTAGAACCCTGAAAGCTGCTGCCTGCAATCGTCTGCAATAATAGAAGAGAACGTTTCACCTCCCCCATCATAAGCAGCAAACTCACCAGAGACTTAGTTTCAATAACACGTTTAGCATTGGCTAATACTCCAGGATGTGTTTTAAGGGTGAGTTGGACACTGAGATGTAGGGAATTGGTGATGAGATGATGTTTTGAAAGCTGGGAGGAAGGCAGAACAGTCTCCTATCTATATTTATGTTGGAATGCTACATGAAATATATAAATAATACTCATTGTCCGGATTCGGAAGATGTACCCTCTTTAACAGAGTTAATCATAGAACCTGCAAGTAAAAAGTTGGGTGTGTGTTTGTGTGGGGTGTGGATGGTGGGAGGAGATAGACAAGTTGTCTCAATGTACTTGGTTCAACCACCTGGCCAAGTGTTGGTCCACTTTGAATGCTTATGTTCATTGGTATGTTTGCTGGATTGTTTTATGGGGACGGTACTCTTGGCTTGGCTGACAGAGGTGAAAGCCACCAGTTCCACTTCCAGGCTTCCAGCAAATCTGTTCTCAAAACGATATTTTGTTGGCATTCTTGCACGTGGCATTTGGATTGGGAATGCTATCATTTAGTTCTTGTGAGCTTTCTACTTATGCATGTGTGCTGTGATTTACATTAGTTCCATTTATTTTTCAGAATTTTTGATCAAGGTATTTGAATACTACAATTATGGTGATTTGTTCAAGTATCATTCCCTGTTATTCTGTTTAATAAGGAGTAACAGAGGAAAATGACAGAAGTAATTTCATTTGCCCACAGCCCTTCTTATCCTTATAACCATGTCAACATACATTAGTGTGACTTCTGGGAATCCTGCCTTTGTGGGCTTCACTTCACCGTGGAGAATGCGATGGAATTTGTGCCATCAGCTAAAATCTGGGCTATTTTTCATCATGTGGTAGAACATTTGCATGAGCACACCAATGTAGAATGTTTGAATAATATGGATGATCTTTCCAGTCTAAGTTACCACATCCTTGAATTCCTATGTCTCATATTCAGTCTAAGTTCCCACAGGAGACAGCAGCGACATCAGGTATTCCGTAGTGAACACCTCACTAATGTACTGTTCACAGAGAAAATAACCCTCATTGCTTTCCACATAGAAAACCAGCCCCGAGTTAAGTGGGACCAGCTTTGCAAGATCCCCAATATTTGCATTACTGCTTCAGTGCTTTGCCCACCAGGACCAACACAGAATGCAATGACCTTCCTGAACTGCGAAAGATGCAGATGTTGAATAGTCAGCAGAGTAGGATCACACAGAAAATATTTGCTTCTCCAGTAACAGTACCAACATGTTCATTTTAAAGCAACTTTTACTTCCTTTTTAGGTTGCCTCAAAACTACCGGTGAGTTCACTGCTTATGATGGGAGAGATGCTTTGAAGTGTGGTTACTATTATAATGTTGGATATCAACTGAAACTTTACACAGCAAGGTCTTATAAACAGAAACACAATAATGATCAAACAATCTGCTTTATTAATATTGATTGAGGGATGAATGTTGGCCTGGGCACACAGACAACTTCCCTACTCTTCAATATAGTGCAATGTTCACCGATGTTCACCTGAGGGAGCAGATAGCGATTTGGTTTAACATCAAATATGGATCCTCTGGCAGTGTAGCACCCCTTTAGTGGGGTACAGATTGTTACGGGTTAAAGTCTCTGGATGGCAACATGAACCCACAACCTTCTGTCTCGGGTGCAAGGGTACCACCAACTGAACCACAGCTCACACTTCTGTGAGAAGAATATGAAAATGTCAGAAATGTTTATTTTCAGCACTGAATGTCTATGTCACTTTTCTTCCATCATGTAAAGTAGCCATAGCTTATTGTCAGAAATAGTTTTTCTGGCCCTAGTTGGCAGATATTTTTATTTTATTCATCATATTATTTTCCTTTAAGAATTTTACTGTAATATTGGAACACAGCTGGCAGATCTATTTTCAGAGCTTCCTCAGAGCTAGTGATGAACTTAATTGAAGTGATTCTATGTCATTGCAGACTTGCACCGACTGGCTCTCCTTAAGAATAAAATGTAGAGACAGCACTGATCATTATTTCCTCTAGGTCATCTCACATTGCACATCACTGCTAATGATAAGGCACGTAAGGCTCTGCCTTAACAGCTATTTAGCTCCATTCTAAGGATCTGCACTACACTGCATAAATTAATTGTCCAAAACTATATTTACTTTCAGACTGCTCAAAAAGGAACAGCTGGCTTGCAATTGCACAAATTAATTTAATTACTTGAGACTGGCTGCGATTCTAAAAATACACACACTTATCCTAACCAACAAAAATCACTGCTAGATCTACCAGATTCAAGAACACTTATTAATTATAAATGTTTGTAACATTTCATTTAAAGAATGGAATAGAACATACCCAGACATAACCATAGGCAGATTTTTGCTCTAAAAGTACAGAGCTTATCCTCATTCACAGTATGTGTTTGTATTATAATGTCATTCCGAGTTATTCTTGCAAGCTCAGTTGCAATAGTAGCCATCATTGAACCTGCATACTCAGACCCTTAGCTGAGACAATTGTTCTATCAGTCACAGTTGGCTTCTCCTTCAATAGGAAGGTGCATCATATCAATTGACTGTCTAAGCTTCATATGAAACTTGCCTATCTGACCCATAACTGAGGCTATCGATAGTAAGAGTGTTTAGAGTGTCTTGGGAAAAATTATACTGTAAGTGCATGCTGTATTCTAGCCACTTCACTGGATATCGACCGTGTGTCAAGCTGCTCAACTTTCCTCTTGACTTCTTACTGTGTGGTGTAAGGATGGAAAAGAAAACTGACAGAACATTATCCTCAACATTTGAAAGAGTAAATAAAAGATCAGGTGTTTTATCATTGCATGTGTTCTTTCATATCTTACTGTTATTCAGCTACTCACTCAGGTCTTAAGAGTAATCTGGGACACAAACATGTCATCGTACAATTTCATTTTTATCCCTTCACAGGATGTAGGAGTTATTGGCTGTTGTTGGTTTAAAATTCCCCTTCCTCAACTTTGTTATTCTTTTATAAATGTTGTCAAAAATAAGCTGCCAGCTCATCCACATGCATGTCAGCTCATAAATTTAGAACTTACAAACTTATTTTGCATTTCTTTAAGCTTTGATAGGGATCAAATGAGTGCTAGAATATTGCTTGCTGAGTAGCAGTCAGATCTTTATCCCCAATTTTCTATCCTTTTCTACATCTCCCTAGTTGGGGTGAGATCCCATGAACCATCAGCTAAAGTTTCAAGCGAAACAAAGGACTGCAGTTGCTGGAATCTAGGTTACTGAGAAAACCTAAGGTTTCAAGTAGGCGTTGTTCATGCAGGCACTCAAATAGTGAGTGATATCTAGAAACAACATTTATCACAGTGGAGTTCAGGCACTGTCCCGTACTTTTCCTGGACAATTATAACAAATTCTTTCTATTTTATCAGATGTCATACCATGGGAGCATAAGAACCAGAGGAAGCTTTTCAGCCCCTTGAGTTTGTTTTGCAGTCTAATGAAATCATAGCTGATCTGTATACTAACCCCATTTACTGTGTTATCTCCACATCCCTTAATTCATCTGGCTAGCAATAAACGTCTTATCATCTCAGATTTAAGATAATTAATTGGGCAAGCAACTACTACTTTTTGTGGTGTGAAGAAGTGTTCCATAACTTCCCTCCCAAACATCCTGACTCTGATTCTAAGTTCTTCCTCGTCCTATACTCACTCCTAACAGAAAACATCCTATCAGTTCCTTTCAAAATCCTAGTAACCTCAACTCAGGCACTCTCTGTCTCAATCTTCCATATCCAAAGCACATAATCATTAATATAATCTCTATTCATAACCTAATTCTTGGCATTTTGATAATTTTCTTGTTGAGTCTGGCTACTCTCCTTCCAAGGTCATTATATCCTTCCTATGATACTGAATCCTCAAAGCGCATAGAAATCGTCACTTGTACAATTGTGGAAAACACACATTTGCAACAAAAATTGTAAAATCAGTTGGCAAAGTTACAAGCATTTAATTATTACTGATATACAGGAATCTTTCAGATGATCATCTCAAGACTCCTGATGGGCTCAAGTCCCATTGAAGTGTCTGAGCTGCTTTGTTCCATTGCATCCTTACTGCTGGTTAGTTAGTCAAACATGAACACAGATGGACTGAATCTGATTCACCCATATGCTCTTTCCAGCAAAGATCATGGAAGGCTGTCAGGATCAGGAGTCCTGACTAATCTATTCTTCCTTAACGATGGCACTGAGACTAACTGTACAAGACCTTCTGCTGCTTCCAATGTACTCAGCACAGATCAGGAATTGAATTTGGATCATTCTGGTCTGTGTGACCATGGGCTACACCGAAAGATCCTTGAACAGTGAATGCTGTTGTTCAGTATTGGAGGTCTCTCATTAGATATTATGGTCTTGATGTGATTTTATCAATATGTAAATATTAAAACATAGTTATAATATAAAAGTTAACCTGAGTCTGCAACTGGAGCATTGTCCAGGTGCAGCAAATACCAGTAAATGAGATAAGTTGCAGTACATGTCTGTGGAGGACTATTGACTAATTTTCCATCAATTTAGATCTGATCTTCTGGCATTTGCTGTCATCAAGCAATTTTGTAACCCTACAGGCAGAGCCAGGAGCACCTCCTCTAGATCACAGTAAAAATGAATTGAATTTCAACTTTCAACTCCTTTCTACATGATAGAGAATCAAAAATAAATTAGTATCATCATCCATTTCTCAAAACTCTGGGGTAGATTTGCTGAAACAGATAACGATGTTTAAATGATGCATGTCTTTATTAATCCACTAATGTTCCAGCAACCTGTCATGAAGAAGAGATACCCATAAATTCCAAATGGCCATAAGCTGCAGATCAATTTATGTTGCTATGCCATTATTTTTGCATAAATGGGAGAAGTCTGTGATTTAGATGGCATTGCTCTATTTCTGCTTTAATTGCCCATTAAACTAGCCATAGAGAGTAAATCTCGTAATTAACAATGTCCAAACAACATTATAATTGTTAGTAACTCTTAATAAATCTCTCAAAACTATGATTTCAGATTCTCAATCTTAACTATAAGATTTTAAATGTGTCAAATTTTGACTTTTTTTATTTGCCTTCCCCTCTCTTCACTTTTTCATCTGTACACAAGTTCTCAGTGAATTCACACACTCTAAATAAACCTCATTCTAAATCCTTCTCCTGTTTATTTCTCAAACCTTTTATCACACTGATTAAGGGGATGTGTTGGTCCCATCATGTGCTAAGATCCCTGATGTCCCATTGCCCATGCTGCACCAATGCTAGCTAGCACTTCCAGCAGCCTTGTGGCCAAAATATTTCTTATTAAAGACAAACATCTGCCAACAAGCATCACAAGCAAGGCACATCACAAGAGACTTCTATTTACTTTAATGCAAGGAGACTCACAGGCAAGTCAGATGAGTTTGGAGCATGGATCGCACTTGGAATTATGATGTTATCATGGAAATGTGGTTGATAGAAGGGCAGAACTAGCAAGAGTATAAAAGATTCAAATGTGACAGAGAGGATTGCAAAAGAGGAGTGGGAGTTGCACGATTGATTAGGGGGAGCATAATGGCAATACTTAGAGAGAATGTCCTGGAGGAACCATCCAGTTAGGTCATATGGATAGAATTTATGAATATGAGAGGGGCAACCACCTTGGTGGGGTTATACTATCAGCTTCCCAGTAGTCAGTGGGAAGTAGAGGAACAGATATGTAAGCAAATAGCAGTAAGGTGTAAGAGCAATAGAGTTATAATAGTGGGGCATTTTATCTTTCCCAATATTTACTGGAATATCTTAGTGCAAGTGGCTTAGATGTAACAGAATTAGTTAAGCACATTCAAGAACATTTTTTGAGTTAATATGTAGGGAGTCCAATTAAAGATAGGGCATTTCTTGACCTTATCCTAAGAAATGAAACTGGCAGGTGTAGGAAGTGTCAGTGGGGGAACACTTTGGGAACAGTGACTATAATTCTGTAAGTTTCAAGGTAGTTTGGGAAATGGATAAGGGTGGTCCTTGAGTTAAGGCCTTGAATTAGGGGAAGGCTGATTTTAAATAGCATAAGCGAGGACCAGGCAGAGGTAAATTGGGAGCAGATACTTGCTGGTAAAAGACAGTTGACAAAAGAGAGTTAATAAGAGCTCGGGGCTAGCATATTCCGGTAAGGGTGAAGAGCAAAGATGGCAAAACCAGGGAACCTTGGATGACAAAGAATATCGACGGTTTGATTAGGAAAAAACATTAACATATGGCAGGTTAGGCAACTGGGATCGAGGGAGTCTCTTGAGGAATATAGGAGTGTATAGGAGAGAAGAAAGAAATTAGGAGGGAAAGAAGGGCCAAGAAATATCTTTGGCAAGTAAGATTAAGGAGAATCCCAAGAAATTCTGGAAGAATATCAGGAGCAAGAGGGTAGCCAGGGAAAGAGTGGGTCCCCTTGGTGGCCAATGGGGTAATCTATGTGTGGAGCTAGGTGACGTGACAAGATCCTAAATAAATACTTCTCATCTGTATTCACCAAGGAGAGGGACATGGAAGGGAGGGAGGGGTGCATGGATAATCAGGGAAGGGGCATGTGAATAATCTGGAGCAGGTCAGTATTAAGAAGGAGGAGGTATTAAATGTTTTGGGACACATAAGGGTTGATATATCACCAGGTCTAAGTGAAATCTATCCTAGGTTGCTATGGGAAGCAAGGGAGGAGATAGCTAGGGCCCCGATGGAGATTTTTGCAACTTTATTAGCCACAGGTGAGGTGTCGGAGGACTGGAGGATAGCTAATGTTCCTTTATCTAAGAAGGGCAGCAGGGCCTGAAGGACTTAAAGCCATAGCAATGGCTAATGTTAAGATACTGATCATCCAGGATCCCACTGAATGACTGTGTTCTTCTTCTTCTCCTGTGTTGCCAATGTCTGCCAATAAATGTTATTTAGAGCAGGGTGAATAGAGGGTGGAATTTACAGCAGTGGTCTAATCCATTGAGTGAGATTATATTCTAATCATGACATTTACTGCCCTTGTCCAAAGATTTAAAATTGATTTTCAAAAAACTATGGAATAATGGAAATTTTTATATCTATCTATATAATAAAAAGCTAATGATGTTTAAATATACTTTGTGAAATAATGAAAGAATTTAGTACTCTTCTAAATATTAAGTCCTTACCTCTTCAACAAGCTGGAGCATGCGACGGGTGCTTTCCAATGACTGTAAGAAGGAAGAAATGAAGGAAAATAAGTAAACCAGCATTAGAAATTATGACAAAATAGTTTAACCATTCCCTTAATACATAAAAAAAAATCATTAAATAGAATCATAGAATGATAGAGCACAGAAAGAGGCTACACAGCCCATTATTCCTGTGCCAAGTCTTTGAAAGAACTATTGAGTCTTCCTCTTCTGCCCTTTCCCCACTGCATTACACAGTTCTCCCCTTCAAGCATCATTCAAATTCCAAGTCCATAACTTGCTATGATCAAACAGTTATAAGTTGCTGTTTTCAACCTGATGTTCAATAATAATTGGTCACTCTTCTTCAAAATATAGCTATTTTCTTCTCTATTTGTTAATCATTCATTAAAAATAATTATGTCAAACAGCATGACTTTGTGGCATAAATATTATTGCACTGATAATGGACCAATGGGATATAGCTATCGGGATACCAAATAACTGTTAGCAACAAGGAAATGAAAGAGAAGCCTGAGTTCTGCCAAGATCTCTTAAGCTTTAAACAGCCTTCTCGATATATGATACTGGCCCATTTGTTGTGCATTCATTCCACAGTGATACAGTACAATGTTATCAAGAAAGGGAATCAGTAGTCATAAGCTCTCCTTTCCTTATGTTTACCGTACTTCCTATTCTTTGCAATATCCCTTGCAGAGACAACCCCAGCCCAAGACTGGTCTCAGTAAAATCAGGGTGGATGCTGTAACTATTATGAATTCTTGCCCCTACAGGTCTCCTGCATGTACTCACATACAAACTAAGTGTGACACCTTTGTTGAGAGGCAAAAGCATTCTGAGTGACTTTCCTTTGTCATTTCATGTCTGCTTTGCCCTGATCAGCTTATCTACAAGGTTAAGTTCTTAGGTTTGATCAGAACATTCGTATATAGTATTAACATTGATTTAGACTGCTTGACAAATGACCTGTTTCAGCGCTGAGAACCTTATAACATTCTGGAACAGATTAGAGTAGAAAGAAGATAAATAGATTTTATTTATATATAAATCTATATAAACACTATTTATTACTTAAGGATTCTTCTCCCATCCAGCAATTTAACCTACATGGGATGATTTCTGATGATTTTTAACAATATCAGTACAGGTTCTTAATGTTATCATTATAATGTTATCATTATTCTTAATATTGTCAGTACAAGATGTAAACTATAACTTTTATTTGCATTTCAATCAATGATATTTTTGGGAGATACTTGCTTTTTCAATTGCCTAGTTACAGATTGCAACTGCTTGCATTGGATAATCATGTAAATGAGTGGATATAACCCTGAATAGTAACATTAATTATCCAACACAAGATGATTTAAACCAAACACATATAAATTACCTGAAAGTTCAATGGTTGATACATGAAATCTTACCCATAAATATTAAAACAAAATAAAAAAAATAGCTAGAATGTAATAGCTTCTGTTAATTCAAAATGATATCGGTGACTTTTTGGACACTCATGGCTGGGCTACAGATTTGATTAAACCTTAGAAAGGTTTCCCTGTATTGCATATATTTATGACAAGGGCAGACAGGGACAGAGTTAAACAAAAGAGCCAAAAGCATTACAGAGAAATAGGATAAAATGATAGAGAGAAGTTAAAAAGGAGTAAAGAAAAAGGTAAAAAGTGAGACCTGGCCAAAAAGCCAACTCAAGGCATAACAAAAACAGCGACATAGAAGAAAAAAACAATAACAGTGACTTCTATTTATACAGCATCATAACATAGTAAAATACTTCGGAAAAGTGAGTTACGATAGTGGGATGCAAGTAAGGCATTATGGACATGGTACAGTGTGAACAGGTTTATAAAGATAGCGTGGCGACACTTGCGGGCTGCTCACAGAACACACTATGCAAAAAAGATGCACTTCACTGTGTGTTTCGATGTACATGTGACTGATAAAGATATCTTATCTTATCTTACATATGTATCAGACCAGACGATTGAGGGGAAGATACCAGGGTAAAAATAGCTCATGGTTCAGTCACTGAAAAAGAGGGTGAGAGAATGTGTAGAAAGCGAGCGTTGAATAGCACGGAGTCTGGGTGCCAAGACTGAAACAATCTGCCAGGGACGGGGTGGATAAGGCTGTGCAGACATTGTTTCTAACCGTGCTTCCCTCTTCTTCTTTATCTGAGTGCAATCAGCTGCAGACGAGTGGTCAGCCTCCACATATATGCAGCCATACACAGTTCTACCTTGCCACCACCTCCTTCTGCTGCCTTTAAAGCATTACAGAAATTCTGAAGCAGCTGAATGCGCCAACACACTGAAATGAGTTCTGAAGCAATTAGAAATGAAAAGACGATAGCATTCAGAGCTTTTGCACAATCTGACTCACCTCATCAGCCACCTGGTCAGCACGCTGTTGCATATTCTCCAGTTCATTGCGCATATCTGCATCATCTGCCATGATGAAACAGTGCTACAATGGCAGTGACAGTCCCCAGCAAGATGCAAAACAATGGCACCGATTACACCTGCTGATAAAGAAAGACCGGTGAATTAGACTGATCTATTTAAATATAAAAATCAAATATTTCCTTTATTGTAGCTTACATGGTATTGAACACAGATATTGACAATCCCAAAACATAATTATTCTTTACTAAAATTAACTAAAATGGAATACTCAGTTCTACTGGTACTGTCAGTAATACTGAGTGATCAGTAACATTGACAACAAGCCCAAATTTTACAATTAGTTAGGTTTATTCATGTTTTCACTTTGTATCCCTGCCTTGCATATCACCTCTCTTCTCAGGCAGGGCTCATCACACAGGAGAATGTTAATTTATTGGGAAATGTTAGTTTATAGGGGGAAGGGGTAAATACTGAGCAGGACATGATTAACTCCTTAAACAAGGCTGTGGGCACAGACCCACTCCAGAAACAAAATAACAAAAATCTAGGATAGCATGAGTGGAGTATTTAAGGAACATTTACTGCTGTATGTGTTGTCTATTGAACGAGATGTGAATTGAAGGATTCATTTGTTCTCCCATGTGAATGTAAAAGATTCCAAATACTACGTCAACAATAGCAATTATGTTGTGGTCAATTTATCAACATAAATGAAAACAAGTTATCTGCTCATTTTCACATTGCTGTTTGTGGGAGGTTGCTGTGCACAAATTGGCCAACACATTTTCTGCATGATAACTGTGAGCAGAAAAGCTCTTTGAAATGAACAATAAAGTGCTGGAAATAGTCAGCAAATCAGGCAGCATCTGTGGTGCAAAATGTTAACGCTTCAGATAAATGAGTTTCCATCTGACAAAAGATCACTAACCTGAAATGTTTACCATTCACAAGACTGAAATGTTTATTGTGCACAGAGCTAGTTTGGAGTTGATAGGACAAATGGCCTTCATACATGTTGTCATTTCTGAATTGAAGTGCTGTCTCTAACAACCTTCCAGGCAGTGAGTTCCAGAACTCTATGCTCTGGATGAAATACTCTTTTCCTTGTCACCAGGTGTGTCGAGCTGCAGCTCCTGAGGGACCGTGTTAGGGAACTGGAGATGCAACTCGATGACCTTCGTCTGGTCAGGGAGAATGACGAGGTGATAGAAAGGAGTTATAGGCAGGTGGTCACAACGGGACTACGGGAGTCAGGCAAGTGGGTCACAGTCAGGAGGGGGAAGGGGAAGAGTCAGGTACTAGAGAGTACCCCTGTGGCTGTACCCCTTGACAATAAGTACTCCTGCTTGAGTACTGTTGGGGGAGACAGCCTACCTGGGGGAAGCAACAGTGGCAGTGTCTCTGGCACAGAGTCTGGCCCTGTGGCTCAGAAGGGGAGGGAAGGAGAGAGGAGGGCAGTAGTGATAGGGGACTCTATAGTTAGGTGGGCAGACAGGTGATTCTGTGGATGCAGGAAAGAAACTCGGAAGGTAGTTTGTCTCCCAGGTGCCAGGGTCCAGGATGTTTCAGATCGCATCCAAGATATCCTGAAGTGGGAGGGAGAACAGCCAGAGGTCATGGTACATATTGGTACCAACGACATAGGTAGGGAAAGGGATGAGGTCCTGAAAAAAAGACTACAGAGAATTAGGAAGGAAGTTGAGAAGCAGGACTTCAAAGGTAGTAATTTCAGGATTACTGCCTGTGCTAAGTAACAGTGGGTATAGGAACAGAATGAGGAGGAGGTTAAATGCGTAGCTGAGGGATTGGAGTAAGGAGCAGGGATTCAGATTTCTGGATCATTGGGGCCTCTTTTGGGGCAGGTATGACCTGTTCAAAGAGGATGGGTTGCACTTGAATTCCAGGGGGACCAATATCCTGGCGGGGAGGTTTGCTAAAGCTACTGGGGAGAGTTTAAACTAGAATTGTTGGGGGGTGGGATCCAAACTGGAGAGACTGGGGAAGAGGTGTTTGGCTCTCAAATAGAGAAAGCTAGTAGTAGGTATGATAGGCAGGTGATAGAGAAGGGACGTGCTCAGACAGGTTTGAGATGAGTCTATTTTAACGCAAGGAGTATTGTGAACAAGGTGGATGAGCTTAGAGCTTGGATCAATACTTGGAGCTACGATGTGGTGGCCATTATGGAGACTTGGATGGTTCAGGGACTGGAATGGTTGCTTCAAGTGCCGGGTTTTAGATGTTTCAGAAAGGACAGGGAGGGAGGCAAAAGAGGTGGGGGAGTGGCACTGTTGATCAGAGATAGTGTCACGGCTGCAGAAAAGGTGGACGTCGTAGAGGGACTGTCTACGGAGTCTCTGTGGGTGGAGGTTAGGAACAGGAAGGGGTCAATAACTTTACTGGGTGTTTTTTATAGGCCACCCAATAGTAACAGGGATATTGAGGAGCAGATAGGGAAGCAGATCCTAGAAAGTTGTGATAATAACAGAGTTGTTGTGATGGGGGATTTTAATTTCCCAGACATCAATTGGCATCTCCAGACAGTGAAGGGTTTGGATGGGGAGGAGTTTGGTAAGTGTGTTCAGGAAGGATTCTTGACACAATATGTAGATAGACCTACAGGAGGAGAGGCTGTGTTTGATTTGGTATTGGGAAATGAACCTGGTCAGGTGTCACATCTCTCAGTGGGTGAACATTTTGGTGATAGTGATCATAATTCTATCTCCTTTACGTTAGTACTGGAGAGAGATAGGAACAGACAGACTAGAAGGCGTTTACATGGAGTAAAGGGAATTATGAGGCTCTCAGACAGGAAATTGGAAGATTAAATTGGGAACAGATGTTCTCAGGGAAATGTATGGAAGAAATGTGGCAAATATTCAGGGGATATTTGTGTGGAGTTCTGCATAGGCATGTTCCAATGAGACAGGGGAGTCACGAGAGGATACAGGAACCGTGGTGTACAAAGGCTGTAATAAATCTAGTCAAAAGGAAAAGAAAAGCTTACAAAAGGTACAGAGAGCTAGGTGATGTTAGAGATCTGGAAGAGTATAAGGCTAATAGGAAGGAGCTTAAGAAAGAAATTAGGAGAGCCAGAAGGGGGCATGAGAAGGCCTTGGCGGGCAGGATTAAGGAAAACCCCAAGGCATTCTACAAGTATGTGAAGAGCAAGAGGATAAGATGCGAAAGAATAGGGCCTATCAAGTGCAGCAGTGGGAAAGTGTGTATGGATCCGGAAGAAATAGTGGAGGCACTTAATGAATACTTTACATCAGTATTCACTACAGAAAAAGATCTGGGGGATTGTAGTTGGGACTTGCAGCAGGCTGAAAAGCTTGAGCATGTAGATATTAGGAAAGAGGAGGTGCTGAAACTTTTGGAAAGCATCAAGTTGGATAAGGCACCGGGACTGGATGAGATGTACCCCAGGCTGCTGTGGGAAGAGATTGCGGAGCCTCTGATGATGATCTTTGCATTGTCAATGGAGATGGGAGAGGTTCCAGAAGATTGGAGGGTTGCGGATGTTGTTCCCTTATTCAAGAAAGGGAGTAGGGATAGCCCAGGGAATTATAGACCAGTGAGTCTTACCTCAGTGGTTGGTAAGCTAATGGAGAAGATCCTGAGAGGCAGGATTTATGAACATTTGGAGAGGTATAATATGATTAGGAATAGTCAGCATGGCTTTGTCAAGGGCAGGTCCTGCCTTACGAGCCTGATCGAATTTTTTGAGAATGTGACTGAACACATCAATGAAGGGAGAGCAGTAGATGTAGTGTATATGGATTTCAGCAAAGTGTTTGATAAGGTACCCCATGCAAGGCTTATTGAGAAAGTAAGGAGGCATGAGATCCAAGGGGACATTGCAGTGTGGATCCAGAACTGGCTGACCCACAGAAGGCAAAGAGTGGTTGTTGAAGGGTCGTATTCTGCGTGGAGGTCAGTGACCAGTGGTGTATCTCAGGGATCTGTACTGGGACCCTTGATCTTTGTGATTTTTATATATGACCTGGATGAGGAAGTGGCGGGGTGGGTTAGTAAGTTTGCGGATGACACAAAGGTTGGGGGTGTTGTGGATAGTTTGGAGGGCTGTCAGAGGTTACAGAGGGACATAGATAGGATGCAAAGTTGGGCTGAGAAGTGGCAGATGCTGTTCAACCCAGATAAGTGTGAAGTGGTTCATTTTGGTAGGTCAAATATGATGGCAGAATATAGTATTAATGGTAGGACTCTTGGCAGTGTGGAGGATCAGAGGGATCTTGAGGTCCAAGTCCATAGGACGCTCAAAGCGGCTGCGCAGGTTGACTCTGTGGGTAAGAAGGCATATGGTGTATTGTCCTTCATCAATCAGGGAATTGAACTTAGGAGCCGAGAGGTATTGTTGCAGCTATATAGGTCCCTGGTCAGACCCCACTTAGAGTACTGTGCTCAGTTCTGGTCACCTCACCTCAGGAAGGATGTGGAAGCCATAGAAAGGGTGCGGAGGAGATTTACAAGGATGCTGCCTGGAATGCGGAGCATGCCTTATGAGAGCAGGTTGAGGGAACTCGGCCTTTTCTCCTTGGAGCAATGGAGGATGAGGGGGGACCTGATAGAGGTATGTAAGATGATGAGAGGTATTGATCGGGTAGATAGTCAGAGGCTGAAATGATGGCCACAAGAGGACATAGGTTAAGGTGCTGGGGACTTGGTATAGAGGAGATGTCAGGGGTAAGTTTCTTACTCAGAGAGTGGTGAGTGCGTGGAATGGGCTGCCGGCAATGGTGGTGGAGGCTGATACAATAGGGTCTTTTAAGAGACTGTTGGATAAGTACATGGAGCTGAGAAAAATAGAGGGCTATAGGTAAGCCTAGTAATTTCTAGGGTAGAAACATGTTCGGCACAGCTTTGTGGGCTGAAGGGCCTGGATTGTGCTGTAGTTTTTTTGTTTTCTATGTCTCCCCTTTAATTCCTCTACCAATTACTTCAAATCTATGCCCCGTGATTTTGACCTCTGCTAAGTGGAATACATCTTTCCCATTTACTCTGTTTGGGCCCTTCGATTACATCCATATTTCAATTATGTCTACCCTCAGCCTTCTCTATTCCAAGGAAAATGACCCTATTCTATCCAAACCTTCCTCTGAGATCACATTTTCAGGTACCAGCAACATCCATGCACATCTTCACTGCACCCTCTCCAGTGAAAAAACATTATTCCTGACCAGAAGTATATGCATGTAAGTGAGGGACAGGATAGTAAGATCTTTGAACCCTATATTAGCCCAACAGTCACAAAACAACCTTCAAACATTACACTTTGTTTCACGCCACTGAGCCAATTTTGGATCCAAGGACCCAGCAGATAATAGCAGAAAACAAAACAATGTCAGATCCAATTTGTCACTCACACATGGATCCTTGGATACCTTCTTTTTTGATCAATCTATTATATCTGACCATATTAAAAGCCTGGCTAAAATCTACGTCAAATGGATTGCCTTCATCAGCCCTCCTTGCTATCTCCTTAAAAACTCAATGAAGTTAGTCACACACAAAGTTTATAATTTCTCTCAATTGATTCCAATAATGTTACCACCAACAGGGTTAAACTAACTGCATGTAATTACTTAGTTCATCTCTTCCTCCCTTTCAAACATTGATAGAATTTTAGCAGACCTGCAACCCTCCAAAACCAGTCTTGCAGCCAGAGAGGATTAAAAAATAATGGCCAGAGCACCTGTAATTTCAACCTTTGGTTCTTTTAAGAACCTGGGATATGATTCATCCAGCCCTGGTGATTTATCCATTTTCAAACCCCTTAATACCTCCTCTGTGACTCAGTTTATCTCAACCAATATTTACACTCTTCTTCCTTAACCATAATACCCAAATCACCCCCTCTTCTGTGAAGAGCGCTGCAAAGTATTCTTTAAGAACCTTGCCCATATCTTCTGCTTCCACACACAGATTAACATTTTGGTCCCTAAGAGGTGTACCTTTTCCTTTGCTATTCTCATGCTCTTTATACCTTTATAAAACATCTTTGAATTTACTATTCTAATATGCCTATAATCAGAAGGATCATTAAAGACCAAGCAACTATACTCAACTTGTGTTTGCAGAATACATTTACTTTGAGAGACAGTCAAGCACAATGACAATGACATGTTTGAGGTTCAGGTATCAAGTGAAGATTTTTTTAATTGATTTTTTTTGTTTACAGCATGGTAACAGGCCCTTCCAGTCCAACGAGTCCACGCCGCCCATTTTTTGTTAAACCCAAATTAACCTACCCGTACGTCGTTGGAATGTGGGAGGTAACCGGAGCACCCAGAGGAAACCCACGCAGACACGGGGAGAACGTACAAACTCCTTACAGACAGCAACGGGAATCGAACCCCGATTGCTGGCACTGTAATACCGTCGCACTAACCGCTACGCTATCGTGCTGTGCTGAAGAAAATTAAAGTGGTAGCAATGAATTGCTGAAGCCATAGATCCATACCACCACAGTCACGGAGTTTGACAGCACAGAAAAGGGCACTTCAACCCACCATGTCTATGTTGACCTTTTCGTCCATCTACACTAATTCCATTTGCCTGCATAAGGACCATATCCTTCTATGCCTTGCTTATTCAAGTACCTGTCTAAACATCTCTTAAACATAGTGATTGTTTCTGATTCTGGCAGTGAGTTCCAAATATTGACCACTCTCTGTGTAAAAAAAAACCTTCCCCACAAATCCTCTTTACTATTCTTTCCTTTCACCTTAACATTGTGCCCTCTTGTCATAGGAAAAAGATTCGAATTACCTACCATATCTACGCCTCTTATAAGTTTATATATCTCCGTCAGGTTACCGCACAGCATCCTTCACTCTAGGGAAAACAAGCCCAGCTTTTCCAATATCCCCCAAAACTAAAGTCCTCCAATCCAGCAACATCCTAAATTGGTAAATTGGTTTATTATTGTCACTTGTACTGAGGTACAGTGAAAAACATTGTTTTGCATGCCATCCATACAGATAATTTTATAACAATGGTTCATTGAGGTTGTACAAGGGAAAACAATAACAGAATGCAGAATAAATTGTTATAGTTACAGAGAAAGTGCAGTGCAGGTAGACAATAAGGTGCAACACCATAATGAGGTAGATTGTGAGGTCAAGAGTCCATCTCAGTGTACTAGGGGACAGTTCGATAGTCTTATAACAGTGGTACAGAAGCTACCCTTGATCCTTGTGGTATGTGGTTTCAGACTTTTGTATCTTCTGCCCGATGGGAGGGGGAAGAACAGAGAACGTCCAGGGTGGGTGGGGTCTTTGATTATGTTGGTTGCTTTACTGAGGCAGAGAGAAGTGTGGACAGACGGCAGGGAGTTCCAGATATTGACCACTCTCTGTGTCAAAAAACTTTCCCCTTAAATCCCCTTTATATAGTCCTGGTGAGTGGCCTTTGCACTTTCACCCACACACCACACCCTTCCTTTCATGTGACAACCAGAACTGCACACAATACTCCAGGTGTGGTCTATCCAGCACTTTGTAAAGTTGCAACGTAATGTCCCAGTTTTTATATTCCATGCCCTGACTTAGCAAGGCAAACATGCCATATGCCTTCTTTACCACCCTATCTGTGCTTCGACTTTCTGAGATGTATGGACTTAAGCTGCCTGAATGTTGCATTTGGAAAGAACGGCATAGTATAATCATGAGAAGGAACTATCTACAGCTTCATTATTTATAAATATTTTTTTACATATATGCCATTTTATATATATTATAATCATCTTTTTACCCCTATGCTGATATGTTGTATCTTCTCTGCCTCATAAGAATGCTTAGTATGTCAGATGGGTAATGGTAAAAACAAAAACTAAACAAAAATCAATTCATATACCTATAAATTGAATAATTATGAGGGACTGGCAGTAAATTTAAAACTTTAATTCAATCTACTGATGTTCAAATAACATACAGTTGTTCTCAGATTCCAAATGATATTAATTCTAATGAAAGTGTTATGCTCTAATAAGCTCTGGCAGGAAATCAATGTGGAGCATTTCAGCTATCTGTTATCAACTTAAACACAGCTGGCTTGTCTCACGACTAATTGAGAATCCTTTTGACCCTGCTCTCTCTCTGCTAACACCTTACATTAATGATGTTGGCAGACTAATACTTTCTTGATGAAAGTCATCAAGATCCCAGGGGTCACCACTGACCAGAATTCTAACTTGACTGGCCTCATAAATCCTTGTTACTACATGAGCTGGTCAAAGGCTGGGAATCCTGTAGCAGCTGGCTCACCTCCTAGCTTCCTAAAGCTTTTCTACTACCCCCAAGACAGAAGTCAGCAACATGATGGAGTAACCTCCTCTTGGCTTGATGAGAACAACATCCAAAAATCTCAGCATCATCCAAGACAAAGTAACTGCTTGACTGGGACCTGATCCTTTACCCTGAATATTCACTTCTTCCAACAGCCATGCATCCTGGTTCAGGCTGTACCATCCAAATTTGAGCTATAGTAAATCACCAAAGTTTCTTCAACAGCACCTCCCAAACCCACGCCCACCAGGTGTATGGATATCGTCACCACGCGAAGATTGCCGTCTAAGTCACACATTGCATCCTGATTTGGCAACAAATGCAGTTCCTTCATTGCCACTGGGTCAAAATGCCGGATCTTCCTGCATAACAACCCTTCGGTATGCAGAATGCAGCAGCTAATGAAGCCCATTGACCACTATCTTCTGAAGGACAATTGAGGGAAGACAATAAATGCTGCCCCCCAGGATGTTGCTAGTCTTTATGCAGAAAATATGAGTCTTGAGAGAGCAAGAAAACCTGTTGGTCTGGTTTCATATTATTTGCTAGTTTATTCCCATTTTCTACATGTTCTCTCTATTCCTTTTCAACCATCCTTTGTTGGTTTTTAAAATAATTCCCAATCCTCCAGCCTACCATTAATTTTCACAACATTGTATGCATTTCCTTTCAAATCATATTTTCTTACGATATTAGAGAAAACCATTGGGCCCATCAAGTCTATGCAAACTCTCAGAGCAATCCCAGCACTCCCGTTTCCTGAAACCTATTCCCTCTCACAGGTTCTTCAACTCTCCCGATTCTCCTCCCACTCACCTACACTTTTGGCAATTTACAAGAGCCAATTCACCAGCCAGCACACCTTTGGGATGTGGGAGGAAACCAGAGCATCTGAGGAACGCCCATGTGGTCACAGTGAGAACATGCAAACTCCACACAGACACTACCGGAGGTCAGGATTGAATTTACATTGATAGAGCTCTGAGGCTGCAGCACTATCTCTTGGGTCACCGTGCCCAACAATTTGACACCATCCTTAACTTTCTTAGTAAGCCGTAGAACGTGTTTCCTTCACACAGAGCCTTTATTTCTCATCAGAATATATCTTTGCTATGATATATGGAAATCTCTTTATATGTCTGCCAATGCTGATCTACTGTCTTACCCTTTAAGCTATTTTTTCCCAGTCAACTTTCACTAACTTTGTCTTTATAGCTTTGTAATTACTTTTATTTATATTTAGGACCCTAATTTCAGACCCTAGTTTCTCACTGTCAAACTGAATTTGAAATTCTACCATATTAAGATGATTCCTTCCTAGGGAATCCTTTACTATGAGATCATTAATTAGTTCTGTCTCATTACACAATACCAGACCGAAAATAACCTGCTCCCTAGTTGGTTCCTCGATGAATTGCTCTAAGGAACTACCCTGAATGTACTCCATGACCTCGTCGACAAGGTTACCCTTGAAACTTGATTTGTCCAATTTATCTGACAGCTGGTATACTTGTGATTCTTACAGTCCCCATAATTTTTTGCTTTATATTTTGTCCTGCAATATAGCTACAGTTAGTAGGCCTTTGTACTATCTCCACTAATACCTCTGCTATTTCTTACCTCCACCTAGCCTGCCTCCTCTCAGATCTCATATCAAAATGTAATGCTTTGCACTCCTCACCATTAAATTTCCTCTGCCACCTATCCACCAGCCTGTCGCTATCTCCACAAAGTCCGATACAATCCTCCTTAAAGTTCACTGTGTGTCACCACTTGTGTCATCTGCAGATTTGGAAATTGGACCCTGTACACCAAAATTCAATCACAAAGATATATTAACAAAGGCAGTGCTCCTGGTACCAATCTCTAGGAACTCCACTGTACTTTAAATTCCCTCATTGGCCCTCTCTGTTAAATTGTTAGAAAACTTCATTATGTTAGACACAATTTGCCTTTAACAATTTCAAGCTGAGTTTCTCTAATCAATTCACGCCTGTCCAAATGATTGCTAATTCTGTCCCTGATTATTATTTCTAGATTCTCCCCACCACCGAGTTTAAATTCACTGTTCTGCAGTTACTGGGTTTATTCCTACAGTTTATTCCTACAGTTTATTCCTACAGCATTGAACATGGGTGTAACATTTGCAGTTTTCCAGTCCTCCACTTGAATCTGTGGAAGCTTTAAAAGTTATGGCCAATGCCTCTTCAATTTCCTCCCCTACGTCCTTCAGTAATCAGGATACTACCATCTGGCCAAGGTGATTTATCCAATTTAACTCCTGCTAGCCTAGTACCTCCTCTTTATCAGTTTTTAGCCTATCCACAATATCAACCTCATCTTCCTTTGCTGAGATTCCAGCAGCACTTTCTTCACTGATGGAGGTTGGCACTGTGGCTTAGTTGGTTAAAGCGCCTGCCTAGTAAACAGGAGATCCTAAGTTCGAATCTCAGCAGTGCCTCATTTATAGGTCAGGCATGGTAGTGTAGCAGTTTGCGTAACGCTTTACAGTGCCAGCGATCCGGGTTCAATTCCAGTCACTGTCTGTAAGGAGCTTGTAAGTTCTCCCCGTCTGCATGGGTTTCCTCCGGGTGCTCCGGTTTCCTCCCACATTCCAAAGGCGTACGGGTTAGGAAGTTGTGGGCATGCTATGTTGGCGCCGGAAGCATGGCGACACCTGCAGGCTGCCCCCAGAACACTCTACACAATGATGCAATTCACTGTGTGTTTCGATGTACATGTGACTAATAAAGATATCTTATCATTTGGAACCTCAGCCCTGCCCGCTTCCTCAATCAGTAGACTTCATCTGGGTTTCTAATTCCTTCCACATCTCCTTTTACAATCTCCTATTCACTTGTCTATAAAATATTTCTAGATTCCCCTTTTATGCTTGCTGCCAGGCTTCTCCTTCGCTCTCTTATTTTTCACTTCCTCTTTGAACTTTCTATAATCAGCCTGCTTCTCACCTGTATTAACAACCTGACATCTGTCATATGCTCTTTATTTCACACTCTTTTTGGTCTTTGAAAGAGTCCTTTCCGTACCCTTCTTCCCCACAGGAATATACCCTAATTAGATGAGCTATCTCCATCTTAAAATCCTCCGATTGTTCATTTACAGTTTTGTCTGCCAAACATTGGTTCACTCCTCATCTCTGTGAGAATGACAGGATAAAAACTGCAAAGGTCAAATCATTCTTATGTGCATGTACTTTCGCATTTTACCCTAAGTGCAGATAATACCCTGAAGTGCCTCTATTGGTCAAATACAGACAAATCTGAACTGAAAATTTGATCTTATTTCCAGTCTTTCAATGCCTGGAATTTTGCTAATAAATTGGCTCAGTGGGTCTCAGTCTGGATGGGGTTAGTAGGTAGATAAATTCAATGTAAAAATATACTTATATTTACATAATTCCTTTCATGAGCTCAGGACATTCTAAGGTTTTTTTTTCACAACCAATTAAGAAGAACTGTCACTGTCATGGGAAATCTGGCAGCCAAGTTGCGTACAGCAAGTTCCCACCAACAGCATTGCAACAATGCGTAGTTGAATGTGAAAGGTTCAACATGCAAATGGCGAATGGAAAAATTCTGTGAGCTAGTGACGGGAGGTGCATCAAGGGAGTTGATGTTTTTACCTTAATGTTGTGACAATAACAACACAAAAAATGGAGGAAAAATATGAATGTGTAGCGGCTGCTACCGCGATGCAAAAATAAAGACACATGTCTGAGTTGTAGAACAAGACTGACTTATTTCTCGCCGTGCGCAGGCCTTTTAAGTGAAATGGTTCCTGCCTTCCGAGAGAGGAAATGACGTACGCGCTATGCCATTAGAGTCTTTTCGCGCGCATGGGTTCTCCCCCGTCGCTCGGGGAAGACGAAGGCCCAGCGCCACCTTGGGCCTCGCTGCTCCGACAACGCGCACCCTGACCATTGAGCCGGTTCGCCTGCTCGGACGGTGAGTCGCCACACAACCCCCAAGAACCGGTGATACGGTCCCCAAAGTTCGCAGGCTGTGCTAGCCGTTGATTAGGTGGTCGACCTCTGCGCCGCGGTGTTGGGACCTCGACCGGTTGTTGTAGGTCTAAATGGGCTGGTTTGAGGTGGTCCGTCATGAAGACTTCCTCCTTGCACCCAATGTCCAAAATAAAGGTGGACCCATTGTTTCTGACGACCCGGAACAGCCCCTCGTATGGCCGTTGAAACGGTGCCCAGGGTATGCCCCTGTGAACAAAAACGAACTTACAGTCTCGTAGTTCCTTGGGCTCACAGGATGGGGATGGACCATGTCACGAAGTGGGGATCAGTGCCAATCTGCCGAGCCTCTCGTGCAGTCTTCCCAGGACTGCCACAGGTTGTTCTTCTTGCCCCCTAAGGGCGGGTATGAACTCCCCTGGGACGACCAGGGGTGCACCGTACATGAGTTCGGCTGATGAAGCGTGGAGATCCTTCTTGGGGGCAGTGCGTATGCCGAGCAGAACCCAAGGAAGTTCGTCGACCCAGTTAGGACCTTTCAGGCGGGCCATCAGGGCTGATTTCAGATGGTGGTGGAAACGTCTACCAACCCATTTAACTGAGGGTGGTAGGCCATGGTGGTGTGCATCTGGGTTCCTAGCATGTTCGCTCATGCAGACCATAGGCTGGAGGTAAACTGGGCGCCTCTGTCCAAAGTGATGTGGGCCAGAACACCAAAGTGCGAGACCCAAGTTGTGAGCAGCACCCGGGTGCAGGAATCGGTCATGATGTCTGAGAGAGGGGTTGCCTCTGGCCACCTCGTGAACCAGTCCATGATGGTAAAAAGGTACTGCGCTCCTCTTGAAACTGGCAGGGGACCAACGAGGTCGACATGAATGTGGTTGAACCTTCTACGGGTAGGCTCAAACTGATGCGGCGGGACCCTGGTGTGTCGTTGGATTTTTGATGTCTGGCAGTGTGGACATGTTTTGGCCCACTCACTGACCTGTTTGCGCAGGCTGTGCCAGACAAACTTGCTGGCGACTAGTCGGACAGTCGATCTGATGGATGGGTGCGCCAACCCATGTACCGAGTCGAAAATGTGTTTCTGCCAGGCTGCAGGAACTGTTGGGCGGGGCTGACAACGTGGTAGTACCGCGTAGAGTCGAAGTTGGAACTGGGCTTCGGCCTGATTGAACCACACGTGGGGCCGAAGCGTCCAAAAAGTGGGCAGCTTGAGTGGCACTGCGTTGGCTGCTGCGTTGTCGGTCATTGTGAGGGTCCAAAATCCGTTTGGACCATCGGGGTCACCAATGTAGCGGCTGCTACTGCGATGCGAAAATAAAGACACGAGTCTGTGAGTTGTAGAACAAGACTGATTTATTTCCCGTCGTGCGCAGGCCTTTTAAGTGAAACGGTTCCCGCCTTCCGAGAGAGGAAATGACATAAATGCTACATCATTAGAGTCTTTTCACGCGCACGGGTTTTCCCCTGTCGCTCAGGGAAGACGGAGGCCCAGCGCCATCTTGGGCTTCGCCGCTCCGACGATGCACGCCCCGACCGTCGAGCCGGTTCACCTGCTCGGACGGTGAGTCGCCACAAATCGTTTAATTTTTCTCTTCTTTTCATGTCCTCGGGCCTCGACAGTTCCTGGGGTGCAGGTCATAGTCTTGAGGTGTGCTAGTTAAGGCCCTGGTTTTGCATTCATTAAACAGTTGCAAAGGCAGCTGTTTTCCAGCCAATCAAACAAATATTATTTTTCTTTAAAATGCTCCAAAAGGATTTAACTGTTCATTCAGCTGCCCAGGCCCAAAGCCAGTCTTCCTCTCTCCTCCTTAAAACCTATTAGGCCAATGGGCCTAATCTCACTTTATACAGTTCAATGTCAGACTTTATTTCATAATCCTGTGAAATGATTTGGGATGCTGTACAGTACTAAATGTGCTATTTAACTCACTATTGTTGTTCAAACCAGCTCAGAGACCATGTGTACAGACTGCTTTGATGGTGATCTTGTACATCTTGAAACAGTCCATTAAGATACCTAGGCCCAGGCAATGAGACTGAAAGCGTGATCAATGCCAGTTACTGAACTCAAGATAGTCTGGAATAAACATCATTTTACTGAATTTGACCAATAGTTTCAGCAAGAACAAGAAACCTAGGACCAACTCAGTCATCAAGAGGTTCCTCCTTTTGTTGTTGAAACGATCTCCTGACTCATGTAGTGTGCAGCAGTTCAAAAGGAAATTGGATCAGTTCCTTGTTGTGCGCTCTTTGGAAGGTGGAGAATACTGCCCCTGATTTTAATCTGCCTGAATCAGCCAAGGGTTTTTCTCCTGTTTGCCCTTAACCATTCCCAGTTGATTAGATGGCTGCTGGGATATGACCTCAGCAATTTGCTGCACTGCACCTGGCACTCTGTATAACAGTAATGTAAACAGCAAAGACTTGTACTCTAGATTCCTGATTTCTCCATGTGCCAGACTCCAATATCAGCTGTGGTTCAGCGGGGAGAACTGTCAACTCCAAGTCAGGAATTTCTGAGTTCATTGCCACTCAGGAACTTGAGCACCAAACGTGGAAGCCAACCCTCTGGTGCAGGACTGAGGGAGTGCTTCCTTGTTGGTGATGCCATCCTTTGAATAAGGCATTAAGCCAAGGCTCTTCATCCACTCAGTTGGACTTAAAAGATCATGTGAAATAATTCAAAGAATAACAGAGGATGGTGAATCTCTGGAATTCTTTGGCCCCAGTGGGTGTTGGAAGCTGGATCATAAGAGGTATTTAAAAGTATAAATACTTTTAAAGGATAATGTACAAATAGTATGAAGGATAAATATTTGATAGATCGAGGAATAGAGGGGTATGGAGAAATGGCACAGAAGAGGAGCTGAAGCCAGCATAGATCAATCATGGTTAAATGGTGGGGCAGGCTTGGAGGGCCTACTCTTATTTTCTTGTGT
This sequence comes from Pristis pectinata, assembly GCF_009764475.1. Classification (NCBI taxonomy): domain Eukaryota; kingdom Metazoa; phylum Chordata; class Chondrichthyes; order Rhinopristiformes; family Pristidae; genus Pristis; species Pristis pectinata. The sequence continues at coordinate 87,819,775 of NC_067407.1, read as the reverse complement.
TCTCTTTAAAAGGGTTGTCCATGAGCAAATGACTATCTTGTAGCGACTCACCGTCTGAGCAAGTGAACCGGCTCGGCGGTCGGGTCGTGCATCGTCGGAGCGGCAAGGCCCAAGATGGCTCTGGGCCTTCGTCTTCCCCGAGCGATGGGGAGAACCCGCGCGCGGGAAATGTTTGATGACGTAGCGCATACATCATTTCTGTTTTCAGTGGGTGGGAACCGTTCCTCTTAAAAGGCCCATGCAAGGCGGGAAAATAAATCAGTTTTGTTCTGAAACTCATCGACTAGTGTCTTATTTTCGCATCGCAGTAGCAGCCGCTACAATCTCTTAATAAAATTAGCAAAACAGATCACCTGATCGTCATCATATTGTTCTTTGTGGAGTCTTCCTGTGAACAACTTGGCCGTCACATTTCCTACCTTACAACAGTAACACACTTAGGACTCTACTTTAGGTGCTTGGGGAGGCTCTGCCAGGGATGTAACCAAATGGACAGAGTGGTGTTGAGATACCTTCGTACTTAGCTGGGGTATCTCAGGTCTCCTTCTGCTATATTCTGGAGCCTTCCTCCACCTGTCGAATGGTGGTCCTAGAAGGTGGCAATAACTTGGCCATAGTGGCTAAGGAAATGAGAGGAGGATATTCCAAGCCAGAGCAGTCATCCCCAGCAGCAGATATCTCTTCACTTTCCCCAAACAATCCCACCCGTTGCACAGGTGAAAATCCATGCCAGTCTTCAATGATATTCTTGACCATGACTCATACAATGTATTTGCTATTATTGAACTTTACTAGACTTCTTTAAAACACTGCCGTACCTAACGGCTCTCGGAAACCAAGAGGAAGACATCCAGTATGCCCTGTTCAGGGGTGAAGGGAGTTTAGAGAGGTGTGACCAGAAGTGTCCTAGTCAGGGTGAAGAGACTGACCCTGCAACGCATGCGATAATGATGTTGTGATCACTTACAATTGGAAAATGGTGTACAACACCATCTGATCTTGTGATATGCAATCCCAACAACTGACATTCACAGGTGCAGATGTATGGATGAGAAAGTATCTCTGTATTTTATATATAACTCAGCAAAAATACTGTGTTTTTATATAAAGTGGCAAAGTCACAGCAGCTGGATTTGTTACATAGAGTTGTTACTTGTAGATTGGCTTAATGTTTTAATTCACTGGCATGATACTATAATTTTGTAACCTGGTAATTATTTAATACAGAACAGAACTGCAGGGGTGGTAATGAAATTTGTAATGCTTCCAAGAATACGAAGAGAGCCACAGGAAGTCAAGCAAGACTGTCCCAGTTCATACCTTGCAACCTTCTATTTTTTATACAGAAAGTCAATGCTTATATTCTTTTGCTTATCTGCATAAAAGTCAAATTGAATGATCTTGTTGAATGGCAGAGGAGGCTCAAGGGGACTGTGTGGCTTACTCCTGATTCTATTTGTCACGTTCTGGTTAGCGTTCCTCACCTCTGTCTATGTCACCCCATCAATCTTATTAGTATTTAACATCTATTCTGTTGTATCACAGGATTCAGTTACTTAACTTTCTTTTTGCGATGTGGAAAAGTCAGCATTAATCGTCCGTCTCGCATTCCTCTGAAAAGGTAGTAAGATGCTTTCTTCACAAAAGAGGGGCCTGCTGTCACATAATGGAGCATTTGAAATTTTTAATGATAACATTATCCTATTTCCAGATTCTAAATAAAATTAGCAATCAGCAATTTGAATTCTCTTTCTCAGTACGGGCTTCTGGATTAATAATCTGGTAATATAATCACTACACCACCCTAGCTATAAGGGAAGTAAAAGATGAAAACATATCAGCCAACATCACCGAAAAAGTCCACATGGAGACTTGTAGGGGAAATACTTTGCAGGACAATAAGGATATAACAGGGGTATGGGATGAATTAGAGAGCACTTTCCCAGAGTCTCTGCAGGCACAGTGAACCAACCTTCCTCCCTCTGTACTATACCTTCATATGCATTTTCAAAGCTTTCCAAAGCCTCTTTACTATTTCTGTAACCTCCTCCAGCAACAAAAAGTTCCTCCCAGATCTTTTTGTTCTACCAGTCTCTCATCCATTTCCAGTTTTCACCACTCTGTCACTGGCCACCATGTATTTGGCTGCCTAGATAAAAAGCTCTGCAAAATCTACTCACCTCTCACTCTCTCCTCCTGGAAAGTACTTCTTAAAATCTACCTCATTTATTACATACTTGCCCACTTGTTCTGCTCTATCTTTTTATGTAATTCCTTTTCAAAATGTCTTTGATAATTCACAAGTTGCTGTGACTGCATCATTCCGTGATAATAGAAGGCATGCTAAAGTGGTCCTGATGAGAAATAGGAGAGTATAAGAGGAGCAGTCAATGAGAGCATGAACTGGCAAGTCGGTTCAGAATTGCAACATCCCAACAGATAAAGGGATGGTTATCTCTTGGGGAAAAGTTGAGTAGATTGGGTCTCCCCTCATCTGACTTTAGACGAATGTAAGGTGACCTTACTGCAAATTGTAGTATTCCGAGAGGGCTTGCAGGGTAGATTCTGAGAAAATGTTTCTCTAGAACCAGAAGGGTTTATGCTGAAATATGACATCACTCACTTAAGACAGAGATAAGAACAAGTTTATTCTCTCAATGTTTTGTGAAAACAGAATTCTCTACCCCAGAGAGCAATGGAGGTTGAATCATTGATTATATTCAAGGCTAAGGTAGTTTTTGGAGTCCAAGGGAATCAAGATTTGATCAGCCTAGAGAGATTAAATGGGCTATTCCTGGTCCCATTTTTCATGTTCTTATCCTGAGAAGATTACCATCGTGCTAGTTAATAATGATGAGAGAAATTGAGAGGAGCCAAGACAAGGTCACAGAGAATGCATTACGGATAAACTGAGAGAAAAATATGGGGTAAAACAAAAGATGCCTCCAGGCCCATGAAGAGAAACATGGCAATGATGGGATGAGTGGGCCATGCTGACAATCCTTAAAACCCAACAGGCTATGGTAGAAGATGATGGAAATATGATAGAGAAACAAAATAAATGAATAAGAGAAATTTTGTTTCCTCCAAATAGTACTTTCTCTTTAGTCTTAGTTTTTTAATTTAACACTAATGGCAGAAAGAGGACAGGAATAATTCTAAATCGGTTAGACTAAGTATGCATTTGCTTCAAGGTAATTTTTTAAAGGAAGGATATTAATTAAAACTATGTTCTTTTGCAGTAATTGTTTTTAATTGGATTAACTACTTGGGGAAAGGGATATTAAAGTGTAAAGGAAAGATAATTAGTTCCCAAATGGCAATTGAAATAGATAATAAAATTAAACGAATGCACACTTATTAGATTTTTTAAAAATCCAATGTCCATAATCATTGTAAACTCCCACGTACTGGTGACAGTATAAAATGTCACATAAAATGTCCTTGGGGAAATGGCTTCTCAACACTACCAGAAATTCAATTTTGTTCTATCAGCCCTTGTATTTCCTTTTCATTCATATATTTCTTCCAAAATAATGACAGAATGGTCCAAACAGTTCCTGTTATTGGAAAAATAACAACATGTTAATAATGCCACTGCTTATCAGAGTGAAAATCGATCAGCAAATTCAGGGGATCAAGACACTTGGTGCAAGTTGCAAAACTTGAAGTGATTTTATGCCATTCCCCCAATTTTTTTTTACACAAAAGGCATCTCTCCATTAAAAACATCAGGATTTGCACAATAATTGGCCCCCAAACTCAGTACAGGAAGTTAGGGATCGATACACAAGATAACAATTGTTAATATGATGTCAATCAGATGTAGGACCTCCAAAATGGAGCAATTTAAAGTATAACTTCCCTCAAAGCACCAATTTTATGTTAGATATCTCAAATTTTGAGATTTTATTTGTCTTTTACTCTTCATTTTGCCCTCTTTTCCTTTCTCTATTTTAACAAAATTGGTCTTACATCTTTAACTTTCTTTCTGAATCTTATTAGATTCTAACTCACCCTTCTTTTCTGTTATTCTTCAGTTGCTAAATGGGTTAAGTATGAATTGGGTTAAGTAAGATTGTGCTGGTCTCATTGTTCACTAAATTCTAGATTTCTCATGGGGGATCCCTTCCTCCACCGAATGGTGTTGCATTGTGCTATGTGAGATTGATTAAACAGATCTAGTGGCTCTAAGCGCAGCTTCCAGGTGGGAAATGGAGCAATTTAGCAGTCTGACAGCCCAGTAACCTAGTGACAGCCCAGCATATCCTTCAGATTACCACCAAGCCAACTGTTCCTCATGAAAAATGTATATAAGCACGCCAGGAGCACGAGGCACAGCAAGAAGTGAGCGACCAGTAAACCCAGCTCTACATATTGTCTAATTGGATAAAAAGCAGCATTTACTAGATGGTGCTAAGCAATCCCACAACCAACAGCTCAAATCAAGCTCTGCAGTCCTGCCACATTATTGCAAATGTTGGTGGGCAATTACATGGTAGATGGTCTCCAGGAACGTCAATTTGCTCAATGATGGTGCAACTCAATAGATGCTAAAGGCAAGGTTAAATCAATTGCACTGCCTTTAGCCAGCAGTGCAAAGTGAATGAACCTCGTCAGCCTCCCACACCCTCTTGGAAGCCTGCCTTTAACAAAATCAGTTGTCTTGATAAAATATACAGAGCAGCTGAAAAATCTGCATGCAGTAAAGACTACAGGGGCAGACAACATGCTGGCGGAGGTGCTGAAGACTTGCACTCAAGAAGATAGAACAGTACAGCACAGGAACAAGCCCTTTGGCCCACCTTAATGCCAATATTAATAATCCCATCTGTCTGCACACTGTCTGTATCCCTCTACTCATAGCCTGTTCCTTTATCTCTTAAACAGTGCTATTATATTTGCTTCTACCATCTCTCTTGGCAGTGCATTCCAAGCACCTACCACTCTCTCCGTAAAAATCTTGCATCGCAAATCTCCTTTAAATTTCCCCCCTCTCGCCTTAAGTCTATGCCATCTAGTATTTGACATTTCCTCCCTGGCAAAAAGCCTCTGACTAACTAACCTATCTATTCCTCTCATAATTTTATATACTTCTATCAGGTCGCTCCTCAGTCTCTGACGCTCCAGAGAAAACCATCCAAGTTTGTAAACCTCTCCTTATATCTAATACACTCCAATCCAGGCAACCTCCTGGTGAAACATCTTCTGAACCCTCTCCAAAGTTTCCACGTCCTTCCTGTACTGTGCCAACCAGAAGCACACAGAAAACTCCAAAGGTGGCCTAACCAAAGTTTTATACAGCTGCCACATGACTCGCCAACTTTTATACTTAATGCTCCCACCAATGAAGGCAAGCAAGCCCCATGCCTTCTTTACCATCCAATCCACTTGTGTTGCTGCTTTCAGGGAGCTTTGGACTTGCATAGAACCAGCCACGCCCCTAGCCATGTTGATCCAGTTCAGTTACAACAGTGACATCAACCTGGATGATTGCCCAGGTATGCCCTGTTCACAAAAACCCACTCAGATCTAATCCAGTTTATTTCTTAAGCATCAGAAGTGTAATAATACAGTGCATCAATATAACCATCACTGGGCACCTTATCAACTGCACATCAGTGAACGTGTTATTGTTTGATTTTTACAATGACCATTTCATACCCAGCCTCAGTACAGATTTCACCCAAATATGGATAAAGAAGCTAGATTCCTGAGGTGATGTAAGAGTGACAGTCCTCGACTTAGCCAACATTCAGGCACAGTCTGATAAATGGTTAGTAACATTTGTGTCACATAGGCAATGATCATCTCCAACAAGAGAGAGTCCATCACTTCCCCTTGATATTCAGAGACATTACCATTGCTGAGTCAATATCCTAGGGATCAACACTGACCAAAAATTAACCGGGGCAGTCACATAAATATTGAGATTGCAGGAGCAAGTCAGAGACTGGGATCTTGCAGTAAGTAACTTCTAACTCCCATAGGCTTTTTACCATCTACAAGTGTAAGTCAGATACATATAGTTGAGAAAGTGTCACATGACAGTCAAGTCAATGATGGTCATCATACGGCTGATGCTTGGGAGTGATCTTATGTGGGAGAAATAAGTTGGATTAGATCTGAGTGACCTTTTGTCAATATGACCTACCTGGGCAATCATCTGGGCTGATGTCAGTGTTGTAACTGTACTGGGTGCCTGATTGTCAGCAGGGACTCATTGAACCAAAGGGCCTGTTTCCATGCTGTATCCCTCTATAACTCTATGACTTAATGTAACAGAATGATAGAATCGTATAATGAGTCCCTCCAGCGTCATCATGTTTTTCATATAGGATCATAAAATCATTGAAATATACAGCACAGGCACAGGCCCTTTCAGTCCACCTCATCCATGCTGACGGTCATACCTGCCTACGCTAATCCCATTTGCCCACATTAAGCCCAGATCCCTCTACACCTTTCTGATTGAAGTACTTGTCCAAACACCTTTTAAACATTCAATGCTGCCAATTTGTCTTAACGAGTGCAGCTCCGACAACATCAAGAAACTCAACACCTTTGTGATCAAATTACAAAAAGAGGAGCTGAGGGACAACTTTTTCCACACAGAGGGTGATGGGTATATGGAACGAGTTGCCAGAGGAAGTGGTGGAGGTGGGTACAATTACAATATTGAAAGGACGTTTAGACTGGTACCTGGACAGGAAGGGTTTAGAGGGAACTAGGCCAAACGCAGGCATATGGGACTAGCTCAGGAAGTCTCCTTGGTCAGCATGGACAAGTTGGATTGAAGGGCCTGTTTCTGAGCTGTATGGCTCTATGGCTCTACAGGATAGCACACTATGCAGCAATTAGTGCTGCTGCCTCACAGCTCCAGTGATGTTGGTTTGATCCTGACCTCCTCTGCTATCTGTGGCATTTGCATGTTCTCCCTATGACTGCATGGATTTTCTCTGGATGCTCCAGTTTCCTCCCGCATCCCAAAGATGTGCTGGTAGTTAACTGGCTACTGTAAATTACACCTGGTCTATGTGTGTAGCAGGAAAATTAGAGGAGAATCGACAGGCGTGTGAGGGAGGATAGGTTCCATGGAAAATAAGTCGAGCAATGGGACAGAAGGGCTTTCTCTTTTGGGAACTGGGATAGACACAAGTGAACAAGAGGCCTTTTGCAGTGATGTATTAAGTAAATGGTACTCAATCCACCACCCTAAGTATTCATATGCTCCACCACCAACACACTGTGGCTACAGTGTATACCATCTACAAAATATTGATGGCTTCCTCAATGGCTCTTCCCAAATTTTTGACCTCCAACAACTAGAAGAACAAGGGCAGAAAGTACATGGGATTGCCACCATTTGCAAATGCCTGTCCAAGTCACCCATGACCCTGAGTTGGATACAAATGAAGTTTTATTGCTGGGACAAAACATTGGATTCTACAGTAACCATCAGTGGGGGAGCACCTTCAGCTCAAGCACTAATCTGCCATTTTGTCAACAGCAATTACTGATGGCCAATTAAAGCTGGCAACACCCATATCCGGTGAATGAATAAAACAGTATCATGTGATGTCTGCACAGCAGCTGGGAGAAGTGGAGCATCCCATTTCAGCTCTGCAGAACTAATTAAAAACTGAAACCTTATTCAAGACTGCAATTGATTCCATATGGTCTGTGGGTTGTCCTGTTATCCATTTACATAACCGCAATCTGTAATCCACTATACACACTATTCACTGGTTATTTGAGTTATTCCATTATTAGCAATGCAATCACAAAACTGTCACACAGTTTAATTTTATTCTTTTACCTTGAAATCAGAATCAAGGCCATGGTTTTTCATTTTATGTTTTTGCTACAGGTTCACTTGTATCCAATGCGTAAGAAGCAGAAACAGGAAGAAACCAAATGGTCATTTGAGTTGCTCTAACTTTCAATCCAATCATGCTGCTCTTCTCTTTGTCCATTTTCCCACTCCTTCTTGCTTGAATCCCTTAATGCCCAAATATCAATTTCATTTTTGAATATACTCGCTGACTGATGATCTCCAGCCTTTGATGCAACTGCTCTGCATAAGACCACAAGAAATTGCAGAGAGTTGTGAACACAACTTAGTCCATCATGAAAATCAACCTCCCCTCCATTGACTCTGTCTACTCTTCCCACCGCCTCGGGAAAGCAGCCGGCATAATCAAAGACCCCTCCTACCCCGGTCATTCTCTCTTCTCCCCCCTTCCACCAGGCAGAAGATACAAAAGCTTGAAGATACACACCTCCAGGCTCAAGGACAACTTCTATCCCACTGTTATAAGACTCTTGAATGGACCTCTTGTACGATAAAGATGAATTCTTGATCTCTCAATCTACTTAATCGAACCCCTGCACCTAATTTGTCTATCTGCGCTGCATTTTCTCTGTAACTGTAACTCTATATTCTGTATTCTGTTACTGCTTTTCCCTTTGTACTACCTCGATGTACTTATGTATGGAAATGATCTGTCTGGATGGCATATATCAATTACCAATATGGAGAATTCCAAAGACTCTCAACCTCCTGAGCGGAAAAATTTCTTGTCACCTTCATCCTAAATATCTAACCTCTATCTTGATATTAGGACAGATGGAGACACAAGAGACTGCAGGTGCTGGAATCTGGAGCAACAAACAAGATGCTAGAGGAACTTAACAGGTCGGGCAGCATCTATGGAGGGAAATGGACAGTCAACATTTCAGGTCGGGACCCTTCATCTGGACCAGGATATTGATATTAGGACAACTGGTTCAGGTCTCTCTCACTGGAGAAAGCAGCCTCTCATCATCTACCTCCAGAATATTACACATTCAACTGAGAAAATCTCCCATTCTTCCAAACTACAGTGATGTGCAAAGGACTAGACAGCAGGCTAAGGTGAATGGATAATTTTCCAAATCAAAATAATTGCCTCCAGTTTAAATGGAAATGATACAGGCAGAAGAGTAGAAGAAATGCAATTAATGGGCAACTGAAACAAATATATCACTAGAATTGAAGGACTTGTTTGATCTAAATCACAACCTCAATGTATTGGTTTTTGTATTACACTTCTGTAGGTATTCTTTAAGTAAATCATAGTGCCCATAACCCATGATAGCATTATGTGAATGTCACATCCAACTTGACTCTTTGTCTATTTAGTTGATGTCCTTGTCTAAGTTGACTGGTTTGAAATAGTTATTCTTCTATTGAACATGAAGAGGTGTCTTTCAGGTGGAATATCAATCAGAGATGTAGTGGGCAAGTATGCGCAACACCCACCTGGAGCATTTGTGGGAAGACCCAGATCATTTTGATTCAGGGTCATTGTTATAATGATAACAAATGGCCAGTCCAAAATATTCAGACCTCCAGTAAATAGCATAATTGACTTGGAGATGGGAAATTTGAATGACCAGTAGAGATACCTTAAGTCAGGAAGGGTAAAAGCCTTCAGGGTGAAACTGTTCGCAGCATCAAGGGCAATAAACATGGAAATCTTCAAGACTACCTCAATAAAGACAGGCACCGTTTAGCCTTTCCTTGACTGCAGCTGAGGATCCCCATCCTTTTTATTGGGCTAAAAATGGCAGCCTTCTGCCATGGAGCACCTATGTTTATGGGTAGGGAACATTCAGACAGAGGTAACTATGCCCTTGAGGGCCATGTATTCATTGGCCTCCCATTTACTTCTGGATATTTGGTTCTTTTGGATATTGAGATCGGGGGAAGATGTTGACTTGTAGATCAGATATTATTATTTGAATGGTAGAACAAATGTGACCTTCTTTTCCTTTCTCTCAAATTACCTTGCCATTATTGTGATCCATAATGAATGTGAACCCAAATGTAAATTGACATTGACAGCACCTTTGTTTTTTGTGTTGTTGCACCATTATTTAGTAAGATTGGGATAGGAGGAATATGTAAATATACCCAAGATTATCCAAGGTATACCAAAAAATACTGTATGGGCTTCTATGCTTGCCTTCGTTTCATGTGCTAAGAAGAAGATATGATGTTTGCAAAGAATATTATTCAGTGACACAAAGGTCAATAAAAAGTTGGCATCCAGGACCAATACCCAAAGTCATAGATCCATGGTCATAGAGCAAAGAAATAGGCCCTGAGGCACCTGAGCCCATGCTGATCATCAAGCACCCATTTACACTAATCCCACACTGACCCCAGTTTATTCTTCCCACATTCCTATCAACTCCCCCAAATTCTACCAATTACTTTCACAATTTACAGTGGGTCAGTTAACCTACCAAGCAAAAGGGTTATGGCACAAGGTCTAAATATTAATTTAGTTGGAATGCATTTGGCTTTGAATATTGTGCTATTTTACAGATATGCTGAAACTAATTTGCTGTCATCATTGGCTGACGGTTACCTAATAATTTCTTGCACTTCTGTGTTGCGAGCTCCAAGCAACACTCTATTCACCCCACGTTTTATTTTGCATTATGCCATTTTAGTTTACAATAAATAGTCTAAATTTATAGCACTGAGTGCAATGGATGGATCATTGAGCCACTAATCACATCATTGTGCCAGTCTGTTTAGAAACCTGATAAACCATCCTGGAAAATAATGCCTCATTAAATATTACTGTGTGCTAGTTAGGGCGGAACGTGTAGGCGGATGCATAAACTGAAGGGTAAAGCTCAGAGAAGTCATGAATAAAGAACCGAATAAAGCAATTTATGACAACTCCTCTTAAGTAGATTCCAATTTACTTTGCATAACTCAATTTAATGATTATAATGGTCTCTTTTAAAAAACTGATATATGTTGATAGCATACAGCTTGACAATAGGAGATAGGTCTCACTGTGCAAGTAAAAATCTGCAGTACTTCGAAAGCTAATCTGCCATTACTTAACAAGTCAACTGCTGCAATTTGTACATCAGTCTCACTTGCAGCAGCTGCTAGACTGATAATTTTTGTAAAACTCAGATAAATAGAGTTCAGCCAAGTTCCACGTCTATTGAAGATAATGCAGTAACATTAAGCATTGCCGAATGTATTCTTCCTATTTTTGTCTTTCTGCTTTTCTTAGCCATGGTGTGAAATTAAATGCCCATCACTGATTTATTTACAATGTGAACAGCACTAGCCAAGCTTAGTGCTTAGGGTGGAAGTTCAGCAGGACTAGGTTTTTTTATACTGCCAGTTATGCACCATAAGATCAGCAGAAGAACGGCTGAAACCCTGGAGAAAAATCATTGGACAATAAGCAGCAAGCAGAACTCTCGAAGAAGTTCCACATTAAACTAAGGCTTGTCCTTCTGTTGCACTTTACAAATCCTCAAATCGATACAAAGCACCTAACAGTCAATGAGGTACTTTTCAGGTGTAATATAGGAAAAACAAAAGTGTTTTTGCACAGACCAAGTTCTTGATTGAAGGATAATTATTGGTGAAGCCATCAGAAATAACTCCCCAGCTCTTCTCTGAAACTGTGCCAAACTGCATTTCATGTGCACAAGAGGGCAAATAGGTTTTTGTTTCATTGAATGAACTGTCAGACACATTTCCCCTTAGTCCTGAAGTGTCAGCCTTGATTTTTCTGCTCCGTCTTCTGGAATGAGGTACAAATCCAAAATCATTTAACTTAAAGGCAATTGTTTCCAACTGAGCCAAGTGATCAACTAAGGCTAAAAACCTGGTTAGAAGACATACTTCACAAACTTGCTCTTCCAGATACTGGTCCTGAAAATCTGTATGCCTGCTGTAAGATTGATGGAAAACCACCTCAATAAATGGGATCCAGGCTGAGACCCAGATATAGACAATCTGTTTGTAGAGGTCCTGACAGTTGAGATGCTTTTCTTGAGTAACAAACAATCTGCTGGAGGAGCTCAGCAGGTCAAACAGCATCTATGGGGGAAAAGGAACTGTCATCCTTTCGGATTGAAACTTGCATTCCAGCATCTGCAGTCTCTTGTGACTCCGGGATGCATTTCTTGATCATTTTCTAGCACATAGATGTAACATCATTTATAAATTGAGTTGAAGGTTCAGAAGCCACTGTGTGGCCTTTTTGAAAGGTATCTCTGTTGAATTTGCATTGAGGGCAGTATGTGGACATTTGGTCCAGAGATTGATCCAGGTCACCACTTTCACAGCTGGAGGAGGGATTTTATTCATTACTTGTGCATTAAGTGACCATGTAGCTCAATGCCCTTCAGATCATATTTCCATCTGCCCAAGGTTCAGCAAAAGGTTGGTCAAAAAGGTAAATATTAAAGTTGGCTTTGAAGGAGGAGGGTGAAGTGGGGAGGTGGAAGGATTTAGCGAATAAGGGGTTTAATGAAATGTGGCTACCAATGGTGGGAGAATGGGGAAGTGACAAGGCACCCAGCAGCTTGAGCACTGGAAGAAAATCCTTTGCTTTATCACCCATGCAATGTCAACATATCCACTGATTTATATTCTCTCTGCCAGTCCTGATGCAGTAGGACCATTTTCCTAAAGCACTGAATTGGAAAAAAAGTATAATTTGAAATAATTTCAGAAGCTGCCACATTTACCTTCATTTGATTCTGAAATCTCAGAAAGAATATAAAGCTATGTTTAACCCACAGGCCCTGTATTATTTACTCTTCGTTTTTGTTTTGCTTGTAGAGAATGTTTGGAGAGCTTAGATTAAGGATTCCCTTTTGTCCCAAGTGGGTTTCTGATTTCGAGGATATAATAGGGATTCACCTGGCATGTGGCTTTAAATGTTTGAAAGGTGCCGTATGAGTGCAAATCATTTTTTTATTTCCCATTTATCTGAATGACTGATTGACCTTCCTTATAAATAAATGCAACCAATCATTCTGACGAATGGGAAATAAAGAAAACTTTGAATTCCACTTATATGGCACCTTTCAAACATCTCAAAGTGCATTGCAACCAATAAGGGACCTTTTTTTTTTGAAGTGCAGTTGTAAACATTAAAGCAACCAAATTGCACCCAGTAACATGCCTAGTCACATCAATTGACAGATAAGTTATGCGCAGGGCATCAGTGATAACTCCCCTTAATCTTCTCCAATGAAGACAATAAAAGCAGATGGGATCGCAATTAAAAAAGCTGAACGGAAAGATGGTACCTCTGAGAGTACTCCACTGGCAAGTAAGCCTGAATATTTGTTCTCAAGACTCCTGAGCAAGGCTTGTACCCAAGAATGGTTGAATAATAGGCAAGTGTACCAGCATTTGAGCCACAAATTAAAATTTTAAGTAAGTTGTATTCGAGTCAATTCAGGTACAGAAAGAGAAATAAAAGAGACTTAATAAAGAGACAGAGAACAGAGATAACATTCCTTAATATATTCCTGATAGAAATGTCTAAGATTATGAGAGGCATAGATAGACAGTTGGATCTTTTTCCCAGGGTTGCAATGTCTAATATTAGAGGGCATGCATTTAAGAAGAGATGGAGTAAGTTCAAAGGAGATGTGTGGGGCAAGTTTGTTACAGAGAGTGGTGAGTGCCTAGAATGCGCTGCCAGGGGTGGTAGTGGAGGCAAGTATGACAGAGGCATTTAACAGGCTCTTAGAGCAGAGAATGGAGGGATATGGACATTGTATAGGCAGAAGAGATTAGTTTAGTTAGGTGCTTAATTACCAGTTTAATTAGTTCGGCAGAACATCATGAACAGAAAGGCCTGTTCCTATGTTCTATGTTCTAAAAAAGGAAAATACAAGATCTTAAAATTTTTTAAATTTCCAAAGACAATTTGCTAGCTGCAGGAGTGAGATATCGACTTCTATTGATTCCTTTCTTGGCTGGGGAGCTTGATTTGTACCACAGTAACATAAATCTGGTTATTAAATGGGCCTTTACATTGTTAAGTGCCAGTTCTAACATTCTAAGAAAATGTTGAAGTTGAAGGTGGAATTCCACTGCCATAAAGTTAACCAGGGAGTAGAATAAATCACCCACAATTTATGGCAATTGGAATTCATGGGGTATTTCTACCTTGCTCCGGTGGCAAGCAAGTTAAGTTCACCATCACTTGACCTGCATGTTTTGGGAGATTTAGCCTGGGCGATTTGTTTTTTAGTTCCTCCAAACTGAAGGTTAAAGTCTGATATGCAGCCTTATAAAATATTAATAATTTTGCTGATTAGAATCCCACATATAATTATACAAAAGGTAAGTGTCACAGCGAGTTAAGAACAATGATTGTCCCTTTACTTTTTAGTTGTTTCTGCTTTCAGCTGATAGTAGTATTGGAAGATGCAAGTTCTACCTTGGAGGACATAATGATGCCACAGAACCAAATTAATATAAGCACTTGAAAGGACAGAATCACTGAAGCATCCTGGGTTAATGATTTATCTCCACAGTTGTCAGTTCTGTCTCCTCATTCCGCTGGGCTCAGTAACTCCACCAAGCTAATTCTCTCAGTGATGCTGTCAGCACTCGCCATTCAAAAAAATATCCATCAGAAATCCGGAAGAAAAAGTGCTCAAATTGAGTCACAGTTGTTTTCAATAACTTGGACTTCTAGCTAAAGGAGATATTCATGCTGATACTTGTTTGGAAATATAAAACACTGAGGGATTTGGAAGGATTCTTGAAAAGGAATAAAATTCAGAGCAATAAGTGATGAGCAGGGAGAGAGGTAGCTGTGTCTAATAGAGTATGAAGGGCTATATAACCTGATGGGGTGCTGTATGATTTAATGGGTCCTTGAGACTTTCTCACAGAAACATTTGAAAACCATTGGGGGAGGTGGCTGATGTTTATCCACATATCATATTAGATACCTTTCTACACAGTTTAACAGCTGTTACAGTTACTTAAAAGAACCAAATGCATGTGGAATAGGGATGCAGTTATGGTATGGGGCACAGAGAAAGATTAATGCTTACCTGCAATATGCAACCCACCATAAAGTTTAAAAATACTGTAATTTTTTACCACATTGTTCATGTTTCTCAGTAAACTAGAAAATAAAGACCAGTTTTGGAACCCATTTTTAAAGAAATATGTTTTTGACTATTTTCTTTTACGTCCAATATTTGTGATTCTACTTTTAGGTATGATCTGATTGATATGTTAAAGATACATGTTGGATTGAGAGATCTTAATTAATTTAGGTATGTTGTGCTGGTGTTTGTTTTTGTGATCCCTGATGAAGTACCTTAGTATTGTAAAGGTGCAGGAAGAAATGTATCTGGTCCATTATTTTTTCATTTGACTCTGTTGGAGGATCCAAACCTTTTCCTATTTCTCTGCTGACTCTCCACACCCTAGAATGCTACCCTCCTAGATATTGCACTGGGTCTATGTTATAAGTGCAGCAGCAGAGATGATCCTCACAACCAGTTACACCTTTTCTTTGCTTTCTGGGATTTTCCACCCGACAAGAGTTTATATTCATTCATGAGATCCTGATTATAGTCATTATGTTATCACTTCCTCAGAGCTATGAAAGATGCAAACTATATCTACCCAACATGCTCAGGATTATTCTAAAAACACACAAGTTGCATGAACGTGTTCTAGCGTGTTTGTTGCCATGCAACATATTCCTGCTTTTTTAACATTGTTGGAGCTGTAGGAGATGGAATTGGGGATATGGAATATGGTTAAACAGAGGACCATGAAATCAGTGGTGCGGAGTCATTGACTAACAGTTTGGAAGAGAAAGGTCTGGATTTCATGGTCATTGGTGAAGCGACAGCCCTGGCCACTGCTCACAAAGATGTTCATCAAGATCTGAAAGCTTTTGTAGCACGTCTCCCCTTTTCTGACATTTGTTCCTGTCAAATCAAGGGGATCTCTGGCATTCTGCATCTGTGATGTCATTTTGGCTGAGTGGATAGATAGCTCACAGATGGCAAACTGGGAAGCAAACAGCACAACCCTTACTGAAAACTTTAAACTTTTTGCAGAATGTGAAATAAAAAGTGAAACATATACATGAAATTAAATTAGAAGCTGAAATATCACAAATAAATTATGTTTAATTATGTTGAACCCATTATTTTTGAAATATCTATCTGAAGGAGTTACAGTCACCTGGTATAACAGACGTTTTTTTAAGGTAGAGATATTGGTAAGTACCTTGTTATAACATAAATATCTGAATTATACATTAAGGAACAGAGCACAACATTTCCAAGGTACTTTACTGTAAGAATAGTTTGTAAATATTGAAATTCTTGTCAGCTCACTGATTTCTGCTGAAGGCTATAAAACCACGGATCCTGGATATTTCACTGTCATTACAATCAGTTAAAGATGGAACAACAGATATGAATCAGCAGCAGAGGACGTTGGCCATGCCATACTACTGCTGTGCCCTCAATACCTCCAAGGTAACTCAGCTAAAATATTTAAATAATCTGAAGCAGAAGTTTATCTCAGACATGAAGTAGAGGACAACCCACTGGGATTCCTCCAAATTATATGAAAGCTCCCCCTCTGTCCCTTTTCTCTCTCCTCCTGATCTACCCACTTTCTCCTACACCCACCCCAGCCCTCCTGCATCCTGTTTCTTTCCCCTTCTTTCCTCTCCTCCACCCGCTCCATCTGCCCGTCACCCACACACTCCTCCCACTGGGTCCCTCCCCCTTACTATTGCCATTTGCCCACCCATCTCCATTATTTGGTTCTATGCTTCACCTTCCTTTCCTATCAGTTCCATCATTTGCAGGCCCTTGTTGTCTCCACCTACCACTTCCCAGCCTCTGTTGCTATTTCCACTCTTCCTTCCTCCATCTGTCCTCACCTGGATCCACCTATCACTTGCTCGCTCTTGCTCCACCCCTTCCTCTCACCTCTTTATACTGGCCTTCTCCCGTCTATCTTTCAGTTCAGATGAAGGGTCTCGACCCAAAATGTCAACTGCCCAATACTCAAGTTACAATACTAAGGTTGCAATATACAGTTTATTGTTTGTAGATTTGTGATGAAAATAGCAAATTTCTTCATTACATAGGAATGCTACATATTTACTGAAAATAATACGGGAAATCTTAAAAATTAAATTGATATATAAAACAAAATGTAATCAGAAATCAGTGCCAAATTTTCAGAGGAAATTGTGAATTGCATTTATTTGAACATGAAAAGAAGATTATTGTTGTCAGAGGTGGTTAAAAAAAAACATTATTTTTCAGAATGTCAGCATTGCTGGCAATCTGAGCATTCTTGTCCATTCATAGTTCCCCCTTCAAGGGTGATAGTAGGCCTTCCTCTTGAACAACAGTTAGTCCTCTCGTATTTGTTAGGTGGTAGAGACTGAGCAATGATGAAGTAATGTCAATATGTTTACTCATGAGGTGATGTGTGATTTGAAGGAAGACTTGGAGCTAATGTGTTCATGTACATTTGTTCTTCTATCAAGTGGAGGACCTAGCGGTTTGGGAGGTATTACTAAAGAACTGCATGAAATGAAGTGTACCCAAGAGCAAGTGCACACTACAACCACTGTTTCCACGATTTGTCAGGAACAGACATTGAGAGCAATGAATGAGTTGCCATGCATATTGGTAACTTTGACATTGGTGTTGAGCTTCTTGAGTGTTACTGTAGGTTACATGACCTCCTCCCCAACCTGAGCGACAGGCACAAGCAAATGGGGAGAATTCCATCACATTCCTGACCCATAGCTTGTAGGTAGTGTGGAGGATTGGAGGAATCAGAAGATAACCCATTTGTGTTTAACTGCTGTGATCAGCAAAATATGATGAATGGTGCCTAACACTCATCTGAAATTCCTCTCTTTGCTATTTTAGTTGAAATATTGCACCACTTAAATTATATGGGCCAGCACCTTTAATAAAGCAGCAGAAAGAGGAATTTCAAAGCAGCAGAAAGAGAAATTTCAAATGGATATGTTGTGCATTCCTATGCTGCTATCTATATTGGAATTCCAAGACTCTGTTACTGAATGGGAGTGTGATATTGTAATATGCAACTACAGAAATATACATTGTTCACGCCTGACCCTAGAATATTTATTTATTTAACTTAGCACTACATTGGTTCAGCAATATTGCAAATGCATTGTCAGGGCCTTACTTCACCCCTGGATAGAAACAGCACCAAGATTCCTGGCTCTTTCAGAAAGAATCATGATGCTCCACAATAAATATTTGTTCACCACAAAATACACTTTTAACACTTTTGTTTGTAGCTACCCAACTATATCACTTCAATACAGTAATGGCTAAATGGACTGAATGAATGTTCAATTTAAACCTGAGAAAGTACTTTGCAGAAACTTCTCAATCAAAGGGTTGCTGAAATGCAGAAAGCTTTGCTGCCGGTAATTGTTGAGACAAAGTTAGTTACATCTTTTAAGGGTTAACAGGATAAATCACTCCAGGAGGGTAGCATTCTAGGGCAAGGGGAGTCAGCAAAAAAATGGGAATAGGTTTGGATCCTCCAGCAGAGTCAAATTAAAAATAGTGAACCAGGTATTTTTCTTCTTGCACCTTTCCAATATTAAGGCACTTCATCAAGAATCACAAAACAAACACCAGCACAACATATCTAAATAAATTAAAATCTCTCAATGCACCATGTATCTTTAACATAACCAGTAAACACTGCATCAATCAAATCATGACTTATAAGTGGATCATAAATATTGGGCATAAAAGAAAATAGCCATATTATATTTCTTTAAAACTGGGTTCCAAAACTGATCTTTATTTTCTAGGTTACTGACAAGCATGAATAATGTGGTAAAAAAATTACATTATTTTTAAACTTTATGGTGGGTTGCATTCTTGACTTCAATGAAACAAGCAGGGCACAACACCCCTTGTTGTTCTCACCTTGAAATTTGTGCCACTAATATCAGGCAAGAACAGTGACCAATGTTAATGTCCTATGATTTAAAATAATATGATGATAAAATGTCAAAAGCAATCATCCATTAAAAGATATGTTGCATATTCTGGGAATCCGTAACTTACCTTCTAATTGACAAGATGGGCATTCAGAAAAGCCTCATGTCTAGCCATCTTAATAACTTTAACTCATAATAATAAATTGGTGTTTCAGTGAGACACTGACCCTGTGAATCCTCCTCTCTACCTAAATCACATTTCAATCATCAGACATAATTTAAAGCTTTGTAGTTTGTTGGCTCACTCACACTGTAGAGTATGAATGATTAAATGGGTTCATGAGAGAGGATTTGCTTATCATGCAAATATAGAAAGTCAGAAATATTCTATTTATTTCCAACCAATCAACTACTCCACACCTATTGATCCCTTAAAGTATTTCGTTCCCAGAAACAAAATCAAAAATGTCATCATCTGCAAAAATAACAATGCTGAATATGTTTAAGTGGGATGGGAAAATACATGTTTTGTTATTATTTGTGTTACTTAATCATGAAGATGGTAGATTCAACAAAGCAATTACTACAACTATGAACACAGCAGCTCAGCAAAAGAGTCATGTTCTGAGTTAACAGACTATGGGAAGATCATTTCAAAAAAATTTCAATCAAATTAGTCCTGAATCTAAGGAAATTTACTATTGTAGACAAAAGGTATTTTTTCTTCCAAAATTAGATAAATGATTAACCACGTTAAGCTGAATTTGTCAGTTTTGCGAAGTATTCTTCACTTAAATCTTTTGGTTTACTATAGTTTAAACAGGAAATCTTTTCAGTGATTGCATTCAGAATTTTCATGGAACCAAAAAAGCCAGAGAAAATGTTTGCAGGCAAATAAAGAAAACCCTGACAAACAAGAAATATACAATGGATTCTGAAGTTATAAATCACCACTCAAGATATCACCATCATGATCAAAACTTTGACATTTTTAAGTCATTCATTCCAGCAGGCATCCTTATTGTAAAAAGCCATTTCCATTCCCAACTTCCAAGTAATAATGCCAATCAGTTGCTGTCATGATTCAGTAATCTCCCACTAAGTAAAGAAACACTCTATGACAGGCACCAGCTCATTCCTCAGTAGGAAATAAAGCTTCACAATTCACTCAATATTATGATAAAAATCAGTTTTAGGCAAAGTGAAATTTCCGGGAAGGTGAAGTGGGTCAGTTAAAATCTGGTGAGCATAATCATTGTCTCAGACGCAAAGGTATTTGCAACTGCCTCCACTCCAAGCTCTGGCATTCATTCCATAAACTTCACAACTTTTATCTCCTCTTTAATTACATTCCTTAAAATGTATTTCTCTGAACGTACCCATTCAAATATCTGCAAAAGTGCCTCACTGTGAAATTTTGTTTGATAATTGCTCCTGTGAAGTACCTTCAGAAATTTTATTACATTAGAGAGGGCATACTGTATATAAACATGTTGTTGTAAATATTGATGACACAAGAGACTGCAGATGCTCGAATCTGGAGCAATACACAAGTGCTGGAGGAACTCAGCAGGTCAGGCAGCACCTATGAAGGAAAATGGACCGTTGACGTTTTGGGTCGAGATCATCTGGATTGATATAAATATGCTATAAATATTACTGAGTTTAAAAAATTGTCATGTTTTAATAATATGTCTGGACATAAGTGATTGAACGGCCTGATTTTAACTTCTTGCTGGAACAAAAATAATGGGGGCCAAGCTGAATGACAAACTTTCCATCTGTTGGTCACAAAGAGCTTGTACAATTTTATCTGCGAGACTCCAGTCTCCCAATGAGGAAACCTTGTGGTCAGGGATTAAGGGAGGGATATTTAGGGCATGAAAGCCCAAATTTAACCATGTATAGCCCCAAAGTGTAAACCTTCTTTAATCTCATAAGGAAATAGAAAGGTATTAAAAATAACACCTTCCTGGTTCGCTCAGTCCTTGTATTCAGTCAAGGCTTTGGTAGCAAGGAGGTCATGGTAGATTTCCTCATGCAGATCTCAAGTTAAAATTGCAGTCAGGTCCCAATACAATTTCTGCTTAGAAAGAAGGAGACACTTAACTTACTGGAGCAGGTCATTTTGGTTTGCACAGATTAGCAGATCAAGAAAGCATAAATAGAAAAGGAAATGGCATCAAAGGAGAGGAGAAAGGCACATAGAGGGAAGAGTGGGTGGTGGTGGGGGTAGGGAAGAAGAGCTTGTTGGGATAAGGGGAATGGGAAGGGTTCAAGGAGAAGAGGAGGTAAGTGGCTGCAGTTATTTTAGCTGTCCTCTGCATAGTTCCCTCCAGGCAGATCGCTGAAAGTGACTTATTTGCTACAATTTCTGAAAGTGAGAAAGATAATTTGCCAGTTGTCAGTTTTACTGAGTTGGTAGAGCTTTAGTGTGGCAGAAGGTTGTAGCTTTAAGTCCCACATCAGAAAGGCTCCACTGCAATAGTTCAGGCTGATGTTCAATGCTGTACAAGAGAGTGCTATACTGTCATAGGTGTTGACCTCTGGATGAGATGCTGAACTGAGATCCTGTCTGTGTTCTCAACTGGGCATTAGAGATGATAAAGCATTACTTTGTACAAGGCCGAGAATGTTATGTCTGGTGTCTTACTGCTATCACTAAATGACTGATTATCTGGATGTTATCATCAAACAGTTAGTGGAAGCTTGCTGTGTAAAAATTAGCTGTTGTATTTCTAAAACTGGTGAAATAACCAGCTGGAAATAACTTTGGGATACCCAACAATCATGAAAGTCACTGCAGAAATGCAATGCTTTTTCTCCATTCTTTACATTTCAAGAGAGTGATTCTCGGGGAAATACCCAAACGATATTATTCCAGCTGGACCCAGTTTGCATTCCATCCAATTATAATCACCTCAGAACTTCACATACTGAGCAAAAATAATTTGACTGAAAATTCATTATTTATGCAAACATTAAACCAATTTAAAGGACAATAAAATTTAACAGCACCAAAAATGATTTAAATTAATCAGTAGAAGGATGCAAGGGGAGTTGAGGACAAAAAAAATTCACCCAGGGTGTAGGGTCATAGAGTTATAGAGAGATACAACATGGAATTTGGCCCTTCTGCACTGACTGTCAAGCATCCATTTTTATCCAATCCTACCTTAACCCATTTTTAATCTCCCCACGTTCCCCTCAATTCCCCCCAGAGTCTAACACTTACCCACACACTAGGAGCAATTGACACTGGCCAACTAACCTACCAATGGGGACTGGCAATCACTGCCTGCAGGGTGGGAGGCAAAAACTCTCATCACAATTTGAGAGTATCAGGATGAGCTCTTGAGGAACATAACGGTCAAGGACTGAGACCTGGGAAGTGGGACCAGCCTAGTGAATTCACTTTATTGGCTGGAATAGTCACAATAGTCTGAATGGTCTGCTTTTGTGTCATAAATTTCTATGGTCAAATGAAACTCACAAAGCATATTGCACCACATGGAAACCTCCCACTTCTGCTGACAAGATGGAGCTCTTAACCAATCTGCAAGAGAACTCTGAGTTATTGGATGAAATAGTGAAGTAAATACAGCTACTGTTCATTTCTGGGACAAACATTTGAGTTCAAAACTACTGAATGGGAATTAATTCCCCTACCTTTGATGTCCTTGAGGATCGTACACAAAATGAGTCAGAGCAGTTCAAAAGTAAATATACCTACTTGAATTATAGCTACCTATAATGAAGCACAGAATGACACTATGCATATGGAAAATAAAATTCTTTGCACAGGAAGTGGTGGGGATTAAAATACATTAATGGTGTAAAATTATACACAAGACACTCAAACGCTAGAAAATAGGAGCAGGAGTAGGCCACTCAGCCTCTCAAGCCTGCCCTGCATTTAATCAATCATGGCTGACCTGCTCCAGATCTCAACACCTCCTCTGTGCCAGGAGAGGTGGTGTTGAGACCTGGAGCAGGTCTCAACACCACCTGCTCCAGGTTTCAATACCAAGATCTTTCAAAAATTGATCTTCCACCTCTTTGAGGATGGTCCTGGTGCAGGGAAATATCAAAAATCCCTTTCCTCCCTCAGATGCTGCTTGATCCGCTGAGTTCCTCCAGCAGATTGTTTCTTGCTCCTGAATGCTTAAGCATGAGTTTTATTGCATCATCTTGACAGAAGGTACCATCCACTTCTCAAATTTTTGGTTTCTAAGCTACTGAAATGCTAGAAGGCCAAACATTGAGGGTGCAGGAGATAGTGAATTAGATCTCATGATAACCTTCTACCCCTCTCTCTTCTCACCTCTTTCTTCTCACCTCTTTCTTTCCTTCACATACTGCAGCACAGCACCTATTGAATTTCATTATTTGCACTGAATGTAATTAAAGAATGTTGCTTGGAATCTCCCACTTGTTAATATGTTTTTCCCATCTCTTTCTCTGAAGTGTACCAAAGGCTCAAATCACATCAACACTTAAGCTTGCACTCCTACTCTGTCCCTTGCCAATACCAGTTTAGGTTTATCACCCAAAGGAATTTAGAGAGTAAACAGGAAGGGAGTGCATGGGGTGTTACACACAGCCCAAGGGAGCAGCAGCATTGTGTATGAGAATGAATTGTAAACACGCAGACCTTTGGGAGTCTTCTGTATCATGGTGCTGTCAGTAGCCCCCTCGGGAAGGAGGTAAAAATTGATGGCTTAACCAAGCAAAACATTGGGCTTCTTGCTTTGTACACTGATGTACAGCTAATTATCCTTATGTTGCTGATGTCTCCAATAGCAACTTGAAATTATCTAGAGGCAGAAGCCTCAACGGGAGGAATTACTGACAGGAAAATAATGTGTAAACTAGTCAAGTGTGCAATTTTTGATCAAGGACATCTCTCAAGCTGTCCAGCAAAAAATTGAAAGAAATTAAATCTTTAGTGAAAGGGATATACAGTATATGAAGAATTTAAGCATCCACTAAGAACATCTGGTAGGTTAACTGCCATATTTGTACAGCTAATAATAAAGCATCCATTAAAAATCCCATTTAAAGTAACCATTTCGTGTACCATTAATGCATTTTATTAAGTAGAAATGCTGTATCAAAGGCCTTAATTTAATGGACCCAATTGTCATTGGCTAAAACATGACACGTAATATTGCATATGGTGTTAGTCCACCTATCAACACTTGCGACCTAACAGCATGCATACAATCTCCATTAACACGAATACCAAATGTTACCTTTTACATCTAGGATTGCTAATATTTTCAATAGATATTTCAATACATTTTTGCAAAATAATGTGCACACATCAGTTAAAATATGTAATTTGCCAACATGGCAAAACTGACATCAATCTGATTAATTCATGAACTTTAACTCTGTGACACTTCACATAGAAGCTGTGGTATGGAACCATGGTGATAAACCCTGCATTTCTTGGGGTGGCTGTCAGTGAATTTAATGGCATGTTCAAATTATTTGCATCTTGTAGCACAATAGGTTAAATGTTATTGCAAATTTGTGAATGTTTCTTGAAAAACAAAGGAATTGCAGCTGAGGGATTAAGCAGACTCCCACAGCGTGCTACCTCTTTAAAGCCCATCTAAACATAACCAATATTCAAACCTGGGTTTCTGGTCTAGCCTAAGCAATACAGAAGGAGGTTATTCAGCCCATCAGGTCCATGCTGACTCTTAGCAGAGCAATCCCTTCAATCCCATTCCTCCCTTTTTCTCTGTACCCCGGCAACTTATTCTCCCTTGCACTCTAAGGGGTACAGTCACTAATTGACCTGCTATACATCTTTGGGATGCAAGAGGAAACAGAAACATCTGGTGGAAGCATGCAAATTCCACACACTGATAGCACCAGAGGTTAGGATTGAACCTGAGCTATGAGGTAGTAGTGATTGCTGTACCACTGGGCCTGTCTCTGTCTCTTTCTCTCCCCCCAGAACACTACGCAAAAGATGCATTCCACTGTGTGTTTCGATGTACATGACTAATAAAGATATCTTATCTCTCTCTCTCTTGCTCTCTCTTCCAACCCATATTCTCACTGAAGTACTAGTTTTATTACACTGAAGGCACTATATAAATGCTAGTTTGTCCTGTCATTGAATCTGATATCAACTGATTGGTTTGCTAATTTGTTCTCAACTTCCATTGGGAAAATCAGTTCTCTAGCTACGTGGTTGAGAGATATCCTTCACTCTCACAGCCACCCTATCCCCATCCAACCTATCTTTTTTCCACTACTGTTTTCTCCCCCTTTGAGACAACATACATCAGAAAGGCATAATCTGTTTATCAGGAATAATTTCAATACCAATTCATGCTTCATTTGGTCTACATAATATCACTTTATGGGAGAAGGGAACTGGGGGAGGGGGGCGCTTCCCCTAATTCCCTTCTCCTCAGTGTTATCTTATGAATCTTCTTTGTATATCCTCTTTCATATCTTCACTGTGCCAATGTGTATCATCCGCACCTTTATTGAAACACCTTTAACATGCTACTATAATGGATATCCTATCAGGATAATAGTTTAAAATAAATTTGGATGTGTGCAATGAGGCTCACATTTTCAGGACTCCACAAAAGAACTTACAACGTAATTGTGTTCCTGTCGCAGAAAAGGGCCTCCCTCTGGCCTCCAGCACTTTGTAGCAGATTGTGAAAATTCACAATACTTCAAAACATATCACATAGTTCAACCTAAGAATTTTTCAAGTGATTATTAAAGTGGCAGTGTTGTAAGTAACTAACATGAATATTAGAAGTATTTTAAATGTGTTTCAGAGTTTATTCCACCAGCTAGGATCAAGAGACCTTGAAGTGTGGAAAAACAAAAACAATATTCATAAATCTAGATTTCAGAATAGAACATTAAGGGATTGATGTTAATATGGAAATAGTGATCCCAAAATCAGATCATGGTACTTATCATTCAACTCCTGCCTGCAGCTTCACAGGTGTGATCCAAATGTCTACCTTGAACAGGTAGTAGTGTTTAATCACATAAAATTAATATTGGGAGGTACAAACACAGAAGTGCAATTAGAACCTGCATCTAAGACACCCACCTGCAAAAAAGATTGGCATCAGTATGAAATAACGGATGAATTTCTGAAGTTGTCTTTTCATTGGAATTCACTAGTGTCACTTATATTTTGCTTCTACACCCTCGACAGATAAAAAAACTCATGGTCTAGACATGTACATTTTTTATATCTGGCCTATAGGAAATATCTGCCAAAGTTCACCATTCCAAGTTTCACAAATCTTATACAAATACTAAAGCTTCAAACTTCATGCCCAAAATTCTTGTTTAAAAGGAATTAACATGATAACCCCAAGAATGAAATGATAAAACACAAAGGACTGCTAAGATTTGACAATCAGTGCAATAAAGTAGCCAATGTTATCTCCTTTGTTAAAAGACAAATATCCAGATACAGAAGCAGCTCAGTGAAAGTGTTTCTGAATTAATCAGAATGTTATCACAAACGTTGAAAAATGTCCAGAAGTGTTGAGCAATAAATGCATCCCCCTACTATCTGTTTGTTTTAATTAGTTAAGCTCCAACCTGTAGTTTAAATATTAGGTTAATCCATCTGGCTATACATCAAAATTTTTATTTGACTTGATCAAGTTACTACTGTTAGCTCAATGAATAATACCACAATGTGTAATGATATGCCATTCATTCGTTCATTTACAAATGTCAGACTGCATAATAAACCGCAGTGCAATTCAACAAGAGCAAAAGGAAATAGAAAGAGTAGATTATCTAGCCCTCAAGTCTGTTCAACCACACAAACAAAACTCGAACTTTATCCAATTTCCTGCCTTTTTCCCAATCTCCCTGATTCCCTTCGTGTCCAAAATCTATCAGTCACAGTCTGGAATATATAATAGTGAATTCACAGTCCTCTGTGTAAGAAAATTTCAAAGACTTATTGGCCTCCATGCAAAAAAAAAATCCTCCTCATCTCATTGCTAATTTGCTGGCCCCATATGATGATATTTTGTCCCCTAGTTCTCGACTGTACAACCTGAGGAGGTATTCATTCAGCATCCGGCCCGTCAATCTCTTGCTGAGTCCTGTCTCTCAGTAAGATCCTCATTCTTCTAAACTCCAGTAGGTATAGGTTAGTCTTCCTCAATCTCTCTTTATAACCTACCTCTTCTTACTATTGAGTAATACCACCACAAGATGAGAGTAGCAGGGTACCAATGAGTAATACTGCAGCACACATTGTCAAACTGTAGCATTCATTCAATGAGTAATACCACAATATGAAGTGCAGTATAATTAATTCAATGAGTGATGCAACACTAAAAAAAAATACACTGCATCATTAATCCAATGATTAATGATGTTTGGCACTAACCACGGGCTTCAGGTGATTCAAAAAGTCTTACATTAAGGATAAAAATGTTTCCTTCTTGAAAATATTTATCATCAAGATTCTATTTGAGTAATCACACAATTTCAAACCCATTACCAACCATGAATCCTGCACATGTACAGCAATTAGACTCCTTGTAGTTTGTCCATTTCACAGTTTTGCTATGATCAGTTATGCATATATAATGCTAGTTTATACATTTAATATGAAGGTTGACAGTTAACTCTACCCACCATAAGTAGGCCTCAAGTTAGTTGTTTATTTGACATTGAACAATTGGAAGCTGCTGTAAAGTTTAGGATTATATTGTCTTTCAGACACAAATGAAATTCCAGTTCAAAGAAAAAATAAGGACTGAGATTGAAAGAAAACAAGAGGTGGAGAACGAGACTGAAAATAGGACAAGGTGAGGGGGGAGGGGGAGGGAGGGAGGGGGAGAGGGGGAGAGGGGGAGGGGGGGAGGGGGGGAGGGGGGGAGGGGGGGAGGGGGGGAGGGGGGGAGGGGGGGAGGGATAAACAGCTTGAGCAAGTGAAAGATCAAGGACAAGAACAAGAGAAGAAGGATGAGAGCGATAATGAGAACCTGTGATCCGAGCAAGCCCTGTCTCCTTGTAAAACAGGGAAACAAAAGAAGTTTGATGAGATTATTATTTAGATGCTGAGAAAAAGTAAGTCCTAAGATGACCTTCTATGATTAGTCAAAATAGTTAAAACCTAAAATATGCCAGGCCGTATTGGACAAAGATGCAACATCCCTTCCAGACTAAAGAATTTCAAACATCATTTGTGAGTTGAGACAGCACTCATTTTCTGGGTGCTAAGAATGTCCTTGGTGCATGTATACTTCTTGTGCAAGTAGTGTTGCAGGATGAGTTGGTGAGTGTGCTTAGTAGCAGAAACTAACTATTCCCACCAGTGCTAGACAAAGGGATCATCAAATTGCTGATTGTTTTCTCTAATTGTTGTTGCAGTTCTGCAAGTGGTTTCTAAAGGAGCTTCATGTTGCAAAATTGTACAGAGAGTAGTGTACAAAGTACTGGAAATATGGAAAAATCAGGAGGGTGTTGA
Source organism: Pristis pectinata (assembly GCF_009764475.1). Lineage (NCBI taxonomy): Eukaryota > Metazoa > Chordata > Chondrichthyes > Rhinopristiformes > Pristidae > Pristis > Pristis pectinata. Next base: position 87,791,443 of record NC_067407.1, on the reverse strand, counting down.
CATTTCTCTCCATTTGCCTGTCAGAATGTAGCTTTAACAGAACTCAAGAAGCTCGACACCATGGAGGACAAAGCAAGCTGCTTGTCTGGCATCACATCTGTCACCCTATATGGTCATCATCAATGCATTGTTACTGTAGTTTGTATCCTCTACCAAATGTGCTACAAAACTCATCAAGTCTTCTTCAACACCATCTCCCAAGCTCCAAGCCTCTACTACCAGGAAGGACAAGGGCAGCAGGCACATGGGAAAAGCACCACATTCAACTTCCTCTTTGTCACATCCATCCTGACTTGGAAATATAACAGTATTTCTGAATTGCTGCTGGGTCTAAGTCCCGACCCAACAACATTGTGGGAGTACCTTCCCCACAAGGACTTGCAGTGGTACAAGAAAGTGGCTCACCACCATCCTCTCGTGGGCAGTGATTGTTGGGCACTAAATGATGGCCTTGACAGTGAACACCCATTTTGTGAATGAATAATTCAAGTCTCCACTGTAATCTCATATCTCCTGTAAATATAACTAAACCTTTTGAGTCGACATTGCCAGTAAATTTCAAGATAACTGTAGCAGTTGTCAAGCAACTGAGGAAATAAGCATCCAGTCCCTTTCAATCTGAAGCTGAAGGTATTTAGATCTTCATGGAGCTATCTGGCCACTCTTGCATAAATGTGAGTTACTCTACTCAAAAAAGAGCTAACTACATGTCACAGTATCTTGTCAAAGACCAACGGGCTGAGGGAACAAATGGCCTTGGTAACTTCACTTGGCTTCTGCATCATGCAGTGTCACTGCTCACTAGGCACTACAAGTCAACTCTGCTCAATAGGAGACCCATAAAAAAAAAAGGAAAAAAAAACACAAACAGTTCTGATGAAGGGTCCCAGATCTGAAATGTTACCTGTTTCATTTTTCACAGATCCTGCTTGACCTGCTGAATGTTTCCACCATTTTCTATTTTTATTCCACTCTCAATGTGCTCTGCAGTACATGTCTGGATTCTGCTCTACGCTGCACAACCGTGTTACTACGTGGGGACAATCTTTGCCTCCAGCTACACAAGGAGTGGTCAATGATCAGGAGAAAGAAGGAGATGAGGATGAAAGGAAGTAAACTAGATAACCTGCTTTTGCCAAAGCCCTCCATGAAATACTCCTCTAAGTGCAATACCAAAACCTGCACATCTAATTCCCCAGCATCAGCAGTCCCACACATTACCAGTCACTAGGCCAGTGTGTAAAGATAAAAGGCACCATAAATAAGCACAGCAAAATATGTATAAATTAAACATTCTATAATGCATGCAAAAATCAGTTAACCAATCCAGTGCATTCTGTGCACATTTTTCTGTGCACATTTGCCTGTCCCAGGCCATCCTTGCCTGTCCCAGGCCATCCATGGCTACAACATGACGAGTGAAAGATTGTTGACTTTCAATATATGAGACTGTGCATGGCCTGGGAGGGTGACCTTACGTGACCCTGAGGTTAAAAGATGAGGCAGCATCTGCAGTATGAAGACCAACAGTCTAGGTGCAGCTTGAAGGCCAGCAGCAAGGGTACTGATGGAGTGGTCGAGTTGATAGGATAAATTATATCGATTTTTAGGAAGGGAAGCAGCCTTGAACTCCCAGTAGTCACTGCCACTCTTCTGGGGTGGTGCTCCCACAATTGTAGTAATCTGTTGGAGGGCAGGCTGTCAGAAGGAGACATAAGAAGTTTGGAAAGGGGAATAATCATTTGCTTTCTACAGCCCTGGGATTGTAGCAATTTCTTCCAAAGTTAGTGACTGAGGCAGAAAGATTGTCAACATTAATGATGAGTGGACGATGAAGAAGAAAGGGATAGAGAGGTGTGGAAAATCAATGTTTTGTTTTAAGAAAAAAATAATAGTTTTCTACCACTAATGACAAAGGAAGCAGTGGGGTAGATTGATATAATGAGAGAAGGAAAGGTCCTGTTAGAAATAATTATCCAAGCTAGAAGCATAGAAAGAAAAACGCTATACAGCCCTTTGATCATGCTTGTCATTCACTTAGATCAGAGATGATCTGAAAGTTAAATTTTAAACCTTTTCATCCTTACCTAATAAAGATCTATTGATCTCAGTCTTATATATTTCATTTGATCCAGACTTTAGGAGGAGAGGATGTCTCAAATTTCTGCTGCACTTACGTAAAAGAAAGCCTTCCTGGTTTCCTTCCTAAATGACCTAACTCTGGTTTTAGACAATGCCCCTTTGTACTGAGAAACACATTCTCTATGTCCACTATTTAATATCCTTTACTACTGTAAACACATCTATTAGGTCATCTCTCAACCTCCAGACTCAAGGGAATACAAATTGAGTTTATGCAAGCTACACTCGTAAGATAACCACCTAGATGTTGAATTACTTTGGAGAAGCTGTGTTGTGCCTCCTCCAAGGTCAACATTTTCATGTCCAAGATTAAGTGCTTTAGGTAGCTCAAGTCCCTGTACAACCAAAATGAGCCTTGAGCTATTGCCAACTCATTCACCAAAACATATGAGAGGAAGGGTTTTACTCTCAGCATCTGTGAAACAAAGGTCCTCAACCAACCCACTCCTCTTGTACAACATGGTGAATCACTAAAAAACATGGATTGCTTCTCATATCAAGGGAGCAACCTGTCAGCAAAGGAAGACATCAATGACAAAATTTACCATGACCTTTAATGCACTAGCACAACCTTTCTTCAACTGATGAAAAGATATTTAAGGACCAAGGCCTCAACCCTGACACAAAAATCATGTTCTACTGGGTCACAGTGATTTGTTCTCTCCTACAAGCTTCTAGGACCTGGAATACCTACAGCAGGCACTGGAAGGATACCATCATTGCTGTCTCCACAAAATCCTTCAAATTCACTGGAAGGATAAGCAAACAAGTATCAATGTAATCTCGCAGGTCAACATCCCCAAGATTTGCCCAACACCAGGCTCCCGAAACAGACACTCTGTTCTGAGCTGAGACGGAAAGAGATTAACAAGTGGACAGCCAAAAAAATTTGGGGATATGCTCAAAGCCTTCTTGAACAATTGCAACATCCCCATTGAGTTTTGAGAATCCCTAGCCCATGACAACAGAGTCCATGCATCAGGAGCACAAAGAAACCCTGTGTAAACCTGAGGAGGAAGGCACCATCTCACAAACTACTGACCCACCAGTCTCATTGGGTACCTCTTGTCCCATCTGTGGAAGAGTCTACAGTCACTTACATAACTGGAGTGGAAGCAAATTGTCCTTGATTTCAAGGTTCTAAGGAGAAGAACACAACCAAAGCATAACTATTATTTTCATGTTGGAACCTTTTTGAGATAAAGGCTAAATTCCATTAGGATTTTCTTTCCATTTGTGCTTGAGCATCCAATAATTTCTAGAAACTTGTCCTTGTGTGCTCACAGTAGTAGCTGTGTGTGGCCGTGTGATACTCCATTCAAGGCAATGGAAGGAGAGTACATGTCACAGCCGCTACTATGTTGCCTGTTTAGTGTTAGCCACTGAGTTGTTAACTTCTACTCACAACTCCTCCTTTTGTTTGGAGGATGCACAGATTGATCTGTTGAAATTCTGACTGTAAACGATTCGACTACCTCATACTTCCTCATCATCTTCTAAGTCTTCAGCATTTTTTCCCCCATTGTGCTGGTGGCTTACATTTTGACCAGGTGTCTGCAATGCAGCAAACCACAATTGTTCAGGACTTGCTTTCTTGACTGTATTAAATCAACACATCTGTTTTAAAAGTAGAATGGTTACTGAAGGGCTCCAATGCCTTGATTAAGACTCCAGAGGATTCAAGATTCAGGTGATCCGTGAATTTGCAACCTCATTTGGGGTCTTAAATGGGGTGGATTTTGCAGAGGCCAACATTAGTTTCTAAGCAACTAACCCTCATTTGTTGGGCAGAACTAGATAATCTGGGATAGACGATTGATCCATTGTGAAAGCATAATGGCAGCTGCCAAAAAAAACTGATCAGAGACCCTTGTGAGTATGTTGCTGGTCATCACACACTGGCAGCACATTAATAGAGTGGAACGCTTTGACGTTATGAAAAACATCACATATTCTGCAGAAGCCCCAGCCCCAGGCCCCCAGTAGGAGCTGATGCAAAGCATTATGCTGTGGGCAGGAAGAGCGTGACATTTCATAATCAATTTGCAGCCAATTTCTGAGTTTTTTATTCTTATGTTTGACCCAGCATCATTTGGTTTTGGTATTAAATGGCATAACTCTCTGCCAGAAGGGTTTTGTACACAAGACTTTGGCAAACCCTCTGCACCTGCTCTACAATATAGTGTGGTGAATAAATAACGTCTTCTTCACTTATTAAAAAACCTTTTACAGGTGATCTGAATTTTGTCATGAAGTCTTTCCTGTCAACTTTGAGATTTTCTTTTCAATTCCTAGGCCTTATTCTCCAGTTTGAATTGACAGAGGGAATTCTAAGTTCACAATGCACTGAGACCTAAGGGAGAGAGGAGCTGATGACCGAGGTGGGAGAACCAATTTTTTCACGGTGTGTTTGCTGGAGTGGTGCAGTGATCCACTAATGCATTACACTGATGCATTAATTCTGGATTTCCTGATCAGTTAACCAAAGCAATTTGATTGATTTATTTCAGCTGGTTTATATGCATTGCAAGCATTACATTTGATGCAGAACAATAAAGGAGAGGGAAATAGAGTGTGGACTGTCCCCGAATTCTCTTGATGCCTCACCAGGGGCTCCAAGGTAGGCAAGAACATCATAATCTCTTCTAATGGGAGCAGAGATCCTGCAGCTGACAGGGTTAACATGGATATGCATGGCTGAAGCTGACCTCAAGTATCGTCCCTCGGACAATGCTCAGTATGGCCGCATGTTTGGAATAGGATTGCATCTCATGGAACAGCAGCATCTCATGGCTCTGACCAGTGATGATTGCCTGACGAAGACATATTAAAATGTGCAGCTGGAGATCACTGCAGGTCAGCAATAGGGGTGTTGAACTAACCTCGGGATTTAATTGCATATGTGGATCAATGTCCTCATTTGAAAAGTGAGCACAGTGGTGCCTTCACCTACATCTGAGCACACACACAAAATGGGCTGAATGGACTCCTTCGGGGTCTTATAATTTGCTCTGAATCTGTGATTCTGGAACATCTTAAAGAACTCGAGGGTTGTGACAGATGTTAAAGCCTTATAGCACACTCAAAGGAATTAGATGAGTCTGTCTCAAGAGTGAATGACATGCTGATGCAGGATGTTGCAATAATGTCTTCATCTATGGAAAGAGTAGTCACATGTACAGATCAACAAATGCAGCAACCTCGTGAGTGCCCACAGGCCCTCACTGAGGACTGGTGTAATATGAATGCCCTCTTTAATGAGGTAACAGATATTTGTGAGCAGGGAAATGCAGGAGGGCTATGAAAGGTAGGATAGTGACAGGGAACATGGAAGTGTGGTCTCTGATCAAAACAATTCCCTTTCTCATCAGCTGCCCTCCTCCTGCTGCTATCAGAGTTTTAAACGGAACTCTCATACGCTAAAAGGTGAACTCTTGATCTCCCAATCTACCTCGTTGTGACCCTTGCACTTCATTTGTCTACCTGCACTGCACCTTCTCTGTTACTGTAACACTATATTCTGCATTCTGTTTTCTTTTCACTGCCTCAATGTACTTATGTATGGCATGATCTATCTGGACGTCATGCAAAACAAAAGCTTTTCCTTGTCTACACGTATGACAATAATAAACCAATACCATCCGCCGACATGCTGAAGGCCGTGTCAGGTGCTGGAGGTGCCTGTGGACCATTATGTGGAGGGGTTCTCATGGGCTTCAAGGCAGTGTGAGTGCTGGCCACGAACAACTCAGTCCTCCGAGCAAGGACCCGCAGCTATCTCTGCTAAAGAATAGCTTCCTACCCTGCAGGACCTCTTGGAAGAGGAAGATTACACAAGAGTGATTTCACAAGAGAATGCAAAGTGGTCCAAATGCTTTGATTCCTCTGCACCCGTGAGAAACTGGCTACAGCTGCAATTCCCTGTGACAGTCAATGTAAATGCCAATACCTGCAAACAAGGCATCTGTTGTTTGCTGGTTACATTTCTCAGATCTTTTGCAGATTTTCTTATGACGTAGGAGGACATTTGGCCCATCAAGTCTTTGCTGACTCTCAGAACTTTCCCAACAATCCCTCTCCCCCACTTACTTCCCTGTATCCTATTCTCCCTCTCTCATGCCCATCAACTACCCCAAGATTCTCCTGCCACCCACCTACACTACGAGTTATTGACAGTGGTCAGCTAACCTAACAGCACACCTTTGAGATGTGTAAGGAAACCAGAGCACCCAGGGGACACCCACACAGTGCAAACTCCACACTGACAGTACTCAAGAACAAGATCAAACCCTGGAACTGTGTGATGTCTGCATTAACTAGTGCATCACTCCACTGCCCGTGAGGAGCCAACTGAGGAATCCCACAGCTGTCTTAATAGAATCCTAGAATTGACCCGGAGTGTAGATGGGCAGGGTTGCAGTCACTTTAACAGCCATGAGCATAACATGTCCATCAGCTCCAATGGGCACCAAGTCTCGTTCAATGAGGCAGCAGAATCTATTATTGTCTTAATAGCCTGAGCCGAAATGTTCCAAAGTACTGATGGAACCGAGCCTCTGTTTTGTGCTCTCCAGGCAGAGTGCGACATCCTGCAAGCTATCCCTCTTGAGTTGTGCAGCTTCAGCGGGGTCGGAAGCAGGCAACTCAAGATCCTGTGGTTGCTCAGCCTCTTCCTTCTCTGTGGGATTCCTCAGCAGAGCCCTTGGTGGAGACCTGTGAATTGCACCAAGCAGGTAGGCAGGACCTGAACATGGGGTCACTGTTCTAAAAGAAGAGGCAACTGTTTAAAACTAAATGGTTACCCAGACAGAGAAGAGTTTACTTTTCCCTCAGAGTTGTGGGTCTTTAGAATTCCCTTCTTCAAAGGGTGGTGGAAGCAGAGTCTGAATAGTTTAAAACCAGAGATATACAGGTTCTTGATAAGCAAGTGGGTGAAAAGTTACCAGAGGCAGCCAGGGGTGTTAAATTGAGATTACAAGCACTTCAGCCATGATCTTGTTGATGGGTCCTACACACACATCCACAAGATAAGGAACCTCCACCAGCTGCACCCCACTGCACTACACTACCCCCAACAATAAAGTTCTTGGTGAGAGCATGGAAAATGGGAGCCATCTCTCAGCAAAGGCAGATATTGGGGATGAAATTCGTCATTGCCTTTAATGTGCCCACATAGCATTTGGTCAACTGAGGAAAATGTGTTTCTGAGACCTGGACTACCTGCAGCAGCCATCTTAAGGCACTGGGAAAAGACCACCAACTCTGCCCTGAAGAACTGCCTAAGAAGATGTAGAAGAAACGGTTGACCAGGCTTGAGGGGCCAAATGTCCTACTCCTGTGCCTGAGCTGTATGCAGATGTGTTGAGGCAACAACATTGACAAAGTTAGCACTAATCCTCGCAAAACTGCCTGAAAGTTCATGAAGAAGAGAATCAACAAAACTCATGAGAAGAAAGCCTTTCACAGAGACACTCGTGATAGCTGCTATGAAGCTGCAATATTTACTGTCAGATTAGATTGCCAACTCCTCAGTTCCTGTGCGATACCACCTGGCTCTCACTAAGGTTTTATCGTGGGTTTCACAGAGCTTGGGAAACCCATGTACCCTAAGGTAAATTCACATACTGCTATTAAGCTTGCCTTAATTGAATAATCAACATTTGCAAATTGGCAACCTGGTCCACCTAAGGGGGCTCCCTGACGGCTGCTGGGTATAGTTGGATTAAATCCAAAAACTGGCCTGTTTGCACCCACTGTAATATCCAAGCGATTTAAAAGCCCCTCCACCCCACATGCTTTGGTTCCGTGAAGGTACGTTTCCAATCGGTGCTCTTCTTTCAGCAACCAAGTATTCAAGGTACACATTCTTTATTATTGTTGATGATGCCTACAAAATCATCTCTGGGTTAGAGTTTTAAATGTTTGAGGGCAAAAGCAGTGACCCTTCATCTTAAGAAGTACATAACTGACCTTTAGTTGACAGCGATTGATTTATTTGTAATTGCATTATGTATTAAATCCTTAGTTTCCTTCATAATGATGAGATTACAAAGCACCAGCTCGTATTGTCACTACCAAAATATCATTCTACTCTTTTGTCTTCAGCTATTACCAGTTTAATCACTGGCTCTTATAGTTTGCATAACAAAGGTCTTCGTTATCTGTGCTCTATACAAAGAATAAAGGAATTTTTATAGAAGTGCATCAGTGATCTTGCTTTTATATTTTGTTACTACATAATTTTTTATCAATTATGCAGAAAATAGCAAAAGTAATCAATTCATAAATAACTGTTGACTGATTATTCAATACTGTTCAATATTTCAATTATTCAATATTCTTTATAGGTGCACTGAAAACTAAATAAAGAATTCCTAAGAAATGCTCCCAGTTTGTCATTCGGCTGAACAAGAGTGAGCTCCAACAATTTTCCTAAAAATTCAGGCTATTTGCTGTAACAGGAACACTTCAGATAAATGTGAATCCAAGTATTAACCAGTTTTGTAATGAATTAACCTTCTACTCTTTTTAATCAAAAACATTAATGGGGTTATAGATAGAGAGTACTTTTCTAATTAACTCTGAAAAGCCAGTCACATCATCAGTCAGGTCTACACTTTGGCTTCTTCACAATAATAAAACGATCCAATGGATCAATGGAACTAGAGTTCTCCAACAATGCAAACATTTTTATTTATTTCTCAATGAATAATCTGGTCACATTGCTACTTGCAGGAGCTTGCTGTATATACGGAGGCTACCATACTTCTTATATAACAACAGTGACTCCATTTTTAAGGGAGTACTTTGGTTGTAAAGCACTTTCGGATGGGAAAGTGACTTTCAAAGTTCAAGTCTTTCTTTCTTTAGTTAAAACTATAGATACTTTATAATATGGGCAATAAAGTAGAATAATAATTCATCCAGTTGTTCATGAGTTGTAACTCTCTGTAAATGCTAGGAAGGCAGTCAATGCCCCAAGCAACTAATCTTATTAATGTGAGACTCAAGTGATTTCTTAGGATAAAATACTATCAATATCCTAATCAATTGATTCATGGGGAAACAGAATGAAACACTAGACTGAAATTAAACCAAAATCTAACTGGACGAACACCTTTCAACAAACCTTCATGAACGATTGCAGTAACATTCTGTATCTATCATGGCAAAATTCTAACTTAAGCAGTTTCAGTAAAACCAAAATCTTTTAAATGAAATACAGAGCCAGAAAGTATGATTTATTAGTCTAGTGAAAATGTTTATGTCCATTTCTATAGAAACAACATCCCTCAATGAATCATTATAAAGTCTGCACTGAAGGATCAAGTTGGAGAATGCAAACCATTTTGCAACCATTCTACTTTTAAGCATAAATGGGGCATTAGCTGGAAGATTTTTTATTTTAATATCACCAACTTGACGATCTGTCTGTTCTGATTTTCGGGAAGCCCAAGTTAAATGGCTGATGTTCCCACCAAAAACAGGCAGTACTCAAATGATGAACTCATGACATTTCTTGAACTCCTTGATCATACAAGCCAGGGGCAGTATAGATGATATAGGCAGCAAACCTGGTGGTTCACAGACAGATGTGGGCCTGTAATAACAATGAAAAATTTAGCTAAAAACTCAGGAGAATCATCAAAGCAGTGCAGGGTTAAATATCTCCTGCTCTTTTTTTAAAGTAGTGTCAAGAAGTCTCTTGGAATCATAGAAACATTGAAGGGAGCAGGAGTAGACCATTTCGTCCTTCAAACCCGCTCTGCTATTCAATATGATCATGGCCGATCATTTATCTCAATACCATATTCCTTCTGTCTCCCTGTACCTCTTGATACCTTTTGCGTTGAGAAATTTATCTCTCTCCCTCTTAAATAAATTCAGCAACTGTGAGAGAGAATTCCATGGTTCACCATCCTCTGGGTGAAGAAGTCCTCACTCTGGACATCCCAGCTTGGGGAAACATTCTTTTCGTATCTAGTCAGTCCAGCCTTATCAGAATATCGTAAGTTTCCATTTGCTGCTCTCTCAGTCTTCTAAACTCTAATGAATAGAAACCTAATGAAACTAATAGCTCCTCATTTGACAGTCCAACAGTTTCAGAAATCAGTATTGTGAACCTTCATTACACTCTCTCTATCACAAGTATATGCTTTCTTAGGTAAGGAGACCAAAACTGCACACAATATTCCAGGTGCAATCACACAAACATCCCAGGTGCAATCACACAAACATCCTATATAATTGTAACAAAACACCCTTGCTCCTGTACTCAAATCTTCTTGGTATGAAGACCAACATACCATTACCTTATAGCTTTCTTAACTACTTGCTGCACCTGTATGCAACCCACACAAAATGCTGGAGGAACTCAGCAGGTCAGGCAGCATCTATGGAGGGAAATAAACAGTCGATATTTCAGGTCGAGGCCCTTCATCAGGACTGGAAAGGAAGAGGGCAGAAGCCGGCATAAGAAAGTTGGGGGAGGGGCACCTTCTTATTCCGGCTTCTGCCCTCTTCCTTTCCAGTCCTGATGAAGGGTCTTGACCCGAAATGTCGACTGTTCATTTCTCTCCATAGATGCTGCCCGACCTGTTGAGTTCCTCCAGCATTTTGTGTGTGTTGCTCCAGATTCCAGCATCTGCAGAATCTCTTGTCACCGTGCTGCAGCTGTATGTTTGCTTTCAGTGACAGATGTACAGGAACACCCAAATTTCTTTGCACATTGAGTCATTAGCAACTCGTCAAAGAGACACCATTCCACCAGTGCTGTACTGGAGCATCAATCTAGATTTGTGTGTACCCAAGTTCCTAGCACTGAAGTTGAAGGGAAAACCAGTGTCAGAAGAAAGACTCATAATTGACTTTTTTCACAAAAATGATTTCAGTTCAAGACATTATTATCTAAATTTCAAACATAAGTCACAAGCATGTTCTTAAAATCAGAGGGGAATTAAATCTTATGATCTAGAACCAATAATAGTTGTCACTTTGGCAAAGCACATCATGTTTTTAAACACAATTACTTTTTCCTGTACTGTCTGCATTCAGCACGCCTTAGGGAGATTTACATGAATATACAATAGCTTTACTGTTCACTATTGTCTTAATCTACAGTGCTACAACACTACAGATGACCCTGTTTTGAGCTTCAAATTCGTTAAACCGAAGGAGATTCCCAAGGATTAAGAAAAGCAAAGGTACTGGGTAAAGCAGAGTTTTGTGTGGGTAGACAGCCAGTGTCAACTGCTAACAACCCTTTTCTGTAATAGGCTATGAAATGGGAAACCTGAAACAAGTAAAATATCTGTTTTTTTTAAAATCAGAAATACATTTGTGGCAATTAATAAAAGCAAAACATTAATCCTAATGTTTTATTCTAATTCTAATGTTTTAATTCTAATACACTGCTGTTTCCAGAACCAACCTCCGTGGTCTCTGGAGCTGCCGAGACCAAGAACAATGACAGATGCAACATTGAACTTAGTCTTGACATTGCAGATTACCTGAGGAATTAGGATCAGCCTATGGGAATATGTGATATCAAATCCCATTGCAGATTCCAATCAGAAAACATTGTGCATCAACTCTTTGGATTTTTTGGATATTTTGTCACTATTGAGATGACTTTCTTTGTCATTCTAAATATATTTTTAAAATTAGATTTGTCAGTTTTAACAGACAACAGTTGTGAGTGCTTGCTCATTAATTCAATGATTTCTAGAGTTCCCCTTGGGTCTTGTTAAGCTTGAGTAGATAATTAGTCCTTGGTTTGAGGAGTGAATAGCAAAAATGCATGTGACATAATACATTAATTTAGTAAAATTATAAAATAACTATTATTTTAAAAATATTGAATTAATAGCTAATAATAATTCTACAAATAATTTCCTTATATTTAAGAAGTTTAAATTTTCTAATTGGTATAGAAGACAGCTGCAAGCCAGTTCCTGCACCATGTGCAAAAAAATTTCAGGGAGCTTTACCAGAGGCCCTTATTAGCAGGAGGAGTCTCCAGCCTCAGGAGCTTAAGGGAAGCTGAATTTACTGCAGGGAATGTGGATAGCTTAATATTTCCTTGGCTCTGAGATTCCAGGTGCAGTGCAGATTCACTTGATTAATCCCTAGGATGAGAATGAAGGAGCCCTTTGAAGAGAAATTGTATAAAATGGGTCAGTACTCACTGGAGTTAAGAATGATGAGAGATAACCTGTGTGAAACATATGAGATTCTGAAGAGGATTGGCAGGTTGGATGCTGAGAGGTTATTTCCTCTAGCTGGAGTGTTTATAGCCAGGCAGCATAGTCTCAGAATAGGAACCATTTAGTACTGAGATGATAGAAAATTACACACAGTTGTAAGTCTTTGCACATTTATACCCCAGAGGGCTGTGGATATTTGTTCATTGAATTTTCCAGGACTAAGATCGATTAATTTTTGGACACTAAGGGAATCATGGGATCTGAGAAGGAAGTGGATGAGGTAAAGGATTAGCCACTGATTGGTGGACCAATCACAAGAGGTCTAAAACCTACTCCCACTCCTATTTCTTTCCTTCCCAGAAGTGGCAAAGCCACACCCAAAATGGAGTTCCAAGTAGCAACCTGAAGGCCACTCAGATGTATAGGAGGAGGCGGGCAGTGCAGGAATCCAGTGGAAATATGGTGCTCTCCCTTTGGCAGTGAGACCTGAGCAACACTCGGACATGGGCTAATAGTGGCAGGTAGTAGTCGCACCAAACAGCTGCCAGGAAATGACCAGCGGCAGCAAGACAGAGTCTAAACACCTCTCTTTGGCATTCAAAAGATTTACCACAGGCAAATCTCTCATCATCAATGTTCTGGGGCGGGGTGGGTCACCACTGAGCAGAATCCAAACAGATTGAACCATGTAAAGATTGTGGCTCCCAGAACAGGTTGGGTAGTCTGTGAAAATGACTCATCTCCTGACTCTCTGAGGCCTTTCCACAATCGCCAAGACATATGTCAGAAATGTGGTGAATTGCTTTCCACTTGTTTAGATGAGTTCAACTCCAGCAACAAATCAGACACCATCTGCTTGACTGTCATTTCATCCACCACTCACACCATGACTGCAAAATACATTTCACTTGCCTACTTAGACCTTCCAAATTCAAATTCATTCAGCCAAAGGAGATTCCCAAAGATTAAGAAAAGCAGCAATCCTAGATAAAGTGCCTCCCAACTCAGAACCTCGACCACCAAGGACAAGACCCTCCAAGTCACACACTATCTTGACTTGGAAATATATCACCATTCCTTCCTTGTTGCTGGGTCTAAATCCTGAAACTCCCCACACAGCAGCATCATAGAAGTTCCTCCAGCAGAAGGACTGTGGCAGTTCAAGAAGTTGACTCTTCATCATCTTCTTGAGGACAATTATCATTGGACAATAAATGATGCCACAGCCAGCAATGAACACGTCTCATACACAAATATATTTTTTAAAAATTACGACTGAAAACCCATGGGGGCGACAACATGAAGGACTGGAGCCTTGAGAATATCTACTGCATATTGGAGTACTGCAAAGCAGAGGACTGCTGTGTTCAATAGTCAGGGGTAGGGTAAGGATAGACAACTCTGCTCCTTCTGACAGGAGTCCTGCATGGTATTCTGCCTCCCTTGTTCTAGCACAAGGGTGCAAAACAAACTGCAGCATGGAAGTGAATCATGTCAGAAACGTGGACTTGGGAGGGGTAGAGGAAGGTGGAAATAGTATTGGGATCTTGCACTTAAGGTTGGGAGCAAATTCAAAAGCAGGTTCTCAAAGGGTAAATTAAAATATAAAATGTTGGAAATACTCAGCAGATCAGGCAAAATCTGCAGAGCAATGAACAGATTTATTTTTCAGGTCAATGGCCTTTTATCAGCACTCAAAAGGTAATAATTTCTGAATTATTCCCACCTCCTCGTGCTGGTGAGTTGGAATAGGAGGAACTGGTGATTTAGTGCACGACTACACCAAAGAAAGGGTTTTGAATTCTGGGAATATTGAGATCAGTTCTACAGTAGGAAGAACAAGTTCAAGGTAGACAGGTTGCATCTGAATGGAGCTGAGACCAATGTCCTCATGGCAAGTTAACTGTAGGAGGAATTAACATAACTCAACAGAATATCTAGCACTGAGATATAATATTAAAAAGTGAATTAAAGATCTACAGTGGACTGGGCAGGACAGTTGGAATTTGGGCTATCCTCTGGTAGGGGTATCAAAAACAAGAGGGCATAGGTTTAAGATGAGAGGAAAGAGTTTTAAAGGGGATCTGAGGGGTAAGTTCTTTACACAGAGAATGGTTAAAATCCAGAACTCACTATCAGAGGAGGTGATGGAATCAGATACAATTACTATGTTTAAAAGATACTTAGGCATATCCTTAAATGGGCAAGTTATTGAAGTATGCAGTCCAAATACAGTCAAATGGGATTAGTATAGATGGGGAAAAAGTCAGCATGGATGTGGTGGAGCAAAAGGCCTCTTTCTGAGCCATACAGAGAACCAGTACAGAATTAAGTGTGATTACAGAAAGTACCTAAAGGCCTAGGTTCAGCATGGGGAAGGTAGAATTAACCCATGCTGTAGCCAGTGCATGAGATGAAATCTCTGCAGACTTAAAAATAGTGATAAATAATTTGTAGCTAACGGGAGGAACGTCCCATCCTCTGTGATGGCAGAGCCCAACAAGTGAGTCCTGATGTCAAGGGTGAAACATTTGCAACTGCTTCAGCCAGAATAACCAAGTGCCTGAAGACCCTCTTGACCTCCTCCTGTCGACCCACTATCCCATTGGTAATGCGGAAATATTTAGTAACAAACACACAAGAGAAAATTAACACCCATCTAGACAAAATATAGACTCATGAAGGATAGCTAGCATAGATTTACTAAGAGCAAATCAAGATTCATGACATCAATCTTTTCTTTTGGTAGGGTAAAGAAGGTGGTGAATGGGAGCAATGCTGTTGTGCTATGTACACAGACTCACAAAAGGTTTTGATAAAGCATTACATAAAGAGAATAGGTTGCAGGGAAGTAAATGGGGCAATGGGACTAATGGAAATACTCCAAGAGCTGGCATGGACACAGTGGGCCACCGTCTATGTTGTAAGAAAAACAAGTGCGAGCCTTCGTGGCAGAATGAAGCCCATGGGAGAGAAGGGGCAGCAGTATTATAGATTCAAAATGACTTAAGGGATAGAAACGCTGCTGTGGTGAATAGTCATTTTTGGACCTCGATTCAGTTCTAGGGCCTCTACTCTTTATGATATTTACCTCAATGACTTGGATTCTGTGGACATGGCACATACTTTTAAAATTTCCACATGACACAATACTTGGCAATATAGTAAACAGTGAGAAGGATTGCAGTAAATTTCAAGAAGGCACAGACAGGTTGGTAGCGTAGGTGGACAGATGGCAGATAAAATTGAAAGCAGTAAAGTGTGAGGTGATAGATTTTGATAGGGAGAATATATAAAGATCTAAAATGCAAAATGATACAATTTTAAAGGGATGCAAATGTAAAGAGATCTGACAAGCTCGTGCAGGTATTTTTGGAAGTGGGTGGACAGGTTAGCAAAACAGTTAATAAACCATCCAGGATCTTGGACTTCAAATTGGTAAATTGGTAAATTTAAATTTAAATTGGTAAATTGGTTTATTATTGTCACATGTACCAAGGTACAGTGAAAAACTTTGTTCTGCATGCCATCCGTACAGATCATTTCATCACATCAGTGCATTGAGGTAGTACAAGGGAAAACAATAACATAATGCAGGATGAAGTGTTACAGTTACAGAGAAAGTGCAGTGCAGGCACACAATAAGGTGAAAAGCTTTATAAATAAATGTGAAGACCACAATCAAAGGTAGTCATGATAAAAATGTATAAAACACTAATTTGACTCTGATGGATTATCGTGCTCAATTCTGGGCCCTGGGCCCCTTCTTTAGGAAGAATAAGAGATTGGAAAGGATACAGAAGTGAGTTACTAGAATGCTTCCAAGGTTACTGTTACATGGACGGAGTAGATCGGGTTGTTAGCTTCTGAGCAGAGAACGCTGAGGACAGATTTGATAAGGATACTCAAAATTGTGTGCAATTCAGTTTAATGAAATAAGGATAAACTGTTTTCATTGACTAGAGGGTCAAAATTCAGGAGGTACAAATTTAAGATGGCAACCAGAGGTAGAATGAGGAAATGCATTTTTATGCAACAAGTAATGAGGATTTGGAAAGCACTGTCTGTTGATATGGTGGATGCAGATTCAATAGTGAGATGTAGATTCAGTTGTAACCTTCAAGAGAAAAGTATACAAATACTTCATGAGGAAAAAGAGTGAGGTGATGTGATGGAATTAACAGGATCGCACTTTAAAAGAACCAGCTCAAACTCAATAGACTAAATGAATTTCTTCCAATCTGCACTCTCTTATGAATAGAATTAGAGATACAGCACAGAAACAAGCCCTTTGGTCCACCAAGTTCATGCCAACCGCCAAACACCCATTTATACTGATCCTACGGTAATCTCATTTTCTTATGGTCCCCAGATTCCCATCAATTTCCCCCAGATTCTACCACTCATCTACACACTAAGGACATTCTACAGTAGCCAAACACAATTTTAAAGGAGTGCAAATGCGAAGAGGCCTGACATGTTGTGCAGGTATTTTGGTATGAGGGAGGAAACCTGAGTACCCAGAGGAAACCCACCTGGTCACAGGAAGAACGTGCAATCTCCACACAGGTAACCCCCGGAGGTCAGGATTGAACCTGGGTCTCAGGAACCGTGAGGCAGGAGCTCCACTGGTTATGCCGCTGTGCTGTCTCTTTCTTTGACCAATATTTTGATATCCTGTTCTAATATTTTCAATTTCTTTCCCTTGGTCCACCTGTCTTTCCAGCAACCTGGGCTTCAAAGGTGAGAGTTTTAATTTTCTGGCAGAAACAAAATAAGGAAACAAAAACAGGAACCATAGACAGCTATGAGGTCTCTGTGTATATGTAATTTCTTGAAAGCATTTCTCAAGTCATGCCTCAGTTATACAGGTCAGGCCATGAAGTGAAATATAGCAGAGTATTTAAAGCTTTGGATATTCATTAGGCATTCTTGGATGCATTAAGCAATGTGGGCAAGAAGATTTAGGAGTGTTCAGAATATGGGATTGAAATGAGTGAGCTTTATCTCAGATTCTTATGAGATTCAGCATCAGATTTTATTTGATAATTGCAGCTGAGGACAACCTCAGGATATTTTACTTCATTAAAGGTATTATATAAAAGCAAGTTGTTGCTGTTGCAGCAACAGAGGGTATCATTATGAATTCATAATTAGGTCAGGGATTTATAAGTGTGAATATATAATGCATTTCTAGAGGCTCAACCATGTGCATTGTGGCTTTAAAGGCTGTATTAAAATATTCTTACCATATATGTAATTATTTTTCAGAGCTTCAGGATCAACAGAGTACAGCTGTGCTTTTGTTAACATCAAAATCCCAGTTATGTTACATAATAACAAAACAACATGCTTTCATAAAGTTGAAAAGAAAGTTTTTTCCCTAATGAAACGTTGCAAGATTAAGATTTCCAATGGGTCTTTTTGCTTTGTTAGCTGTGAGCTACTTTTATAAAAATAATGTAGAATTATATTATTTGAATCAAAATGTTCAAGTAAAAATAATCACAACCTGTTATGCCCTTGAGGATGCCACAGTGATTCCTATAGTAATTGACTTTTACATGCAAATATTGCTCATGAACACATCAGTACATTCTGGAGCCAGTAATCACATTCTGCACTGCCACAATATAAAGCAATCCATTTTACATTACTAATTTCTTCAAAAAACAGAGATACACAGCAGAAAAGGTAGGGCTAATACTCCAGTGTCCAAGAGTATAGGAAGCTGTAGGAATTATTGTAATATTAGCTTAATTATAAGCATGTTAGGTTCACAGATGTGATTACAATAACAACTTGTAATTTATAGTCTATTGATATAATAGAACATCCCAAGACACATCTCAAGAAACTAAATTTGATGCTGCACCCACATTAGAAGAGTGGACAAAGAAACAGGTTCTTAAAAAGCATCTTAAAATGAAGAGAACAGTACAGATGCAGGATTATTTGGGAAGTGAATTCTAGAGCTTTGGATCCAGGCAGCTGAAGAGCCAACAATGGGAGAGCAATTAAAACTAAATTAAAGCACATTACTCTTCCAACCCATATTCTGCCCAAATCTGAGAAATGGGAAAAAACATTTCAACGAGATCTATTGACTTTGGTAATAATTGTTGGCAAACACCCTGTTTTTTATTTCTCACAGAGTTCTCAAATTCTGAAGTTATTGATGAACTTTTCTGACCCTTCTGTTGATATTAATGAATGAGTTTGGCAATCCTGTCACAGGATCTGTGGCTATTCTATCTCTACCCATAATTTCAGCTCTATATTTACTTTTTTTTATTGTACTACAAAATACACTGAGATTAAAATTCAATAGCCTTATACAAGTCATTCCACCTCTCTGTCTTTCTAACTCTAACTCAATTGGCTATGCTGATGTATTTGTGCAATGACAATAGATAATAACAGGTTATATAGAGTCACTGAGCTATTTTTTCTGCACTAAGGTTTGTCTGCCTTAACTAATGTAAACTGAGTATTGTTAATATTGCAGGAATAGATTCTAAATTATGATATTAACCACATTTTTCATTTTACCACCTTAAAGCAGAAACATGATCACAAGACCAACTGATGTATACTGAACTTATCAGTCACAAACATTAAATAGAACTTAGAGATTCAAGAGATTAGTATTGATCTTTGAGGTATTACAGCAACTGCTTGAACTTTGGAAAGAACAAACTCCTAATTGGCTTGCGATAGACTTTTCAGTTATTTATCACTGTTAATCCACCGTGTTTATAAAAGAACCAAGTTTGATAATGCTCCCGCGATGTCCAACTAAATTAATGATACTAAATTAAAGTTGATGTTGTTATGGCTGATTTTTTTTATTAATACTACCAATTGTGTTGTTGCAGCATAGCTCAATGTCAAAATAACTCCCTCTGCACACCTCCCTCTCTCTGCCTTTTATTAAATTTCCACTTTTAATTTATCACACTGTCTTTCTGTCTGTTCTCTAGTTTTATTACATTTTCTGTGTGTTTCTAACATATATATTTTTATCTTTCCCTTTGTCCACCTGTCTTTCTAGTGGCCGGGGCTTCAGATGTCTGACCTTTCCTCAGTCAAGTTAAATTTTCTGCCAGAAGCAAAATAAACAAGCAAAAACAAGAACTATTAAGGGTTATGAGGTCTTTGTGCATGTGTAATTTCTTAAATGTATTACTCATGTCAAGCCTCAGCTACATAGGTCCAGTCACAAAGTAAAATATTGCAAAATATTTAAGGCTGAGGATGTTCATTAGGCTTTATTGGACACATCAAACAATGTGGATAAGAAGATTTAGGAGTGTTCAGAATATGGGATTGAAATGAATGAGCTTTATCTCAAATTCGGATATTTACATGCACTCATAAAGAGCAAATCTAATTTGCAAATAGTATGAAAACCTCATGCTTGATTCTTTTTTGTCCAAAATGATTTAGTTTTTGCTGTAATTTGGCTTGGCAGAATTCTTAGTGGAATGTCACAGGGGGAATATAATATTCCTCCAGTGCTGTATTCTATGTTCTTAACAGAACAACCATATTTTGTACAATGTGGTTGCTGTATAAGTAATTTGAAGGCAGAATAGAAGGACTCTTAGCAGTGTGGAGGAACAGAAGGATCTTGGGGTCCAAGTCCATAGATCCTTCAAGGTTGCCATGCGGGTTGATAGGGTTGTTAAGAAGGAGTATGGTGTGTCGGCCTTCATTAGTCAGTGTATTGAGTTCAAGAACCGTGAAGTTATGTTGCAGCTCTATAAAACTCTGGTTGGACCACACTTGGAGTATTGTGTTCAGTTCTGGTCACCTCATTATAGAAAACATGTGGAAGCTTTAGAGAGGGTGCAGACGAGATTTACCAGGATGCTGCCTGGATTGGAGAGCATGTCTTATGAAGATAGGTTGAGCAAGCTAGGGCTTTTCTCTTTGGAGCGAAGGAGAACGAGAGGTGACTTGATAGAGGTGTACAAAATGATAATGGCTAACAGAAGGGGCATAATTTTAAGGTGATTGGAGGAATGTATAGGGGGGATGTCAGAGGTAAGTTTTTTTTTACAGAGAGTGGTGGGTGCGTGGAACACACTGCTGGCAGAGGTGGTGGAAGCAGATACATTAGAGACATTTAAAAGACTATTAGATAGGCACATGAATGATTAAAAAATGGAGGGCTATGTGGGAGGGAAGGGTTGGATAGATCTTAGAACAGGATAAAATGTCAGCACAACATCGTGGGCTGAAGGGTCTGTACTGTGTTGTAATGTTCTATATTCTAATAGGGGACAAAAAAATGAGCATTTACTTTCTATCCCACTTCCACATTATTTTCCCAATCAATGGAGTCCTCCAGTTGGAAAACAAAGAGTACAAGCTATCGAGAGTATCAGCCTTACACTTAAATTTGTTTAACTTTCTCAGTTTCAATGCATATGGAACACCGTACATAACCCCTTATTAATGTAACCATAGGGACTTAGCCATTCCACCAGACTAAACCCTGTTAAATCTCCTGACAGACTCATCTATTGAGTGGTGATCTGGTTTCTTCTGATACTGTAAGGCCAATTTGGTTATGTCATTTGAAGATGCCAGCTGTGCGATTTAGAATGTGTTCAGAGCAAGATGACAGTGATCTCACAGAAGACGTGTTAATGAAATTTTCAAAGTGCTCCCTCCAAAAAAATTAAATTGCTCCATTCAATTAACTAGGAACCTTTTTAAGAGGTGGAAAAGTTATTCAAACAAGCTTTCATCCCTTGTGAAGGAGCAAAAATAACAACCAAGAGCGAAAGGTTAAGAAAGCCCAATGTTAGATCAACATCAGCAAGAAAGGGGTAGACTGGCACTGCTTCCACATCCAGGTTGATGTCCTGTGAAGTGGGTCTGTGACTGCAGGAAGAGAGTGGCCATGTCTACAACTCTTCTAGACAATAGAAAAGACTATATATAGTAAATGGAGGCAGACAAACTCCAGGCAGATATAAAACATGAGAATGTGTGCATGAGAAAAGAGAATCCATTTCAAGGAACCTGTAACTTAAGACTTCCCAATGGTATTATCAATCAGATGGACAACCTAACATTCTATGTCATAAAGCACTGCATGCCAATCAGTACTGCCCTCCAACTCATATTATAAATCTTTAGTCTTAGAATTCAACTTCGTACAACATCTGAGATCCACAATGAAGTTTAAGCAAAATCTGAGCAGGGAAGTCATGGCAGATCTTATGCTAGTCAGAAACAGGTCCATCAATAAAGTCTGAAACTTCCCTTTTTGGATCAAGGAGCAGCATTATTGTTCCACAAAAAAATTCACAACCTCCTCTACCTGGGATTATATCTTCATTCCCACCTTCTATGCACCCTATTTCTGCCACTAATATGAAAGCTTGACCTCACCCAATAGACATCCTGCAACTTCTATTAGCTCATGACAGACTAGAAGTGGATTTATAACATACAACATTTGGGACTATGATTCAATTCGCTCCTCAACTGCACTAATAATTATTGTTATGTTTTGAAGCTGAATACCAATGTGAGTTCTGCTGGCTGCAAAAGGGCCTCAGGAGGGATATTCTGTGTCAGTGCAACTCAAAGTTTCATCCCTTCACAGATGTTTTAAGTGATACTTGAAAGTAACAATGCAAGCACATGATGTGTAGTTTTTGCTATTCCTCCATTAATGGAGTACAGTTATTGGATTGTACTTTGGTTTGCATGGCCATAATCCCAGCGTGTCTGTAAATTTGCATTTATGGAGGAGAAGTTGATGTTCTAATACGACTGATGGCACACCAATGTTTTTGAGGAATGTCAAAGCCAAGACATCTGTTTTATTCTACTCTCATCACCAAATATGGATGAGATTCTAGAATGAAGATTGCACTTTCCCAGAATGGAAATTGGAACTTGAGCCAGCAGTGACATTCACAGCTAAGGTCCATATTGAAGGGTAGGTTGTTGTTGGCAAGGAAGCATGTAAACTCCCTTCCAACTTGTGTGTCTCTGCAGATACTGGGAAGCTGAATGTTCATCAAAACAGGCAGCCAGGGAATTCATGTTCGTTTCAGTGATCCAGTTATGACCCACATCATGCCATTCATCTGTACATAAGACACTGTTGTGTATGTGCTGCAGACCAGACTACAGTCACATGCTGCAGTCACATGCTGCTATAATGTCGATGTATAGGGTGGCACTTCACAGCACTTCAACTGAGGCACCCTGGATTATTCTTATTGGCTTCTGTGTCAGGCCAACTCAAGGTTTCATCTTTTCACAGACCTACTTTATATGGTACCTGAAGGTAACAATATAAACACATCATACCAAGATATATGATTATTTCGTGAACTATCCAAAAGCATGACTTTTTGAAACTTCGTATGTTAAACATTGACAATCAATGAAATTGCTTTCTATTTTTCTGATTCCTTGCACAGTCAATGGTACATATTTGGAAGTGCATTATGAGCATGGAAACAAGATGCATTATATTGTTACCTTTTGCATTCACCAAAACATTCTGGTGAATGTTGGATTCTGGTGGAAACTATTATGATTATCTCATCATACATAAATTACATTACAGAATGATTCCCCACGTCTTATCCACAAGAGGGAGATGATATATCAATCAATCTTTGTTTAAAGAATAATGCCACACCCAAAGTCAGTTCACTGCTATGCGAATGAGGTGAATAGTTATAATGGGTTCACAAGCTGACTCATTTGCATAGGTACAGATATCAAAAAATAAATGGAGTTGTATTGCTTCAAATTGTAAAAATTCAGAATTTAAGAATGTGTCTGGGGACTGAATGAAATGTTCATAACAGACCTCCTTAACATAAAGATTGATCCAAAGCCACATGGATAATAGAACACACACATCAAACAGTCAAGTAACAAGATATATGGTTGAATGTACAAACCCAGTCTCAGCATAAAGGTGTTTATTTTAAGCACTGTCCTTGAAAATCTCAGCAGAACTAGTGGAAACTTTACTACCTGCTAAAATGAGCGATAATGCAGCACAGGTTTCCCAAGTCATTTGAAAATTAGGAATTAGATTCAAAGGATTCAAGAAACTGACTTTGTATTGATGACCCAGCACTAGCCTTGACTGACATTCAAACTACCTACAATCTGTGCACATTCCCCCAGTTAATTGTTTTCCCACCTTCAAACTAATGGTCCATTCTCTCTCCGCTGGTTTGCAGAAAAATCCTAAGTAATTTATATTTGTGAATATTCATTTCCATTTTAAATGGAAGCAAACCCACTCCCAAACCCAAACCCATAATTTGCGTCAAAAATACATGAAACTGGCAATTTTACCTATAGTAAAATACCTACATTGTAAACATGCAAAAATAATTTACATTATTTTTACCAATGTAAGTCCCTCCCTCAGCCGAGGTTGATGTGTTAGGTACAATGAGAATGGATTGGTATGCATTCACCTGTGCTGCAACTGATTTGTGAACATTTGATGATAATACTAGATCTCAGAGTAGAAAGCTGCTCATTCCCTCATCATTAATATTTTAAATATTGAAAAATATGTGCAGCATTTACTGCTTATCCAGAGATGCACTCGTCCATTGCAAGGCACGGTGCTTTCAAAAGGGATGTGCCAAGACATGTCAAATTGTGCTCTGAAGCATATCTGTTGATTGCAGGCACACAAGACACATTAATAAGATTTCTTCCGTCAGGCTGACAAAAATAACTAAACCTAACTTGAATATGTAGCAATTACACCACTGAAACAAGCAATTGCCTTACCACCTTCCGAAGACTAAGCATCTGAACAGCAGAGCTAATTTCTGTTTTATGACTGTAGAAAATGCAATTACAGTAAAACTGGTAACTTCATTCAGGAAAAAAGTAAATGAGCACGTAGTGAACATTTCCCAGTGAAACAGTGCAGATTGCTTCAGACTGAGGTTCAGATATTCTGAACAGAAAAAAGGAAGTTTTGCCTTATGTCATACTGTGACTGATGGTATCACTGTGTGCAAGAAACTTGAGAGGAGTTCACTTGTGTAACACTGACATCTTGCTCGAAAAAAGGTAGAATTCAATTACACGTTCAATTTCACATTTTTGACCAGTTAAAGATGTCTGAATTGTATTAAAAGACTTATAAATAGCCACAAAGGGTAAAAAGGATTATAAAATGCAGTCAGCAATCATTTTTTTCCTCTCAATGTTACAAATTTTTATTTGAAATGCTCTACCTACATTCAGCTTCATTCTCCTTTTAGGAGGGCAAGCTGTTCTACTCCAAGGACGTTGCCATCAATGCTCTCTGTGGCATTTCACATTAAAGTTGACCTTGTAAGAGGATTACATCAATTCTCACTAATTTCAGCTCTGACATGAAACTTCATTGTAAAGGTCAATGAAAGACGATCTTATATTAAAACTGAAAATACTGGAAGCAATAAGCATGTCAGACAACGCTCTCCAGAGAAAAGCAGATGGGAATGTGCAGTTCCAGATTGACAACATTTCATCTGATGCAAAATTATTGACCATTAAAGCTGACACTATGTCTATCTCCACATATGCTGCACAACCTGTTGAGCTTTCTCAGTAGTTTTTATTTCATATTTCCAGCATCTGCAGCATATTGTTCCACTAAAGGTTCTCTCCTAATGCAGCTCTTTAATAGTAATTAAGATCAATCTCTTCGTTGCGATCCTATTATAAAATGGTACTTTATAATACTCCACAGATCAATCTAGTGGCAGGAGCCTGCAATTACATTGTGACAGCTCAGAATGCAAAATCAAATGGCAAGTGTTGACACAACTATTTGGGACTGTAATTGTTATCACAAAGAGTAACCAAATATTGTAATTAAAGCAAGGCATAGTTTCTGGGAGGGTACACATTGCTCAACATTTTAAACGCATACCTATTCTTGGTTCCATGAATTAAATGGAGTTCATGGAATTAACTAATACCAAGAGGTGCGTCACATTGTCACATTTCATAACTACATGACGCACTCGGTATAAGGACTGATGGAAAAACAAATTCTTGTGAACCTTCGCATTCTCTAACGCGGAGTATTCTGAGTGTTCAGTCAATGAGTGTGTTCAAGGGTGACACATCTTTGAAAGCAATGGGTATGAGGATTGGGCTAGAAACTGGATTTGAGGCATGATCTTATTGAATAGTGGAGAGGGCTTGAGTGACCGTATGACATATACTTATTCCCGTTTCTTCCTGTCTTACGTTTCTTGTCTCCAAGGACATTTGAAGTCGCCTACAGTCTTTTACAAATTGAAAGTCCTTTGCTTTCCCCACTTTTCCCCATCTAAAAAACAACATTTAATTAAATATGCAGCATTATTCCCAAGATTAACAACATTTTGGCGGTGATATAGATTGTTGAGACTTCAGCCAGTATTGATGCTTATATGATTAGCCATTCTCGTTCGTAAGCGAGGCTGTTCGTTTTAAGTTCCAAATGTAGAATTTAAATTTGCTGTTAAATCTTCTTCAGACACGTCTGGAAGACATCAACCCCAGATGACCCTGGAGACAACATTCTATTTTAAAAGAGAGAACGCGTGGCATATTTCTCTCTCACTCACACACACACACAAACAAGGCGAAGACAAAAACACAGGAAAGTACCAAAGTAAAGACAATAACCACCCCCCTTCCACTTACACCAAGCCACGTATCACCCTCACCACCACCCCAACCACCGAACCACGTGGAAGGATTTCATTTAACGTAATTACGCAAAGCCAGTACGTGAATCAGAAGGGCATGCTCATGGAAGTTTTACAATCTTTAAACAAAAAAGAACAAAGAACCACTCGCGCACAGAGCAAAGAGCAATGACTTGAAATTGCCCAGTGTCACAGAACATAGGCAAATAAAACAGACACCGTGGACCCAATAGTAAAAGGTTGTTACGAAACCACAGCCCCGCAGCGAGCACATTTTGTCTCTTATTTCCGAAGCCTTGGGTAACAACTATGAAAGGGCTGCTGGAGATTTATTGCCTTTGCTTCGCTCCGAAATCCCTCTTTCCTTTTCGGTTCTCAAAGTAGATCTTGGGCGTGCCTTTAGTGAAATAGCTGTAAGACGATTTTGTTTTTGAAAAAAAAATACAGAGGGATTTGCTTGTTAATTCTGAGAGCGCTGTATTGATTTGTCAGTGTTGCTATCCAGGGTGCTGAAACCGCCCGTTGCCAGTAGCTCACTCCAAGGGAATTGAAACGAGTAAGGGGTGGTGGTTCACAACCAACATCTCCCACTGCCCCCACCACGTTACAATATAATTTTATGCAGAGATCGACATTCAAAAAGCTGGCAATTCAACTAAAACATATTAAATTCCGCGCCCATCTGGCAGAGACTGCACCCGCTAGCTTAAAAACAGGATTACCTCTGTTAGGAGAGTATACAAGGAAAAGCGCCGCACAATCTTGCCTGGATTTCCTTACCTGATTTGTAGAAATAAAAATGTGGTTTCAGCTTCCAACTTCGGCTTGGTTCACCCGGCGTGAATGCTGGAGAGGGGAGCGAGAGAGAGTGAGAGAGAGAGGGAGAGATAGTGGGAATCCGCGGCGGGACACGAATTATGCTGCTGTGCTGGTTTTGCCGCTTTCTGTGGTGTGTGTATGTGTGCGTGTGTGAATATAGCAAGTATTAGTGTCTTCTCCCTCCCTCCCCACACCCTCTCTCTCTTTCTTCAATGGCAACCGGTCTAGTCCCCATCGAGCATGTCCGCCTTTGACGTCAGGGCTTTATATAGCCTTGGCTGAGCGACAAGCATCAGGCACTGGCTTTGAGTCATCACAGCTGCTCTCGGGATTTCTCTCCTCCCCTTGTTTCAGAGCGTCTGTCACCGGACCAGATCAACTGGAAATGGACGTTAGATCTCCGAGCTTTGCATTTTTCCCGTTGATGCTATTTGAGTGTGTGTGGCTGTATGCGTATGTGTGCAAATGGAATTTGATGATTTAAAAGAGCGCGGCTGAGTTTTAATACATCTTATCAGGTGTGTCATTTATTTCGCAGCGGGGGGAGAGCTGAATGGGAATGCCCCCGACGCCGTCTGAATCCTTAACAAGAAACCTTAGTGCACCATGTACAGCTAACCCCAATGCATTTATTTAGCAGATGTGGTTATAATCTGAAGCTGCAACCCGTGAATTATTTCCTGTGAAAGGAAAATTTGGCTTAATCCCCTTTTCTTGAAATGTTAATTGCTCATTTTGCATTAGCGTTCCCTCGGGACGGTTTTCGCGTTAAAAGGCGTGGCGTAAATTATGCAATGTAATTTAGTCCTTCAAATATACCCCCATCTAGACCTAACGTCACTACTCGATGGCTTAATACCCCAGTGCGGGAAATTATTCCAAGCACGGCATCGTATTACCTAATCACCATGCCACACAAGAGATCATTCAGCCCACTGCCTCTATCCCGGCTTCTCCTGTCGGTCCCATTCTTCCGCTCTTTCCCCAAGCTCTGCCATTTATTTACCTTCTAGTGTCAATCCTGGTCCCCTTTGAAAGCACTGACTCTGATCCCAAAGCCCCTACACTGGCTTTCAGATCATAATTACTCACTGAGAAGTATTTCCGGCACTTTCTTGCTTTCTAAGTTTCTAATTTTCAGTGTATTTTAAAGTTATCACTTGCTCTGAAACGAACCGATGCTTTTGTGGGTGAGGCACCCGAGCACGCACATCTCTATATTAACTGCAGCACTTTGGGGCCAGAATGGGGGCGGGAGAGTATACCGACAAATCCACCTTCACTGACTTTGCTTCTGCAGTGATCTCATTACACGGTGGGGCTAAGAAGTTCTTCGAATCCCAGAGCACATTAAACGAGTGCCTAAGAGCTTTTAGTTACAATCTCATTCAATTGCACCCTATATCTCAACGCAGCACCGAACGACAGTGCAATCCCATTTGATGTGTGGGATGCCCGTGGCTAGTTATTGACCCGATGCAAAATTGGGGTCTATTAATAATTCATCTATAACGATATTGCGAGGAGCCTGATTGGACTGCTGCTCCCCGCGGACCCGAATACAAATAATTTCAGGAAATGACGCCAGTGTTTCAATTTTGGAAATGCTAGTTTTAAAGCGACAGGCAATATCGCCATTCCCAGCAGCGCAGAATTCGAAAATAAAACCATTGCTGGTGGTTTTAACTGCTGGTCGTGCACAGAATGCAGCGTGATCACTAGAAATTCCGTAGCTCGGCAGCGGAGATGTTTGCAACTATAGGTCGCCAATGTGATTACATGGCGAAGAGCATATTCTTCAGTAAAGGGCATCAGAAGAAATGATCTGGAAGAATCATTCGAAGCACCACTCGGCAGTTATTATCGAGGCAGGCAAACTCTACAAATCATGGCTAGACGCGTATAATATATACAAGCTTCCTAGACAAATATTTTAAATACTTCAACTCACGCAGCAAGGCAAAAGCTCCATTATTGTAATAACGCTCTTTGGAGACGGAAGTAGCGTTATTGTAATATTTAATGTAATAAATTAACTGCAAGCTGATTTTTTAATATTTCCACAATTCTGCTTTTGAAAAATTTGCAGCTATACGGAGTTAATTTCAATTCTATCCCGCCCCAGTTCCCACTACTCAATTTGCATTATATATTTTTAAACATTAAAAGTTACTTTATAATTAAGCTGTCAGGATTTTCAATTGGAAATATTTTTTTAAATGCTTACTATTTTATTTTGAAAGGTTATTTCAAATCTTATATTCCACAATGCAGGAAAAATACCAACAATTATTATAAAAGCCTTCTCTGTTCCAAATTGCCTAGATATTTGTTCACATGGACTGACAAAGAATCGCTTCCTCCTTTCCCGTGTCTGTATTTACTTAAAAGTAAAAGTGGGTTCACTTTTTAAACACGGATTTTTTTTCTTGGTATGAGGTATCACTACTAAGGCCAGCATTTATTACCCATTCCTAAATGCCATTGGGGAACTGATGCTACCTTCTTGAATCACTTCAATCAACATGATGAAGCTACTCCTACAGTTAGATGGGAAGTCCCAGGGTCTCACCTCAGCAATGATAAAAAGAACAGACAATATATTTTCAAGTCAGCATTGTATGTGTCTTGGGAAAGATTCAAGGATAGGAGTTGAGGAGGGCAGGTGGTTAAGAAAGACCTGATGCGCCTTCTGGTCTTGTCCTCCTAAATGGTGGAAGTCACATATCTGGAAAGTAATGATGAAGTAGCCTTGGAGAGTTGCTCTAGTGCCTCTTCTAGTCATAGTGTAACAGTGATGGAAGAAGTGAAAATGTGAGATGATGAGTAATGTTCTAATCAAGTGGGCTGTTTTGTTCTGGATAGTGTTGAGTTTTGGTCACATTTCATTCAAGTGGGCTTAAGAAGAGAATTCCAGCAACGTTCAATGTGTATCCTTTGGAGACTGAAGAGGTGAGTCATCCAAACTCTGTACTAGTCATGTCGCCAAAATATTTTAGTAGTGGATTCAGTTAAGTTTCTGGTTAGTGCGGATTCCCAGGATATTCAACCATAATAATGTTATTGATTGCTGTAGATTTAGTTTGATCCTGTCTTGTTGGAGATGGCCAATAGCT
Organism: Pristis pectinata; assembly: GCF_009764475.1. NCBI lineage: Eukaryota > Metazoa > Chordata > Chondrichthyes > Rhinopristiformes > Pristidae > Pristis > Pristis pectinata. The sequence goes on along the minus strand of NC_067407.1, from coordinate 87,761,452 downwards.
GGTACTTACACAGGGCAAAGATTACCTACTACTTAATAGGGAACATCTGGATATTTTCCAAGTCTTACAGGCTTGGATGCTCGACTAATGAATTGCAGATAGACTGAACACCAGCCAACATCCCTGCTTCTGGTTTTATAATAGAGGGGAGGTTATTAATGATGGAACTTCAGAGCTGGGCAAAGATACTGGTCTCATAACCTATGTCATTAAAGGCCAGTTTTGGCTTGAGCCTGAGATGATTGTCTTCCAATGATCATATTAATTCAGTTTCTTGCTGAATAGTTGTTTCCTGATCCACTAATTCTTTCCACCATTTTTACTTTTATATCTGATTTCTATCATCCACAGTACTTTGTTTTTGTTTTAATTAATAAATTAACCCCTCATCTGATGCACTCATGCACTCTGTTTTGGTCAGAATTCGAAACTGCTGACAGGGTCAAAGTAGTTCATTGAAGTATGTCAGTGTCCGTTTAACACTGGCAATTCTTTTTGAAATGTTACAGCTTTTGTAGTAAAAAGTTGAACAACTTGCCAAATGGGTGTAAATATATGTTAACCTACAAAAATCTATAGTCAATACTTACATAGGACCTCACAAAGTATGGATGTAACAGGCATACCAATTAGAATAACACATAGATCTGAAATGATAACTAAAAAAATCCCATTCCTATGAGGTATTGAATAGAATGTACCAGTATGGTTAATAACGAACAAAATAAATCTTGCTAAGAGTAGCAACATGAATTTTCATGGATATGTTCAGATGATTTTTTAACCAAGGCAACACAACAGGTAAAAGGCACTGTAATTTTGAGTGAGTGAACGGGTCACATTTTAACAGCTACATTATAGTTTGATGAAGCCGTTTTATCAGTGGCTGATTTGTACAAGAGGATAAATTGTTTTTGCCATCAAAGCTGATTTGGAAGATTGCATTGAATAAATGGAATTGGAATTGGTAACAGAATAAATGATTTCTAATAATCCTTGACATTGTTGTGTGTTGTAATATAGAATACATATTTTTAAAAATACATGAATTTTTATGTCAATTTAATAATTTCTGGATGTCTCAAAGCAATTTACAGCCATGAACTACTTTTGAAGTTTAATCACTATTGTAACTTAGGCAGGCAATTTGCAGACAGCAAACTCCCAAAAACAGCATTGTGATAATGACAATATAAACTATTTCAGTTATGTTGATTCCATAATAAATATTGGCAATGTTGCTGGAAATAAGTCTTCTTTGAAATCTTTGGAATCGTTTGTATTCATCTAAGTGTACAAATAGTGAAATGGCTCTGTAGTATTGCAGGAGGGTGGTCTTGTAGCAGAGAGATAAAGGGGGACTCTGCAGGTTTGGTACCAGGCAGGGGTAGCTGGAACCAGTTCAAGCCAACCTGAACCACAAGTTGCAGGCTAAAGTGAACTATAATACACCCATGCCTGGTTACCAGCCGAGCAACTATCCCATAAATTCCAGGATGGAAGCTTGCCATTATGCATACAAGGTAAAGACCAAACTGCACATGGCTCACATAGCACACAAGGTGCTGAAGCTTGATGGCTCATGTAGCACGTAGATACTGAAGCTTGACACTGCAACAGGCTTACCTCACTCTATGTATACACAGCACATGCTAGTTATAGATAAAGGGGTAAAAAGTAGATAAGAAATAGTATAAGAATAATGGAAACTTTGGATTGGGGAGCATTTATTTCAGGACGAGTAACTCCACTGTTGATGTTAACTTGTAATAAAGAAAGTTTGTTCTGAAGGTAAACCTCAGACTCTGTGTGAATTCTTTCTGTCTACAACAGATATGGCCTTGCTTTGACATCCTATCCAAAAGAGAGCACTTCAGATAGTGTAGCTCTGCATGAAAACCTGCACCAGTGTTATGGGATGTAGATTTGCACACAGCATTCAGAAGTGGGACTTAAACCCAGCACCTTACAAGGTGAAGAAAATGCAATCAAATAACTGGCTTCATCAGTAAAGTGCACAGATGACTGTGCCCTTGATAGTGCAAACCAAGAAGGCCATGATTTGGGTTATTGCTTCATAGTGAGTCTCAAAAGGGTAGTCTCAAAAGCACCATAATTGCCCTTTAAAAAGATTTAAAATATAATCAGTGAGATTTCTATTATCTTGTCCAGTTATCCCTCAAAAGAGTCATATGTGACATTGGTTGAAAATGGCATCAGGCTCATTGTTGCCCATGGCTGAATATTCCAGATGCTGCTCATTGTCCTGGCTTCCATATTAAGAGCAAACACTAAGTTTCCAATGTCTCCACAGAAGCACAGCCAAGTAAAAGTTAATACAATCAACAGAGGGCAGAATAAGATACTCAGATGTGGGGATGAAACAATGTGAAGACGAAATTCTGCTGAAAAATACGAAATAAAGTTAATGTCAACATCAATATCCTTTCAGATTAACTCTACATCTCAAACATAGAATGAGATTATTTTGTAAAACAAGGCTTAATCTTAAAATACACAATATTCTGTGTAATATTGATTCAGAAACAACTGCAATGGTTTTGATATAGATGATCTCCAGATAAATGTGCCACAATAATCCGTGGGCCTTCCCACCAGAGCAAGTGCTGCATGGAGCATATGGACTTCTGATCCTCGCAAAATATCAGGGTCTGTTCCTGATTTTCACTGCACAGGATAACTGCTAAGTACTTATTACCCTCAAGATACATCCTGGGTTGAGGGTGGATGTTCATTTTTGTGTTAATGAATATAACAAGCAGCAATCCTCTGGTATAAGCATCCTCTGCAAAGGGGCTAATTTGACCATAGAAATGCAAGCTTGTTTACCTGACGATCCCCATATCTGCCACTGAGCTTTGCTTATTGCGGCATACTGATCACCTGATGTATCATGGCTAGCCCAGGAATTCTAGGCCATGATCTCTTTGATGTAGATAGTCATCTGTGAGTGGAAAGTAGTGCTGACCCCAAAAAAAGGCTTCCCTTGGGATCTTATCAGTAAGGCTGGGAACTGAAAAGTTGGAATCCCAGCTTAAATCTGATGCATCAACCACATTCTTGAAAGTAAAATTTTAAGATCATGTTCTTATTGTTTTGTGATCTTGCCATTATTCACAATAATTTACACTCAAGGAGGTCACCAATGAGCAAGCAAAGGATTTTGTCACGGGTGACATCCAACATTTCAGTCAGGTATAATGCACATTGGTTACAGCTATGCTCAAACAATATACCTTAATTCCTGTTTCAAAAAGCACCCTATTCCAACAATGAAACACTTCCAATATTTCAGCAGTTATCCTCATGGCCACTCCAAATGAAGCTGCCAACTTGGTAGTGAATTACAGGAGAGAGTACGTTGTGCTTAATAACATCTGAGCTCAGACAGTTGGAAATTTATAACTGGTAGATGGAGACTTTTGTCCTTTTAGTCTGGCCAGCACTCAAAACTAGATCAAAGGACTGAAAGAAAGTATTCAGACTTACTGTGACATGTGCCTACATGACTAATTATAGCTGTTTACCTTTGTGCATATCAGCCAGGGTGTGCAAATATTCTGGCTGAAAGACTATTTTCTTGCGCTGTTCCTATATGAGGATCTATATGGGGATCCTATATTAAAATTCCTTGCTGACACTAGCTTATAATTTCATCGACTATGTCAAAAGCAAACTTATGAAAACCTATGATGGATGCTGGTGGCTGGGATGCTGTCACGTGGTACATAGCATAAAGTTAAAACAGTTTTGCAGCTTCACAATTAACACAGAAAATTCACTCTAATGCTCCAAAATAGCAATGCCTGACACTGAATTGTAGCCTCCCAACTCCAGTTTATAAGGAATGAATTTCCATTTTCTCTAAAATTAGCACGGAATCTGATGTAATAACAACTGGTAGAACGCATGCTCATTCTGCACCCCTATTTAGCACTTTCCTAAGGATTCTGACACCTCCAGAGGGAGTTCAGCAAAAGGGATGCAAGTAATGGCAGCACCCAGCCATGCCAGCTCTTGATCCTACCTAAAAGTTTCCATGAGTGGGAAGGAACTCTACTCAACTCAAAAGGCCATCAAGAGAGCAGGATGCCTTATGCTGTCAGTTTTCATGTTATTTGGCTTTCTGAGGCCTAGCAGAGTATCCCTAACATTACAAGGCTAGCTCTAATGATTCGAAATTGTGGATGAAGGCTTCATGCTTCCAGCCCACAAGTATTTGCATTTTACCATTTCCACAGTGTGGCAGGTCAGCTTAGGTCACTGCTTACGGTGCAGGAATCTGGCATTTGGGTGGAATTGGAGTAAACTACAACATGGAACCATCATCAGGGTCAGGGGCCACACTTCTGACTGGATGGAATCTCTAACTGCTGGGTTGGCTGACCAATGGAATTTCAGCTCCATCATGTTTGCCTAGCTCTTGCAGAAGTCATTCATGGGAGCCATCAGCACAATTGGCATAGCATTGAAAGTCACATTAATGAACACACTTTTAATATTTGGTTTACTTTTATATATCTATCTATATCTATCTATCTATCTATCTATCTATCTATCTATCTATCTATCTATCTATCTATCTATCTATCTATATATATATATATATATATATATGTATATATGTATAAAATATATATATATATATATATATGTTTATTCATCAAAATATCATTATTGATTTAATTGATTTTGAATGCAAGTTAACTACTGTGTTTGCTTATATCTCATCAATCACATATCAAAAACTTTCTTTTGTATAAGGAACCTATATGGAATTCTTGTAGATTTTTTTAATTGATGCGTGAAGGAGCCGTATAAGTGTAAAATGCTCTTCAAAATCTTGCCAAAATAAACTGAAGATCAACACCTGCTTTAGTGTATCAACCTTCCAAACTCTCACATTAAAGGACACCTTGACAGAAGCCTTGCTTTATCACAGATCATCCTCTTAGCTTCCAGTCAGCTATGGCGCAGTGTGCACCTATGAGTCACAAAGTTTTGGGATCAGTTGTACTCGGAGAATTGAACATAAAAATCTATGGTTATATACCAGTTCAGCATTGAGAGAATGCTGCACTGTTGGAGCTACTGACTTTTGGACAAGATATTAAACTGTCACTCGCCTGTCATGTTGGCAGATGTATAAGATTCTGTGGCGCTGTTTTAAAGAATGTTGAGGGAGTTATTTCTGATGTCCTATCCAGCAATTATCTCTTAATCAACATCACTGAAAGATTATCTGGTCATTATCCAACAACTGCTTGCAGTGTGCAAATTGAATGCTACTTTTCCTGTATTACAATAGTAATTACTCTTGAAAATACTTTATTATCTGTAAATTGCTTTGACATGTTATTAAATCTTGTCAGGTGCTATATGAATGCACATTTTTCTTTCCTTTTGCAGAATCTTGGCATCATTGCCCATATGTAGGAAGCAAAGCTGTATCATACTATATTAGGAAATGCTTCTATTCAATCTATGTGCAAGTAACGTGGGCCATTGCCAGAGAATAATGCATGGCAACATGCTATTCCTGGGGACAAGCATATTGAATGCTAATGCAATCAAACGATGCAATATTCTGAAGCAAAAGGAAGAGCAGACAGCTTGAGTCCTCAAATATGTAGGTTACAAATGTAATCACACTGGCAACACCACATACAGTGATGAATATTGATGAAATAGAACCCCCAGTGGGAAGGATTGGGGTGCCAAAGTAATGAATGAACAAGCAGGGGGGGGGCCTTACAATATGAAAACAGAAACATCTGTGGAACGCGAAATGGAGTTAATGTTTCAATTCTGATGAGCAATTGTCTACCTGAAACATTAAGACTGTTTCTCCTGCCACAGATGCTGCCTGACCTGCTGAGTGTTTCCAGCATTTTCTGTTTTATATTAGATTTCCAGCAATTGCACTGTATTGATTTTCAGGACTCAGAATATGGCTGGAAGAAAGTTGGCAAATTTGCTATAAACTGTTCCTACATGGACAATCAATTCCATTATTTTCTGTGGACTGTGATTGCGGAATGACGTAGTATTATTTAAGAACATACACAAAGATGCTCCTCCCATTCCTATAGTGAGGATTAGCACAGTTTTCATCTCTGAGATCACTGATGCTGTCATCTTTTCACAAGACTATAGTAGTACAGATAACTATTCCGTCATTACATAATTTCCATGGAAGATGGATTTGCGATGCCTGAGTTGTATTCAGCCACATTATCTAGATCACTCTCCACTATTACCATAGAACCATACAGCACAAAACAGGCCCTTTGGCCCACCATAAGAGTTCTTCATTACTGTGACGGTGCTGTACCAGTCTTAGTTGCAAATCACATCTTTATCCACAGTGATAAAGATTTGTTTGCTTCTCGTTAGCCTGAACCAGTACTACCCAGAGTTCAGCTTCTCACCTTGCGTCAACTGCTGCATCACTGACTAATTCTTGCAATGTGTCTGTAATTGTGTTACAGAGAAGCACGTGTGCTAACAGGTGGTGCTTTGGTGAGTGTTGCTTTTTCAGTTTCTGGAGGAGTGTGACTTTGTTCTTCTCGCTTGTGAAGAGAGCAGATGGTGTGTTATGTGTAAATAAGACTCCGATCCATATGGGTATAACATTGCCATTACATGCTCCATTAAATGTTAGTGCTCAGTCTCTGTGGGTGGAATGTATAACATATAAGGACAGTAATTCTGAAGCTGCACTCCTTGTGTAGAGACATGCCGAAGATGAACATAGGCTATTAGTATACCATGTTATGGGCCAAAGTCACATATTTAACAAAAGTAAAGCATTGCAATTTCTATCTTACTAAGTCAAATCTGAAATAGAAGATGGCATTTACCCTGCTTCTTTATGTCTGTTTTGCCTTTAAAACAAAGAAAAGCAGACAATGAAATGGAAAGAATTAACCTTCAAAATCACAAATCTCTTCCAACCTTTACACATAAAATGTACTTTGCACAAACCTTGCTTTTCCTTCTAATTCCTTTCTTGTTACCTTTATGTTAACATTTTCCATCAGCATATTTCTTCCTTTTACTTTCTTCTATGTGCTCGTAGGGATAATTTTGCAATCTCACCAAGTTATTGAGGAATCCAAGCTTGTCTAGCAAACAAAAATGCCTCTCTTTTGGTGTACTATGCAGTTCAGATTAAAAAAAACAAAGCAAGTTGGGATGCTGATTGGATACATGAGCAGAACTAAGAATGGTCATGACCTTGAATGTTGTCTCCATCTCACAACCATTGACAGAAATCTGCAACCAGAGCAAACACAAATAATGACGAAACCATTAAACAAAAGAGGATTTTTGGAGATGTAAAATTGTTAAAGTCACAGCTAGTCCTTTCAAATGGTTAAGGAAGCCTTGGATAAGGAAACCATATAACCCAATGACCATCTGGACACCTCCAGAGATCCAGCCACCGCCAGACATGGATATGCACCTCCTGCGACTTCATTACAAATGCTGCAATGGTATTTTGTCTGTGCATTTGCAATTGATTGCACATAAGCATGCACAGGGATGCCAACAGAAAGAAGAAGTCAGTGAAACAGAAGGTTTTGAACTGGTGAAGTATTAAGCAGTAGTGAATAAGTACTGGAAACTGGATGAGAGTCGAAGTGCCAGTCCTCCCTGGCGAGTGTAGACAAGGCAGCTTCAGTCACAGAGCTCAGGAGCTCAGATTTCAAGATACACAGGAAGCATAAAATCTTATCTACACAAATAGTTTCTGTGCATATGATTGAGATGATGATCCTACCTGCTACACATTACTGAAAGCCTCTCATAGCCTGTAGAACTCTCTGTAGAACCAACAAAAGTCCATGAGATTTCTTCAGCAGCAAGATGGCTGTGATTGCTGGAACTCAGTCATCTCAGCCCAAGGACTTTGCTGCTGGATTTCCTCAGTGCAATATCCTATGCCAACCTTTCTTTCCAAAATTAGGTCAAAGGTGAGGACGGTTGCTGATGATTGCTCAGTTTTCAATTCTATTCCCAACTCCTCCGAAAATGAAGCAGCTGATGCCTACACACAGCAAGATTTAGGTACCATTCAGGCATTGGCTGATGAGTGATAAGTAATATTCATGCCACACAAATCCCAAGTAATGAGCACCAACAAGAGAAAGGTTAACCACCTACCCTTGACATTCAATAGTATTACTACTGGCAAGTGCATGAGGGTTCACCATTCACCAAACATATAACTGGACCAGCCACATAAATATTGTGACGACAAGAGCAGGTCAGAGGCTGAGTACGTTCTGGTGAGTGACTCACCTCCTGACACCCCCAATCCTGTTCACCATCTGCAAGGCACAGCTCAGAAGAATGAAGGAAATGTTCCACTTGTTTGAAACATTGCAGCTCCAACACCATCCAGAAGAAAGCAGCCTACTTTGTTGGAACTTGACACACTACCTCAAATGTTCATTCTTTTACCACCATGATAGCAGAACGTGTCATCTACAAAGCTCACTACACATACTGGTCTTGGCTTCTGCAACAGCACAATGCAAACGTATCACCTGACTTCTGACGGCAGGTCATTGACCCAAATCATTATCTCTCTCCACTGATGCTAACTTCTCTGCTGAATATTTTCTAAATTTTCTGTTTTTATTTGAGAATTCATTCTCTGCTTTATTTCAAGTTCTTTTTTGGAAAGAACAGAGGAAAGATAAGGGGAATGTTTTTTTTCCATATTGAATTCCAGGACACTGCACATATAAAGATGATGGAAACTGACTCCATAAATAACTTTGAAAAGCAGATGGACAGGTACTCAGGGATGTAGAATTTCAAGGTTGTGGTCAAACATAATTACACCTGCAAGGATTCATCACAGATTTGAGGAGTGAAATGCCTTCTTCAGTACTATGACTTTCTACGATTCTTGAGGAAATTTCCAATATTTATTTGCTACCACGAATACCACTATTTTCCTTTCAAAATCATGGCTTCTAAATTCAGTATTATTTTTAACAACCTCTTTATCTTGCTGACACAATCCAGCCTTTGGTCATTTGCTTTCCAGATAAAAGCCTGGTGGCAGTATTTTCATTAGACAAGGCACTTCTTTTATCTTTTGGTTACACTACAGCTATCAACAAATGAATGCATGAAAGGCACAGATTGTTCTCATTTGTACTTTGAAGGATTCATTCCAATCAAATTAACATAGCATACACAATGTGTATCCAGCAAATCTCCCATACTTTGTTCTGTTATTGTCATTGTCTTATGCATTTGGGGAAAAATTCTTTGTCACTACAAATCGCAACAAGTTATGATACCTGACACTATGCATATTTGAGAACTAATTTAGATTGGCCTCTTTTCAGTCTAAAAATCAAAATATGGATTTTAACTCCACCTGCCTGTTGGGAACAGGAGAGGTAGTGGGGTGGGAAAGTGGGAATTTTCTACCATTCTCCTGGGTTATGCCTTGCAGATGGTGGATAGATGCCAGGAGCTGAGACACTTGCCAGAGGATACCAGCCTCTAAGCATCACTTGTAGTCATAGTGTTTATGTGGCTGCTCCAGTTGTGCTTCAGGTCAATGGTGAACCATGGATGATGATGTGTCTCATCTTGGCGATGATATTGCCATTGAATGTCAAGGGCAAATAGTTAACATAACAGCTGGATGCTGCCTGCTACAATCCTACCATGACTGCCACACTATTTTTTTTACTCAGTGGAGGTACATAGAACATAAAACAGTACAGCACTTGACAGGTCGTTCTGCCCATGATATTGTGCCAATCTTTATGTCGATTTATACTAAATGTCCTCCTTCTGTTTATCATCCATATCCCTCCATTCCTTTCATATTCATGTGTCTATCTAAAAGCCTCTCAAACTCCATCAGACTGCCTAATTCCACTACTACCCCTGGTAACCCAATCCAGCGCGTACCACTCTCATCGTAAGAAACTTGCCCCTCACGTCGCCTTTAAACTTTCCCCATCTAACCTTAAGACATGTCCTCTGGTGTTTGACATTTCTACCCTGGGGAACAGATTCTGACTGTCTACCCTATCCATGCCTCTCATAGTTTTAAAAACCGCTATGACATCTCCCCTCAGCCTCCGATGCTCTAAGGAGAACAACCCAAGTTTGTCCAACCTGTCCTCATAGTTTATACCCGCTAATCCAGGCAGATTCCTGGTAAACCTTTTCTGCACCTTTTCCACAATCTCCACATTTTTCCTGTAATGGGGTGACCAGATCTGCACACAATACTCCAAATGTGGTCTGGCTAAAGTTTTATATAGCTGCAACATGACTTCCTTACTCTTATACTCAACGCCCCTACTAATGAAGAAAAGCATTCCATACACCTTCTTTAGCAACTTATTCATTTGCGTAGCCACTTTCAGTGAACTGTGGACCTGGACCCCAAGATCCCTCTGTATCCCTACCATTAACTGTATACTTTCTCCTTTCATTTGACCTCCCGAAGTGTAAAATCTCACACTTGCCTGGATTAAACTCCATCTGTTACTTCTGCGCCCGTATCTGTGACTGATTTATATCCCGGTCTATTCTTTGATAGTCCTTTACATTGTCCACAACTCCACCAATCTTGGTGTCATCTGCAAATTTGCTAATCCACCCATCTACATTTTCATCCAAATTATTGATATACGTATATCACAAACAAAAGAGGTCCCAGCACCGATCCTTGCGGAACACCACTGGTCACAGACCTCCAGCCAGAATAACAGCTTCCACCCCTATTCTTTGTCTTCTATGGGCAAGCCAGTTCTGCATCTAAACTTGAATTTCACCCTGGATCCCATGCATCTTTATCTTCCGAATCAACCTATCACGAGAGACCTTGTCAAATGCATTACTAAAGTCCATGTAGATAACATCCACTGCCTTACCCTCATCGAGCACCTTTGTCACTTCCTCAAAAAAACTCGATCAAGTTTGTAAGACATGACCTGCCCCACACAAAGCCATGCTGATTGTTCGTAAGCAGGCCTTGCCTTTCCAAATGTGCATAAATCCCATCCCTCAGTATCCTCTCTAATAGCTTCCCTACCTCTGACGTGAAGCTCACTGGCCTATAATTACCTGGATTATCCCTATTTCTCTTCTTGAACAAAGGCACAATATTTGCTACTCTCCAGTCCTCCAGGACCTTGCCTGTTGCTAGTGAGGACATAAAGATCCTCGTCAAAGCCCCAGCAATCTCCTCATTCAATATTCTGGGATATATGCCATCAGGCCCTGGGGACTTAACCACCTCAGTGCTTTTCAGAAGACCCAGCACTACCTCCTCCTTAATCTCAAAATGTCCCAGCACAATAGCATGCCCCACTCCGTTTTCACTATCCTCCAATTTCTCCTCCTCGATAAGTACCGATGCAAAGTTCTCATTTAGTAACTCAGCCACTTGCCCTGACTCCAAGCACACATTTCCTCTTTTATCCTTGAGTGGACCTACCCTCTCCTTCTTTATCCCCTTTTTCTTAACATAAGTATAAAATGCCTTAGGATTATCCTCGACCTTGCTCGCCAAGGACATTTCATGGCCTCTTTTGGCCTTCCTAATCGCCTGCTTGAGCACTTTTCTGCTACCTTTATATTCCACAAGGGCCCGGTCTGACTTTAGCTTTCTAAACCATGCATATCCTTTCTTTTTCTTCCTGACTAAGTTTACAAACTCTCAGGTCATCCAAGGTTCCCCTACCTTCCCATCCTTGTCCTTACTCCTTACCGGAACATGCCAATCCTGAACTCTGATCAGTTGGTCTTTAAACAACTCCCATATGTCAGACATGGACACGTCCAACAGCAGCTGCTCCCAATCAATGTCTTTTCCTGCCATAACTTGCCCTCCCTCAATTTAGTACCTTCCCACAAAATCCAATTTTATCCTTACTCATAACTATCTTAAAACATAATGAGTTGCAGTCACTACTCCCAAAATGTTCACCCATTGTCAGGTCTGTTACCTGGCCTGGCTCATTTCCCAAAACTAGGTCCAGTATGTTCCCTCCTCTGGTTGAACTCTCCACATACTGTCAAGAACCCCTCTTCAATGCTCTGAAGAAATCCCGCCCCATCTAATCTTCTTGTATTAAAGAAGTTTCAGTCAAATACTGGGGAAATTAAAGTCCCCCACTGAGACAACCCTGTTGTTTCTGCAACTTTCCACAATCTGTCTACACATCTGTTCCTCCATTTCTCAGTAGCTATTGGGGGGCCTATAGTATAATCCCATCAGCGTAATTTCACCTATCCTATTTCTGAGCTCCACCCAAATTGCCTCTGTGGATCAGCCCTCCAGCATGTCCCCTCTGAGTACTGCTGTAACATTCTCCCTTATCAGTTGTGCAACCCCCCCCCCACCTTTTATACCCCCCCTCTCTATCACATCTAAAGCAATGAAACCCAGAAACGTTGAACAGCCAGTCTTGTCCCTCATGCATCCAGGCCTCTTTGCTGGCCTTTTACTCACTACAAGCCAGTGGGGAGCAGTGATTTTGAATCTGCCAAGCAGTAATGTGTGTGTGTGTGTGTGTTTTTAAATATCTAATTATTTTAAGTGCCATATGTTGTGATTTTAGGGGTTTATTTTATGCAGAGTTGCTCATTGAGGCCTTTATTTAATTATTTATTTATTCACTCAGTGACTGTTCTCCAAATGGACATTTTGAATCAGGAAGGGGTGGACTTTCAAGCATGCTGTTTGGGAAGGTGCTGTTTGCAGCTCACAGTGATGCTTGGAAGGCATTTTAAGAATAAGTTGCTTATTTTCAGCTTGTTTTGTACAACAGTTCAACACAATTTCATTTTCGCATGGGAACTGGCAACACCAGCAGGAAGCTTATAACACTATAAAACTTGCACCAGTGTCATTATCCAGAGTCCAAAGTAACTTTAATTCAAATTCACATGAGGCCTTATCTGGGCCAGCCCAAACTTGCCAGTATTAAGATTGGGTGTGTGAGGCATACAGAAGCTGTATATTTAAATCTGCTCACAGCTGCAGCTGAGTGGATTTCAGCATTTTGCTTTGCTCTCTCAAATGTTTCTCTGATATTGTTTCATTTTTGCATTTATTACCTATAGTATGTCAGCTCTGGCTTAGTTGGTAACACACACTTGCCTCTGAGATAAAACGTTTTAGGTCAGTCCCACTCCACAAAATTGTAGGTAAAATTCTGTACTGACACTCCACTACAATGCTGAGGAAATTCTAAAGTCTTAAGTTTCAAATGAGATGATAAACCAAAGCTCCGTTTGTTCTCTCAGCTTGGTCTAAAACTCTCCATGTCACTATTTATCCCTGGTGTTTTGGTCAAGTTTGCTGTGTTATATCAGTGATTACGATTCAAACACTTTATAACCATTTTTGAGAGTGTGTAAATCTTGTGTTATGGGTCTTATATTGAAGGGAGCAATGTTTGGAGGAGGAGAAGGAGATGAAACAGCAGTCTTTCTCTATGAATTGATGAGAGATGCTGCCAATAAGACAGCTTACCAGGTACACAGGAAGCACACAGCAAGAGATTTTTTTTTGCATTTACTTGACCAAGCAGGTAGGAGGAGATGGCTTCTTTAGACAAACCACTGCAAACTTTTACAATTTATCTGCTACAGGGAAACACATTTTTCAACAACGTCTTCTGAAACAACCACATTGGGGCAGCAACTGCATTGAGTAGGCGATAGACTGGAGCCAGAGATGGAAAACATTACAAAGATGAGCACAAGCTGACTTTTGTAATGGTAAATATATAGGATTGTTGCCTGTATTAGAGGGCTTGACTTATAAGGAGATATTAGATAGGCCGAGTCTGTTTTCCCTGAAGCTGAGGTTGCCGAGAGGTGATATGATAGAGATATGTAAAATTATGAGAGGCATACATGAAGTAGTATGGTAAATAGCCAGAGTCTGTTTCCCATGATAGGAGTGTCTAAAACTAGGGGGCATAGGTTTAAAGTGAGAGAGAGGAGTTTAAAGGGGACCTTACGAGTAAATATTTCACTCAAAGTGTAGTTGGTATCTGGAATGAGCTGCCAGATTAGATGGTGAAAACCAGGAACCACGTTTAATAGGCATCTGGTCAGGTATTTGAATGAGCAAGGCATAAGAGGGATATGGACTTAACGCAGGCAAGTGGGATTAGTATAGATAGGCATGATGGTCAGCCAAGACACAACGGGCTGAAGGGCCTGTTTCTATGCTGTACAGCTCTGTGACTTTCTGTATCAAGGCCTTTAAAAAGAATGGCCAGGTGTGTGGTACCTGATGTAAGCAAAACCCATGGACCTATGTTCATCAGGGGAAAAGAGGATATATCAGAGGGATAAATACCATTAAAAAGTTAAAATAAATATTTCAATTGATATTCACACCGTTCTCAGCTACCTTCATAAAAAAGCTAAACAGCTACTTTAATGCAATGTTGATGATAACAGTAGTGAATATTAACAATTGCTTAGAAAAGTAGTTTCATCTTAATGACCAACTCTTACTATAGTTATAGAATTATTGAACATGTTGCAATGTATTTTTTTAGTTATAGCACTTAATACAGAAACAGGGAAATATATGTCACATATGTGCCATAGGGGTCAGTGTTGGGACCCTTGTTATTTGTTATTTATGTAAATGATTTGGATGTGAATGCACAAGGCTTGATCAGTAAGTTTGCAGATGACACGAAATTAGGAGGTGTTGTTGATAGTGAAGGAGGTTATCGTCGAGTACAGGGGGATCTTGATCAAGTAGGGAAGTGGGCCAAGGAGTGGCAAATAGATTTCAATACAGATAAGTGTGAGGTGATGCATTTTGGAAAGTTAAACCAGTGTAGGACTTATACTATGAATGGTAGGGCACTAGGGAGTGTAATGAAACAGAGGGACCTAGGAGTACAAGTGCATAGTTCATTGAAAGCGGCGTCACAGGTAGACAGGGTGATGAAAAAAGGCATTTAGCATGCTGGCCTTCATCAGTCAGGGCACTATATAGGAGCTGGGACATTATGTTGCAGTTATATAAGTCATTGCTGAGGCCACACTTGGAGTACTGTGTACCATTTTGGTCACCCTGTTACAGGAAAGACAAGGTTAAATTGAAAAGATTGCAGAAAAGATTTACAAGGATGTTGCCAGGACTAGAAGGCCTGAATTATAGGGCAAGGTTGGCCAGGCTAGGTCTTTATTCCTTGGAAATGTTTAAAATTATGAGGGGCATAGATAAGGTGGATGGTAACAGTCTTTTCCCCAGGGTAGGGGAGTCCAAAACTAGGGGGGGGGGATAAATTTAGGGGGAGAGGGAAAAGATTTAAAACGGACCTGAGAAGCAACTTTTTCACGCAGAGGATGGTGAGTATATGGAACGAGCTGCCAGAGGAAGTGGTTGAGGCAGGTACAATAGTATCATTTAAGAAGCACTTGGATAGGTACATGGGGGGGTGGGGCTTAGAGGGATTGGGCTGAACGCAGGAAATTGGAACTAGCTGGGTGGGCACTGTGGTTGGCATGGACTCGTTGGGCCGAAATGCCTGTATCTGTGCTGTATTGCTCTATGACTCTATATAATTTAGGGACCAAAATATTTTCCATCCTATATGTTCTTGAAAACATGGTTGTGAGATGAAAGTGGAGAAATACGATAGAAAAGAACTTAACCTTAGGGAAATGATGTTACTCATGGTCTTCATGTATCTTCTCAAGCCACATTCCAAAGAGGAGAAAGGAGAAGTTAAATGAAAGAAAACAATTTCAGAAAAATTCCAAAACAATCACTTTGGCAGTTTGTGAACTGACCAAATCATTCTTCAAATTTCAGATTATTTGAGAACATGGAAATGCAGGAAGTATGAACACCAGTTCTGACTGTTTCTATGTTATGTATTGCCAGCAATACTGTGCAACCAGGTTGTAGCTTTGAATTTATGGAGGGAAATGAACAGTCAATGTTTCGGGCTGAGACCCTTCATCAAGACTAGAAAGGAAGAGGGGAGAAGCCAGAATAAAGGGGGAGAGGGAAGGGGATGGGGAGGAGCACAAGCTGGCAGGTGACAGGTGAGTCCTGGTGAGAGGGGAAAGGTAGGTAGCTAGGGGAGGGGGGTAAAAGGGAATGATGTGAGAAGCTGGGAAGTGATGGGTGGAAGAGGCCAAGTGTTGAAGAAGAAGAAATCTAATGGGAGGGGACAGTGGACCATGGAATAAAGGGAAGGAGGTGGGCAGGTCATGAGGGCAGGGGAGGGGAAAGAGAAGGGGTGAAGGGGCCACAGGAATGAGGGAAAACAAAGGGGAGGGGGAGAGGGGTTGGGGGGGGGGGAAATAATGAAAACGAAGGGGGGTGGTTACCAGAAGTTAGAAAAATCAATGTTGATACCATCAGGTTGGAGACGACCAAGATGGAATATGAGGTGTTGCTCCTCCAACCTGCGTCTGGCCTCAGTGTGACAGTAGAGGAGGCTGTGGACAGATATGTCAGTGTGGGAATTAAAATGGCTGGCCACCAGGAGATCCTGGCTGTTGCGGCAGACAGAGTGAAGGTGCTCGATGAAGCGGTCCCCCAATCTGCGTCGGGTCTCACCAATGTAGAGGAAGCCGCACCGGGAGCACCCGATGCAATAAAGACACTGATGGATTCGCAGGTGAAGCACTGCTTCACCTGGAAGGACTGTTTAGGGCCCTGATTGGTGGTGAGGGAGTGTTGTGAGAAAGGTTCTTTTGGTATCTTAAAGATAAAGGTCTGGGCACACAGTCCTTGTAATTTAAAAATGGTTTATTAACAAAGACAAATGCAGGACAGAATGAATGGGAACAGATGCACACTCACACACTCTCAAGCAGGAGATCATGAATGTGGAGGGAAATCGCGACAGAGGGTGAGGTTCACACACACACACACACACACACACACACACACACACACACACACACACACACACACACACACACACAATAACTGGGTACAAATGATCAAGGAATAAACTATACAATGTTTGGACACCCTGATTCTGGACAAACATTGGCTCTTTGGTCTCAGGAGTCCTTAACTAACTGCCCTGGAGTAGTGCACAGCTTACCTCAACATCCTCGGACACAAAAAAAAGAGAAAAAAACCAAACATGCAGCACTTTTATGCTGCTGGGGGGCTGGGTAGCCCTGCAAGGACAAAGGTGTTTTAAACGGGCCAGTAGTAGATGTGGCCAGGAACAAAGGTGCTCGCACAGACCAGTCCGAGTGGTGCAGCAAGACAAAGGTGTTTACCTAATGGCGCGGAGCCGGACCCCTGATTGACAGTGGTGTAGCTTCCGACCTGATGGGCAATGCTATCATCCGACCATGGGGGTCAGTAGTGTTGTCACTGTCATCTGACCCCTGGCCTTTCATACTACAGGGAGGAGGTGTAGGGGCAGGTGTGACACCTTGCACGGTTGCAGGGATAAGTGCCTGGAGGGCGATCACTGAGGAGGGATGAGCGGACAAGAGAGTCGTGAAGAGACTCCCACAGTTACCATGACTACACCTCTTCCTACCCTGTCACTGTCTCAGGTTGGAGGAGCAACACCTCATATTCTGTCTTGGTAGTCTCCAACCTGACACCATCAACATTGATTTTTCTAACTTCTGGTAACCACTCCCCTCTGTTTTCCTTCTCCCCCCTCTCTGCCCCCTCTTACCCCCATTTGTTTTCCCTCATTCATGTGGCCCCTTCACCCCTTCTCTTTCCCCTCCCCCACCCTCATGACCAGCCCAACTCCTTCCCTTCATTCCATGGTCTACTGTCCTCTCCTGTCAGATCCCTTCTTCAGCCCTTTGCCTCTACCACCTATGACCTTCCAGCTTCTCACATTGTTCCCGTTTACTCCCCTCCCCCACCTACCTACCTACCTTTCCCCTCTCAGCTGGACTCACCTATCACCTGCCAGCCTGTGCTCCTCCCCATCCCCCGACCCTTTCATTCTGGCTTCTGCCCTCTTCCTTTCCAGTCCTGATGAAGGGACTCGGCCCGAAACGTCAGCTGTTCATTTCCCTCCACAGATGCTGCCTGACCTGCTGAGTTCCTCCAGTATTTTGTGTGCGTTGTTCCAGATTTCCAGCATCTGCAGAATCTCTTGTGAATTGTTCCAGTTTTTTTTATTTGAAATGTTAACAAGAGAAGGCTCAACCTATAGTGAGTGTCATGCACATTTCACACTACATGCCATTCACCAGCAACACTGAACACACAACCATCAGAAATATGGATGTTGGACAAAGTAAAACATCCTCTGCCTGCCTTAACACTAAATTCATAAGAGTATTAAATCAGGGTATCATCATAGCTTTCATCAGTTCCGATACCAGACATACTTGTAGCCCTTAGTAAAACTGCCATTGTAGTTTGTCACATGCTGCAGAAAATTGAGATAAGTTTTGATTGTATAAAGCATACAAAATCATATTTTCCCTGTTACAGTCTGTAATCCATTCTTTAGGCTGCCAACAGCTAGCATCTGTTTGTAATTAATAATTATCTCTCTGCATCCAGTTCTTTGAGTGCAGAAATTGATCTGAAATGTTTTGAATGTGAAGAAATGCTATGGATTCAGGACACTAAAAACAATTTATTATACTTCTGCACTATAAAAATGTTGAAGTTATTCAGTTTTTCAAATTAAGCAGTGTAAATAAACAACAAAGCAATAATTCACAGTCATAGAGTCATAGAGAGTCAGAGAATCATAGAGCACAGAAACAGGCCCTTTGGCCTAACTGGTCCACGCTGACCAAGATGCCCATCCAAGCTAGTGCCATATGCCAGCATTTGGCCCATAACCTTCTAAACCTTTCCTATCCAACTGTCTTTTAAAAGTAGTTATTGTAAATGCCTCAACCACTTCTTCTGGCAGATCATTCCACATCTATACCAACCTTTGTGTAAGAAAATTGCCCCTCAAGTTCCTCTTAAATCTTTCCTCTCTCACCTTAAACCTATGCCCCCTTGTTCTTGATTCCCCAACCCTGGGAAAATGACTGAATACCTTCACCTTATCTATGCCCCTCATGATTTTATACACCTCTATAAGATCACTGCTCAGTCTCCGATGCTCCAAGGGATAAACTCCTGGCCTGTCCTACCTCTCCCTATAACTCAGTCCCTTAAGTCCCGGCAACATCCTCGTAGATCTTTTCTTCACTCTTTCCAGTTTAATAACATCTTTCCTATGGCAGGGTGACCAAAACCGAACACAATACTTCAAGTGCGGCCTCACCAGCACCTTGGACAAGCACACCATGACCTCCCAACTTCTATACTTAGTGCCCTGACTGATAAAGGCCCGCATGCCAAAAGCCTTCTTCACCACCCTGTCTACCTGTGACTACACTTTCAGGGAATCATCTACCTGAAATCCATGGTCCCTCTGTTCTACAACACTCCCCAGGACCCTCCCATTCACTGTGAAAGTCCTACCTTGATTTGACTTTCCAAAATGCAACACCTTGCACTTATCTGAATTAAAATCATTTGCTATTCCTCGGCCCACTTACTCAGCTGATCAAGATTCCTCTGTAATTTTTGACAACCTTCTTCACTGTCTACTATACTACCTATTTTAGTGTCATCTACAAACTTACTTGCCATGTACCGATTAAGGTTACCTAATAATTCAAATTGCATAACAATGTGAGGCAGACTCACAATCATACTATTATTTTTTAAATATAAGATACAAATGTTTAGTTTTAATTTAGTCCCATGATTAACTTGGATGCAATTAAAAAGAGTTAGTCATAGCTAGTGTCTTATAAAAGTAATCAGGAACAGTTCCTTTTAGATCAATACAAACAGGTGACTTACAATGAGATTCTAATAAATATTGTGGAAGGTTATTTCAATTTAAGAACAAAACTGTAACTAATAGCCACCGACTTACAGAAGATGGGCCAGAACACTTAAGAAACTGATCCTTTGTCATTGTCGTGACACTAGACACACACTCGTGCATGATTAACTTTCTTTCACCTATGTCTTAAAGGGTTTGAAATAACAGTACTATGCTACATGTTGTTATGGAAACTGCTGAATCATCATTGTTCTTTACCAACTTCCTACTTTTGACATTGATTATGTTGTTAAAAGTGTTCAAACTTAATTTTTTATGTATTTGGAATACATTTAACAGTGTTGCATGTTGATTATCATTTACACAATCCACTAATGATGTTTTGGACCAGATCATCTTACTTGGCCCTAGTAGTGTTGTCGTAAGTAATTGAGCTTGTCTGATGGAAGATCATAAATAGTAGCACTTCTGTGTAACAGAATGGTACACATCCTGATTGAACTATTCTGGCATTGTTTGTGAACGTCATTCATGTCTTTAATTTATCTTCCAAGTACTCACTCTCATCTACTTTCGATCTCTGTTAAGAGAATGCATTTGATGTTTGTCTCAAATTAACTAATGCAGAACTTTCCATTGGATGTCACTCAGATTCCTGGAGTGCATTATAAAATGCATGTCTTTATTACACGTGGGTATCAGTGAGTGGTGGAGGAGCCAGCCCAGGGCGGGATGGGTTGCACAGATTTGAATGAGTGTGGTGGAGGATTGGGGCACGGTCTGGGGCATGGTCATAGTAAATAATGAATGTGTGTCTGTGTGTTAATGTATATATGTTATTCTGAGGGTTTGAGTTATGAGGAGAGACTGGGATTGTTTTTCCTGGAGCCTAGGAGGCTGAGGGGTGACCTTATAGATATATAGAAAATCATGAGGGCATATAGTGGCATGCAGAAGTTTGGGCACCCCTGGTCAAAATTTCTGTTACTGTGAATAGCGAAGCAAGTAAAAGATGACCTGATTTCCAAAAGGCATAAATTTAAAGATGACACATTTCTTTAATATTTTAAGCAAGATTACTTTTTTATTTCCATCTTTTACAGTTTCAAAATAACAAAAAAGGAAAAGGGCCCAAAGCAAAAGTTTGGGCACCCTGCATCGTCAGTACTTAGTAACACCCCCTTTGGCAAGTATCACAGCTTGTAAATGCTTTCTGTAGCCAGCTAAGAGTCTTTCAATTCTTGTTTGGGGGATTTTCGCCCATTCTTCCTTGCAAAAGGCTTCTAGTTCTGTGAGATTTTTGGGCCGTCTTGCATGCACTGCTCTTTTGAGGTCTATCCACAGATTTTCAATGACATTCAGGTCGGGGGACTGTGAGGGCCATGGCAAAACCTTAAGCTTGTGCCTCTTGAGGTAGCCCATTGTGGATTTTGAGGTGTGTTTAGGATCGTTATCCTGTTGTAGAAGCCACCCTCTTTTCATCTTCAGCTTTTTTACAGATGGTGTGATGTTTGCTTCCAGAATTTGCTGGCATTTAATTGAATTAATTCTTCCCTCTACCAGTGAAATGTTCCCCATGCCACTGGCTGCAACACAAGCCCAAAGCAAGATCGATCCACCCCCGTGCTTAACAGTCGGAGAGGTGTTCTTTTCATGAAATTCTGCACCCTTTTTTCTCCAAACTTTCCTGCGTCCTCACCACAAAATTCAGCGTCAGAAGTTTGCAAAGGAACATCTAAACAAGCCTGATGCATTTTGGAAACAAGTCCTGTGGACTTATGAAGTTAAAATAGAACTTTTTGGCCGCAATGAGCAAAGGTATTTTTGAACGAGCTGCCAGAGGAAGTGGGTACAAATACAACATTTAAAAGACATTTGGATAGGTATATGGATAGGACACATGAATGATAGAAAAATAGTGGGCTATGTGGGAGGGAAGGGTTAGATAGATCTTAGAGCAGGATAAAATGTCGGCACAGCATTGTGGGCCAAAGGTCCTGTACTGTGCTGTAGTGTTCTATGTTCTAAAAGTTTAGAGGATATAGGCCAAATGCAGACAAATGGAACTTGCTCAATTAGGCAACTTGGTCAGCATGGACAAGTTGGGCTGAAGGGCCTGTTTTCCATACTCTATGGCTCTACATTTTAAAACAGCACATTATGTTCCAGAACTTTTATTTTATTCAACCCCTTACTCCAAAAGTTCTCTACTTATAAATTGATAAGTAGAGTGCTGTGAAGACTGGAACATTTTAGGTATGAGGAACGATTGGATAGATTGGGGTTGTTTTCTTTGGAACAGAGATGAACACTTGAATCATCAAGACATGGAAGGCTACGTATGAGTATAGATGGGTCAGCATTGACATGGTAGGCCAAAGGGCCTTTTTCTCTGCCCTTTGCTTCATATGACTCCGTGACTTACAACTTAATTGCCCTCAAAATAGTAAATAAGAAGGAACTATTTCCTTTAGCAGCATGTTTAAAAACTAGGGGGCATTGAATAAAAGGATTTTATAGGGTAAATGAGGAAAAGTGTTTTCACTCAGAGTTTGGAACTCACTGCCTGGAAGAGTGGTACAGGTAGAAACACTCACCACTTTTAAAACATGCCTGGAGCCACATATCAAGTGTCGAAGCTGGATTAGGTTGAATAGCTTTTATTTCCACCAACAGGGACACAGTGGGTCATATGGCCTCTTCTGTGTCATAAATTTTCAACGTTTCTGTGATATCTCCCACTTCTTCCAGTTTCAGATCCAGCACTTTTTAATCAACGTCTCAGGATGCACAAAATAAAACTGTGCAGCATTTGTTGAGCAATTGCTCAACCATTCACATTAGGGTGTCCTTGAAAACGTTTCCTCCTTGCTCCCACGTGGCATGGAAACCTTGCCATTTCCTTGTTACACGGCGTTCTTTGTGATGTCGTCGCGTTCTGTTGTCATGGCAGCAGAGTCCTTCGGTTCGAAAGTCCCTTCACTATTTTGTGTTTGTCTCTGGAGGTGACTAGTTCAGTGCAGCAGATTAAATTATTGTGGGTGTATTTTTATTTGTTGTGTCCGAACTGTTTAATTGCGGCGAGATGAAGCCCTTGACATAACCGTCTTTAGCCAGGCTTGCTTGGAGTAACCTATTATCAGACAAGCAATGAAGTTTCTCCAAACGAGGTAAGTTACGTTCTCTCTATGTTATCGTGTTACTGATGGGGGCTTCAATTTGGGCTTCAACAGTCCGTGATTTTTGATTTTACAAATGCACTGCAAACAGCCACATTTGGTTGCTTCAGTTGCAGTGTCCGAGAGTAGGAAATTACATCCACATTCAAAAAACGAGAGTAGATGAAAGTTTGATTCTTCATATCAAATACTCCTTGTCTTTTATCTAGAATACCCCGAATGTGAAGAAGGGTAATTCGTCATGCAATGGCGAAATGTCGCACCTGGTACAAGGACGCCTTCAAACTTTGCAAGTTTACAGACTCGTCCAGTTTGTCAGGCAGCGGGAGAAAGCCGAGATCGAAAAGTTGATCGCCTTGGGAGTCCCACACTTGGTGAATTTGAGCGAACCGAGCCAGGGGCAGTTCGCTTTGCATGTGGCTGCTCTTGCTAACGATGTTGAAATATGTAAACTGCTGCTGTCGCTTGGGGCCGAACCAGACGTGGTGGATCTAGATGGCCGGACGGCAGCGATGATCGCCGCCGAGGCGGGGCATGACCTGACGCTGGAGGTGCTGGCAGAGGCAAACGCGGACATGACAATCGTAGACAAGGATGGGAAAGGTACGGTGCAGCGATTAACATGCATTCCATTCTCACTTTGAATTATTAATATCATTTAGATGATTGTGGCTCTGAATTGCACTTTTTCACAGTTAAATTTTATGAAAATATTATAAACATATCAGAAGTAACAGTCGGGCGAATTTGTATGGCTGCAAATTTCGTCTGCGCACGTTTAGTTAGCGCACGTCGCACTAATTGAGCTGAAATTTTACCACGATGATTTCTTGATGAAATTATCAGTGTAAGAACGTGAACAATGATTTAAAAAATCACAAACGGTCACAAATTGAGTTTTGTAGCAACTGAGTAACCTCACTTTATACTGAAAGAACAAAAAATGCTGCTGCTGGAAAACTGAAATAAAAGTAGAATATTGATATCACTCACGGGGTGTGGAGAGAGAAAAACAGAGTTAACTTTTTCAGGTGGATGGCCTTTCATCAGACTTTATACTCCTGAACTACTTTATACTTCTCACTATCTTCCTTCAAGCTTGCTTCTTCTGGATATTTTTACATTCACACTGCAGCCGACTAACAGTGCTCCTCTCCCTGATTATCTTGAAGGTATACCACCAATCCCGGAACAAATTAATGTTAAGATGCTAATTGTTTCCAACAATAGTTTGTGGAGTCTATGGAATATGGCGCTTCATAGGTATCAGGACTTCCCAGGTGGATGACTGTACAGACTACAGAATTAAAAACAAAAACTTCTGGACATACTCGGCTGATCAAGCAGCATCCATTGAAAAAGAAATATAGTTAATATTTTAGGTGATAAAAGGTCGTCAATCTGAAGTGTGAGCTCTGTCTTTCTATCTGCACAGACATTCCCTAATCTGCTGGGTATTTCCAGCACTTCCTGTTTTTATTTCAGATTTCAAGCATCTGCAGGATTTTATTTTGCTTAATGAGAAATTACAGAATGTTGTTCTGCAAAGAATCTGGTGCCCTCATCCATGAAGCAGAAAGTAAGCTGTCAGGCACGGCAAACAATTCAAATTTGGAATGTTGGTCTTTAATGTAAAGGAGGTGGAGTATAAGCATAGTGAGGTCTTGCTACCACTGTACAGAGCATTGGTGAGACCATACCTGGAAACTGAATGTAGTTTTGGTCCCCTTATTTAAAGAGGATATAGTGGCTGTTCCGGAGTAACAAACGGGTTCCATTTTTTTTAACAGATGTCCATAAGTCAATTTTGTCCATAAGTTGGAAAATACACAATAATCAATCAATAATGGTGACCACTCCTCCACAGTGTTGTAATGAATGGCATCAAAAGCACATAAGACTGATCGGAAAGAACAATTACTAAAAGTGGGGGGAGAAAGAGAGAGGAAACTAGTTCTGCCGTTCGTAGGAACGAATGTATATATGTATGTTGGACTTTTGAATTTAGTAATATTATGGGAGCACTTTTGTATATAGGGCTGACCATAAGCCATTTGTTCATAACCCAGGGATGGCCTGTACTTGCACTGGAGGCAGTTCAGTGCAGGTTAATATGGTTTATTTTGAGAATGAAGGATTTGATTTGTGGGGAAATATTGAGCAGATTAGGCCTATAGTCATTGGAGTTCAACAGTACGACAAGTGATGTTAATGAAATGTATGAAATTCTGAAGGGACTTGATAGAATGCGTGCTTAAAAGATGTTCCCTCTTGTAGGGAATTTAATAACTGGTGGGCATAGTTCCAGAATAAGAGTCATCCAATTAAGACAGAAATGAGGAGGAGTTCCTTCTCGTGGATGGTCTTGAATCTTTGGAATTCCATACTCTAAAGAGCTGTGAAGATTGCACCAACGAACCAACTGCATCAAGGCAGAAATACAGATTTTTGGATGACTGGGGAGTCATGGATTACGATGAATAGCAGGAAAGTGGAATGAAGGCCAAGATTGAATCAATCGTAACCCTTGGTGAATTGTGGAACAGGCTCAAGGGGCCAGATGGCCTTCTCCTTCTCCTGCTTTTTATGCTCTTATGTCCATATGTTCTCCTAATTCTAGCTGCTTGCCCAATCCCAAATTTATTTATTTCACCATTGGTAGTCATGCCCACATCCACCAAGCACCAAACTCTAAAATTCCCTCTCAAGACAACTCATCCTGACTACTTCTTTCTCTACCTTAAAACCTACTCTTCATCCTTTTTAGTTGGCTGCCCCAATATCTCCTGGTGATTTGGTGTCAAATTTCATTTAATAACATGCTTCAGGACTTCTTGATACATTAAGTGTGCAGTTTTGAATACAGGTTGTTGTAGAATCAGATTTGTTATCCCTGACATATGACGTACATACATTCATTCCTACAAACAGCAGAACTAGTTTCCTCTCTTCACTTTTAGTGGTTGTTGTTTTGCGGCAACAGTACAGTGAAAAGACATAAAAATCTATGAACTACATAAATAGTATAAAAAAGAGAATAACGAGGTAGTGTTCATAGGTTCATGGACCATTCAGAAATCTGATGGCGGAGGGGAAGAAGCTGTTCCTAAGTCATTGAGCGTGGGTCTTCGGACTCCTGTACCTGCTCCCTGATAGTAGTAACAAAAAGAGGGCATGCCCTGGGTGGTGAGGGTCCTTAATGATGGATGCCACCTTCTTGAGGCATTGCCTCTTGAAGATGTCCTCAGTGGTGGGGAGAGTTGTGTCCGTGATGGAGCTGGCTGAGTCTACTGCCCTATGCAGCCTCTTGTGATCCTGTCCATTGGATCCTCTATACCAGGCTATGACGCAACCAGTCAGAATGCTCTCCACCGTACATCTGTAGAAATTTGCAAGAGTCTTTGGTGACTTACCAAATCTCCTCTAACTGCTAATGAAGTAGAGCCACTGGTGTGCCTTCTTCATGATTACATCAATGTGTTGGGCCCAGGATAGATTCTCCAGGATGTTGACGTCCAGGAATTTGAAGCTGCTCAGTCTTTCCACAGCTGACCCCTTAACAAGGACTGGTGTGTGTTCTCTCGACTTCCCCTTTCTGAACTTCACAATCAGTTTCTTGGTCTTGCTGATGGTGAGGGAGAGGTTGTTGTTGTGACACTACTCAATCAGCCGATTGATCCCACTCCTGTACACCTCATTGCCATCTGAGATTCTACCAACAACAGTGGTGTCATCGATTCAGTATGTCACTCAGAGTGACACCCCTTTTATTCTCAGTTTGAATGTAATTTTTACTGATGCTATGAAAATGCGCTGTACCATATGGTGTATGATCAGTGAACTTGGACTTTTTATCACTGCAGCTGTTACTTTTCCAGAAATAGTATTGTAATTTAATGTGCCATTGTAAAATCAATCTACAGTCTATGATCATTTGTTACTAATTTGATGTCAAATAAAACAATAATCTGGTTATTAATTGCTGTGAATTTAGAATTTTGAATGCCACTATTAAACCCCTTTGATTATTAATCATAGGAATAATGTTTTATCTCTAGAATAATTCTAAAATCTGTGCTCTGCCCTAACTGTGGCTCGTACTGTCTTTTATAGATGGAGCATAAGAAACTAAACTCAGGCCTATCTAATATCACCTAATTCAAATCACTTCCTTTTATATTCACTGTGTGTATTTATAAAATCTCTTGCTGTTTTATAGCCCTCTTTTATGTGTAATCTGCCTTTTGAAGATCTGTTTATATGAATGTTTTGTTTTTTTGCTCAGCTAAGAATTGGCTGAATTATTCTCCATTTAGCCTGCCATCTAGACTCATCCCCTGCAATCTCACCATTCCCATACTAACCATGTACAGATCTGTGGTCCCGGTCGTACTGGGTCTCCTGATCCTGGAGTTGTGTGCCAAGGTATGGCAATGTGTCAACAATGTCAAGGCATCGACTGGCATATCACCTGTACTTGGAATGCTCTGACAGTCCTTGGCAACCTTAAAAAAATGTAAAAAAACAGTCAATTAGTAACAACTAATTAAAAACATTAAAATAAAGTGAAGTATTTTTAAAAAAAAACTGAACTTGCCATTCTCTTCCTAATCTCCATGTTGGGAACTCACATTCAAATGAATCCCAGCATGATTGGGCTCCATCAGTGGTCTCCTTGATGATGGAGTAGAGTGACAGATGCTTTGACATCCGTTTCTCAGTTTGTTCCGGATTTACTGTAGAGGCATATAAGCCTAAGATACACTGACCTTCCAAGTAGCAGAGAGCCTGTGGTTCCCTTTGGAACTACAGGTCACAACCACCTCAACTTGGCCCATTCTTATTGTTTAAAGTATGCTTTTTTCCTATCAATAATCTTACTGGAGCACATCTCCTTTCACCACTTGTCCTAAAATTACTTCACAGTTCTTGAAATTGAACAGCATTTGTCACCTTTCTGTCCATTTTATCATTTTTTTCCCCCTGCTTTTTAGATTTTGTATCTTGGGTCTTTTGTTCAGTTATAAATTTTGTACAGATGCCAAAGGTAGAAACAATGGAAGGAATTTTTGGGAGCTTTTTCTCATATTAAGAATAAATACAGAAAGAAATAGATATAGTTTCAGCCATTTAAAATGGCATTGTAATGGGAATAAAACATATAACTGATGATATGTTTGACAGAAGAAAGCAAACAACTGCATTCACTATAAATGGAAATTAAATAAATCTGCCGATGCTAGAAATCTAAAATTAAAATACAAGATGCTGGAAACACTCAGCATGTCAGGCAGCATCTGTGGGAAGAGAAACAGTGTTTGGTTAAAGGCCCTGATAACCAAGGTCCAGATAGGTTCATACACATGTCCAAAATGTAGCACAGAATCATGTAAATAGATTGTGATGAAGGGTTGCAGACCTGAAACGTTCACTGATGCTAACTGGCTGAGTTTTTCCAGCATTTTCTAGTTTTCTGTTTTTTGTTTCCAGCATCTGTATATTTTTTTTCTGATATTCATGTAGAGATAAGCAGTCTCACACACTGAGGCTGACAAATTCTCTTGCATATATGCAGATGTACAGGTATGCACATGTGCACACGCGCACACATACACACACACACACACACACACACAAATTATGCATGTGCTGCATTGTTATATTATTATTTAAAACACAGCCATTTAAACAATTTAGAGACAGAGGTACAGAGGTTTTGCAACACAGGCACACACAGGCCATAGTTCGAAACAAATATAGAAAGGCACAAACCGATAAAAGGCTGATACAGAATACTGGCACTGTTGAAAATATATTGGCTGTTGTTAAAACAACAAGAGATGGAGTTTTTAGAGCAGTCCATAATTTTTAGAGCAGCTTTTTTTTCTCTCTGGAGGTTTGTGGATAGTACATCTATTGCCTGCATCTATAATTTTCATAGATATACTGTAGGCTAATGAGAAATAAAAAATAACTTGTCTTTAATTAATTCTTTGCAAATACCATTGCATTTTCACACTACAACCAAAAATAGTGTTGTACAAAAATAAATTATGCTTTAATTAAACAGAACCATGTATTTGTGTTTGTAATGTGATCTCATTTTAGTCCTTTGCCAAATGGTGCATAACAGATATCCCCACCAGTCCTGCCCCTCCTGTATTTGGGTCAGTAAGCTGCAGTGACCAATTCGCATACATGGAATCAGTGATTTTGAAATTTAGTTACAGTTTAGATCCTTCATGTGGTGAAGCTTCATTGGAACTGAACTTAATACTCATGAAATCTATGTAGAATTCTTTTGATTAAAGCAGGTGCAGCTTGCCTTTGTCAGCCTGGTCCAGTGAGTCTCAAGACTTAAAATTGTAATTGACAATTTAGGACATTTTCTTCTCATGACTTTTTTTTTGCCCCCGAATATTTCACATTTGCTGCTGATGCTGGCATTTTTGCATTTCAAGCATAGGCTTGTTTCCATAGTACTTCTATTTACCGCTGCTTGGTACAATGAGTGAGTAGACCATAGGACCAAGCTTGACTTCTGGGATATAATCTAGGCTAATATATTGAGGGAGTGTTACATTATCAAGGGTCCCAACAGCTGGATAAGGAATAAACCAAGGTCCCAATTTGATAAGGTTCCATATTGTGCTATTTTGAGAAGAGGTTGGGGATTGGAAGTTTAGTTATGACACAAAAGAAAAAATATAGTATGTGATAGAACAAGATAAGATATCTTTTTATTAGTCACATGTACATCGAAACACACAGTGAAATGCATCTTTTTGCGTAAAGTGTTCTGGGGGCAGCCCGCAAATGTCGCCGTGCTTCCAGCACCAGCATAGCATGCCCGCAACTTCAAATCACCATGTCTATACAGAAGTGTATTCACATATTATATTGGTTAAGTATGTCCTATCATCAGAGTACCCATCTAAAACAAATGTTAGGGTTCCACTTTACTCAAGCATAATTAATACCTGTTTGAAGATGCTTTGTTAAATGGACTGGCAACTGAGCATCCCATAGACATTTTCTTTAGGCCAGTACAGCAATCAAATTAGTGGTTCTTAAGGGTGCTGCTGGAGCCTGCCAGTGGAATGGTAGGTTCAATGTTTTAAGTTAGAAAGAGAAGGACTTCTTCTTAAGGATCCACATTATAAATTCAACCTGCTGTTGGTCTGCACTTGATTCACCATCTCTTGCCAGTAACTGTACCCTCTTCCCCCCTCCCTCCAACTCGGTCTCCCCTTCCTCATACACTGTGCTTTCTTAATGACAAAATGATGATAGAAATGCTGATGACCTCCTACGTATGATCTAGTCATAAAGTCATACAGCAGAGAAACAGGCCCATCATGACATCGTGTCATGACAACAACCTTTCCCCTCAATGTCAACAAAACAAAAGAGCTGGTCATTGACTTCAGGAAAGGGAGCAATGTACATGCACCTGTCTACATCAACAGTGCTGAGGTCGAGAGGGTTGAAAGCTTCAAGTTCCTGGGAGTGAACATCACCAATAGCCTGTCCTGATCCAATCATGTAGACGCCACAGCCAAGAAAGCTCACCAGCGCCTCTGCTTCCTCAGGAGGCTAAATAAATTTGGTATGTCCCCTGTGACACTCACCAACTTTTATCGATGCACCATTGAAAGTGTCCTATCTGGATGCATCACAGCTTGGAGTGGCTACTGCTCTGCCCAGGACCGCAGGAAACTGCAGAGAGTTGACACAGCCCAGCGCATCACGGAAACCAGCCTCCCCTCCATGGACTCTGTCTATACCTCTCGCTGCCTTGGTGAAGCAGCCAACAAAATCAAAGACCCCGCCCACCTGGGTCATTCTCTCTTTTGTCTTCTCCCATCAAGCAGAAGATACAGGAGCCTGAGGACACATACCACCAGGTTCAAGGACGGCTTCTATCTCACTGTGATAAGACTATTGAATGGTTCCCTTATACGATGAGATGGACGTTTGACCTCACAATCTACCTTGTTGTGACCTTGCACCTTATTGTCTACCAGCACTGCACTTCCTCTGTAGCTGTGACACTTTACTCTGTACTGCTATTGTTTTACCTGTACTACCTCAATGCACTCTGTACTAACTTAATGTAACTGCAGTGTAATGAATTGATCTGTACGATCAGTATGCAAGACAAGTTTTTCACTGTGCTCAGTACAAGTGACAATAATAAACCAATACCAATACCATCAGCCCATTGAGTCCTTGCCAACTATCACCCTTTTAAACTGATCCTACAATAATCCCATTTTATTCTTCCTGCATTTCTATCAACTCTGTCCAGACTCTACCAATTATAGTGGCTAATTGACCCACCAGTCCTCAGATCTGTGGGGTGTGAGAGAAACAGGATCACCTGGAGGAAACCCATATCGTCATGTGAGAATGTGCAAACTCCACACAGACAACATTGAGGTCCGGGGTTAAACCTGGGTCATTGGAGATGTGAGGCAGCATCTCTCCTAGATGAGCCACTGTACCACCCTATCAGTTCTCCTTTTTACCTTCTCTCCTATTATGAGGCATCCATCCATTTACTATTGGTGTAGAGAGCAACACTTAAAGTAAGTGCTGACCAAAGCAATGCACACCACTTTGTGGGCACTTGATCCATTCCAATAGTTTTATTTTTAATTCTAAAACAAAACCAACACATTTGTAACTCACTTCAGTTGAGGTCCTGCTTTTTATTTGATAGCACCTGCTGTAATGCAATGTGAGTGGCTAAAGATGATGAGAGACCAGGAGAATCCCACGGAAATTCTGCCCAATGGTTTCCAGTAATAGGTGTAAGCAATTTTTTTTTGTTAGTCATTTGTGTTGAGTAGCCACTATAAAATAAACAAGTGCCTAGTATTTTCATATAAGTTCTCCTGACGTTCTGCGTCTACATAGGAAGATTGTTAAACATTTGGAGAAAAATCATAAAACTGCAGTGAAATGCTATGAAATTATAAAGCAGCTGACAATGCCACTCCAGCCACTGATCTCCCTCCAGATACCTGTTGCCACCAACACAACCACTATTCTTCACCTATTTAATTCCATTCAGAACCTCCACCTTCCATAGAAAATCCTTCATGTCTAAACAAGCCAAACTTCAGTTCTGCCCCATTTTCTGATACCTGACTGCTAATGCAATTGGAGAAGCACCAGGAGCTGATGGTAGTTAGAAGCCGGATGATCTTAGGTTTATGGCCATTGACAGATGATCTGTCAACTGTGCAGTTCCTTCGTGAACTAGGGGTGTTAAATAATCCTGCTGCCATTATCTTAACCTACATCAGTCCACCCATCTATCACTGCGTGCTCTCTGATGTGTATCTGCTCCTGCTCCAGCAGCATCTCGATTTTAAAATTCCTATGCTTATTTAGAAATCATTCTAATGTTATTGAAGCCAGAAACAAAGCCAAAAATTGTGATTTTAAACTCAACTATGTACATGTTTCCTAGGCACATTTGAAGCAATATTTCTAAACTAAAACTGTAGTGATACAATGCGTGGTCACTTCCATACAACAGAAAGGAAGGAGAAATTTGGTTTTAAATGTTAGCATCCAACCTGCAGACGTGCCCTTTGAAATAGAATAAACAACTACCAAAAACTGCATTGAAAATAGAAAGGGGCAGAGCAACTGACATCAACCTCAGTACCAGATTTGACAAGCACCAAGGCACACCCTACTCAGTTGATCCCGAACAATCCTTCCTGCTAATATCTGGGGAACCTGTGCCAAAAATGGGAGAGTTGTCCCACAGACTTGCCAGGCAACCGCCTGACATTGACATCTGTCTGACAAGCAATACAAACGGAACAGTTTCCAAAACATTAGCATTCTGAGTCACTATTGCAAAGCATTTTTTTGAAACAGTTCCATAATATAAACAGCTTTTGCATAACTATGGCAAAGGAATTTGGATGTAATTTAAAAACTGTGGGTAAAGCAGTTACATTTGTATTAAGTGTCACCAGAGCAGCATTCTAGCTGTAACATAATCAGCTCCAATTAAAAAAGCAATATAATCTTTTGATCGTGTTGTGGCTACCATTTCTACAACTTACTTTCACAGTATTTCACTGTAACAAAAGGTTAACATGCCTGAGCATGTAGTGATGATAATCACATAAACAACTGGTTTGTAAATAGAGGTTAAAAAAAAATCATTATGTACCTTTGTGGCAGTCATTTTCAATGTACATGGTGATCATGGTTAAAACTAAATTTTGTCATAAAAAATGAATTTTTCTATGTTGCTTGCTTATAATCGTTAAGACAATGTCTTTACAGTATGAAATAACTATCAGAAGGATCAAGTTTATTCCTTTGTTTCATCCTTTGTGTATTGTTGAAAGATATTTGTCAAGAAATTCATCTCCATTCAATAGCATTAAATGAACTATAGAGCAGCGGGTACTTGTTCTACTCTTCTGTAAACTGCTTCTGAAAACAATGCACAGTTTCTACTATGTAGAGCATTAAATGCTTCTGACTGAGTATGAATTTCTAGGCAAAAATAAGTTATTACATGTCTCTGCTTTTGACATAGATGAAACCAATGAGAGAACTCTTCCCAATTATTAATGACACAAATTTGGTTGTTGAGAAACTCATCTGCAAGTTGGCAAACTTTAGTATTGTACAGGTGACAGAAAAAGCATGATCTGTTTTGTGAGTGTTTGCAAATAACTGTAGTTTTACGTACTTGGATCAGTTTGATGCTAAATAGAGAACAAGTAGAGAAAGTACAAGTTATTTGTGATATTGTACATCATTCTCTAACTGTTCATGATCAGTCCCACAGAGGTATGGCTAAAGTAAACAAGTATCGAGGCATCATTGACAAGCATGGAATTGATTTAGTCCATGAGTTTTTTTTTGTTTCAAACATTTTTTAACCAATTTCTTTCAGGTATTCTGTATTACTGCATCTCTCCCTCTCTTCGTCATCTTCATTGTTTGGAGATTGCACTCGCAAATGGAGCTGATGTTAACAACTGTTCAAAAGAGGGAAAGCCGGTCTTCTTGCTTGCCTGTGAACAGGCTGCAGCATGCTCCGAAATGTGTCTGCAGATTCTAGAGAGGGGCGCTAATCCAAATTCTAAGTTTGAGGTAAAGATGCTCCAAATGGACAAACAGCCTGCTTAAGAATACCCACTGTTTCAATTCTCCTGCCATTATTGAAATAATGAAACCTTATTTCATTTGGTTTGAAATGAAATAACCTTCATTTCAAAGGTCATCTGACCTGCCCATGGGAGGCAGGTGGGGGTGGGGGAGGGGTTGCTGATGGTTTGTGGGAATGAGGTTGAAGGTTGAGAGTGCATTTTACAGATGTTACACACTGTGATAGTGGTGGAAAGAGTAAATGGCAAAGGTAGGGGGGTCAAATCAGTGCCCTGGTCTGTCCTGAATCTTGTCAAGTGTCTTGGGTGTTGCTCAACATGCACTTATTAAAGTGAGGAGTATTACGTCACACTCATGATGTGTCCCATATAGATGGTGGAAAGATATTCCAAATTCAGGAAGTGAAGTCATTTCAGAGGTTATCTGACCTGCATATGTAAGCAATGTTTATACATGGTCAGTTCATTTAAGTTCTTTGTTAATAGTGAGGGGATTTTCTGATGGTAATGCCATTGAAAGTCTATGAGCACAGGGATCAGCATTTACAGAAAGGATATAGGTGACCTTTGTTTGCATTCAGTCTTATGAACATCAGAAAAGCTGGACTATGTATGATTCCATTAGCAGTGTTAGCTGGTACAGTGGAAAGTATGGTGAAGGTCTTTTAATTCTGCAGGGATTCTCCTGATCTCCTGTTATTCCTGTGGTGTAAGTCTAGCAGAACTCTCAGCAGGAAAATGTGTAGATGGTTATTTAAAGCTACTCTTGCCATTTTCTGGGGGAATCAGTCTAGACGGACCCATGCGGAACTCCAGAAACAAAATGTATGCAGGTGCAGGCTACACCTTTTGTGGGGTGTGTAAAATAAATGTTCCAATTTTATCAGCGTCCTATTCCATTTGTCTGCATTCTGAGAAGCATTGTCACTGATTATAATTCATGGAAACACCTACAAGAAATTTCATTGGTCTTCGTACCCTATCAATAATACCTTGTGATAGGTCGTTCAGTGCATCCTGTTGCATAATAAGCTGCAGACTGCAAGTGACAAAGTTGAACTTCCCTTGTTGATTGAGCACGATATACCAATCTTTTCACCTTTTACATGCTTTTACAGGTAACAGGTCACACTGCTTTAATGGAAGCATCCAGAGAAGGTGCCGTTGATGTTGTGCGTGCTATCCTGGAGAAAGGATGCGAGGTTAATCTTATGCAAGTTGATCGGTACAATGCTGCACATTTCGCTGCCCAGGGGGGATTCTTTGAGGTACAAAAATCAAAACATTATAAGCAACTACTATGTAAGTTTAGTCACTGATTCAATTGTTTTGTATCTTTCTTGGCATCAATATCAAATTGTAAAAATGATAAGGTTTTTTTTCTTTAGCATTTGCTTCCATCTAAACTTCATACTAAGTTGAAAACATGCTGTTTTAATGTTGTACATTGAATCTGTTGAACAATCCAGGAAGTTGAAGTAATTCATGTGGCAATGAACCAAAGAAACATTGCTCAGAAACCCGGCAATTAGTCATCAAGTCAACCCTGGTGTTTTTCTTCACATGAACTAGTTCCTCTAATCTCCTGCAAGTTTCCTAAACTCATTAATATCCTTTGTTTCAAACAACTATTGAAATCTGTTTTAAAATAATCTATCATCTCTGCTTCAAAAACAATTTAGGGCAAAGAACTGAATGTTCCAAGCATGAATTTTTAAAAGCCTGCTGGTGGTGTCTTGCACACTCCATGCAAAGTCCTGCCTTGAGTTGAATTCTTCTTGGGGATTGCAAGAGCACCACCAAGGTTTTCCTATTCAACAGAAGTAGGCTCCTTCTTGGGAGCAGGAGGCCCTAGAAGAGATGCCTTGCACAATAACTAGCCCTGATTAAAGAAGATTGGTGGAAGCTATAAGAACATAAGAGCTATGAGCAGAAGGAAGTGGAATGACCCCTTGAACCCGTTCTAGTGTTCAATAAGGTCATGGCTGATCTTCTGTCTGAAATCTGTTTGACCCACCATACAGTAAATTCAGTTGGTTTCCTTCAGGTCCAAAAATTTATTGATCTCATTCTTGAATATACTGAGCTACAGTGAACACTACCTAGCATGTGCTGGATTTGACAGCTGCCAGTTAATCAATTGTGCAGAGTTGGCCCAGGCACTCCCCTTGTGCTGCCACTCTGTTGGCTCAGCCACTCCCAGGTAATGGCACTTACTGAAGTGTGCTGGATTGTAAGATGGCAAATAACAAAGTTTTTACTAGAAGTAAACCACCACAGTCTTCAAGAATAGAGAATTCCAAAGATTTAAACCCTCTGAGTAAAGGAATTTCTCTTCACCTTCTTCCGTTGTTTTAGAACAAAGGTCACCCTTGAAGAGGGAGATGAGGAGGTATCTCTAATCTGAGGGTTGTGAATCTTTGGAATTCCCTACCCAGGTGATCTGTGGAGCCTCAATCTCTGCATATATTCAAGAATGAACAGGCACATTCTATAGCAGAGTCAAGTATTATGGCAATCAGACAGAAAAGTGGAGTTTGAGGCCAGCATTAGATGAGCCATCATCTATTGAATGACAGAGCAGGTTTCAGGGGCCAGCTGACCTACTCTGCTGTATTATATTCTCTTGTAAATAGCCAATCTCTCAACCTGACTCTTTTGATCCCTAGTTCAAGACTCTCTTTTCCTAGAGGAAGTATCTAAGCATCTACTCTTCAAGCCCTTTAACAATGTTGCATATTTCATTAATTCCTCCGACTCCCTTTCTGTGGCAGAAACATCGATCGGGTGGGGCAGTGGAGGCAGGGATGGGGCTTTATAATAGAAGTTTGGCCATACCGTTACCTACTGGAATGAGGTAATTCAAGCTCTCAAAGAATAAGCAAGAGTCACTATGCAGTTTATTCGACTCTCTGAAATAAAGACAAAAATTGCTGGAAACACTCAGCAGGTCAGGCGGCATCAGTGAGAAGATAAACAGTTAACGCTTCTGATTAAAGACCCTTTATCAGAACTAGAAAAGTGAGAAAAAGAGCTAGTTTCAAGTTGATGTGACTCTGTGACTCTAGGAAAATGCTGGAAACAGTTAGCAGGTCAAGCAGCATTGGGAAAAGAGAGAGTTAAAGTTTCAGGTCAAAGACCCTTTGTCAGAACTGGAAAAGGGAGAAATTTAAATTAGTTTTAAGTTGCACAGTGGGTGTGGGCGGGATGGAAAGGATAAAGGAAATATCTCTGATAGGGTTGTCGTAGTGATACACAATTTTCAAAATTGACTGCTAATGAGGATGGCTGGAGAGAAAGCAAACAAAGGGACATGGAAAAGCTGTGAAATGGAGGTCAGATCTGTTGCAAAAAACAGTCCGAAACGGCCAGCGGATCAGGCAGCACCAATCCCCGTGTTCCCTGCAGCACCCCACTAGTCACAGCCTGCCAACCTGAGAAGAATCCATTTATTCCACACTTTGTTTTCCATCAGGTAACCAATCCTCAATTCATATCAGCATTTTACCCTAATTCTATGGTGCGGTAATGCCAGTGCCCAACTTTGTGGGAACTTATTAATACCCTTAATAAATATACAATACCCTTAATATACAGTAAAAAGGCTACTTGATTCATATCCTCAATTGAGGCAGAAACTTCCAGGAATAGAAGGGAGGCTGTCCAGATAGGAATGGACCCTCTGAGGCCCAATGCCTTACAAAGCTGGAGGATAGAGCTGTCCTCCTTTTTACTATAGTGGTCACCGAGGCACACTTTGAATGATATCCTCTCTCTTTAAAATCTCCAAAAAGCACTCTTTGCTTTGTTTGAGCACACTTTGAGTATTGAGCAGTCTGCAGTGGTGTTGAAGTTGACTTATGAGGTATCCTGATGTGAGTTGAGTGGCTCTTCACTTGCGGCTAACTGCAAAGCTCAGCAGGCTGTGCTCCTTCTTCCTTTTCTGGATCTGTGGACTCCAGTTTATGTTAGGAAACATTCAACCATGCATTGCATGAGAATTGAAGTCATTAGCTGCTCTGAGAAAAAGCCAAATGCATTATCATAGATACCAACTGGACATGCTCAATACAATTTCACCATTGATGTGACTTCACTTGGAAGTGATCGCCAACACAACTTACTCCAAGTTGCATTGATTTTTGGATTCATAGGACTAAAGGAAAAAAAATGATTATGATCCATTGGCTCAACAAATGAAATTGACTGTTTGCTAATGTGTTTATTTCTCTTAGGTCCTTCGAGCCTTAGTTGCTTATGACTGTGATATAGATGTTATTAACATGGATGGAAATACCGCTTTACATCTTGCAGCAATGGGAGGATTTGCTGACTGTGCCAAGTTTTTGGCACATCGAGGTACAGTTACAAAATCCATAAGCAGGCAGATGCTTCCCACAGATGCTTCTGTCTTAGTACATCATCCAAAATGCACATTTACACTTACTAGTGTTATGGTAAAAGTTCCAGGCTCCCAATTTTCAAATGTATGTAATTTTGTAGAGTCATAGAGTACTAGAGCACAGAAACGGGCCCTTTGGCCCATCTAGTCCATGCCACCTGATCTTCTGCTTAGTCTCATCTACCTGCACCCGCACCATATCCCTCCAAATCCCTCCCATCCATGTACCTATCCAAACTTCTTTTAAATGTTTGATGGATAAAGGTGTTAGATAAATGCTGGTTGTTGTCATACTATACAAAGTGCAATATATTTATCAGGCACATGGTAATTGCATTTCATTACTGCTCCATATTTTGGCCTCAAAGTCATTCTGCAGCTAATAATGTGCAGTTTACATTTAAAGCTCCCGAGACCAGACAATTTTAATGGCTGACCTTGCTTTGATATCTGAAACTGACCTCCTGCCAAAAGCTGCCAGGAGTGACTTGGTGGGAAGATGAGAGCTCATAAGGAGACCAATTAGGCCAATGCATCAGTGACAGTACAATGAAAGAACTTTCTAATTAGTCCTATACTTTTCTGCTTTTTCTCCATAGCAAGCAGTTTTTCAAGCATTTTTTGGATCCCCCTTTGAAATTATTGGATCTGCCTCCATCAGTATTTCAGGCAGTGTATTCTGGATACTAATAATATAGGAGCAGCAATAGGACTGGGAACTGGTGACCCAAAAGAAGCAGCCTCTGATATGTGGTAACTAGCTGGGTGGGGGGGGGGGGGAGCTGCTGCTGGGTTACAGTGATGAAGTTTAGGAGGCCCAAGGATTTCTTCCCAGGGCACAGAGGAGTGCTCCTGTTCCTTCCAGGTGT
This sequence comes from Pristis pectinata, assembly GCF_009764475.1. Classification (NCBI taxonomy): domain Eukaryota; kingdom Metazoa; phylum Chordata; class Chondrichthyes; order Rhinopristiformes; family Pristidae; genus Pristis; species Pristis pectinata. Next base: position 87,721,984 of record NC_067407.1, on the reverse strand, counting down.
TCAGAGACATCCTGTGAGTACTAAAAAATATCATGAACCTTTGATTCCCTTAGCAACTTCCCTGCTTCCAGCCTTGACAACAGCTATAGTTTTAGGTTTAAAGCTGACAACCAAAAAGTTGACAAGTATTGAACATATCAGGGTGGGTACATGGATTCATTAGAAGGAGGCCATGTCGGCATTTAGTCTGTTCCAAGCTTATAAATGGCCATTGAAAAGAAGCATCTTCTGTCTCATCCTTCTCTATTCTGCAAACTTCCTCAACTCCCCATCCTTCTGCTTCTCTCCCCTCCCCAGGTGGTTACCAAAGGCTGGGCATTATTACCTTGGTTCCTCAGCAAAGAATGCTTTCTCCTTCTCACCTCTTCTCACCCTCAGTTGCCTGACCCAAAGTCATTATGATCTGGAACATGTTGTACTGCCTGGCAGAAGCAGATTCAACAAGAAGGAAATTGAATAAACACCTGCACTAGGAGCCTCATTCAGATTCTAAGTTGCCAGTTATTTTGCCACAGTGTGGGTCATGGTTTCATAAGACAGAGGCTACTTAGACCATTGTGGATCAGTAATGCTTTGAAAAATCTGCCTGATTAGCCCCTCTCTCTTGTTCTTTGCTCAAAAGACCTGCAATTCTTTTTAGGTAGGTCCCCGTTGTAATCGCAAGCCATTGAATGGCTTGTTTCAACCCCTCCCTCATATGTTCATTCCAGAGTAGATTAAAATAGATCTCTACAGCTCATTTATATTTAGTTTTAGATCATTTTAGTACATTAGCTTAGATGTAGCTATGTGGATTATAATGGCAGGAAAATTCTGCAGCACCTCTTAATTTATATGCTTAAATTCCCAAAATGCATCACCTTAGTGCATATTTCTTAAATATGTTTAACATTATCAGTTGCATTGAATTGTCAAGACAGAACATATTACTTATTGGTCTTCAATGTTAGGGTGGAACTGGAAGAAGAGAGAACTGAGGTGATATATTTGAAAATTTACTGCAATGCAAAGCTTGTAATTCCCATTCTTTTGATATTTTGGCTTTTCTCTCAGGGAGCAATCCCAAATTAAAAAATTTACAGTTGAAAACTCCAAGAGCTGCAGCTAAAGCACTTGGTTTTAAACCCGTGTCGAAAGAGCTACGCAAGGCAGAGCGACTCTACAATAAGTATTCCAAACCTGGTGTGAAAAATCCTAGTCCACCCTGGGCCATCCATCTCTATGACTGGTCTCTATACCATGAAAATACTCTCCGGAATGCTTTTGCAACAATGGACAGAGGAGATGGCACACTTACCCGAGAGGATTTTGCTGGAATTTTACTGGAAAAGAATGCACCAATAAAGGAAGAAGAGGTAACTACATTAATGACAGCACTTGATAAAACTCGTACTGGAACTATTGACATCAATGAGTTCTTCAAAGGTACCAAATACCTTGAAAAGATTTACCTTATGTCTTCATATGAACCAAAGAAGAAAAAGGGAAAGAAAGGTAGAAGGGGCAAGAAAGGCAAATTGAATATACCAATACCAATTTGCACAGTTCCAGAAGAATATATGATTCGACGTGAAGATGGAGGCCCGCCAGACTTTATGATAGAACAATTTAAGAATTTTACTGACACAAATCGATTTAACCGTGATAAGCCACCAGAACATCCGCTGCAGGACGATTCTTCATGGTACTTAGAGAAACCAGAGAAAGTGTTCACAAGTATTAACTATGCAGCAAAAGCTGATGATATGCAATCTTTAAAGAAAGCATTTTATCAGGGAGTACCAGTCAATGTGCAGGACAAATTTTTTACAACTCCACTTATGGCAGCATCTGCAGATGGAAATTTTACACTTGCCAAGTACCTTGTGGAAGCAAAGTAAGTTTCTTTTCTGGCTGACATTAAAAATATCTGAATTTATCTTCATAGATACTGTATATATTTTTCTCCAAACTAGTGAAAAACTTTGCACCTGCAGCTTTGTAGCAGATTCAGGAGAGAAAAGTGGTCAACCAGTTGCACTGGCATCTCTCATCCATAGAATACAAACATTAGGATTATAGCTGACCACTTACTTCTTGTCAGTTGATAACAATCCAGTGTTCCTGGCAGTGACACAGCATGCAGGGTTCCAGATGGGCTCCACCTGCTTGATTGCAGGAGAATTAATTGACTGCATTGGATAGAGTGGAAAATGTAAAAAATTATTCTATTGGTTTAAAGTTATTTTCCCTTAGTGGGATCTCCAGCTAGGCTATGATGGGCAAATACCTACTACCCCTTCCCTTCCCCGTTTCTGTTGGAGGCAGGCAAGCCAACAAATAATGCTGGGAGTTTGTCAATATCGTGCTAATAAACCAAGCCCAGGAAAGCATCTGAAGTCATTTCAGTTCTTAGCTCAAGATTTATCCTGCGCTTAATTACTGTTTTGCAAAATGCATGATAATTACACCTTGCTTTCTTCATGATGAAGCTTTGTCCAAAAGTCATAAAATCAAATGGGAGCAAATATTTGGAGTTTTTTCTTTGCAAATTTAATTATTTGACTTTAGTCAGCCAAAACTCCATAAAAGGAACAATAATACATTTGCAATTGTCCTCATAAAGTAAAGCATTAAAAAAAGTTGACCTGCATCGTTATTTGTATCCTTGAAGACCTAGGGATCTTCATTTAGTTTGATTACCATTGAAATAGGGTTAAATTGAAGATTTCTCATGTCAAGTAGACACTGGGGCTTATTGTCTTGCACCACAACGATAGGACTCTAACTTGACATTCTCAGGTTTAGTGTTTTTAAGCACAGCCTTGGAATTCATTATTCAGGATTTGGGATTTAATTCTGTATGCTTAATGAGGAAGCAATTGATTTTTTACGTATGTTATTTACCATTGTAAAATCAAGTTTTATTTCTTTTATATCAGGCAAGTCCAGATTGCGGAAATATTCTGCTAAAATGTCAGCAGTTCTCACAGGGTTATAGAGTCATCAAGTCATACAATATAAAAGCAGTCCGTTCAGCTCACTGATTCTGCACCAACCATCCACCACCCATTTACACTAATCCCATTTTCTGTTGTGCAAGACTGCTGGCTTTTAATTTAAGTAATTGTGTGCAAGTTCAGGATTCCTGAGCAAAAATGCTGAGAGATTCCTGGTGAACTTGAATCCATTTATTTGACTGGAGAAAAATAGCTGTGAGAGAGAAAAGTGAATGTAATTTACATATGCAACCTTCTTGATCTTAATTATGTTAAGTCCATTTAATTCTTTTGTGTTTTCAGGTCTGCTAATTAATTTACTTTTTCAAATTAATAGTATGTTTAATTTATAATAGTCTTTGGATGTTTGTGAATGTCAGAGGCATTCTGTTGTCAGCCAATAGCCCTAAAACCATGGCTTGCAGAGTATTAAAGCATTTCTGGGGGTAGTGCTTGAAACATACTGTATTACTGGAATAGCCCTGTATTACACAGGTCTCCTATGATCAACTGTGTTACGAACCAGCAACAAAAGAAACACAGCGAATCATGTATAAGTGTTAAAAACTATTTTATTAATAACTACTTATGATAATAAGAAAAATAAAAGTAAAAATTTTAGAATGTTAGAATTAAAAATGTTAGATCTTAAACATTAACCCCAAAACTAAACTCATAGTGTGTGTGTGGCAAATTCCCAAACTCCAAGTCCAGGAATGGTTCTCAAAGTTCAGTTCAGCAAGCCGTAAGGTGAAATGTGAGCAAAGGCTTCTTCAACAACCACCATTGACTGAAGACAAAATGTAGAGAGAAAATAGAGAGTAATTATGGAATCCAGATGTTCCACAATGGAACCCATACAACACCTCAGTGTCTACTCAGCAGTGACTACTCCACCGCTTTGTTCCAAAGCTTCTGCCACCCTGAAGGGCACTCGAATCGTGGCCGTCCACACAAATACCTGTTTCCTTCTACAGGTCAATAACAAAGTGGATTCCACTGGATTATTCCAAAAATCCATACGTGGATTGTAGTGACAGATGCAGTTACTGTTTTTCATCCATCGATAGAGACTAGCAGGTTGGTCTCTCTCTCTCTCTCTCTCTCTCTCTCTCTCTCTCTCTCTCTCTCTCTCTCTCTCCTCCTCTGACTGATTCTGACTGACTGCTCCAAAAATGTCATTACATCCTTATCTTCTGTTGACATCATCACGCCGCGCGCGCGCGAGCACACACACACACACACACCACTATGCTCTATCTTAAAGGGACATTCACCAATAGTAACCTAGTCCGTAACAACTGGGAGTTGGCTTCATGGTGGAGTTTGCTTCCAAAGATCTGCTCCAGGTAAGAGTGAGTTCGGTGGATGAGCAACTCATTGGTCAGTGGCTGATTCAGGTAATTGTCTTAGTGTTTTACTACTTAAATGAATTCTGTATGGTTTGCAGGATGTGCAGTACAACATAGCTAATTTTTACTGAAGTAGTTAAGGAAAATCATCTGCGTATAACTGCCACAATATCCCTCTGAGTGATGTCATACTGCACATTAGTTTACTTTGAGATAGACAAGAGAGTATTAGTAACATCTGGTTAAATTTGGAATAAGCATACCCAAAATAACTCAATAGCTCCATTAGAAATATCTTTATAATACATATTCTTACAATGTGTTGTGCATTTCTAGGGCTAATGTAAATGCATATGATAATTTAATGTGGACACCCCTTCACCATGCATGCCATGCAGGACAGCTGGACATTGTGGAACTGCTAGTGAAGGCTGGTGCATCAGTAAATGCAGTTTCCATAAATGGAGCCACACCTTTAATGAGGGCAATAGAAAGCTGCAGACTGGACTGTGTAACGTATTTGATTAACCACGGTGCTAATGTTGAACTGGAGAACCATAAAGGTATGCAAGAACTGTGCGATGTGTTTGGAAAACGGTATAATGCAAAAGTAAAGAAAATATTTCTGATAACTAGCACTGGTGTAGATCTTGACTTGGAATGATGGTGTAAAGAAGGTGTGGGTAAGTCAGATGTCTTATATCGAAGCTTGTTTTTACTTCCAGCGTGTGCCTGAGATGATGATTTAAAGGTTTGTTGACCCATTGTGAACTGAACTTTACTGGTTGATATCTCCAGAAAGTTAGAATAAATTGAAGAAACAATTGAAAAGAGCATCCTACATACATCAAAATGGAGCAAGTTTCTTTTCCATGGGTTCCATTGATTATTTCCACGAGGCCAGCAATGTTCCCTTGTACTGTTTGTAGCACTCTGTGATTCCCAAACTCTGAGGCTGAATAAAAACAGTGCTTATTTGAAGTAAATAAAGAACTACTTCTCCGAAGCATCAGGATGCCCTAGTGTTCTTTATAGCAAGTTCAGTGCAGTCATCGTTGTGGCTCAGGTGCTATATTGCAAGTAAGGTTCAGTAATGGAAAGACCTTACATTCTGTGCAGCATGGGAGAAACTTTTGGAAGTGTCTGAAGTGAGAAATCAAATAACTTACCATCCCAGATCATTTTGGATTAAAGTTTCAGTAGCTGGTTCCTTAACGCTCCTGGTTAGCTCGTTAATGTAGTAATCCATTCTGTGTCTCTTTCTCTCAAGCAACAAATGTTGCTGGACTGTTTATAGTTAACTTTGATAGCCCAAAACTTGAGCTAGTATGAGGAATATGGGAATATTATTGTAAAATTTTGTATATGTTGTAAGTCTGACACAAGAACAGAAAATGCTTGTTATTTTCAACATATCAAGCAGTGTCTATAGAAGGAGAAGCAGAGTTAGCATTCCAAGTTAATGAACCTAAAGACAAACTGCACAGATGTTACCTGACCTACTGAGCATATCCAACGTTTTCCGTTTTTAATTTCAGGAGTATTATCACAGTTCAGACGCAAATTCCCAGCTGGATCAAACACCCAGCAGTGCTTCAAGTTAGCCTAATGGTAGTGTGATGGATTGAAATCTGAGAATGGTTATAGAATTACACCAGATTCCACGAACCCATTCCCATCCTGACCCTACTACAACCACCTCCTTGTCCCCCCACACTCTGCCCCCAGCAAAATAGATAGAAGATGTGTTTTTTTTCCCCCTTGACCAACATTTAGATTGGAATTTATACAGTGCAGATACCTAGTGGATTCCAGTTGTGCTTCAGGCTCCAACAAAATTTATCCTCCTTAACATCAGCTCCTACCCCTCAGCTAAGGAGATTTCAGCATTCATGAAAAAAAATCTTGAATTAATAACAAGCATTGTCAGTTTGTTAAAGAATTTTTTTTTTCTAAATTGGATATTCCGGCCCAGCTACTTAAAATCCTGAAGTACTGTATAGTGAACTGTGACCATTAGAATATACCTAAGAAATTTGCGAACAGGAGAAATAAAAATATTGGAAACTATATATTGCAAGGACCAATAAACCAAGCACATTTGCTTTGTTCTTTCTGCCTTGTCTGCATTTTTTGGATGATCAGAGTGGCAACAGTGCCTGTATCAGCTTTTAAAATCTATTGAACAATACTTAACAGAAAATAAGATAACTTTGCTCACAACAAGCTTTGAGGTTACTGCTTACAGCATCAACACTTGCTATAAGCATTGTTAGTTGGAGGAATTTCTCACTTGAAATGAAAGAGAAGGAAACAAATTCATACACTGTTGGAAATGATGTGTTCTGATGAAACATTAATCTGTGGCATTATCTGCAGAGTCAAGAACTCCTAAAAATCCCCATAGCGACATTTGGTCAGTGAAGTTCTTCCAATATTCTTGTCGATATTTATTCCCCTCAACCAACGTCATTGAAGGATGATTAGCAATTTATCTCATTGCTGTTTGTGCATGCTTTACTATGTGCATTGTCATTTTTGTTCACATTACATCAGTGTCTAAATTTCTGAAGTACTCCTTAGGCTTTGAAGTGTTTCTTGGTGCCCTGAGGAAATGAGAGACTCATGCATATCTGTCCAGTTTTCTATTGCCTATTTGTTATTTCTACACTCATATTTTTGCTTTATGCTCAGTTGCCTTTGGTGCTGTGGGAGGAATGTCTTCAACACCAGCAAATGACACTATTCTGTATGCATGGAACATTTGACAATATGACATCATACCAGAAACATTTTATTTTTCATTAAATCTAGGGCAAAATGCTTTGGACATTGCAAATGCCTACGCTGACTTAAGGATAATTGAAGTGGTCAGAGCCAAGATGGATAGTCTTCCAAAGAAAGAGAAGCTAAAAGGCAAAGGAGGAAAAGGAGCAAAAGGAGGAAGTGCACCTTCCTCAAGGCCTCAGACTACTGCAGCTGGGTCTTTGGTTGGAGAATTGGTAAGCAACACATTTTCTGTCTTGCTCATGAGTTCTTGCCAGTAGCATGTTTCTTTGAATTTCTAGCCAATTTTGTTAATTGGTAAATGTGAAAATGAAGAGCACAGAACCTGGGATTGATCCTGATGTTTACTCTGCTCATGAATGCCTTACAGTCCTGACCTAATATATGTGGAGTCAGGGGTTACAGCACCAGGGTGGGTGGCACTCTGCCTGGCCCAGCTGCCAGGAAATATAACCTCTCTGCTTGATGTGGCATGATAATTGGCCTCGGGAGATATAGCACAGAATCAGGCCTTTCAGCCCACTGATTCTGTGCTAAACATCAACCACCCATTTACACTAACCCTACATTGATCCCAATTTCTTTTATCCTCCCCACATAATGATTTTGGGGAAATTGTCAGAGGTGGGCAGGGTGTTGGGTATGAAATCTGAGTAGAGATTTCATTTCTAAAAGTGTCGCAGTTACAAAACTGTGAAGAGATGCAGCCTACATTCTTGAGGGCCCCAGCAATAATTCAGGCCATGTTCCCCATTCAATGTTGTATTAGATTTTAAAGTGTGGGCATACAGTCCCAGAAAATTCAACAGGCTCCTGCCAGTTGAAAGTCTACTAGATCCGTCAAAGTTAAGGCTGCAATCCAAATACATTAAGGGGTAAATGTCTTTCTTTACTACATGGAGAGTATTGTGGCAGAGATTTCTTATATGAACTCACTGAAATTCCTGAGGTCAATGCTGAATTCCACCAACACAGAGAGTGGTGCTTCTTCAGGGCATTGTACCCATCTGTGGGATGCACCCCTCCCCTTCAGCAAGGAATCACACATTTTCAGGGTAAATAGTTGCAAAATCTTTAAAAAAAAAGTAGTGTACGTGTACATTAGCAGCAGGCTATTGGGGTATTTGAAATATTGGCACCAGATTTTCTGGTCACAAGAATATAAGAAATAGGAGCAGCATTGAGTCATCTGGCCCTCAAGCCTGCTTAAGCATTCATTAAGATCACAGCTGATTACCTATCTTTGTACCACTATCTCCAAAATCTTTGACTCCCTCAATATCCAGAAACTTATCAATCTCTGTTTTGAATGAACGTATCAAAAGAACTCATTTCAGCACTAAACAGGCAATCCCTTATTCTGAGATTATGATCCCTGGTTCTGAACTCCTTAACCAGGGGAAACATCCTTCCCACCTCCATCCTGTCAAACTTTGTAAGGATTTAGTCAGTTTCAGTGACAATGGACATACCTGTTACATCGCATTAAGATTTAGCAGGCTCTGTAGCATGGGTTCTTTTAGTCTGGGAGCATTTTAAGTGGACTCTAACAGGCTGTTCAGCCAATTAGTTCAATTAGTTAACTATAAAATGAAATATAACACTTAAAAATAAAAAAAGTAAGTTATGTTAAACATCATCCAATTTTAAATGCTCTTTTGAGAAAATTACACCCCACACGTAAAAACAGTTCTTCAGGGCCAGGGAGATTGTTCAGCTGTAATATTGATGTAATATGCTTTTACAAACCATATTCAAAAAGTTTAATATTTTGGTTGTCATAGAGCAAGAATAGAGGGTGAAAGGTTTATATTGGCATCAAATCGCTATGCTGATTGTACTTGAAACATTATAGAATAGCAGGGAATAACTGACTGGATTTCTACATTCACTTGTACCTGCTCAAGAAGTTGCTGTGATAATGGCTGCTGACATTTTCACTGTCATTACAATTACAAGCTCAGGTCCATTATATCCAGTGTGTTTTCCTACAAAAGACACTGAATACCTTATGGGCTCCATAGGGTACTGCTGTTCAAAGTTTGTAAGTCCTATAATGTATAACTACTGCAGGCTTCAATTAGTTGAGATATTTTGAATAAATGCATCTGCAGCTCTTTTCTCCTGTAAAATATAGCTTAATTCTGTGGATTTACAGGATCTACTGGTCAATATTGAGTGTTTTGTGATCAATGAAATCCCACTCAAAATAAATATCAATCTTTCACTCTAAACACAGTTTTCTCTAACAAATGCAGGTTTCAATACAGCCTCCCACAGCAAGAGTTCCAAAGAAAGAAATCCCCAAAGACAGCATAGCAAAGAAAAGTGAAATGTTAAATAGTGGAGTGGCCAAGAAAGTGGACATAACCTTTGTACCAAAAAGTGTAAGTACAAGATTTGCTGAACCATGTTTTTCTTCAGCAGAACCACTAAGGCTCTTAGATCTCCTAAAGCTGGCAAACAACCTCAGATTCTTGGTCAAGTGGATATACTATGGCAGATGAATGAATATATGGAGCTTGTGAAAGAAACCAAATGTTGTCATGTTCACACAAAACTTCCCATGAAAGTCCACGGGAAGATTTAAGGCAATTTGGGTTCAATTTTTGTTAAGGCAAACTCCAAACACTGTCAAATTTTTGCAGACTAAAATTTTCAAAAGCTTGTACTCTTGGATTTATTAAATGTATCCAGCAAGTGTAAGCTCTGAGGTCAGCACAGTGTCACAATTAACCTAACAACAGGTCGGCCTTCTTTTGTCAGCTGGTTCAATTTTCACTTTAGAGGAGAGCAGGTTGGAGGATTGACTCCAGCATATCAATTAATGTATTCATTATGTTGGAGAACAATTGAATGGAATGTGCTGTTTATCTGGTGTATCTAGGGCATTAACCCAAGCACAGACTAATGCTTCCTTGGAAGCCTTGGGTGGTAAAATGAAAGTTGAAGAACATAATAAAAAATCAACATTTGTGAAGTTCCAGGAAATCTGGTTGGTGACTAGTTGAGTTAAGGCCTGTCTTGCAACTAAACAGAAATGTAGAAACAACACTGGGATATTAGAGCAGCAGCAAGTCCTTTTCAGGGTACCGTGGAAGGGACTTCAACTCATTCCAGCAGGAACTGGGCAATAAATGTCGGCAGCATACTTTGCACTGGAAAATGACACTGGAGATAATGGGGAACAAAGAAATGGCGTATTTTGCGTCAGTCTTCACTGTAGAAGACACCAGCAACATGCCAGAAATTTGAGAGAGTTGGGGGGCAGAAGTGAAAGTTGCTATTACTAAGGAGAAGGTGCTTGGGAAGCTGAAAGGTCTAAAGGTGGATAAATCTGCTGGACCGGATGGACTACACCCCAGTGTTCTGAAGGAGGTAGCTGAAGAGATTGTGGAGGCATTAGTAGTGATCTTTTAAGAATCACTAGAGTCAGGAATGGTTCCAGAGGACTGTAAAATTGCTACTGTCACCCTACTCTTTAAGAAGGGACGGAGGCAAAAGACAGGAAATTATAGGCCGGTTAGCCTGACTTCAGTGCTTGTAAGATTTTAGAGTCCATTATTAAGGATGAGGTTCCAAGGTACTTGGAAGTACATGATAAAATAGGCTAAAGTCAGCACGGTTTCCTTAAGGGGAGACCTTGCCCGACAAATCTGTTGGAATTCTTTGAGGAAGTAACAAGCAGGATAGACAAAGGGGAGTCAGTGGATGTTATTTACTTGGATTTTCAGAAGGCCTTTGACAAGGTGCCACACATGAGGCTGCTAAACAAGATAGGAGCCCATGGTATTACAGGAAAGGTACTAGCATGGATAGAAGATTGGCTGACTAGCAGAAGGCAAAGAGTGGGAATAAAGGGGGCTTTTCCTGGTTGGCTGCCAGTGACTCATGGTGTTCCGCAGGGGTCGGTATTGGGTCCACTACTTTTCACGTTATATGTTAATGATCTGGATGACAGAATTGATGGCTTTGTGGTCAAGTTTGTGGATGATACAAAGATAGGTGGAGGGGCAGGTAGTGTTGAGGAAACAGGGAGTCTGCAGAAGGACTTGGACAGGTTGGGAGAATGGGCAAAGAAGTGGCAGATGGAATACAGCGTAGGGAAGTGTATGGTCATGCACTGGTAGAAGGAATAAAGGTGTAAACTATTTTCTAACTGGGGAGAAAATTCAGAAATTGGAGGTGCAGAGGGACTTGGGAGTCCTAGTGCAGGATTCCCTAAAGGTTAACTTGCAGGTTGAGTCAGTAGTAGGGAAGGTAAATGCAATGTTAGCATTTATTTCAAGAGGACAAGAACAAAAAAGCAAAGATGTAATACTGAGGCTTTATAATGTGTTGGTCATACTGCATTTGGAGTATTGTGAGCAGTTTTGGGCCCCATATCTAAGAAAGGATGTGCTGGCATTGGAGAGGGTCCAGAGGAGGTTTACGAGAATGATCCCAGGGATAAAAGGGTTAACGCATGAGGATCGTTTGATGCTCTGGGCCTATACTCACTAGAATTTAGAAGGATGAGGGGGGATCTCATTGAAACCTACCAAATCTTGAAAGGCCTGGATAGAGTGGATGTGGTGAGGATGTTTCCAGTAGTGGGAGAGTCTAGGACCAGAGGGCACAGCCTCGGAATAAAAGGATGTCCCTTTAGACCAGAGATGAGGAGGAATTTCTTTAGCCAGAGGGTGGTGAATCTGTGGAATTTATTGCCACAGACGCCTGTGGAGGCCAAGTTATTGGGTATATTTAAAGCAGAGGTTGATAGGTTCTTGATTAGTAATGGCGTCAAAGGTTACGGGGAGAAGGCAGGAGAATGGGATTGAGAGGGAGTAATAAATCAGCCATGATCGAACGTTGGAGCAGACTCGATGAGCTGAATGGTCTAATTCTGCTCCTATGTCTTATGTTCACTGTTTCCGCTCTACAACAGTTTAATTCTACATTACCATATTTCCATTCAACGTAATAGGAAGCCATCAAGTCTATGTTGACTTACAAAGCAATCCATGAATGTTAAGTCTCCACTTATTTACCTGTACCCTATTCTCTTAAATATACCCATTAACAACCCACCCCCAAATCTCCCAGCAGCCACTTACACTAGCAGTAATTTACAGTGAGACAAATAGGTCCTTTTGTTGGTGGTTCTATGATTCACCATCAAAAGGTAAGCAAGCAAACGGATGAGTTAATTGGGAAGTATGAAAGGGTTCAGAACATAACACGTTAATCACAGGACAGCTCATAGAATTCACACTGCGCTTTACTAGTCAATGAATCTGTCAGCCCAGTTCACCTACTCTTCACCCTGCAAATTAAGTGCTTGTCCAATCCCTTTTTGAAAGTCCAGTTTCCACCACTCTTACAAATCACAACTACTCTCTGTGTAAAGAGAAACAAAGGACTGCAGATGCTGGAATCTGGATGAAAAAACAACAAGATGTTGGAGGATCTCAGCAGATCAGGCAGCATCCGTGGAGAAAAACAGATGGTCAATGTTTCAGGTCAGGACCCTTCGTCAGTCTTAAATAAGGGTCCTGACCCAAAACGTTGACCATCTGTTTTTCTCCACGGTTGCTGCCTGACCTGCTGAGTTCCTCCAGCATCGTGTTGTTTTCACTCTCTGTGTAAAATTGGTTTTCCTTCACATCCCCCATATATCTCTTGTTATTACTTTAAAGTTTAAAGCAGTTAAAGATTTTCCATCCTTCACCTTATCCATATAATTTTAACACTTTCTCCCTTTGCTCATATATCTATTCATTCTAAGGATGGTCTGTAATTTCTTTCCGATACGTACACTCCTCCACCTTTTATTACAGGTCTAATTTGGTGAAAAATTTTCTTCTACTTTCTTTGCCACAGTTCCTGGTTCTCCTTTACTATGTTCCTTGGGTGTCAATAACATCACCGTTGTCAATAGTACAGCAACCACAAATTATGGTGGAACTGATATTCTATTTATATTGGAGCTCATTGGGGGTCAGAGAGCTTAAGTAAATAGGCCATCTGGAGACAGATCAAGAATTTTATTCCACCCATTGATGATCTGACTTCTGACCCAGCCCATACAATCTGATAATATGGGAGCAGCTTTCAAATGAGGTGTGATCCATCCACCAGAGTTACCATCAGATAATGAATGTGAAAATTATACACCGTGCCTTCAATGTTATGAAGCTGTGCAGATCTTTCACCAAGATCAAGAGCTTCAACATTCAGAGAAAATGGATCTTATTTCATTGTGACTACTCATGAAGAAAGTGGGGTAGATGCAGTTAGTTTTAAGTCATGATTGCAACTATTGAACAACACGTACAAATCTTGCATGTGCAAAATACTGATGTTACTAGATTAGCATCACAACATAAATAGAAATTGTCTCCAGTTGTGACAGCAAATCCAGCAGAAATGGTACTATAGTACAAACTGAATGCAACAGTGTGATTACATTCAGAAACTATCAAAACAAAAATAATGTCTCTAAGGTCGCTTCAGCTATATTTTAATGAATCCAGGTGAACTTTGTCAGAATTTGCAGTCTAACCTAAATTTGTTTTTCTTATTCTACAAATAATAACTAACAGATGAATGGTCAAATGCAAACAGAAAATGCTGGAGATACTCAACAAATTAACTTGCATCTGTGGAGAGAGAAACAGTTAATATTTCAGACCAATGACCTTTCATCAGAGCTCAGAGTGCTTCCTACATTTTCTGTTTTTATTCCAGGTTCCCAACATCTGCAGTTTTATTTTTGCGTTTTGATATGTGTATATTTGTTCTGCATGACAATCCTTAAATTTATTTGAATTTCATGTGGTGTAAGAGTATTTTTCTTTTCCTTGAAGATGTGGACTAACCCACCAACAACTGAAGAACTAATTCAGAAGAGAGAAGAAAATCGGGAGAGGTTCACTTACGAAGTAGATTTTAGTGACTTCCTAATGCCTTTCAAAAAAAATATCAAAACAAAACTGGAAGAATCGTAAGGTATGGGTGCCAAGTAGTGAGAATATTGCACGAAGTAGCTGTAGAATTTGGAAAAATAATGTTATCTCACAGAAAATTATGTGAATTACAGGCAAATGCAACAAACTTTTTTATTGCAAGGACTATCAAATACATGTAAAAAAGTGTGTGAAACTATGTATTTTGAGAAAAGACAGAAAGGTGTCAAAACATTAAAAATGTGATGCTATTTCAGTTTGTAAGACTATATAAATTAATAAAGCAGTCAATTTCTACAAAATAAACAAGTTTTGTCTTTATTTTATTGGGTATCTGTTCTAAGTATGTAATGACTACATTGTTGAAGCTTAGCAATTTGTATCTTAAACCAATAAAACAGTGAGATACTGCATAGACATGTGCAATTAGATGGGCTCTGAGCTACAAAAAGTAGCATCCTGGACTCAGCACATGTGTAAGCTACATGAAAGAAGGCATAAGCTCCTTGTGTGACATGCCAAACCAGGAAAGGCTTGAGTTCAGAGGCTTTAACTTTCTGCACTTTGAAGCTTCGGGCATAATTGAAGTACGTAGAACCATCTTTTCCCAATGACACTTCTGAGAACAACACATTGTCTTTCAGCAATTTTAGATGGGGAAACTTTAGCTGCATTGCATCCTTCTGAGGCTGGCATTCCCACATAAGATCTGATTGCGAAAATTGGAACGGGAGCAGGAGAGAAAGGAGAATGAGCTAGGCATGCACCATCAGCCTACACCAAAGGAGATGATGACCAATTGGGGCAGCCTGGCAGCGCAACAGTTAGTCTTTTTGGCTCCAGCAACCCATTTCAGTCTTGACTTCAGGTGCTGCATATATAGACTTTGCATATTGTCACCATAACTCCAGTTTCATTTCACATCTCAAAAATTTGCTGGTAGGTTTATCCACTGCAATAACTTTGTGTAGTTAAGTGCAAAGAATCAAAGGGGAGTCGATGAGCATGTGAGAGGGGTACCAGGAAAATAAGGAAGAGGGAATGGGGCTGCTGGATGTTGTCGGAATCTGGCATGGACCTAATGGGCTGAATGACCTCCTTTTGTTTGTAACAAGTAAGTAACTAGGAGGTAGCATTCCACCAGCATCTAACATTTGGGGATGTCTCAAAAGAGATTTGCAACAGGAGGCAACCATTCAATTAGGAGGTTGAGGTGGAAAGGGGAATAAAAGGTTGGTGAGGGAGCAGTTTGGGAGAAGGAAGCGAGGGGAAAAGGAGATGAGAGGGAGGTGGGGCAGAATGGAGGACGAGAGGGGGAGTGAAGGTGGAACAGGGATCCACAAAGATTGAGTCCCAAGCCAGCACTGGGCTAATAGAATTTGGCTCAGGATTTTTCAGTGAGTGGTGAGTTTTGGTGACTCACAGTTGACTTCCAAAATAAGCTGAAATTTACAGAAGGTTCTTTCCAACAGGAACCCCTGCCATTCTTCCTGACCAGCCCAATGCACGACATTTTGCACCTCATCTGGCCCTGATTTCTCACTACGCCTGGTGAGTTAAACGAGGAGTTGGCCTTTATGGCACCTTTGGACACTGGTCTACTTGTTGAAAGAAGTTCCAATATATGTCCCTTGCATCAGCTTAAGAAAAGGTGGTTTGAATTAGATCAGAACCCATGGAATTCAATGTGATCTCTCAGATAAGATCCAGGGATAATTTTAACTACTTACCAATAAACAACCCCCCCCGCCCCTCACATCCCCCGATTTCAGGATTTAAAAATATTTTAAAATTATATGATTACATTGAAACATGCAAGATTTCTCTTTCAACTCCATTCTGTTATATGAATTGTTATATGATATACACAATATGCTCAAACTGGTTATTATGGGAAATGGACTGATGAACTAACAAGGTTGTTCATAATTACCTGCAGGTTTTTTGTTTAATTCAGTATTTGTTTCCCTCAAATGTATCTTATTGAATTTTCCCCACACTGTATGTGCCTCACCTCTGTCCCCTCATGTTCTCAAGGCCGATGCCCAGCAGGAGTTTTTTCAAACTATATCCTTCACCTGCATTTAGGAATTCTAGTGAAATTGAACCTGCCTTTTGTTGCTGCTGCTGGAATGTGCCAGGGTCAGAAAGGGGAAAGTCACTGCGGCCCAGTGATTCTGTTACACGATACTGCTACAGATGGCTTAACATGTTTATCCGCATAACTCACCTTAGACTGTGAATGTAATGCATTACTTCAGGCACTAGACTTTGTTGATTGATTGTAAGCGACATAACAATAAATCAGAAGTGAGGAAACTTGAAATATATTAAGCAAAAACAACAAAAGCAAATGAATAAACCACCAAGAGAAACTAAGAATTATAAACTGGGCACTTTTGCCTGAAGGTCTTGTTTGATAACGTCATAGAGTAATACAGCACGGAAACAGACCCTTCGGCCCATCTGGTCTATACCAACCACAGCAGCCTCTCTGTTGGTCCCAGTTGCCCGCATTCTGCCCATAACCCTCCAAGCCTTTCCCCTCCGTGTACCTATTCAAATGCAATTGTACCCGCTTTGACCACTTCCTCTGGCAGCTCATTCCAGGTATTCACTATGTTCTGTGTAAAGAAGTTGCCTCTCAGGTCTCTTGTATCCGTGCTCTCTAGTTTTGGACTCCTCAACCCTGGGGAAAAGTCTATTATTGTCCACCTTATCCATACCCCTCATGATTTTATAAACTTCTATAAGATCACCTCTCATTATTCTAAGCTCCAAGGAATAAAGATCCAGCGTGGCCAACCTCTCCCTATAACTCAGGCCATCTAGTCCAGGCAGCATCCTCATAATTCTCTTCTGCACCCGCTCTAGCTTGACAATATCCTATAACAGGGTGACCAAAACTGTACACAATATTCCGTGTGCCGCCTCACTTGTATAATGACTTGTATAACTGCAACATAATAATGCCCCTACTCCTGAACTCGATGCCCTGACTGATGAAGGCCAGCATGCTAAATGCCTTCTTCACCACACTGTCTACTTGCGTGGCCACTTTCAGAGAACTGTGCACTTGTTCTCCCAGGTCCCTCTGTCCCATAACACCAATCAGTGCCCTGCCATTCACTGTATAGGTCCTACCCTGGTTTGAATGTCCAAAATGCACCACCTCACACTTAGCTAAGTTGAGTTTGACTCCCAACATGGTTAAGGATGAAGGATGTACGGAGATCTCCCTCCTTTTATTTGTTTTCTCCATCACCATTCCCAGCTGAGCACACAGTATGAGTGATCAGCAAAACCACAGTGCCACTGAATTGGTGCTTGCTTTTGGAAAAAGGAATAAATTGCCTTCATTAATGTGAGTTCAGTCTCAGTGAGTCATTGAGAACAGAGAAGGAACTACAGACAATGAAATCTTTGTGGAGTAAAAGAGAACATGCACTGACTAAATGTATATGTGAAGAGGTCTCCTGCATGAGAATGGCATGACAAATTTTTACAGTCTCTCAGGGTCTGCGCAGAGTTTGTACATTCTCCCTGTGACTGCATGGGTTTCCCCTGGGTGCTCTGGTTTCCTACTACAACACAAACACATGTAGGTTGGTAGATTCATTGGCTACTGTAAGCTGCCTCTAGTACATAGGTAAGTGGTAGAATCTGGGGGAGTTGGTGAGAATGTGGGATTTGTGTAAATGAACTTGGTGGGCTGAAGGGCCTGTTTCTGTGCTGTATCTCTCTATGACTGGTTTCTCCCATTTAAGCTATTGTTTCATTTTTGGATGAATCCCCTCCTATCCTTGGATTCATTCTTTCCCTGAGGAACGATGTAGGAAGCATTCACCGTGGATGGAATTTTCATCCATAATTTGGCATTGGATGCCCAATTTATGTCAAAATACACAGCGGATTTTTGGCGACGCTGGAAAATCCTAAACAAAAATAGAAAGTGCTGGAAACTCAGTGGGTCAGACAGCATCTTTAGTGAGAGAAAGAAAACTAAAAGATGCAATTCTTTAGTTAATGGCAGACTTTTCTGACAGGCAAGGATATAATGGGCTGAATGGCCTTCTTTATTGTAAGTTTCTATGGATCCAATTGTCTCAAAAAAAATTGCTGAGTTTTGTGACCTGGGTTTAAGGATAAGTAAGCAATTGCATTTGTGTGCAGATAGCACCATCTATTGGGCATTGCTAATAGAAAAGTAACTACAAGATCATATTTGTAGTATATTAATGACCCAAGACCTGTAATTCTGGAGTGTAAAACATCACATCCTAAGATTTATAGCAAGCTGCTCATAGCTGCAAATTACAGGGTGTGATTTTCAGTTTGAGCTTGGTGGAAACCATAGAACCATAGAACCATACAGCACAAAACAGGCCCTTTGGCCCACCATGTTGTGCCGTCCATCAAACCACCCTCACACTATCTAACCCTTTCCTCCCGCATATCCCTCTATCTCACATTCCTCCATATGCCTATCCAACAAACTCTTGAACCTGTCCAATGTATCTGCCTCCACCACCACCCCAGGCAGTGCATTCCATGCACCAACCACTCTCTGGGTGAAAAACCTCCCCCTGACATCTCCCCTGAACCTCCCACCCATAACCTTAAAGCCATGCCCTCTTGTCTTGAGCATTGGTGCCCTGGAAAGGAGGCACTGACTGTCTACTCTATCTATTCCTGTCAATATTTTATATACCTCTATCATGTCTCCTCTCATCCTCCTCCTTTCCAGTGAATAAAGCCCTAGCACCTTAAGCCTCTCCTCATATTCCATACGCTCTAATCCAGGCAGCATCCTGGTAAATCTCCTCTGCACCCTCTCCAACGCCTCCACATCCTTCCTATAATGAGGCGACCAGAACTGAACACAGTACTCTTAGTGTGATCTAACTAGAATTTTGTAAAGCTGCATCATCACTTCGCGGCTCTTAAACTCAATCCTACAACTTATGAAAGCTAACATCCCATAGGCCTTCTTAACTGCTCTATCCACCTGTGAGGCATGTCTGATTGTCTGATTAATCTTTCCATTGTGTTCAATGAAAGCAGAATTGGCTGGCTAGTGTACTGGGCAGATAGTCTACCACTCGGTGTATGCCAATACTTCCGTTTAGAGCCACTGGCATCTATCAGTAAGCTCTAGTCCATTATTTATCATAGCCTCTTGGCTCAAGTCAATGCCATAGCCAGTTTGTTTTGATGGCCAAATTTTGTGGGCTAAGTTAAGTATTTAAGGGCCAATTATCCAGCTTTCTGCCCTATGAATGTGTGGAAAAGGGAATGAAAACTGGAATCTCTTTACCTCTTTTAGATTGCTGCTGATTAATGCTGTTTTCCTGGAGAAATAGAGCCTGACTTGAAAAGATAGAGGGAATATAGTGGCTTTCAGTTGGATAAGCTAAGATTTGTCAAATGGACTTCCTAAATCTCATTTGTCATTGTCTTTTATGATCAATGTATACCACAAAGAGCAGAATATATTGTTCCTCTGAGACGAGTTAAATTACATATATTTTGGGAATGGTAGAGGAAGCTTAATTCAGAGTCCAGCTGCAGTGAATTTTTTAACAACTGCTCATAAATTCTGCACACATCTGTTGCAAGCCACTGGATGGTATGGAAGTACCTCTTCAGAAACACAGACTGGAATATGTGTATTGCACTGCAGGATCCTTTGATATATACTACCTTCCCGTTCTCACTGATAAAAATGATAAAATGCTTCATTTGTGAAAACTGACTTAAAATCTTAATGCACATAATAATTAACAGAGAGAAGTTTAAACAAATCTGTAAAATAACACCCCTAATACTGGCAAATTATGTATTTTCTTTCAATTGGTTGCAATACTGTGTGTATGAATTATGAAATATGAAGGGTAATTTTGAATTTGGACCATCTAGTGTCAACTCTGCCCACCCATTTAACACTTCACTCCCCCATATGTTTCTATTATATCTCCCACCAACTAATTTGAATAATATTTTTACAAACCAGAACTGAAAGATGACAACAAATTTATAAATAACTTGAATCATGTACTGCGATTTCATTTGAACTATGAAATTTGTAGTGTGATGGCCAATATAGCTTGTACAGATGCGGCACACAGTTCTAGCAACCTGGGTTCAAGCCTGACCTCAGGTGCTGTGATTGCATAGATTTCCTGCAGACACCCCAGTTTCTTCCCACATCCCAAAGAGGAACAGGTTGGTAGGTTAATTGCCTACAGCAAATAGCCCCTAGCTTGTAAATGAGTGGTAAAAACTAGAGGAAGTTGATCAGAATGTAGGCACTAGAAGATTAAAATGGGATTAGTGTAGGATTAATGTAAATGGGTGCTTGATCATCAGTATGGACTCAATGGGCCAAAGACTCTATCTCAGAATCTATGATTCTATAGTTTACTTCCCACACATTATTCTGTATTGTATCCCTATGATGTTGATATTAAGAAGCACCAAGCAAAATACTGTGGATGAGAATGGTAACACAATGGTTAAAGTTAGTAAACTGGAAATCCCGTGCCTGGACTCAAGATCAAATCATCATATGAAATCCTGCTAGCAAATTTAAATAATTCCAATTGATTAATCTGGAATTTTTTATAGCACTATTTCTTTGAAATAATTGAGTTGTCAATTAAAAAGAATCTGTTTCACTTTAGGAAGCAAAATCTACTACCCTTACTAGTTTAGCCGATAGCAATGTGTTTAATTCTCAAATGTCCTCTGAAAAACTACTTAAATTCAAGAGCAATGAGGGATGGGCAATAAATGTTGGCCTTGCAGGTGAAACCTATAAGCTGTCCAAGAATAATGAAAAGGATAGGTATCTTAACTGTGCAGAATGCCTAATTTTTGACTCTGAAAGCTATACACATACACTCTACACATAGCAAATATGGCACAAAAAATCAGTCACACAATTCTTCTATCTCATTTATTTTTGTTCTGTTCTGTCTGAGCAGCTGCAGTTTAGAATGGCTCACATATATATTAGATTTCAATATATGAATATAATCATTTTGAATGCAGAAACATTGCCGTAAACCAGAATACTGATCTGAATACAGTCGGCTACTTCCTACAAATCACATAATTTAGGAGGCATTCTGCAATACAATTGCCACTGCTTTATGAGATTCGAAGTTTATTTATTACTATGATGGCTAAATAAGTACATCCATTTGTAAAATATACATTTTGTAATCCATTATTAGCCATTTTCATAATCTTTTGTTTAAAATCCGTAGTTCTAATACAAGTTAGTCTGAAACTAGCCAATGGTAGGTTATTTCCCCTGTTTTATTGGTTAAGCAAGAGCATAGAATGTGTTTCATCTAAGCTTTTTTCCTCTTAAAAACTGATAACAAGCAGTTTGATCCTTCATCAAAATAAGATTTTTGGAATCATTAACTTGGACAACTTTTCAGATCAATAAATTTGCTTTTGTTTATTTGCCATTGCTGACTTAACCAAAATGGACGAAATTTTGGGACAACAGTTTCTACTTTCAAGGCAGATTCAGTATGAAAAATCAACATGCACCAGAGCTATTTTTTAATCAAAGAGCTGGATTCAGTAACGTACATCTGACAAAAAGCAAATTTTACAAAGAAAGCAGGTATCAAGCAGGTTTGAATTAAATGCCAGCAGTAACTTAAATACAATGAAATTATAAGAGATACAATAAGCTCTGCCATTAAGTATTCATGACACAGTCTGAGAAACTGAAATACAAAGATAATTCTGATTTATTAAAACTGCACTTATTCAAACAAAATTATTTGAATTCTGTTATTTCTTCTTGCAAGCGTTCCAGAGTTTTAAAATCATGACTTTCAGTACGATATTGTCTTGACCACTGGCTAGGTTAAATTCCATTTTTATTTTGAGAGAATTGGGTTTTTACTGGCATTAAAGGATCATTTTGTGCATGTACTGCATGTTCAGATTAGGAACTTTGGCTCAATATGACTGAATTACATTCCATTTTTACTACATGGGATTATGGGATTTTCTTTAATTTTTAGTTGAGTCTAATCCTTTTTTTTGTGTGGAAACTAGAAACCAGTTGATTTATCTATTGCAAGTTGATGCTAGAGCTAGAATGTGGTTGCTTTTCCCTAAGGGGAGGAGCTGGAAAAATGATTGGATTATGAAGTAACTCGCAAATGTGCTTGCTAAATGTCTAAGAGAAGGGCATATTATTTAAAACTCATGCACACACATTTATGAACATGGAACAACTTTATATGTTCAGTGTAAGTTTTTATTTACCCTGTTTTCTCTTTGTTTCCATTCGCCGTTATTTGAGAAGTACTTGTGTTACATGTTCTGAAACAGTAACATTGGCAGAATGCAATCCATGTACCTGTTGAACTAAATTATACTAATTTCCTAAAACTTTTGAAGATAAATAACCATAGAACACATACCACTTGAGTAAAAGCAGAAAATGACAGCTTAGATTTCACATATATTTCCTGGTCAAAATAGCAGATTAATATGCCAAGTCCTGAAATTTAAAGAGTGGCACATTCATAAATGGCAATGTTGCAATTGTCAAATCATATAATTGAATTTTCCAAATAAAAGTGCTTCTTATTTTTCTTACATTAATCTTTAGGTCACTAAATTTCCTCAGAGATTTTCTGTACATGGTTCACAAAATATTGACTAAAATAATATTTGATATATATTTAGAGGTACTTTGGTTTGACACTTAAGTGAGAATTGAATTGTAGAAAATTATTGCATTGAAATTTAAACTTCTTTATTGTTATACATTTAGAACGTTTACCTGCAAATTGACTTTGTTCTTCCTGCTTTTTGAATCTCTCTCTACATCTACCCTTTCAGTTCAATAACTACTTTGGATAATATATGGCATTTACTGTATGATAGATTACAAACACACAATCAGTTTATCTTAATTAGTTCCTGGATTTTATTTTACTTGAATATACTTGACAAATAATTTATAATAAGCTTCTATTTACTATTCATCAAACTCTAATAACATCATCTCCTTTGCCGTGACTTGTCTTAGCACCGATTGCACTTAGCACCCTTCATCTGACATTCAACCTTGGAGAAGTTAAATTGGAGCATTTAAACACATTTCAGATAAATAAGTGTTTCAGGTTAAAGAAAAACCAGCAGTTTAAGGACCACTGTACAATCCATGTTGGTGGTTCACCAAGGTTGTTTTCTAGGATTTGTGACTTCTGTCAGCATGAAGGTGTATTCACATTCGCAGATAGTGCCATGTGATTGAAGCAGATGGTCACAGATGCTCTAAAGTCTTTGCCTTCTCAGCTTATTCTCCTTTTAAAGTTCCCTTCCTAAATTATATGCCAACTCCTCATTGAGAAGACTGACAGAGAGCCTGCTTCCAAACATCTGTCAATTCCACTCTATACTTGTCAGCTGAGACATGTCCAAGAATAGCCTGGATTAAACTGTCCTCTAATTTTCTTTGACAGTTTGCAAAAACTGCTGGGTTCCCTTTACCAATATTCCACATTGCAAATCTTGAGCTGTGGATCTCGCATCCGAAAAAAAAAACCATTACAGGTACAAGTATTGGGCTCCTTTTACATGTGACACTGCATTTCTTTTTATTCAATAATATTTATTCAACAGAGGAAAACTGATGATAAACATTGATCCTAATGAAATTCCAACATGACCACAAAGAACTGTGAACTCATTTAACTACATCAGATGTTTTGTGTGCAGGCATTCAGGTTGTTGCTTGCAAGCATTTTGTGAATGTATTACTATTTCTGTATGAGTGATCCAATTTTTCACTTATTAATTTACATATTCTACAACCCCAGTGAATCTTAAGATGGCCTAGTGAAGGACATCCATTTGAAAGTTACATTCTGTCTTTTTTTTAAGTTAACTTGTTTTTCTCTTTCTCAGTTCTAATGAAGCATCCTTATCCTGAAACTTTATCTCTTTTTTTTCTTTCCACAGATGCTGCCTGACCAGTTGAGTACTTCCAGTAATTTCTATTTTTATTTTGGATTTCCATCATCCTACAATATTGGTCTTGCATGTAGTTTTTTTCAAAAGAAAATTCAATTTCATTAATTGCAGTGATTTGATTATTTTATCATTGCCATTTAAATGTTATTGCAATACAGTTTTAATATGCTTAAAATACTAGAGAATAAAAATGAATTGTGAACATTTTATCTGGAGACATATATTCTGTAGAATACCTTTGCCTTATTTTTTAAGTTAACATTTTAATCTAGTAAAAATAAACCAGAAATATGTGCAATGATTGCATGAATTGTCTTCTTGTCTATCTTATAATTCTGCTGGAAAATGGTTAAGTGTACTAGTCTTACACATGGAATTCTTAAAGATTCCCAATTCCTTTCATATCAAGTATTCGTCAATCTGAATCAGGTTTATTATCACTGACTTATATGTCTTGAAAATTGTTGTTTTGCAGCAGCAGTACAGTGCAAAGACATAAATGTTACTATAAATTACAAAATAAATAAACAGTGCAGAAAAAAAGGAATAATGAGGTAGAGTTCATAGGTTCATGGACCATTCAGAAATCTGATGGTGTAGGGGAAGAAGCTGTTCCTAAATCGTTGAATGTGGGTCTTCAGGCTCCTGTACCACCTCCCCAATGGTGAAGAGGGTTGTGCCTGTAATGGAGCTGGTTGAGTCTACAACCCTCTGCAGCCTCTTGCGATCCTGTGCATTGGCGCCTCCATACCAGGCTGTGATTTCAAATTTCAAATGCTGATTCTTTCAAACATTGGAAGGATACTTTTATCAATTCTATTAGAATTTCAGAACAACCTGCTTACAAAAGAACATTTTACATAGTAACATGCCCCTAGATACTTCATGGCAGCATAATCAAAAAAAATTTAAAACTGAGCCACATATGGAGATATTACAGGAGTAGAGAGGTGGTGAAGAGGAAGGGCGGGAGAGAGAGATGACGAAGGATTTGTGGCAAGTATTCAAATCGAGACACTGATTACATACGGTGCCAAATAAAAAGCAGAACAAGCTCAAGAAGATGAATGGCCTACTTCTGTTCCTAAACTCAGTTGTCAATGGCAGAGCAATTGAAGTGGAGGAAATACAGGAGGTCAGATTGAAGAAGTGCAATGCTCAGAGAGTTGTTGGAGATTACAGAGCCAGGGAGGGGTATGATCACAAAGTGATTTGTAAGCAAGGATGAGAGTTTTAAATTTATGCCATGTCAGTTATAATCATAGGCTCACTGCACTCTCTGGAATTGTAACGTCCATTTGGTTAACTAACTCGTTCATCAAGTCTTCCTGTAGGCAGTTCAACATTTTCCATTACTCTATTGTTAGACACAAAGAGAGAACTAGTTCTGACAAAACAAGTCATCAGAGCTGCAGATTCCAAAGCACTGCAAGTAAAAATCATTGTACAATGAAGAAAAATAGCAATGTTTCTGGGAAATGAGCAGAAGTGTGGATATGACAAGATTCCTCGTGTATAAAAACTTCATCACAGACTTCAAGACTATACATAACGCAGATTTGACATATCACTTCAGAATCACTTTGAATGAGTTTTTTTGAGGAAGTAGCTTAGAAGCCTGATGAAGGCAAGATGGTGGATGTTGCCTATATGAACTTGATTAAGGGATTTGACAGCGTACTGCATGGTTGGCTGATTTAGAAAGTTAAGGTACATTGTGTCCAAGGCAAGCTGGCTAATTGGATCCAAAATTGGCTATGTGATAAGAGGTGGAAGATTGCTTTATAATTTGGATGTCTGTGACCAGTGGTGTACAGCAGGGAATGGTGCTGGGATCCTTGTTGCTTGTGATATATATTAACAAATTGGATATGAATGTAGGAGGAATGTTTAGTAGGTTTGTGGATGACCCGGAATTGATGGTGTTGTGGATTGTGAGAAAGTTTGCCTAAGGCTATAGCAGGATATAGATCAGATGGAATGTTGGGCAGAATGCTGGCAGATGGAATTTAATCCTCACAGATTAAGTGAAGTTAGGTTCAGAGGAAGAAATAAGAATTTGATATAATGGACTGTGTTGAGAGGTGGACCTATTGTCCAGAAGGATTGACAATTTTGTAACATCAATGCCTGCTCTGGTCAATGATTACCTTTGTTCTCACAATGGAATTCCAAATATTGGAGTTTGCTTCATACTGAATTTGGAAGATTGTGGTAACTTTATGTTGTATAATTATATTTACCATTTTGGCATAAATACTCTCCAAACACAATATTGACTTCAAAGACAAAGGTTTCAACTGATGCAAATATTGAAAGGTAAGTGGAGTGAGATTGGAGCGCAGATAATCTAATTTTTTTTTCAAACTGAGGTAACAAGGATTTAGAGCAGGAACTTGGATGCCTGGTCTCCAATCAGTTTAAAAGGAATCCCTTTGTAAACACAGAACAATGAGGGTGCCCAACTGATAAGAAGACCAATTACAGATTTAGGAAGGGATGATATTATTTGCTTCAAATCTCACAATTCTCAACCTAAAATTTGCCTTTCTAATGTGTGCCTGAATAAAGTAGACATACTTGCCAGAGAACAGCAAACATGCAAACCTCAGAGGTTGTTTGATAATGCTTTGGTATTGTAGCTACTAGCACTCAACCTTGGCAAAACTAACAACAGCACAAACTGAGTATGTAAAAGGAGCAAAAGAGCTAAGTCTCAGTAAAGTAAAACTGCTGTAGGTACTACTCAGGCAATCCACAGCTTTTGAAGCTCCATCTAGTGGCTGGTGGTCATATGTCATAAAGTTTGTGCTGAGAAGTGTCTCCAGAACACCACAATGTGAAAATGAAATAAGTTGGTAGGCTGCCAAAAGCAGCCAGGTATATAAAGAACATAAGAACATGAAAAAGGCACAGAAGTAAACTATCTGGCCTACTCTGCCATTCATCAAAATTATGGTGAATCTTCTTCCTCAATGCCATTTTCCTGCACAGTTTCTATAGCCCTTGATTCACTTAACATCCAGAAATCTATCTTTGTTTTGAATTAACTGAATAACTGAGCCTCCAGAATGTGCTGGGGTAGAGAACTCCAAAGGTTCACCACCCTCCACATGAAGATCCCAACCCAAAATGGCTGTTCCCTTATTCTGAACTTTTGTATCTTGCTTTCAGACTCCTCAGTCAGGAGAAACATCCCCTTGCAACCAGCCTGTCAAACCCTGTAAGAATTTTGTAATGAGATCTCCTCTCGTTCTTCTAAACTCAAGAGAATTAAGGGTCTTCTAGGGAAAGCAGTCATGGCAGGAATAGAGATCCCAAGGAGTGAAAAATGGGTTCTGTGAAGCATGCGAAAGTCACGTAACAGACTGTGGAACTGAATTTCATGGACAATATTCACTGTACTTGTGTAGGGGAAATCGAAACAGACTGGATACCCACTTCATTCCTTATCCATTTGGAAGGCAAAATCTGGCTCACTTGCCAATCTAATGCCATCTGTTTCCTGTTGGGTGGGTTTGGTTATAATTACCAGAGCTCTACAAAAATAGGCAAAGAAATCTACTAAAAGCTTAACTATGGGTAAAAAAAACATGGGGAAATCATCCTAAAAGATTGAAGGGTGGGAAGTGGATCATATGTAGCAGGAGAGCAGTTGGGAATAGTCTATAAATTCAGTCAAATTAAAATTCAGCCTCAGTTGTGAGTACTTGGCCTAAAATATACTTCCTGCTCTATGAACCGTAAACAGAATATAGCTTCTATATTGCACACTGAGAGCAAGTGATCAAGAATGAATTTATACCCTGATCTCTCTCAAGAGAGTGAGAAATTAGAAGATTTTTATATAATGTCTTCAACAACCTCAGGACACTCCGATGTATTTTACAGGCAAAGTGCAATCTTTAGAGTATAGTCAGTGTTGTAATGAAGGAAACACAGCAGCAAATTTATGCACAAGCTTTCCACAAACAGCCCCGAGTTAAAATGAATAGATAATGTTTTTGTTTAGTGATGTTGATTTAGGGATAAATATTTTCTGGATCAGCAGGGACAAAGACAGCTTCCCTTTGAAATAGTGCCAAGGGATCCTTTATGAGTTCAGACCAAAGGCACTCTACCTAAAATATCAACTCTGTTTCTCTTTCCATGGATGATACCTGACCTGTTGAATATTTCATGTATTTTCTATTTCTTATTTCAGTTTTCCAGCACCTGTAGATTTTTGATTTTTATTTTCAATTCGTTATGTATGCCTGAGAGAGCAGGCGGGGCCTAGTGTAACATCTTCTCTAACATCACATTGGTGGTCTGTCCTTCCAGCCCCTTGCCCAATCTATTAGTAGTTCACTAATTTACCACCAGATTCACCACCATCTTGCCAATCCTCAATACCCTTTGCTAAGTGAATTTTGTGGGCTGCAGTCTTGTGCAAATTTAGACATTCTCCAGTAGTCCTACACAAGTATCCTTTACGCTGTTTTCCAAGCACTAATCCCATTTGCCACAGACTGTATTTCTTGCTTGCAACATTAACAACTAGCATATTCATTTCAACTATTTATGTTAACTTCATTCTCATCTCATTCACCCTATCCTCCACTATCTTCATCAATTTTGCCAGTGAATCAAAATCTCCTCCTTCTACCCCAACCCCTCTCCAATTCTCTTCAGAATGTTTGAGAACAAAACCCTTGGTGCCTCCTTACCTTCATCATCTTGATTACAGACAATACATTGCTGATATCTCTGACATCCTACATCCCTCTATCCTAACCCTGCTTCCTTTCTGGTTCTGGCTTGGAATAATGCTCACCACCACCTTCATCCCACCCTTCCAAAGTTCTGATATAATGTTGTGATCGGTAAGAACTTTGTTCTCAGAGAAACAAAGGACTGCAGATGCTGGAATCTAGATGAAAAACACTATGATGCTGGGAGAGCTCAGCAGGCCAGGCAGCATCTGTGGAGAAAAGCAGGAGGTCAATGTTTTGGGTCAGGACCTTTCTTCAGGACTTGTTCTCAAGTAAGTTGTTCCATGTGATAGCGTGGTCGGAAATAGAATAGGCCAGATGAATTTGTGGCTGAGGAGCTGGTGCATGGGGCAGGGATTCAGGTTCTTGGACCACTAGGATCTCTTCCGTACAAGAGGGACAGGTTGCACTTTAGCCAGAGAGGGACCAATCTCCTTGCAGGGAAATTTGCTAATGCTACATGGGAGGGTTTAAACTAGATTAGCAGGAGGGGTGGGACTCTGAGCAGGAGCAAGTCATGGGATAAAGCAGTAGTCAGCGAGAGCAAGTTTAATCAAGGTAGCCAGGGGCACATAAAGGTAGGGAAAGGAATATTCAGTTAAACTGCATTTATCTCAATGCACAAGGTTTAACAGGCATGGTGGATGAACTCAGAGTGTGGATTGGCTCTGAGGATTGGCATGTTATAGCCATAACAGAAACATGGCTGAGAGAAGGGCAGGACTGGCAGCTTAATATTCCAGGAAACAGATGCTTCAGGCATGACAGAGGTACAGGTAAGCGAAGAAGGGGTGTTGCCTTTTTGATAAGGGAGTATGTGGCAGCAGTACTTAGAGTTAATATTCTTGGTGGAGCGTCAAGTGAGGCCATATGGCTAGAACTTAGAAATGAGAGAGTCACTCTAGTGGGGCTGTATCATAGACCTCCAATAGTCAGCGGGAACTTGAGGAGCAGGAGTGAGAATAGTTGTAAGAATAATAGGGTTGTATTAGTGGGAGATTTTTATTTCCCCCAGTATTGACTGGACTACCCAGAATGTTAAGGGGCTGGACGGGGTGGAGTTTGTGAAATGTGTCCAGGAAAGTTTCCTGAGTCAATATATAGAGGGCCCGAAGACTGGAAGGTGACTAATGTTTCTTCTGTTGTTTAAGAAGGGTAGCAAGGACAAGCCAGGGAACTACAGGCCGGTCAGCCTGACATCAGTAGTGGGGAAGCTACTGGAGGGAATTCTGAGGGACAGGATCTACCAGCATTTGGATAGACAGAGTCTGATTAGGAGGAGTCAGCATGGCTTTGTGCGTGGAAAGTCATGCTTGATGCACCTTTTAGAGTTTTTTGAAGAGGTAACCAAAAAGGTAGATGAGGGTAGGTCAGTGGATGTTGTCTATTTGGGCTTTAGTAAGGCTTTCAACAAGCTGTCCTGGAAGGTTAGGTCCCACGGAATCCAAGGAGAGCTAGTTAGGTGGATTCAAAGTTGGCTCGGAGCTAGGAAGCAGAGGGTGGTGGTTGAAGGTTGTTTCTCGGAATGGAGGCCGGTGACTAGTGGTGTGCCACAGGGGTCAGTGTTGGGTCCCTTTTAATTTGTTATCTATATAAATGATTTGGATGTGAATGCACAAGCTTGATCAGTAGCTTTGTGGATGACACAAAATTAGGAGGCGTTGTTGATGGTGAAGAAGGTTATTGTAGATTGCAGGGGGATCTTAATCAGTTAGGAAAGTGAGCCAAGGAGTGGGAAATGGATTCAATACAGATAAGTGTGAGATGCTGCATTTTGGAAAGTTAAACAAGCATAGGACTTATACTATGAATGGTAGGGGACTGGGCAGTGTAATGGAACAGAGGGACCTAGGAGTACAAGTGCATAGTTCGTTGAAAGTGGTGTCACAGGTAGACAGGGTGGTGAAAAAGGCGTTTAGCACGCTGGCCTTCATCAGTCAGAGCACTGAGTATAGGAGTCGGGATATTATGTTGCAGTTGTACAAGTCATTGGTGAGGCCACACTTGGAGTACTGTGTACAGTTTTGGTCACCCTGTTATAGGAAAGATGTGGTTGAATTGGAAAGAGTGCAGAAAAGATTTATGAGGACGTTGCCAGGACTAGCAGCCCTGAGTTATAGGGAAAGGTTGGCCAGGCTAGGTCTTTAGTCCTTGGAACATAGAAGAATGAGGGGTGACCTTATAGAAATGTTTAAAATTATGGGGGCATAGCTAAGGTGGATGGTTACATTATTTTACCCAGGGTAAGGGAGTCCAAAACTAGGGGGGGATAGGTTTAGGGTGACAGGGAAAAGATTTAAAAGGGACATGAGGGGCAACTTTTTCCACACAGAGGGTGGTGAGTATATGGAACGAGCTGCCAGAGGAAGTGGCTGAGGCAGGTACAGTAGTATCATTTAAGAAGCACTTGTATAGATACATAGAAGGGCAGGGCTTAGAGGGATATGGGCTAAACACAGGAAATTGGGACTAGCTGGATGAGCGCCGTGGTTGGCTTGGACTTGTTGGGCTGAATTATTTTAAGTGTAATTTCAAACTCCTAACTCTCTAGCCTTTGGCCTTCCACTTAGGACATAGAACACTACAGCACAGTACAGGCCCTTCGGCCCACAATGTTGTGCCGATAGTTTATCCTGCTCTAAGATCTATCTAACCCTTCCCTCCCGCTCTAAGATCTATCTAACCCTTCCCTCCTGCTCTGAGATCTACCTAACCCTTCCTGGATGTCAACATTGCCAACCCAAATGACTGGCTATCTTTCTCCTTTCACCCTTGTTTATGTCTCCTCAATTAGATTTTATTCCTGGCACAGCAGTGAAACAGCTATATTCAAAGTAACAAATGTCTGCCCTTGTCTGCTTTCATGAAATACCTGTAGTTTAAAGGTTAATTGCAATGTAGCAGAACATCACAAGTATCGTCTTCCCTTCCTATGTTGACTACAACAAATTACAATTACATAGCATATTTTACATAATACAACATTTATGTTGCAAAGCACTTAATAGCAATGTTATCAGATGCTGAGTCACACAAGGAGGTATTTGAAAATGTATGTAAACTCTTGGATTTATAACGCATCTTAAAATGAAGAGGAAGAGTGAAGGGCGGGGGTCATGATGCACCATTTCTTGTTCTTCATGCTATAACACACGTTAACCAATTCTTAACAAGGAAAATATAATCTAGTTGGAACAATGATATATAATCAGCTGGCTGGGTTTTACAATCACAGAAAATAATTTAAGAATAGTAATCTTCAAAACATCATCCTCACTTCCAGAAGAAGTGCTAAAGATCATTATTTGGTAAAGTAAATATTGTTTCCTAGTGACAAAATTAAAAATAATTCATAACAGTGGGGACAATTGGTTTGATGGTTGAGCTTCGAATCCAATAAAAGAAAGGCAATGGTTCAAGGTGCTTAACAATTCTGCTGGTTGCAAAAGATTTACAAATAAGTGTTATGCTAATCATCAATCAATGAATTTAAACCCATGTTTTCCAAATTAGTCAATTCAACAAAATTAGGCAAACCTCTGCATCTTTAAATAGCGTTGCTTTACTATCAAGGTCCATTGGAGATTGGGAGATTATTTTTTACAGGTTCCATTTATTAGCATTCTTGATATTTCTCCTAACAGCTGGTAGGTCCCAAGAGGCATTCCTAGCCTGTGATTCTAACCTAGATTAGGTTTAAACTTCAAATCATCTCCTGTACAAAAAATGCTGAAAAAACAGAACAAAGCATTTCACTGCAATAACATTTTGTAAAGAAATTCCCTAAACCTAATGTTTTATGACAATGCCATGCCAGGGATTTATGCAGTTTGTCTACAAGCTTTGACATGTAGTTAACCAATTCTTAACAAGGAAGATATAATTTAAATGTAGCTATGACCTGTGATCCTAAACTAAATGAGATTAGGCTATTGACTTTCAATGGATTAATAACTCAAATTCCAGCTGCTGATGAATGCACTCTATATTAGCACAATTATGAAAATGTTAACAATCTTCAGAATATGTGTGTAAATTGCAAATCAATTTTAATATGTACCAATTATGCCTGTATTTCCACCTCTCTGCCGCAGCCTTTGGCATAATAATCACTGTATTATTAACTACTTGTCTGCCATTAAGTAATTTAGTGATCAAATGGACATTAATAGAATCAAAGCCATCATGTTTGAATCCACCATTGCTCCTTATTTCATGTTTTTCCTCAATTACTTGCTACAGGTGAATTAGAATGCACATAACTTTAGTCTCAATATCATATCCTGCCTTCATCCCAGCCTGGAGCTTTACCATCTCTTTTTCTCATCTCAACCCAGTGAATCCCTCATCTATTTTCTTATCATATACAAACTCAACTTCTTCAATGCCCTATGTATGATTCTCCCAATATCTACACGATGTGTACTGGGATTCCAATACAACCTGGCCGTTGACCAGCAACAATAATGAAGCATCCCATAGTTCAACTAATATTGATTTGGAATAAGGCATTTGCAATATCAAAGCCCTCACTTTGTCTATTATTCCTTTCTCAACCTTGAAAATTAAGTACTTCTTGGTCTATCATACACAAATGAAATCAGAATCCGGAGTCAGAAGCACATTATCATCAAGGTTCTTCTTAAAGTTAAAATCTTCCCATTTGGGAAGCAACAAGTTCCACTTCACTCAGCACTTGCAGTAGAATGTGCAGAAGTCCTTTTAAACATCTGAATTTATAATATCCTGCACAGTGATGGCCCTATCCTCCCCCAGCAGTGCTGGAGAGGAATGAGCCACATTGACACACTAAATAATTCCACTTTGATACCTGGCCCGGGAGCCGGTACAAAGCCTCCTCTATCCCATAATTTTCTCTGTCAGAAAGGAAAAGTGCAGAGGTTGATTGGTTGCAGTCTAAAGTAGAGGAGCTTCACCTGAACAATAATGGAAAGACAAGGAAATGTTTTTAGTAGCATGATTCTCACGTTATTCAAACCCAAACTGGAGGGAATAGATTCAACTGGTAGAGAATTTAATCAAAATCATTTTTAGCTGCACTATTTCTTTGGCAAAACAAAGTACAGTTGCAGATTTGTGCAATAATATGACACAGTCCTTATACCAAAGACCATGGGACTTCAACTAGGTGTCTGAGCCTTAGAAGAATCAGAATTATATCCATTTTCACTTGAGTCATTTACCACAAAATTGCACATTTCAAAACTGTTTTAGCAAATGTTTTGACATTTAAACCCATTAAAAGGCTCATTAGCAGCTTGAGAAGCATTGCTATAATCATTATAAATTCCCCATGATGGGATGCTGTTATTCATCATAGTAATGAAGTCAGATTCACAAGAATTGCAAGTTTGAAGCCTATGTCTACATTTTTTTGTTAGCAATGTAAATCATTATGAAAATGAGCCATTTAATCAAAGATACAATCAAAGGTAGAGTAGATCAATTGCAAAACCCTTTATTTAATTTTTCCCGGCACTGATTTCCTTCTCTCCAGTGCTGCAAAAGTTGGAGGGCGGTATCAATCCCGATCCTGGGATTTGGGTAGAGTGGCAAAGGGCGAGTTTTGGTGGAAGGAAGGAGATGACAATAAATGCCATGCCCAGCTCCTTGCTGTGTACCTGACCCCTCTCCACATGCCCAGTCCTTACTCACATTCCCATCACCTCTGCTCATGTATACTACCTTTGTGCCCAGACCAACCCCTTCCTTTGGGTCCAGACCCACCCCTTGTCCCACTCTGTCCAACCCTTCCCTTTGTGCCCAATCCCTTCCTCCCACATATCTGCCCCCTGCACTCTGTTAGCCCTGCTGCCACCCCCCCCAACTTGTGCCCAGGCAGGTGCCAAACCTCTACCCCCCCCCCACCCCCCCATGTCAAGCATGTCCCCTTCTGTCCAATCCCTTGGCTCATGCTCAGTCCTTCCTTTGTCCCAGACACTCCCCTCACACTGGAAATCTGACACATCCCCAATGACCCTCACCAGTTATTAAAGTGCACCAAAGAAAGCATCCTGTGTTGTGAACACAGCCCAGTCTATCATGAAAACCAGCCTCTCTTCCATTGACTCTGTCTACACTTCTCACTGCCTCAGGAAAGCTGTCAACATAATTGATGACCCCTCCCACCCCAGTCATTCAATATTCTCCCTCTCTTCCATCAGGCAGAAGATACAAAGGCTTGAAAATACGCACCACCAGACTCAAGGACAGCTTCTATCCCGCTGTTATAAATCTCTTGAATGGACCTCTTGTACAATAAAGGTGAACACTTAACCTCTCAATTTACCTCATCACATCCCTTGTACCTTATTGTATGCATGCACTGCACTTTCTCTGTAACTGTAACACTATGTTCTGCGTTCTGTTATTGCTTTTACCTTTGTACTACTTCAATCTACTTATGTTTGAAATGATCTGTCTGGATAGCATGCAAAACCAAGCTTTTCACTGTCTCTCGGTAAATATGACAATAATAAACCAATTACCGAATATCCTAACTGACTTGCCAGTCCCTCATCTCATGCACTTCCATTTCCCTGGTGTGCGGTCCTTCCCCATGTTCCTCCCCTTATGTGTGCCAAGACCCTCCCCTTACTATTATGCCTTTCCTTTGTCCCAGTTCCTTGTATGCCCACCCACAACCCTCATGTGCCCTGGGTTCTAGGCACCTCCAGTTATGCCCAGACCCTCTCCTCCTGCACAGAGCTTCCCCTTGTACCTGGCCAGTTCATTCAGCCTAAGCCTCTCTGCTCATGCCTAGACCCTTACCCTGCTACTGAATCCATCCCTTTCTGCCATCCCCTTCCCATGCACCCTGTTAAATCTTAGCATGTCCAGCACCCTCTTTCTCTACCCCGCTCTGCTTGTGCACCTTCCTTCCTGCCAGTCCATCCTCTTGTTCCCAGCCTTCCATATCCGTGAGCCCAGAAGCTGCCTTCTCATTTGCCCGGTCCCTCCACTTGTACTTCGAGATTCTCCGTGTACCCAGCACTGCACTGAATCCCCAACCCATATCCACATGCTTGGCAACTCCCCTTGCATAAAGACCCTTCCTTCACATTTACTCCTTCTCTTTGAGCCCAGCCCCTCCCCTCCAGGACTCTCAGACCTCCTGTTTGTAGACACTCCCCACATGCTGGCCCTTCGCTATGTCCCTGGCCCTACCCTGCATGTCTGGGACCTCCACCTGTGCCTAGACCACCATTCTATGCTCACCTCTCATCTCCTGCCCAGCCCATTCCTTTCTTGCCCAGGGGCCATATTCAGGCCCCAACCCTTACCGCCTTGTCAGACCCTCGCCTTCTGCAGAACCCCCTCCCTTCTTGCTCAGTCTTAACTGTCTCCTGGTGCTGTATCATTTTCACACACTGCAGCCCCTCCTTGCATACATGGACCCCATGCTTGCCCAGACCATCCCTGCATGCCTGGCCTCATGCACACCCAGCCCAAATCCCATGCCTTGTTCGTCCCCCGTGCCAGGCCTCCCTGTTTAAGCACAGGCCCACAAATCCCTTGACCCTCCCTTCCACCCGGGCCCTTCCATCATGCTCAGTTTACCCCTCTTGTGCCCAGCAGCTCTGTGTATGTCCATCAACTACCTTCCCATGAATCTGGTCGTCATGCCCAGACACAGCTTATCTCCCTAGCCCTTGACCTGCCTCATCCTTACCCTTATTCCCTTCTGTAGAGAGCGTACCTTCATGTTCCAAACAACCCCATGTGCCTGTCCATTCCTTCAGCTCCAGACTCTTCCATAAGGCTTTGATTCCCCATGCCATTTGCCCACCCCTCCCCCCACTCCCCCCACTCCCCCCACTCCCCCCCACAATTGTGCCCAGACACTTCCACTTGCCTGCCATCAGTTACCCATGTCCTGCACCCCCCTTGTTCCCAGCCCTCTCCCCTTTGGGTCTAGAATATCCCCTCATGCTCAAACCCTCACTCCCTCACCATATGTTCCGGTCCCTGGTCCCTTCACCGGTGCTCCGCCACTTGCCATGTGCCCAAACCTTCCCCTTGCGCCTGCTCCACCTCCTGCCCCAGCATCAGGCCACTCCCACATCACCCAGCCCTTCCCCTCTTGCAAAGCCTTCAATCTTGCCAGACATCCCCTACATGTCTGTTCCTAGCCCGCAGGCTAGGACCCTCCTCCTGTGCCTATGGACATACTCCTTCTCTTGGGCCTGGCTTCTCCTCTCGTGTCCCTCTCCTCTCTGGATGCCTCACGCCCATCCCTTCCCCATGTGCTCAACCCCTCACCGTGTGTCCCTGTGCGTTCTCCTTATTTGAACCCTTTTCTGCATCCACCAACTACCCAGGTTCCCATCCCATCCTCTTGTTTCCCGCCGCTCAACGTGTGTCCAGCCCCAATCTGAGTCTGCTTTGCCTCTCGTGTGTGCCCTGCACCTTTTCTCCTTCTTTTTGGGTTTTCTGCTTTTGTTCAGCTACTCCCTATCTTCCCATGTGCCAGGGATCCTCCCTTCATGACCTGCTCTCCTATTTTGTCTTTACCCTGCTTTGATGTCAAGTCATTTCCATCCCTTGCTGTCCCCTATCCAACCTGCCCCTCACTGCACACCTGGCCCCTTTTCTTACCCCTCCCCATGTCCTCGGTTCCCCCCCCCCCCCCCATCTGGCTGTCTGGCACAGCCCCTAACCTTACTCGGTCCCTCCCCTTGTGGCAGGCCCTCCCTTCGTCTCCAGCTCCTCCTTTGGTTCTCCTCACTATCTAACACGCCTGGCACCAGTAGCCTGGTCATGTGTCCAGTCTCCAATGTGACTCATCCCAATGCTTCCACTCAGCCCCATCTCTCTCCTTGTGTCCAGCTCCTTATAGCCTACCCAGCTTCTCCTCTTCACGTGCCCAACCCAAATCCTCACATGCCCACCCCCTATGTTTGTGCCCACTCCTCCTCCTGTGTCCGGTC
This sequence comes from Pristis pectinata, assembly GCF_009764475.1. Lineage (NCBI taxonomy): Eukaryota > Metazoa > Chordata > Chondrichthyes > Rhinopristiformes > Pristidae > Pristis > Pristis pectinata. The sequence goes on along the minus strand of NC_067407.1, from coordinate 87,684,198 downwards.
CTCCCCTTGTCCTCAGCCTCAACTATTGTGTCCTGCCACTCCCCTCCTACCCAGCTGTTCGCCTCATGCTCTGGTATGCCTCAAGGGCACATCCTTGTGCCCACAATTTACCCCTTCATGAATACCCCTTCCTTTCATGCCCAACCCTTTGCACCCGGCCCCTCCCCTCGTGCCCAGCCCTTTGCACCCGGCCCTCCCGTCCTTCTTGGCCCCGCACTTTGTGCCCAGATCTTTGCACCCGACCCGTTTCCCCTTGTGCCCATCCCTTTGCGCACAGCCCTGCTCATCCCTTTGCACCCGGGCCCTCCCCTCATGCCCGGCCCTTTGTGCCCAACCCCACCCCCTCCTCCTTCGCGCACCCCGGATGTTCACCGAGTACACACAGGGAAACATGGCGACTGCGGGATAACGGGCGAAGTACCGGGAGACCGGCACCGTCCCGGAGCAAGGTGCATGCCCGTGTTCGCCGGCCAGAGGTAAAATTTGCAGCCGGTTGCCCGGCAGGGATGAGTTGGCCCTGTCCGGGAGGCGGCGCCAAGTGTTTGTGCCGCGGTTTGCCGGTGCACGGCCGGGAGTGCGGTGATGGGTGGCTGGGGTTCAGTCAGCCTGTGACAGGAGCTTTGTTTGGACCAAACGTGGTTTAAAGCGAAGAGAAATTAACTTCCCGACCACCGTTTGCAGACAAAGAGCGCGGTGATGAATTAGTCCGCTTGCAACGAACGAGCGTGTGTGTGGGCTCGGGGTTTATTTGCCTGCATTTACCGTTGGAGAAGAACAGGTGCAGTCTATTTGGGAGCTGTTTGTGGGCTTGATAATCTTATTTAAATCTGTGAGTCTCATTTCTCTTATCATGAAGTATCATTGTACTTTAATGTGTACCGGCAAAAATAAGTATCCTTAAAAAATGAAATATCAATATGCTTTATGTTTTGCGATCTTGCTTTTTTGTTCTTGTTGAATGCAGTAACCCTTTCAGATCAGTTCTGAATTGTCCTGAAATAGGCTTTATACAGTGACCGCTGGCTTTATACAGTTTACATGTCACACAGTGCGCTATAATTTCTTTAATTTGATGGCTCAAAGTAGGAAAGTTTTGCTGTATATTAAGCAGCACTGTGTGAAACTGTCTTTTAAATCCGTTTATCAAAGTTTCAAGAAAAGAACTGAGAAACTAGGTTGAAAATCAATATAAGACTGCAGATACTGGAAATCTGAAGCAAAAGCAGAAAATGCTAGAAACACTCAGCTGGCCAGGCAGCGGTTGTAGAAAGTGAAACAGTTAACGTTTCAGGTGAAGACTCTTTCCACTGATACTCCCTGACCTGCTGAGTATTTCCAGCATTTTCTGCAGAAAAGTTTTTTTTGCAGGATAAGGGTGATAATTATGAAAGAAGGATGGTTGCATCTTGTGAATAATTCTTTTAACTTGCAAAATCTTTGTTTTGTTTCATTTATTTCTGCCTCTTTTGTATGGCTTTAGTTATGGCAGGTGAATTTGATATTGTTATCTGTTGTTAGTGCTACTTGTATTTTAATTGAACATTCATCAGAATTGCTTTAATTTAAGCTTCAGGCATACCTTATGCTTCTTGCATGGCAGGACGCTGCAAGTGTTTACAATATTCAAATTCACTTGTTAAACATTGTCAATTACTGTTTGTGTTTGAGAAATTATTGTACACATTCTATTTCAAACAACAATAAAAACTGAAACAAGGAAGTAAAAGTTTTCTATTTCAGCTATGATAATAGACACATTTAAACATAAATATGGAAATTCACAGGACTGGAAACACGGGCTACCCCATGATTTCCAGATAATATTGTGTATGGGTCAGTTTATTTGTACTAAGCACAACAGTGGTGTGTGCTGCAGTTGGCACCAACCCATCTTTCCCTTGAATAAAGTGTCACGTGGCTTGTGACTATGGCATGGATTGTACCTGTAAACACTAATGTTTTAGTGCTCATTGCTTCCATTGGCTTATTTAAAGTGCCACGAATATATAGTGTTTGCACTTTGTGTTATGCCCTGTCTATAAGGTTATATTCTTGTCAAGTATGTAAAAAAAAGAAGCTGAATGAAGGATACTGTTGGATCTAGTAATGAGAAATAAGAGTTTATAAATGAAGTAATTAAAGGAATCATCCAGGCAATACACCACAATATAAGGTTTAAAAAAATTGAAAGAGAAACACAAGGCAAAAACCAAAGTAATTGGGGTGGGGGAAATAACTAATTTTGAGAAAATGAGATTGGAACTGAGAAAGACAAATGGATAAAATTTATTGAAAATTAAAATAGTTGGAACAGCTATGAAAATTATTTAAGAAAAGCTGCTGTTAAAGGGAAATGAATTCTGCCAAAAGGCAGAAACTAGGAAATAAAGAGTTGGGGGCAACATTGAAATTAAGGAATAGGCATACAGCATATGAGGCTAATAAAGGAGAAGATGATTAAAGAGATGAGGATTAGAAGAGAAGATAAAAAGGAATTGTGACTATTGATAGGGAATATAAAGAATAAAAAAAACTTTACAGATGCATAAATAGTAAAATAGGTATTAGACCATAAAGGGTTATGCAAAGTTACCTCATGGTAACAGTGACTTTCTCTTGGTATTTATCAGGAATATTCCTCAGTATTTACCAAGAAGTTTAAAAAGGTAAATACAACAAATATAACATTAGAAAATAATAGCAAAACTAAATAATTTTGCATTACTGTTTACCTAAAAGATTAATAGTTTGAGTTTCTTTTTCTCAGAAAGCCATAATTAATCTTTTTCTTTGCAGTTACCTCTCATCTACCACACTGCATCATCCAAAACTCTGCTGCCTGTATCTTAACTTGCACATCACCTATTTACTTGCCGACCTCCATTGGCTAATGGTTGACCAGTGGCTGAGTTTTAAAATCTTCATCATATGCATTTTAAGATTTCTTGCCTTATCCCACTATCTCTGTAACTTCCTGCAGTGTCACAATCCTCTGATGGCGGTACCTACAGTCATGTATGCCAGCTCTGTAATTCCCTCCCTAAGTTTCTCCATTTCTTTACCCTAAAGGTGTTCATTAACAACTCTCTCTCTCGACCAAGCATTTGTGCATCCAGCCTAATATCAGATTTTGTTTGATTCCTCTCCTGATAAGTATTTTGATGGTAACTAAGATGGACATCAACTGCTGCTGAAAGGTCATCAACTCTGTGAAAGACGCCCTTTGGTCTGCCCGAAACTTGTTGGTCTCCCAGCCCTGCGAGATGTCTGTAGGGGAATGCTGCCAACTGACACATTCCAGGCTGCAGGAGTATGTGCTGAGGGACGCACTGAAGCTGGGTGCAGCCAACGCAAGGGCTCAGTGAGGAAGGACTACAGTTTAAGATTCTTCTGCCATTGGAGAGGGAGGGGTGGGGTCAGGCAAGGAAGCCCCTTAAATATTGTAAATATGGGATTCGGGTAGCATCCCAGGGAGCCACACGAGTGGCATCGGTGCTGTATTTTTTATAAAAAGGTAACATTAATGATTGATCCATACATGAATATAAAGGCTTGTACTGTTTTTATTGTTGTATATAGTTTGTTTTTTATGATGAATGAAGTTTATTTTGGAATTTAAAAAAAATTTGGTGGTAACTCCCCCTTCTACGGTCAAGGAGGGTGGATGTGACAGAGGAACTCGAGGTGAAGATCTGGAGCTGGCAAGTTGAGCTCTTTGCCTTCGAAGCCTCAAAGATCATCTTCAGATCCAGGGTCCACTTTGTGGAACGTGATGAGATGTGCTCACCTTCTTCGGAAAGGTTCACAGGGGGAGCTTTAAGGAAGAGGTTGGCTCGGTAACATCCTCACAGACAGACACACAGGATCTGCAGATCCTTTCATGCCAGTCTGTATGACAGTAAGACCACAAACAGCAGAGCCTCCCTCCGACAGCAAGCGGGAGAGCCTGGATCAGCCATTGTCCCTGGAGGAGCTGACTGGCTCCATCCGTTGCCCTGGCATGAATAAAACTCCCGGAAGCAACAGCTTTCTGCTAGAGTTGTACATGGCTCCGTGGAACTGGATGGGCCCGGACCTGCTGGAAGTGTACAACGCAATGCTTCTGGCTGGCAGAATGTCAGACTCCATTATTATCCTTATCAACAAGCAGAAGGGAGAGAAGGAGGACATCAGGAATTGGAGACACATTTCACTGTTGAATGGGGACCATAAGATCCTGTCCAAGGCCATTGCCAACTGGGTCAAGTCTGCTCTGGGACAGCTGATCCACCCAGACCGAACCTGTGCTGTACCTGGCAGGATAGAGGGTTGGACACCTGTCTGGTTAGCTTGGACCAGGAGAAGGCCTTTGACAGGATATCACACATGTACATGTTGGACATGCTCTCCAAAATGGGTTTTGAGGAGGGAATCAGAAATTGGATTCAACTGCTCTACACAGATATCCGTAGTGCAGTCCAAATCAATGGGTGGGACACAGATAATTTCCCCATCAAGTCTGGAATCCACTTTCCCCTGTCTTGTTTGTGTGTTGCTTAGAAACCTTTGTCAAATCTATCAGGAAGGACGAGAGCATAAGAGGGGGGACGTTGCCAGGCAGTGGGGGCACACAAGTTAAAAGCTCCCTGTACGTGGATGATGTCGCCATCTTCTGCTCGGATCCATTGTCAGTTCACAAATTGATCAGCATCTGTGACCAGTTCAAGTTGGCATCGGGGCCAGAGTCAATTGCAGGAAGAGCGAAGCCATGCTCTTTGGTAACTGGCTCGACCGATCCAACATCCCTTTCGCTGTCAGGTCTGACTACCTGAAGGTGCTGGGGATCTGGTTCGGAGGGGCTGTGGCGTGTAACAAGAATTGGCTGGAGCAGATTGGGAAGGTAAAACAAAAATTGGGTTAGTGGAAATGGGGTTCACTGTCAACGACTGAGAAGAACCTGATCATCAGCTGCGATATGCTCTCAGAGCTGCTGTACTTGGCATAGATGTGGCCTGTTCCTTGCTTCTCTGTCTCGGCAATCGCCTGGAACATCTTCCAATTCATCTGGGGTTCCAAGATGGAGCAAGTCCAACGGGTCACAAGGCACAAGTCCTCTGAGAATGGGAGCAAAAGAGTACGCAATGTCGCCCTCATCTTGATGACAACTGTTGTGTTTGGCTGTATCAGTCAGTGTGTGGGCACCAAGTGTCACTTTGTGCTGAGGTTCTACCTGTACCTGGTGTTGCGGAAGATAGGCCTGGCCCTTCTACTGCGCTATGTCCCAGTCAGCTGTCTTTTGTGGAAGAGTTCTTCCAAGTAAGCACCTTTGACCACGTCCATCACGCAGTGGTCAGCGTGGAATGTACTGCGGGACAGGGATGCTGTGGGCTCTGTGGGTGTGTTCCCAGAACAAACAGTCCAAACCATATGGCAGAATGCCTCATTGCCAGATCTGACCAACAAGCACCAAGAGCTTGCTTGGCTGGTGAAGAGAGATGCCCTCCCAGTCAGCTTTCCTCTACAGACAACATATCATCCCCAATGTATGCTGCCCTCAGGACAGCTGTGGTGGGGAAGAGACAGTCACCCACCTCATTGCAGATTGTGGGTTTGCTAGGAGGGTGTGAAGATGGATGCAAGGGTCCGTGTCCTGGTTCATCCCCAGCAGCTGCATGACACAGGACTCTCTGATCTATAGGCTGTTCCTGGGGACACACACCAAGATAGACATCAAGTGCTGCAGGAAGGTCATCAACTCAGTGAAAGACACCCTTTGGTCTGCCCAAAACATGCTGGTCTTCCAGCACAGTGAGATGTCTGTAAGGGAATGCTGCCGGCTGGCACATTCCAGGCTGCAGGAGTACGTGCTGAGGCATCCACTGAAGCTCGGTGCATCCAGTGCTAAGGCTCTGTGGGGAAGGACCTCAGTATAGGCCCCTTCCACTACCACACATGGAGGGGCAGAGGTGGGTGGGGAAGCCCAATGAAAGGGGTATCACCTCAGGGAGCTACATGAGTTGCAATAGTGCTATATTTGTTTGTAGGCTTTTTTTTCTCTTTAAAGTTTTAGACTACTGAATGTAACAACTGTGAATGTTATGCTTTTTTAAAATTTTTTTGCACTGTTTCTTCCTTTGTATATTTTTAATTATGAAGAAAGTTTATTTTTTGAAAAAAAAAGTTTTTATTCCATTAAAAGCAGTACGTAAATGAAAGTTATTGCATTTGAGATAGAAAGTAGGGGGACATGGGAGCAAGATATTTGATGAATAAATTATGGTGATGTTAAAATATAAATACTAGAAGATGCTACATAAGAAGTAGAAGCACTATTATAAGTTAATTTAAAATCCATCGGTGGGGGGAAAAATTAAATGAGAACTAATGGCAGCTAATATTGCTCCTTTATTTAGAAAGGGAGAGAGTAAAAACAAGAAAACCATAGGATGGTTAGCCTAATATCAGTGATAGAAGAAACATTCTTTATTCAAATATATGAAAGAAAGTGACCTAATAAAATGTGATGGAAGCAGTCAGCATAAATTTCAAAAAAACGAAGAATATTCCTTGACCACTATTTGCAAGAAGTAAAGAGAAGATGGAACAAATCAATAATTGTAAAATACTTGAAATTTCAGCATGGCAGTATAGCGGTTAGCATAACACTTTACAACGCCAGCGACCCAGGTTCAATTCTGGCTGCTGTCTGTAAGGAACTTGTATGTTCTCCCCGTGTCTGTGTGGATTTCCTTCGGGTGCTCTGGTTTCCTCCCATGTTCCAAAGACATATGGGTTAGAAAGTTGTGGGCATGCTATGTTGGTGCTGGAAGCATGGTGATACTTAAGGGCTGCCCCCAGAACACTCTATGCAAAAGATGCATTTTACTGTGTGTTTTGATGTACATGTGACTAACAAAGATATCAATCTATCTAATCTACCTTAATGCAGGGTCTCAACCAGAAATGTTGACCATCTCTTTGCCTCCACAGATGCTGCTTGACCTGCTGAGCTCCTTCAGCAGTTTGTTTATTGCTTCAGATTTCAGCATCTGCAGTCTCTTCTGTCTCAGAATAAGAAAAACAATGGGTTAAAGGAGCAAAAGAATTGTAGGGACATATTCACAAATCATTAAAAGTAGCAAAAAAAAACAATGAACAAGATATTGTATATCTGAAATGAAAACACGCTGCTGAAGCAACTCAGCAGGCCAGGCAGCATGTCTGGAGAGAGAAACAGACCTAACATTTTAGGTAAACTATCCTTTTGTTGTTGAGAATCCCCGGTATTTTCCGTTTTTATTAAAAGTGGCAATACAGGTTGGCAAATGCAAACAAGCAAAACAAAAGCTGAAGTTCAGTTTTGGTGGGAAAGCAGACCCCTTGGAAACATAAAGTCATGCAACAATACAGCATGGATACAGGCCCTTTGGCCCAACAAGTCCATGCCAACCATGGTGCCCACCCAGATAGACTCAATGTCCTGTGGTTGGCCCATATCCCTCTAAGCCCCTCCCCTCCATGTACCTATCCCAAGTGCTTCTTAAGTGATATTATTGTACCTACCTCAACCACTTCCTTTCATGGCTCATTCCATATACTCACCACCCTTTGCATGAAAAAGTTCCCAATTCAGCGCCCTTTTAAATCTTTCCCCTCTAACCCCAGAACATATGCCCCTAGTTTTGGAATCCCCTATCCTGGGGAAAAGACTGTTACCTTCCACTTTTTATCTCTGTCTCTCATAATTTTAAACACTTCTATAAGGTCACCCCTCATTCTCCAATGTTCCAAGGAATAAAGACCTAGCCTGGCCAACCTCTCCCTATAACTCAGGCCTTCTAGTCCAGGCAACATACTCGTAAATCTTCTCTGCACTCTTTCCAGTTTAACCACGTCTTTTCTATAATAGGGCGACCAAAACTGTGTACAGTATTGCAAAGTGTGGCTCAACAATGACTTGTACAACTACAAGATAATGCTCCAACTCTTATACTCAGTGCTCTACCTGATGAAGGCTAGTGTGCTAAATGCTTTTTTCACCACCCTGTGATGCTGCTTTCAATGAGCTATGCACTTACATTTGTAGGTCCCTCTGTTCCAATGTACTCCCTCATGCCCTACCATTGATAGTACAAGTCCTACACTGGTTTGACTTTCCAAAATGAATCACCTCACATGTAACTGTATTGAAATCCATTTCCCACTCCTCAGCCCATTTCCCTAACTGATAAAGATCCCCCTGCAATCTACGATTACCTTCTTCACTATCAACAACACCTCCTAATTTCATGTCATCTGCAAAATTGATAAAAGTAGGAGTAGAGTGCTTTATCTTGTCTCTGTATTAAAACAGAAATGGCTTAGACATGCAGATTAAAATGCAAAAAAATTTGAGAGAATGATACCAAAACAGAATGGTTGCAATAATCAAGAACAAATGAAAAGGCTGGAACTGTTTGATCTGGAAAAGAGACTAGGAATGGTGAAAGATGATGAAATGGAAATCTTTCAAATTTATAAAGAGGGTTGTTGAACCAGTGTAAGGAATGTGAGTGTAGGTAGTCCAAAGTTAGAATCGTAAACTTAGTATGGTAGCCAATAAGTAAGAAACCCAGCAAACAACCTCTTTAACCGAGAAATAATTGGGATTGGAAGTTGCTGTTGCATGTGGTAATTGACTCTTTGCATAGATGTATTTGAGAGTAAAAAGGACTGGAAGGACATTCTGTTGAGGTGAAAGGAAGCTCACGTGGATCATAAACAGTGATGGATATTGGAGGTTTCCATACTGAAAATTGCAGTATTGAAGTCTTTACTGAATTGATTCCAGTAAAAATTGGGAAGTAACTTGTATAGTGCATTTTGTATATTTAAATTGACAGTTACATTATTTGATTTACCATATTAATAACTCATACAGAAAAATGTTTAATTTGCAGTATTTTGATTTTAGGCTTAATTTGAAGCTGATGTTATACTAACCTTTCAGCAAGCTACTTGTGTGAGTAAATGTATGTTAAATTGTTTTCAGTGACAGCATGGTGACAAATTTTTGAATATTTATGTTAGTACATAGAATTATTTTGTGAATTCTGAGTATCCCCATGCACATATACAGAAGAATGTTAGAGTTTTTCTTCTGCTCTCTTGATAAATCTGTACCCCAGCCTGCCTCTGAAAGTTGGGGATGTATTAATTTCTCTTACAATTAACAGAACTTTCTAGCTCAGATTATTATCCCATTGTGGATATTTCCTCTTTTAAATTGGGATGGGAGGACAGCTATCTCTTGGGGCTTGATATCTCTCTGTAATAGTCATCTTTGGAAGTGTGAGAGAGGAAAGTTTTACTTGAATCTCTGGTGTGAGCCCATGCCTTATTATACAGTGCTTTGTTGCTTTTCTCTACAGCTAACACACTACTGTATCAAGCTTCTTTTTGGTATGATGTTCCAGTCAGGGGGGGAGGGGAGTGAACCATTTTATTTCACTCATTTTCAGGATTCAGATGTTGCTAACTTGGCCAGCATTTACTGGTCATTCTTAATTACCCTTATGAACATGGTAGTGAGTTGCTGCCTCGAATTACTGCAGTCATTCTGGTGAAGATATTCTAATGGTGCTATTGGGTAGGAAGTTCCAGGATTTAAACCTAGTCATAGATCTCCATGTCAGAATGGTGTGCAGCTGGGAGGGGAACATGCAGATGGTGATATTCCCACATGCCTGAAGCCTTCGTCGTCCTCGATGGTAGAGGGTATGGATTTGTGAGGTGCTTTGGATTAACTAAGATGTGCAATGGTAGTGCATAATATTGTAGATGGTACATACCTGAGCCACTGTGTGCCAGTGGTGGAAGAAATGAATGTTTAGAATGGTGGGTGGTGTACCAATAAAGCAGGCTGCTCTGTCTTGAATGGTGTGAGCTTCCTAAGTGCTGTTGGAGCTGCATCCACTCAGGCAAGTGTTTTATAGTGCCCCTAACTTGAACCACATGGATTGTAGAAAGGCTTTTGGGTGTTAGGTGAGTCACTTGCTGTGGGATGCACAGCCTCTGTCTGATCTGTCCTTCAGCCACAGTATTTATGCAGCTGGTCTAGTTGGACTTCTGGTCAACTGTGAACCAACATATTGATGTGAAGTCCTGGTGGGATGATTGACCTCTCGTAACCACAGCCATCATACCTTGTGAGAGATACGACTCTAGCCATTAGTGTTTTTCTCTTGTTGCCCATTAACTTGTTTTATCAGGGATCCTTCAGTTAAATGCTGTCATGACACTGAAGGCAGTCACTCTCCTCTCACTACAGGAATTCAGCTTTGTAGCACCAAATAGTTTCACAGGATATTAGTGACACTACATTTTTGTACTTGCTGGGATTTTAACAAGAGGCCTGATGTGTAGATTTTTACTGAAAATTAGTTTTTGTGATCTTTGATTTTGTGATGAGTATTTTTCCCCAAAATAAAACTTTCAGTAAATGGCAATATAATACCTTGGCTGCAAAATGGTCCTTGCATCTTGTCATAATGGTATGTTTCAAAAAAGTCACTTATCATTCTTCTAAACTAATGAATATTCTTCTTCGGCTGTCCCTCATGGCCAAGGATGACTCCGGTTTTGTTGGTTCTCAGGTGGCTGATGAGGCCACTGTGGGAACTACAGACTCTTCCACATACAGGGCAGGTGGGTGGGCGGTTTGTGAAGTTGTTCCCCCTTTTTTTGCCACTTGCACAGGGCTACTGTGTGCTCCTAATGGGCTTAAGATTTTAAATACCATTCCGACTGCTGCTTCTCCACTTTGAGCTGTCATTGGCCAGATGTTCCTGGCAGTCAGTGGGGATGTTGCACTTCTTCAAGGAAGCTTTGAAGATCTCAGTTCTTTTCTAAGTTCATCTGGTAATTTCTCCACATGACAAGAGCCTGAAATAAACTATCTGTTTTGAGAGTGTGATGTCAGGCATGCCAATGATATGGTATGCCCCATGTAGCTGTCTGAGAGTAACTGGGGCCTTAGTGGTGGGGAAGCTGGCCTGAGAGGATGCTGACATTGGTTCATGTATCCTTTTGTGAACTTGGAAAAAACAGCATTAGTGATGTTCTTCAAGTGCCTGCTCTTGATAGTCCAGGTCTCTGAAGCATGTGGAGGCCAGTTAACCATGAATTTTGTGCCACTTCTGGGGTCTTGATCTTCAAAAGCCCTTTGCTTTAATCACCAAAGGCAATGCTGGTGGTGGTGAATTTCATCATGGATAACTGCTTTCGCCAAGAGGCATGGAGGAAATACAGGAAATGGTCTTTGTTTTCCAGGGTCTCGTTGTAATACTTTGTTGGAGGGCAGCAGTAGCAGGTTGGTAAAGGACATTGGTCTTGTGAATGTTGAGTGTAAGTCCTTCCTTTCATATGTTTAGGTGAATGAGTCAATGTTGTCTTGGAGCTCAGCCTCCATGTGTGTGCAAACACAAGCATCATCTGCATACTGCAGCTCAACCACTCGGGTTCAGGTGATCTTGGTTCTGGAGTATAGTAGCTGTAGTTTGAACAGCTCCCCATTAGTACTGGAAATTAGCTCTACTCCCCAAGGAAGATTGTTGGAGGTGAAGTGCAACATCGCAGCCAGAAAGATTGAGGAAAGCATTAATTAATGACACAGCCTTGTTTTACTCTGGTCTTCACTGAGACAGGTACTGTTGTAGACCCATTGGTCAGTATCATGGCTTGCATGTTGTCGTGGAGCAAACGTAAGGTGCCTTCCTAATTATATCCTTTGCTTCATGCAAATTTTTTGTTATTTTATGTAAGAAGACACCCAGATCTCTCTATACTGCAACATTCTGTAGTCTTTCCACACTTAAACAACATTCTACTTTTCTGTTCTGCCTGTCAAGGTGGATAAAGTCATATTATACTCCAGCTGCCAAATTTATGCCTGGTTACTTAATCTACCTCTATCCCTTTGACCCTGCTTTGCCCTCATCCAAGACTTTGTAAGTAGCTGAGGGCCCAGTAGTGCACCCCACTAATTACAGCTTGGCTGTTTATTCCAACCCTCTGTTTTCTGTTAGCTAGCTAGCCGGCCAGCCTGCTATCCATGCTAATAACGTGAAATCTTCCCTCCCTACCTCTTAAGGTCACTTCTCTGCTCAATCATGTTTCATAATTTTTCTCAGTCTTGATGAACTACTGGGGCTTTCAAATTGATGCTTATTTGGGGAGATCCTAATGTACCTTTGGTGTTTTGGCCAGTGTTAAGCATCATTTACTGGAATATTTTAGTGACATAATAACATATGGTTGGGTGACTTTGTTGGGTGATTACTGGTGTATTTGGTGACTCATTGTCAGACGTGGAATTGTACATGGTCATATCTTTGCTGGATGTTAGTCATAGCACAGTAGGTAGATTTCATTCCTGTGAGTTAGGAGATTCAGGCCCCTCCCCAGTGATTCTGCTTCAAAGAAATGAGCTCTCATCCTGACTGATACCACAGTGCAGCGGTGAGGGAGTGCTTCACCCTCAGGAGTTGCCATCCTTCTCTTGAAATGTTAAACATTGGCATTTTGTATTTTCTCTGGACATAAAAGATCCTATAGCAAAGTTTCAAAAGCAGTTATCCTGTATCCTGGCCAATAGTTTATCCTAAGTAACGCCACTGAGGAAACACCGCAATGTTGTCCCCAACATTTGTGCCTCTTATACCACAAGTCATACCATTGCATCTCAATGGACATATGATATACAATTTCATTTCTGATTTTTTTTTTGCTCTTTTTCTTTGTTCCTTTAAAAAATAACATAGTCAGTGTGGTTGAGTTGGGCTGAATAGCCCGTTTCCATGCTGTATGATTCTATGTATTTCTTTTGTGGCTGCAGAAAAAGCACTGGTAATCTGAACATCATGAATTGAAGCCTGTTTGTGAAAGGGGAATCACTGAAGGCCTAAAGCTTCATGTACTAGATTTTTTTTCTCTTAAAGATTTGAATTACTGGACTGAAAAGTGATTCAGCAGAAGTGGACTGGAAATAGCTACTTGAAGATAAATCAGTCTGAGCAGTAAGAGGTATTTAAAATGGAGATTCAAGGGGTTGAGGGTAGACAGGCTTCCACAATGAAAAGGGGTGGGACTGCCAAATTCGGAGCCCTTGGATGATAAGATGCGTAAAGACAAAAAGATAAATCTTGTGTGGGATACCAAGAGCTTAATACAACTGAAAATATAGAAGTAATTTTTTTTTTAAAGTTTAAAAAAAAACTGGTAAGTAAACTCAAAAACATTTCAAGGGTGCTTTCTAATTACGTAAAGAGCAAGAATGTAATTGAGAATATAACCTACCGGGACCTAAATGGTAATCTATATGTGGAGGGAGAGAATGTGAGTCAGGTTCTTAATGATTTTTGTTTAGCAGGTGTTACACCATGCAGGAATATTAAGCTTGCAATTTTTAAATATAAGGGCCACAAAATAGGCTCTATAGTGCAGCAACCTGACACCTATAATGTTGGCTTCTTTTGAATTCTGTATATTCTTGCTGTGCATTTAGTTAGAGTAGCTTGTCAGTGTCAAAGTTGAGTTTATTGTCATATGCACAAGTACACACATGCAGAGGTACAATGAAAAACTTTTAGTTGCAGCAGCATCACAGGCAAAACTCATATAAACAACATTCACAAAAACACAAATATAGACTATTTTTACAAGAAAGAACACAATTAGAATTTAAAAAAAATCCATTTTAGTGCAAAGTGATCAAAGTGGTCATAGTGTTGCTAAACTGTAGTGATGAGGGTTGTGCTGGTTAGTTTAAGAACTGAATGGTTGAAGGGAAGTAGCTGTTCTTGAACCTGGTGGTGTGGGACTTCAGGCTTCTGTACCTCCTGCCCAATGGTAGCTGCGAAAAGATGGCATGGCCCAGATGATGGGGATCTTTGGATGTTGCCTTCTTGAGGTAGCGCCTCCTGTTGATACTACCGATGGTGGGGAGGTACGTGCCCGTGATGTACTGGGCAGAGTCCACTACTCTCAGCAGCTTCTTGTGTTCCTGCACATTTGAATTGCTGTACCAGGCCATGATGCAACCAGTCAGGACGCTTTCAACATTACATCTATAGAAATTTGTTGGAGTGTTTGGTGATAAGTGGAACCTCGTAAGAAAGTAAAGATGCTGGCACGCTTTCCTTATGATTGCATCGGTGTGCAGGGCCCAGGACAGATCATCGGATATGTTAATGCCCAGGAATTTAAAGCTGCTGACACTCTCCACTGCCCATTTTCCCCCAATGTACACTGGCACATGTTTGCCCTCCTGAAGTCAACGATCAGCTCCTTGGTTTTAGACTTTGAGTGAGAGGTTGTTCTTGCTGCACCACTCAACCAGGTGTCCTCTCTCGCTCTGGTAAGCTGACTCATCACCATCTGTGATTCATCCAACAACTGTCGTGTCATTGGTGAAGTTGTATATGGCATTGGAGCTGTGCTTAGCCACACAGTCGTGTGTATAGAGAGTAGAGCAGGGGACTAAGTATGCAGCCTTGAGGTGCACCTGTGTTGATGGCCAGCGAAGAGGAGTTGTTACCAGTCCTCACTGAGGTCTGTCGATGAGGAAGTTGAGTATCCAGTTGCAGAGGGAGGTACAGAGACCCGGGTCTTGAAGCTTGATGATGAGTTTGGATGGGATGATTGTGTTGAAGCTGAGCTGTAGTCAATGAAGAACAGCCTGATGTATGAGTTCCTGTTATCCAGATGGTCCAGAGCAGAGTGAAGAGCCAGAGAAATCGCATCTGCTGTTGACATGTTGTGGTGGTAGGCAAACTGAAGTGGATCCAGATCATTCCTTTTCAGCACTTGCTCTATAATGATTTTTTTCTTTATATTTATTTCTATATGGCTTTTTCTGTGTTTCATAGGCATGTTTTTGAATAGTTAATTTTGTTGAGTGTTTGTAACAAAAAATTCTCAAAATTCCTCTCCAACTTCTCTGCAAGTCTGGGTCACTTTTATCTTTTCTCCAATGTCGATCTCATTCTTGAAAGAAAGCTACTATCATCATTTGATGGGAATAATTTCCAATTTTCCTTCATGTCCTTGAATCCCATATTAGATTAAAGCTGTGAATATTTTATTGTTCCTCTGCTCATTGCTACATTCGTAGAGGGGACAAAAAGTCTGTTTAACTCCATGCAAATATCAATTTTATTTATACGTAACTAAATTCAAGAAGTAAACTTCAACATAGAGTGATAAATGTAGTGTTAAATATTTGCAGTTGGTTTGCCTTTGGTTCTGTTTTTAGATTAAAAACAAATCTCTAAGTACTAATAACTTATTGCATCATTTGTTAATGTAATTTATTTTAATGAAAAAGCAAAAATGTGATGTGTTGCAAACATGTTTTGGTTATTTGCACTTGGTGTTAAATTGGATATAAATCATTCCATTCAAATGACTGTAATCGTGGAATTGAGAGAACCATATGACGCTTTCCCATTTAAACAAAATATAACATTTTACGTGGGGCTTGGATTCTATAAAGATTGCATTGTATCCTAATGCACTTTTTTTAAGTCTGCAATCACATCTTGGGTATCACGAAAATTTGCAAAACCTCACCAATGAGGATTGTTCCAGTGATTGATTTGATTCATAATAATGAGAAAAATGTTATGTTGGCTGATCTTAGCAGTGGAGCTGTTATAGTTGATTATGCCCTCAGATTAAAGATGGGAAAATTGACTATGTGTCCATGAACATCCTCAAGCAGTGACTACTGAAGAACTGTCTGTCTGTTTGGATGGTTGTAAAGACAGCACACGAGTTGTTCTTTATACCCCAGTGAATACTCTACCAAATTGCACCAATTTTTTCCAGTCTGGATATGTATGCCTCACTGGAAGAACTGCTAGTTGTTGTCAATCCCTTTTTGCCTCTGAGAACGTGCTAGACCTTTTGAACTGCTATGGATTATATATTGTGTTGGAATTGCTCCCATAATGTTTCTGCCTAAGTTAGGTCCATGAATTTCACTCATTCGCAGAGGGAAAATTGATGATACATACCCGTCGGGAGGTTGTGTGACTTGGAAATGATACCTCTTGTGATTCTGCTGCTGTTGTCCTTCAAGGTTCTGGAATTTATTGATTGCTGAAAAATAGTTGGCATCTTACTACAAAATGCGTACTTTGACTACCACAACCACAGTACTCCAATGGTGAATGTTAATGTGGTCCCAATTTAACAATGTCTTGAACCATATAAATTGCTTTGAGCTACTGCAATGTTGCTAAAAACTGTACTCTTACAGACAAATGGCATGTAACTCATTACAGTACTGTCTTGTGCTTCCAATAAAGTGATGAAATTGGAAATTGAGCAACCTGCTGCTGCAGAATCTTCAATATTTGACCTGTTTTCAAATTTCTGGTAATTATGAGTAATTAGGAATGTAATTGAATACAGTGATTGGCAAATAGTTCTTTACTTGCCCTTTCAATGGAATGGGTTATTGAAGAAGCAACCAAAGAATTCCTGCTGAGATGTCCTCAACTGTGATAACTTTTGTCAATTAGTAACAGCCAATTTCCTTTAACCCATGTATAAATACAGCAGCTGGAGAATGAATATTCCCCTTTTTACCCATTGTCACTAATTTTCCTGGGGTTCCTTTGTGCTAATTTCAGTCAAATTCTGCCTTGAAGTCTCACTGGAATTCTACATTTCTGTTGTTGTTTAAGACAGTGTAGTAATCTGATCTGAAGTTGAATTTTCTGAGTGGAATCCAAATTGATGAGCAGGGTATTAATCATCAGGATCAGTGAGACCTATCATCATTTTTCTGATGATTGAGAGTAAGCTACCATGGTGGTAACTAGTCAGATTGGTTACGTCTACCTTTTCATTTACAGGCAATGTCCAGACATTTTAAATCTTATTGGATGGATGCAGTATTGAAACTATACTCGAACTCTGGCTAGCTCTGGAGCCACAATATTGTTGGCAACCAGCAACTTTGTCATGCCCACTGCACACAGCTATTGTTTAAAATCTTACAGAGCAAATAATAAGTTGAAGATGAGCATTAGGTTTTGGGGGTGGTTGCCTTGTTTTTTGCACTTGCATGCAGGGTTTTGCCATCATTAGAAGTGGGGATATTTATGGACCCTCTTTTGTTACAGCAATCAGACAGTGCACATGAGATATGGTAATAAACTTGTTACTGGTCTAGAAATCCAAAAAATTATCCCTCCAAGGTAGTTGGGAAATTTAAACTCTGTTCAGTCTGCAAATAAGGAATGAAAAGCTAGAATAAGTAATGATAATCAGGAAACTACTGGATTGACATAAGTGAATCCAATGGGGATTTTTATGTCCTTTCAGTGAAGAAATCTGCCTTTTTTCCTGGTCTGGACAGCAAATGACCAAGACCCAGTAGATACTCAAATACAAAAAAAAAGAAATTTTAAAAAAAGTATTGACTTTAATCTCACTGCTCTCCGAGTTGCAAGTGCATGTGCCCTTCACAATGTTAATAAAAGTGATTGCTACACTGTCCTGTGAAGGCATTATCTAATTTTCATGTTGAGAACTTTGTACATCATTTTATGCTCTTACCAACATGCAAAAGTGCATGACCACCCTGTCTTTACTTTTCAATGGAATTATAATTGCCAAATTTTCCACAATTATCAACCAAACAGTATCTGGGCCAGCCACATGCTCTGGCAAAAGAAGCAGATTGGAGGCTGAGTATTCTGCAGTGAGTGATTCAACTCCTTCTGCTTCAAAGTCTTTTTGTCATCTTGGAGTATGATGACAGAACTCATCATACTCTCCACAGATCTCAAGAAGCTCATTCCCATCTAGGACATGGCAGTTGTCTTGTTTAATACCCAATCCTCCCATCGTAAATATATACCTTCCAACATTGGCACATTGTTATCTACAAAATGCAATGCTGCTTTAATAGCACCTTC
Organism: Pristis pectinata; assembly: GCF_009764475.1. Lineage (NCBI taxonomy): Eukaryota > Metazoa > Chordata > Chondrichthyes > Rhinopristiformes > Pristidae > Pristis > Pristis pectinata. The sequence continues at coordinate 87,666,250 of NC_067407.1, read as the reverse complement.
CAAACTCCCAGGTACTAAAGTTGATTTGTAACAGGTATATGAAATGTCAGCATCTGTAAAGTTCCCTCTAATTTGCAAAATAAATTGAATGGGCAACATTGCTGTTCCATTATTGTCATTGAGTCTAAATACTGGCGCTTTGGACCCATGCAGAATGTAGCTGTCTAAGAAAGTAGCTCAATACAACTAACGTGTAATTAGTAATTCATCCCAAAATGAATAGAGATAAATCATTAAACCGCCATTGTGGTTTGAATTTGCTTTTTAGGTTATTGGTCTAAGATTCTAATTATTAGTGGAATTACAGAACCATAAGTGTGATTTATTATAATTGTTAGGAGGGCCTAATAGTATGCATACCACTTGACTAATACTCTGCAAGGGATAGAGAAACAAAATGGTCTGAGCTGAAGAAATTATAGGGATGTATGTTTAATTAATCCATTAAAAAAACATTGGGTTACATTTTCAGAGAGAAATTAAAAAGGTGAATTATTTTAAATGTGTACAGAAACTTTGTTAAACTACAAAGTACTCTGTGCACAATTGTTTCCATATTGTTTAAAAAAAACCTTGGAGGCGCCAGTGAAGGTGCAAAAATTATTCATGGGCATAGTACCACAACTAAAAAGATATACTCTTGAAAACTGAATTGCTGGATTTCTTTTCATAAGGTAGGGGAAGGCTGGGAGATGTTCGACCATGATCTTTAACATTTAGAAATGGAATAATTTCCTTTCGCAGAGAAGTTCAAAATGACTGGTCACAAGTATAAGATAGTCAACTAATGAATCCAGGATGGAGTTTGAGTGAAATGAGTTTACATATGGAATAAACATTCTTGCAGGCAGTGGTAAAAATATATATTGCACTACCACAAGGTGTAGTTGAATCAGTGATATAGATGTATTTAAAGGGATGCACCTGAGAAAGGGATGGAAAGCCACAATGATAGGTTAAATGAAACATGGTAGGATGTCATGTGGAGTATAGATCAGTTGAGGCAAATGCCTGGTTTCTGCACTGTGGCATTGTTTTGTATAGTACTTGGATGCTTATTCTTTTTGAAATATTTTAAAATATGCATTTTTTGGTATTATTGCAGAATGAACGTGGAAAGAATGGTTTGTACCAGAGTTTCCTGATCTTGGGAGTCAAACTGAGGTCATCAGAAGCATGAACTGGATGTTATTTGCAACTTGCTGACAGGTGATGACTGCAGTAATAATTTTGTCTATCGATACTGCAGTGGCACACTACTCAACACCTTGTGTGATTTTTAAATCGAGTTCTCCAAGCTCACTGGTAAATTTATTATACTGTTGTGTAACATTTTTTAAAAAAAATTGAATCAAAAGCGTGTTGGTGTGTTAATAGGAGTAATATTCAATGGTCCAGAAAATCTGTCAGTCAAGGGGCACCAAGTCCTGAAGGTGTTGGATTATTGGAATTTTACTGTAGTACTTGCAGCATTGTCTGAGGTGCTGCCTTTTGAAGATTATATTAGGTCTGCTCTGTCAGGTGGGTGGAAAGGATCCCAAGACACTACTTTTAAAGGATCAGATGAATTTTACCCCCTGTCCTGGATAATTTAATTTTCATCTGACAGTACAAAAACACAGATTGTTGTTTTGTTGGGGCTTGTTTGCAGAATGAGCCAATGCATGATCAAGAATACTTCACTGGCTATAAAATGCTTTTCAATGTTCTGAAGTTGTGAAAGGAATTGTGCAAATCCAAGTCTTGCATTTGTTTTGCTTATAATTGAGAAATAAATTAATACTTGCATCTATATTCATGGATCCTTTACATCCGTAGTATATATATATGCTTTCATATTTATCACAAAACTACTTTTGAAACCCAATAATTCATTACTCCTTATTCCAAAACTGCCCCCTCTACCCACTCCCTGCCCCCCAAACAATGTACCTGAGACTCATTCTAGCTGTGTGCATTTTATTGGTGATTCAGGACCTTTCGTGCAGATGGACTTCAAATTTGTTACTAGTTCTATTACTGTGCAAGTTGAAGACATGATACCAAGGAAGTTAAATTTCCCTTAATAATCTTGCTGGCTTTCTTTGAGTACATTTTATTTCCTTATTGTTAAAACTTTTGAGATTTTGTCCTCCATCTCACTGAGTATTTTTTGGTATGTGGGAAGCAATGTTATAGTCAGTGCAGCTGCTGCTGAGAAATTTGTTCTCCACTGTGGCATTATGAAAAAGATATGAGGCACAAAATATTGATCAGAATATTTTGAAATGATATAATTGCTGCATACATCCTTGGAAGCTCAACAAGTGTGTTAACATTTTGTTTTAATAAATGGGCATTGACCTGCATCATTTGCAGCATTATAACTTGCATATATGGAACATTTCATAGAAAGGGATGGTCTAACTTTTGTAAATGGGTATGGAAGAAAGAAAAGCACCATCCTCAGTCAATATTGTATTAGAACTTTTAAGCCCATCCAAGTCAACAGACTGGGCTTCTGTTTCTCATTTAATCAAAAACAATTAGAATAAAACATTCACTAAGAATTACCTTGAAATCACAAGTCCTTCGGTGCTTATGCATATGTCTAGCTGCAAAATGAACGTTCCTCCACTTGGCTAATGCTGAAAGGACGGCATTGCAGTAGAGTTTTAGGAAAGTAGTTCATATAGATTGTGTGATGGGAGAATGAAGACAATGGCGTAACAGGTTAAGTTTGAAAGTAACAATGTATCAAACTCTCAGTGGCAGAGAGGCTAAAATACCAGTGATAGTGTGGAATTTTATAGACTAGGAGAAGAAGCAGTTTTAGCTAATGAATAATGTGTGATATTGGACCTATGAATTGCTAGTATGTATTAATGGAACTGAAACAGCCTTTAAACACATTTAAGAATTTTACATAAGTTCATTAAAGCAAACTGATCTCAATTCCATAATAGAGTTGCAGTTGATTCTTGTTGCTGAAGCTATCCTCTCATTTGGTAAGTGAAGAAATTGCTTTGCTACAAATTGTACAGATGCAAGTGAAAAGGAGTACTATGCTAGTGCTTTACGGCATACAAAATTTTTGTTTCTGGGTGGCCAGATTTAAATTGATGTGATTGAGCAATCAATCTGTCTCTTTCCTACCATTAAGAACATTCCATTCTAAATTTAAGTTCCCAGACTGGAGTTGTATTATACCCAATATGAAATGAACTGCATTATATCACCCACCGAACCAGCTTCATGCTCCTCTTACCTCCAGCTCCAGAATCTTGTTTGGAACTTGGTTCCTGAGTTGTTAAGGAAGAAGGAAACGTCTTTCTGTAATATCTATGCCAACCTTGGAGCCTTCATAGTAAAGCACTTCTCGTATCAATCCCCATTGTAATATAGTTTTTTTAAAAAAACCTGCAACCTACGCTCCCACAAATTACAATGAGATTTATAACTCAGATAGTGTTTTGAAGTACAAACAGAAAATGCAGGTAATGCTCAGCAGATCTTTAGAGTGGGCAATGGAGTTAACATTTCAAGTTAGTGACCTTTCATCTGATTACATGGTCAGGTATCTGATGCTTGAACCCTTCACTATGATGCCAATAGCAATAGTGCTGCTGCTCACCTTGCATAACTGACAACTTTTTTTCTGTATCAGTGTGCAACTGCCTCAAATGCAAATAATAATATTGAATTTTATAACCAGTTGTAATAGCATTGTGAAAAGACGATAAACTTTGAATCTTTTTTTTCCCCATTTTTAAAGGTTGGCATTAACTTTGAGCAGTTTCCCCTTGTTCTAATAGCATACTAGCACCAAGAGCAAAAGTTGCAGAACTTTGCTGATGGGTTCAGTTTGTGGTCCATAATTTTTTTTTCAAAACAAAATGTGTGCACAAATGCATTTCATGAGCAGAAATAGAGGAATATGGAACATCAAAAACTGAAGATGTGAAATATGTTCAAAATGAGTTGCAAGTTAAATTCTCTTATCAGTCTTGAATAACATCAAAACAACCATTTCTGATAAAGCACTACAAACAGTTCGCAAAGACTCATCTGGTTGTTTGGTTCTAATTCATCTTGATATTCACTGTGCATCACTTAATTGTCATGAACATAATTGAAAGATATTAATATTCCTTTACCCATAATTCTTTTCAACCAGTGCATACTAATAAACTTTAACATTTAAACTGTAATTTAATGAGCTTTGAGCATACCCTAGTTTTTAACAAAATTTTTTTGTGTGGTTGATAAATATGATTAGTAGATTTGCATAACTCCATTAATGCAAAGGAGCTTTTCCTTGGTTAGCAGCTGAAGGAACCCAGATGGAAAATCTCCTTAACTACTTTGGCCAATAAAAATAAATGCTGAAAAAAAGAGAGCTGCCTTTTAAACTAAAGAATGGTAACTCCTCCTTAATTATAATTGGAAATTTGCTGCAAAGTCACCATCTTATGGAGTAAGTTGTTACCATTTTTGTTTGTGTCAAATTGTTTGAAAGTACTTTTCTGCACAGCCAGAGATGCTGCATTTCCTGCACAGACAGTATTATCCTTTGGCACATGGTCTGACATTGCATACTGTAACACACCTGTTTATCTGTTCTAAAATGTTTGAGTCCCACAACCTTTATGAAAGTTAGTGCACTCGAACAACTCAGTACTGATTAGTCTTCAAAAGAATCTACTTCAAGTGGAGTTGTGCAATCAGCTGTACTATTATTAAATATGAAGCTTGAACTTAAATTGAAAAAAGTTATCATCTTCTGTATGAATTAGCAAGGAACCTAATTGGGAAGTTTGTTTTTTTTATATACCCCTGTCTATTAGTAGGATAGAATGCATGATTTTAATTCCAGGTAAACCACTGAAAAGTATTTTTGACAGCCTACTGTTTGGATCATTGAATTCAAACTTCAACTTCTGGCATTGTCTTATTTCCCTCTTCTACTTAAACCTGTGATTGCTTAGTAAGATGAGTAGGATTGAGAAACACACTTCATTAGTGAAGTTGTACTCTGCTGTAAGTGAGAACAGATGAAACAGGAATTAAGACTAAAAAGATTTTCAGTGAGCAGACCTGAACACAAATATGAGAAGGATTTCCTAGAGTTGTTGCAGATGATTAATGCTGATCATAATCACAAGGGTTGCATAGCTAGTAGAGCTGTTGTCTTACAGCACCAGTGACCTGGGTTCAGTCTTGACCTCTGGTGCTGTCTGTGTAGAATTTGCATGTTCTTCCTGTGATCGCATGAGATTTCCCCTGGTGTTCCAGTTTCCCCTCTCATTCCCAAAGATGTGTAGGTTGGCCACTGTAAATTACCCCTGGTGTGTAAGTGAGTGGTAGAATCTGGGGGTAGCTAATGGCAAGGTGGGGAGAATAAAATGGGATTAGTGTATATGGATGATTGATGGTTGGCACAGTTTCCATGCTGTACGTCTCTATAGCTACAATGGATTCTTCAGGTTTAATAGGAATATTTTTATCCTCTTTTTCACTACATAGAATTTACCAGCAAATAAGGAATGTTTATGCTGATCTGTTGTATTAACGGTTGCAAACAGATTGGGAATAGAGAGTCATGTTTGAAAAAGTTCAATGAGTTGTGAACTCTGCTGTCAGCCTTGGGTCTGCAATGATGACTTGTCAGTATTTGAGCATTGCACAATGATTGAGCAGTATAACTATGCTATCTAGACTAAGAGCACAGTGGTGTAGGGGTTAGCATAATGCTATTACAGCGCCAGCGACCCGGGTTCAATTCCCACCACTGTAAGGAGTGACTAATAAATAAATATCTTATACAGTAGTAGCAGGATTCGGGATAGTATTAAAGATCTGAAATGTTTTTCATTTTCGTTGACCATAGTCTTCCCTTTACTATAGTTGATGCAATTGTCAACCACATCTTCTGTTTCCTGCACTTCTGCTGTCATCCCCACTCCTGCCAACCAGAGCAAGAGTTCCTCTTGTCCCTGCTGTCCAACCCACTAGCTATAATAATGGATAATATATAATATCCACTATATATAATAGATGTTATATAACACATAATGGATTATTCTCAGTAATTTCTACCACCTCAATATGATTCCACCACCCAAAGCATCTTCCCCTCCCCATCCTTCATTCTGAAAGATTTGTTCCTTTCACGATTTCTGAATTCAGTGTTCCATCTCCACAGATCACTCCCCTTCTCCATGCAACCACAGGGCATGCTACATCTGCCTTTTTAATTTGTTCCTTCCCACCTGCCTGAAACTCAAAACAGTCATAGTCATACAGCACAGAAATGGCCCTTTGGCCCAACCGATCCATGCCAGGCAAGGTTCACTGCAAAGAAGTAGTGCTCAATACTTTGCAGTGGAACTTGAAATCTTCTGAATGAGGCAAGAATGCTATTAACTGAGATAAGGTTGACTGCTTGCACTATCTTTGTGAATTCCTCTGATTTTTACCAGGTTTTAGTAACATATTTATGGTGAGCTGCAATCATTGTTATGATTTCTTTATTAGTCACATGTACATCGAAACACACAGTGAAATGCATCTTTGCGTAGAATGTTCTGGGGGCAGCCCGCAAGTGTCGCCAGTCTTCCGGCGCTGACATAGCATGCCCACAGATTCCTAACCCATACATCTTTGGAATGTGGGAGGAAACTGGAGCACCTGGTGGAAACCCATGCAGTCATGGGGAGAACATACAAACTCCTTATCTGCACATTATATATGAAATGCATCACAATTCACAATGTAAATTCTGTTAACCATGAAAATTGAAGAAAGTTCTGGAGAATTATTGCACCCTGTAACAATCTTTTGTTTATTTTATGATAGTAACACTTCTATTGGCATGATGGAAGAAGTATCTGTTTTAAGCCTTCATTGTGTTCAAATGATGCAACCCAAATTTGTTCTCCAGTGCAAAGTGGGATGGTTATAATTGTCTTACTGCTGACTTGGGCCACATGGCCTTCTTCATTAATTTCATTGAGTCCACATGTAGTGTGATGTACCACATGTACACTGCATTGTTCTTAGAGCGTTGTTTGTACTCCATATTAACAATATGAAGCTAATATGAAACATGTAATTATCCACTGGCCCTGCAACACTTTTGTTGATGACATACTGACTAACTTCCGATCCTGTCTTATTTTAAAAGACTAAATGATGTGCTCATGATTTTAAGGCCCAGAAATTCCACCACGTTGTACAATGTTTGTGTGTGACGTGATACAATTTCATTAAAACAAAACTTTTTGTAAAGGAAAATTGAAGATCCACCATGAGTTCCATGATCATCCTTCTGGGTTTTCCTTGAATCTGACATGCAAACATGCAGAATGGCATCCATTGGTGCAATGGTCATCTAGATGGCACTTGTGATTTTGTTCAACATGTGCCTAGCCATTTTTGTGATTTTAATTTCTCAGTAAATCTGGCCTTTGTTGGCAATGCCAGCATTTATTCTTCAACCCTAATTGTCCCTGAACCGAATGGGATGGATGCGGAGTCATAAATAAGCCAGATCAGGTAAGGGTGGCAGATTTCTACCTTTCCTGATTAACACTAGTGAACTAGATGGGTTTTTATAACAATTCAGTCATTTCATAGCTACCATTACAAAGAAAAACTCTCTGTTTAACTCCAAATTTTATTAATCTTCATAGGTTAATTGGCCACTGTATTACCACCCCACTGTGCTAATGAGTGTTAGATTCTGTGGTGAGTTAATGGGATCAGTGTAGGATGAGTGTAAATGGGTGCTTGATGGTCGGTACAGACTCAGTGGCCGAAGGGCCTATTTCTTTGCTGTTCTGACTCCAAGACAGTTTCTAGGTCTGAGTGTTAGATTTGTGAAAGAGAAACTTAAAAGATGTTATTGTACACATAGTCAAAACAATTTTCTTTAGCGATAATTTTTAAAGTGCAGGATTTCAGTAAATAACTGGAAATTAAGTACACAGCTTTGTTTGTGGACTACAGTATTGGGAACATGAGTGAGAAAAATGAAGACTTTTCAAATTCAGCAACTAGGAAATATTGCATGTAATTTAGCAATACCAAGTGGAAAAGTGATGTGTAACAAATAAGGTATATTTGAGTTTATAGGAAATAATGTGGCTAAAGTGTAGATAACATAAAAAGTACTGTGTTAATCAAAATTGTAGCAGTTGGTGTGCTTCTCAGAAATATGCACAAAATGATCTGAATAATTGAAAGATTTTTGTTGCTCCATCAGAGGAAGAGATTAAGGTTTATTGTTTTAGCTGTTGTACTTTGAGAGGGATGGGTTTAGTTGCCTAGAATGTGCCACCAGCTATGTTTCTTTCCTCTTGCTCTTCTAGCATTGCCGTTTCAAGTAACTTAGTCTTGCATGACTGTTTCTAATGTATTTTTTTTAGCCATTACCCTCGTATTGCATTCAGACCACATGCAGAACTGAAGCCTAAGAACAAGGCACAGCACAAATAAGTAATGAGGTAAAAGCTGAAAAGGGTAGCAGACTGTTAAAACCTACTTTGATACCTGCAGAGTACCTTTATGGTATTCAAGATGCAAATGATGCATAAAAATTGACCATTCATTGTTTATGCTGTATAAATTTTTATTAAATATAGTTGATGTTCTGTGGAATATTGTTTCAAGTTCATGGTGTTGTCAGTGAGAAAAGAAATCCTAATGCTTGGGTATAAGGTGCAGCTGGAAATTATTTTTAAAGCACACATAGAATTTTTGTTTTGCTTTTGCTTCTGTACTCATCAAGACTCAAATTAGATTATTTTTGCTGCCATTTGCTGCCCTGCGCTGCCCTGCTCTCACCTTCACAAGGTCATCTACTCTTTCTGAATCTCACCATCTCCAGCTCAGGGGAGAGGCTAGCCTCAGACTTCCATTTCAAGGCCACAGACTCCCACAGCTTTTTTCAATATAATATTTTCTCCCACCCTGCCTCCTGTAAGAATTCCATTCCATTCTCCCAGTTCCTTTTTCTTTGTTGTATTTGCTCCAATTTTGTCACTTTCCGCACAATTTGCTTCTTGGACTCTAACTTCTCGTCTACCGTAAAGAATAGAGTCCTTGACAGCATCTCATCTGTTTCCGGTACTTTGGCTCCTTGATGGAGCAATGACAGGGTTTCTTTGGTTCTCACCTACCAACCTATATCCAATGGGTCATCCTTCACGATTTTCACTGCTCCATCAAGATTCAACCACAAGATGCATATTCTCCTCCCCTGTACTTGCAGCATTTTGAAGGGACTGTTCCCTTTGTGACTTATTAGTCCACACTTCCATCCTGACTAACTGCTTCCTGACTTATGGCACATTTCCATGCAACTGGAGGACATGCAACACCTGTCCTTTCACCTCTTCCCTTTCCAGCATACAGGGTCCCAAACAGTCTTCAGGTGAAGCAGCGATTCTTTCAATCTAGTGTGCTGCATTCAGTGCTCACAGTATGATCTCCTGTACTTTGGAGAAGCTAAATGCAGATTGCTATGTGTCACATCTACATACAGTCTGTGGGAACACCCCTAAGTTTCTTCATGCTTGCCAATATAATTCTCCGTCCCATTCCCATTCTGATCTGTCTGTCTGTGGCCTCCTGTACTCTTGCACCTCAAATTTGCATTAAGTTTGATTGTAACACCTCTTTTTCCATCTGGTGCATTGCACCCTTCTGCACTCAATATCACATTAGCCAGCTTTAGGTAACTTGCTTTCTCTGTCTGAATCAGAACTGGCTCCTTCTGCTATAAGTCATTGTTTGATACTGGCTTAGTTTTTCTTCTCTCCATTAGTACAGCCTGACCTGGGCATGCCCCACAGCCCTGCTGTTATCAACTTGTATACAGACAAAGAAGTGTGATCACACTCTAACTGCCCCTAATCATTTTTATTCTGACTCATCCCCATGGTAACTCCAGTCTCATTCCATCGCAGATATTCTCTCTGTCCTATCTATCCCCCATGCCACCTTCTCTGCAACTTAAAACCACCTCTTTATCTGTGAGGATCTTCAGCCTGAAATGTTAACTGTTAGTCTTTCCACAGATGCTGCCTGATCTGCTAAGTGCTTCCAGTCATCTACCCAAATAACCTTATTTGCTATGAGATAACTAGAATATTTCACTGCTAAAGGCATTTTCAGTTAAAATCTTGCACTTTCCTGTCTAAGCTATAATCTAGCATTCTTTATAGCATGCCAGAGGATAACATAATTAAAAAAGCAACAGTGAATGTAATTGATTACCTTGGTCTGTTGCTGTTGGGGCTGTCGATAAGGGTACTGACTTTCTGGTTCCGAACTTATTGAGAAGTGGAATTCATGCAAACTTGATTCCTTTAAATATGGTATAATTATTGCACACAAGCTACCAGATGGACTTGGCAAAGCAAGGTCTTGAGCCAGTAGCAGGGGGGTCCAATACACGTGGAGACTAAGCTTTGCTGCATGAACATTGTGATGCAAATGTGTAGGGCTGTCAACGTGCATGCACTCACTCCTGGACAGACAGACAGACACAGTCAGTCAGTCCCCTCTCTCCCCTGGTTTGCTTCTCTCATCCTCTTGCCTTAAAAGTTGGATGGATTACAGGATAACAAGGTTATCCCAGCAATCCTGGAACAACTGTTAAGTGTCAGTTTGCATGTTTGAACAGACCATGACAAAATGCCAGTGATATTTGAAAGTTTGATTTTGAAAAGAATTACAATGAGTACAATGGTAAAAAATGATACCATTTGAGGGGGAAAAAAATAAACTTTGACACCTTAACCACTTTATGTCACATTGAAAGATGCTTTTGCATACATTATTTTTTTCTTGGCTCTTTCACTCTGCTTGCACACCAAAGCTGACTACTTGATTCGTGCTGTGGTGATCGTGTGTGGGTGTCTTATCAGTGTAATAGTTTATTGGACTTGTTTGCAAGTACATAACTAACAGGCATGTTTTAAGTTGCAGAGGGGGTGAGTATGGATAGAGCAGTGTGGCGCAGTTAGTAGAGCTGCTGCTTCACAGTTCTAGTGAACCTGGTTCATCCTGATCTCTGGTGCTGTCTGTGTGTAGTTTGCATTATTCTCCTTATGACTGTGTGGGTTTCAGCTAGGTACTCTAGTTTCGTCACACATCCCAAAGATGTGCATGTTTGTAAATTGCCCCTAGTCTGTAAATGAGTGACAGAACCTGGAGGCGAGTTCATGGAAAAATTTGGGAGAATAAAATGCGGTGAATAGTGTAAATGGGTGCTTGACTTGGTGGGCTGAAGAGTCTGTTTCCTTGCTGTATGGCTCTATAACAAAGGGTACGTCTGTGATGAGGTGGAGACTATGATTGTCCAAGTGGCACAGATCACTGATATGCCCTTTGTTCTCTCAAATTTGACATGTGGAACAGGTAAGATCTGATTAGCTGTCTCTTGTACATCTAACACAAACTTTTAAGTAATGTTGGTTAATTGTGCACTTCAGTGTCTGTGATATATTGAGAGTGTGGCAGATCCTGGGAACCAAATCTATCATTATGCTCTGCCAATGGACTCCTTGAAAAGCTCCCCAGCATTACTTTTGAGAATTGCTGCTTGGATATTAAGCTTGTCAGACCTAGTAAGACTCTAGAACTTGATTGATTTGAATGGGGATTGTAGCCCTGAAGAATAGGAGGTAGATGGGATAATGTGTCTATAATTGCTTTGTTTAATGTTTCAATTATTTCTAACTTTTGTGTGTTTAATTTTTGTTTATATCTTTACTTAATACTTCAGGTTTAGTCATTTTAAATGTCTCTGAATGCAAGTGACAGCCTTTAAAGAGAAAACAGTTCCACTCCCAATTCACCTTCTGTCAAAGCCTGTAAGGAGAGTTTGGAGGTGGTAATATTGACGTAAATCACTGGCTGAGAACATGCATAGATTTTGAGGGTTTTATAATTGAGGTCATTGTAGGTTACATTATAGGAATATATTCTTTTCCCACAAGATTTTGAAAGTAGATGGAGGGGAACACTTGTAATTTTTGATCAGATAGACTAAACAATTTAGTAGCATTTTAAAAATTACAGTGGGTTCATAAATTTTTGGTGTGAAATCTGCTCTTACCATTCTACTACACGCGCAATGACAGTGAATGTCCACATTGGTTTTCCATTGTCTTTTTTTTTGTATCCTTTGTTTTTCCAGTAATTTCTTTGGACCTGGAATATTATCTTCCTTTTTTGTCATTATGCATGATGTTCCAGGTTTTATTAATTTACAAACGCATGGAATTACCAAATTAGTTTTGGCTTTCATAGCTTCTTTTCAAATGGACTTTGATATTTAATGACAGTAGTGATAAGGAACAGGCCCTTTAGCCCAAGATGTTGTTCTGAAATAATTAAGCTAATGACACCTAATTAAACTAATCCCTTCTGCCTGCACGTGGTTCATATCCCTCCATTCTCTGCATATTCATGTGCATATCTCAGAGCCTCAAACGCCTTTATTTTATCTGCCTCCACCACCACTACCCCTGGAGTGCATTCCAGGCACCCACCACTTTTTTTTTAAAAAAACAATTTGCCTTGCACATCTCCTTTGAACTTTCCCCATCTCACCTTAAGTTAGTATTAGTACTAGTATTAGACATTTCAACCCTGGAAAATGATACCAGCTGTCTACCTATGCCACTCGTTATTTTATAAACTTCTATCAGGTCTCCTCTCAGCCTCTGCTGCTCCAGAGAAAGCAACCCTAGTTTTTCCACCCTCTCCTTATAGAATTTGCCTTCTAATCCAGGCAGCATCCTGGTAAATCTCTCCAGAGCCTCCACATCCTTCTTCTCATGGGCTGAACGGAATTGAATGCAATACTCCAGATGTGGTCTGACCAGACTTTTATAAAGCTGCAACATAACTTCCTAATTCTTGAACTATCAACTTGTATGGCCACTTCCAGGGATCTCTGTACATCAACACTGTTAAGGGTCCTGCCATTATCTGTGTACTTTCCCCTTACATTTAATCTCCCAGAATGCAACACCTCACACTTAGAGTCATAGAGTCATACAGCATGGAAACAGGCCCAACTCCGGATTAAAGTCTGACCTTCAGTTTTACTGGTGGCATTTTTAAAAAAAAATGTTAAAAATGGTCAGCCATGATGTAGTAAATGTGGGCTCACTCTTGAGTTTTAAGAATAAATTAGATAGATACATGGACGGGAGAGGTCTGGAGGGTTATGGACTGGGTGCAGGTAAATGAGACTAGTGGAATACTGTTTCGGCACAGACTAGAAGGGCCGAATGGCCTGTTTTCTGTGCTGTAGTGTTCTATGGTTCTATTTCGTCCATTGGTGCAGCTGAATTCATTTGGCAAATATAAATTTTCATTGTTGAAGTTTTGATGTCATTATAATGCTCCAGTCATTATGGCTAATTTAGATAGAAATTCACATTTCTAAGGTAAATGTGCTACTAGAAATTGGTTTGATATCAAACATTCAAATATCTAAACTGAACACTGAATAAAATGAATCAAAACAATATGGACATGAAACATCTTCAGCATTAATTAAATGTTCAGGTGTTTAGTAAGGTGTACAGAATAAGATTTGCATTCAATCCACTTTTAACCTATTAAAGACAAAGAAACTTGCACATATCAAATGATTTATTTAAATGTGTATAATTCAACAACTGATGCACTTCCCATTTAAAATTAGGATACACATTAAACTTACATTGATTAATTGGTGTGTAAGAGGAAAGCCAGCTGTAAATCGATCAAAGTTAATAATGGGTCCCTAACATTGCCTTTACAAAAAGACATCTGTGCAATTACAAGAGCAATCTTTCCTGCTGTCTGGAAGTACGACTGGTTGAATTTAATAGTAGCAGCCAGCTTAACTATTGAAAGTTCCTCTGTAGCAATTACAGATGATGATTCAAGCATATGCCATCTTGGATGTGATGAAAACTGCACGCAGAAGAGCAAAGATATTTGTTTGTGCTGTCAAAGGAAAAATTGTAAATCTACTGGTGTAGAAAATAACAAAAGAACAGAAATAGAAACTTGAAGACCACCAAGACTCTAAATATCCTGTGTGCATGACGTTATTCAATATTCCTTCCAAACTTGAGCATAAGATTACATAAAGGAATGCTGGTGGTTAAAACTATGCAAATGGATTAATTTGGTGGCAAGTCAGTTTCCAAATCACATAATCCACTGGTTTGTCGAGACAGTCAGTTGAAGGTTAAATGTTGACACCAATAGGAAAACACTTGGGAGTCATGTGACCATCATTACAAATGTCTGTTAACTTAATGAATGGGAGTCCGACAAGTGTCAATGTCCTATAAATGTGCTGGTGTTGGTTCGTCTGATATCGAGTGCATACATACTTCCTTCCCTATATGGACACATTTCGTCAAAATGATGCATAGGTTTACTACTTGAAGTTTAAGTTAAAGCCATGTAATTTACCATTACAGTACCAGTAAATTTCCTGCTGCTTTGTGAGCTGAGACAATGATGATTGTGATTTATATAGTGCACTTACTGTAGCAAAACAACAACTAAACTCTGATTATCTGAAACAGGAGAAAGCATCTCGTGTCATGAAATGGCATCATTTATTGTGCAGTGCTGGTTTAAAGCAATGGCAACTGAAATTAGGGTCTGCTTTTAGGCACATAAAATGAATGAAAGATAAAGATTACATAGTTAAAGGCCATTGCATCATGCAGTTCCCCCTCTTTCGAAAGGGCCTCCCATCACCCTTTGTGTATTTCATTAAAATGTTTGGCTTGAATGATTTGTGCAAACAATTTTAATGAACGTAAATTGGACCAGTAATGCCAAACTAACTTTATGCATTGTGCAGTAATGTCATCTAGTTATTCTTGTATTTTTCCCCTTAATAAAATCCTTTCAATTTTGTTTGCTGGCCCTACTACATGTATGTGGAGTCCCACCTTGTGGTTACAGCAAAAATAATAATTCCTTTTGGGTTAATTGTAGTTGGCTTTGATGGACAACTACCAAGAACTCAGAACTTGAAATGGCAGGTGCCTATAGTTTCTCAGGCTTAAGACCTGTAGTCTATACTAGCTTGCTGTATTGCATATGTGGGGTACGTGACATTCTGTGGTGTGAGTACAGATGTTGGAATTATTAGCTATTTAAAGCTTAGTGCTAGTGGAACTCTTCCAGAGCTGGGTTGTAACTCCCACGTGGTAGGAGTCTTGGAGGTGAAAGTAAGCCAGTTTGTTGTACCTGTAGGGAAATTGGCTGACATAATCAGTAGAAACAGGTTAAATCAGCAATGTTAGCAATACGACCACGTTGCTGAGAAATTTAACGAACGTTCACCCCTGAGGCATCTATTCCGTGATGGAAACAATATGCTCCCGAATCTCTTTGCTGTTGCAGAGTATGGGTCTGCTATCAAGTGACAGCAGTCTGTTCCCAAGTGGCATCTTTGTTCTGGCAAAATGTCATCATTGCTCATCCGTGTGCTCATTGGTGTCCACTATTCTTTGTCCATTAGGTCTTGATTATAAAATTGTTGTCGGTATTATATTCCCTTTTTGACCTTGAGCCTCTTCATTTCTGGAGCTGCCTCTGGACTAAAATCCCTTGGGTTTCTGTTCTGCTCCAATTTTTGCCACTTGTGCTTCCTTGGTATTCATTCTTCATCTGTTACTGGCCATGTTATGAACTGCTGAAGCTGAACCTCTTGAATTCTGTCCCCAAGTCTTGCTACCTTTAAGGAAGTCTGAAACCTATCTCTTGGCCAAGATTTTGATCACCTGCCTGAACATCTACTTGTGAATCCAGGTTTAAATGTTGTTAGTGATTTTATGAAGTCCAATGGCACATTTTGACATGTTAAAAGTGCTGTAGAAATGGAAGTTGCTGTTTTGTTCATTAACTTTAACTTCAAATTACTTTAGATCAGCATGCAATATTTCCTTTAATAATGAGAGACTGAAGCAAATGGAATTGGGAGTACATGTCCAAAGATCACTAAAAACAAGCATTTTTCACAACCTGGTGTTTCTTGCCACAAAGCACTGTGGATGCTGAACTTAGTTGAAATGTTTTACAAGTAATTGATTACAGCCAGATGAGGATATGGGAATATCAATCAGAGACATGGAAATACAATTGAGAGATAAATTAGCAATAATCTAACAGAATGGTGAAAGGGGCTCAAGAGCCTGAATAGTTTACTTTTTCATGCATCCTTATTTGTGTTCATTTGTCTGTAATCTTTGAACTATTTTGCATCATTGACTTAATTAAAATAAGATGTGTGCTAAGTAGAAGGAGCATGGAAAAACATTTAGCAGGAAACATTGGACTACTCTGTTAAATGAGCAGACAGATGGCCTTAATTCGATGGGTTGTTGATCTGAGTACTTAAATCCATATATGGCACACCTCGTAAGGTCATGGCACTGTGCGCTTCAAAGACTTGCTCAGAAGGGATAATTGAATTAACTTGGAATTTGTAAGTGATGTCAATATACTGTGCTAATTTGGCTTCTTTGCAGAATTAATTTAAATTGTTTGATATATTTTCCATATTAATTAGCAATACTTCATTTGTTTACACCAAATAAAGTGAAGATTAAAGTTTAATTATCTGAATTTATTTGAATCGGAACCTTGAAACTATCTGATTATCTTTTATTACCATATCACTTTGTTTTTATTAGCATTTAGTTGTGAATTGGAGTTGTGCAGTAGTCCATGACATTCATTTTATGAAATATTTCACTGAAGCAACTGTGTGCATACTTGTCTGTAAGATTTGACCTGTTTTTTTGTCAAGATTGTATTCAATGGTAGGAATGGGGAGAGATTTGTTATGCCATGCAGATCATCAAATCCTGCTTTATGTTGTTAGTATATGTTTTGATGTCTTGTATATGGAGATAAAGCCATAAAATGCTCATTCTTTTTATATCTTATTTATATAACAACCGAAGTTTACCCTTCATTCAGAATTTCTCCACGGAGATCTTCAAATCACACGGGTTTGGATAAATAGATCATCTAGTTGTTTGAGGACTTTTTTAGATAACTTTGCACAACTCTAAACTAGAAAATTATTTCTAGGGTGAATGAACAAAAAACTGTGTCTTAATGTGTTCCATGCATAAAATTAAGACAGCAAGGCCTGGAAATTCAAATGTGCAATGCAGTTTTCAGTGTCACCTGATTGAAAATTTATTTTACCCAAAGTAAAATATAATAATGAACACTTTTGGTTCATGTTTTATCATTCTGGACATTCATACTCATGTACCACATGCAATTTCTGTGTCAATTGTTCATGGAATGACAACATTCTGTATGCAATACTTCCTTTGGGAGCATCTTGGGGAACATTAGACCAAGTTGTTGAGCCATTCTTGATCCTAGTGAGGGGGAAAACAAGACTATAATAATAAAATATTGGATTGGGACTCTTCATGGATGCTGCTAGAACAGCTGAGTATTTCTGGCATGTTCTGCTTTTATTATAGTTAAGCAAAGAACTGAGTTTTACCTAACAGAGCTAGATTCAAATTTAGCACCACAGTAAACCAGCTTTGGTTATCAATTACGTTATCTCAATAATGTGAAGAGATGGCGCTTGGAATACTGTGCTTCTGATCACATGAGGCCCCACCTGTCTGGGGCTCCCATCTCCCCCTCCTCCTCTCAATCCCTTCTCCACTGCCGCCTCCTGACCTCCCTCCAATTTGACCTAGATCCCTGACCTAAATGTTCTTTGTTTCCAGTGTGGGCTATAATTTCCACATCCAGAAACCCAGTCTCCTCCACCATCATTCCCCTCCTACTTTTCCCCATCCACCTCACCTCCACCCTTCTCCACTGAGTGGATCTGGTCTTGATCTCTGGTGTCAATGCAGTGCTCTTTCAGTAGCGCCATAATAGAAACTTGTAGCTGTGAGGGTAGGGAGCAAAGGGGTGCAAGTTCACTAATTCCAAATCAGTCATCAGTGCCTACTGTAGTGGCCGTCTGATGCAGCCATTTTGGTGCATTAGAATTTCCAAGCCCAGACATTTTCTTCAAACCTAAGCACCAATTTTAACTCTATGGATCTTTAAAACAGGAATTCTCATGTGGAGGGCTCCATGCTACTTTTCTGAAAACATAAGGAAAGAGACTGTTAATAACTTCAACAAAAATTGTTAGGGAGACTGAAATGGGACATTATTCTTTTTGGGGACTTTTGTATGAATCCAGATAATCCCACTGTACTGAATTCTTTCTCATAATTTGTCACCAAGTGGAAGGTTTGCTCAAATAGATAGTAGTGCTATTTTTGTCATGTTGGCCAGTTTTTCTTCATAAAAAATGTTGTATTAAAAGATCAGGATTAAGAATTCATATTCATGCCACAATATGTGTGCAACAAAAACAAAAAAAGCAAACTGATGATGTTGGAAATCGGAAATAAAAATGGAAAGTTCTGGAAATAGCCAGCAGGTTAAGTGACATTTCTGGAGAAAGGAATGGAGTTAACCTTTCAGATTGATCTTTCATCAAAACGTTCTGAAAGACCCTCAACCTGGAACATTATGTCTATTTTTCTCTCCACAGATACTGCTTGAGCTTCTGTTTTTTTTATATACTTTATTGGGTAAAATTCAGTTTGTTGCTCAGAGAGCTCAATCAAACGTACTCAAATTTAGCAGTGCAATCAACCAGGTTCAAGTAACAATTACCTTTTAGTTTCAATGTTAAAAGCCCACAGATGTTTGCAAAACTTTTAACACTGAATATTGTCTGCACACAATTATAATCATGACACACGCAAATCAATAATTTGTGCTGTTTGTTTTACATGGGGACTTGAACAAGATTCAAATATTACTAAATTGCCATTATTTTCAAGTAGATGGTATATTTGAGCATTTTAATGTCAGAGTTCATTTTTATGTTTGCACCATAGTGCTACAATTCACCAGTATATGTTGCTTTTTCAGTCTTAAATACAAAAGCTCTCCATACATCACAGTGATAGTGGATTCAGTGGCAGAACTGTAATAAAATTGAAAGACTGAATTTACTTTGCAACAATTTGAAAAAAGTATATTTAAAAAAAATGAATGTAGGTCTTACTCATCTTGTTTGATAACCTGCAGCAAAGTAGTTTGTTTATACTTGTGTCAAGAAAGATAATGAACTCAGCTGTGATGCTGCCTAGAGTAAAATATCTTATCACAATCTATTTGGATGTACATGTGAAGCATGTGGAATGTCAGTCCATCAGCAATTATTTGCTTCAGGGGAGAGAGAGACAAAGTTGAAAATGTGCACACCATAACCATGTCAACTTAGCAGAACTAAAGCTCTGTCTATTTAAGATATTTTTAAACATAAAATGTATCTTCTGTATCTCGTGTGAAGCTACAGCAGATAAAAGACAGCAAATAGTCTGTGGAAGTAGTGGGAATATGAAATAATGAATAAATATAGTTCTGATGAAAAGTCATTGACTTGAAACATTATCTCTGCTTCCCTCTTTATGGGTACTGCTTGATATGC
Source organism: Pristis pectinata (assembly GCF_009764475.1). NCBI lineage: Eukaryota > Metazoa > Chordata > Chondrichthyes > Rhinopristiformes > Pristidae > Pristis > Pristis pectinata. The sequence continues at coordinate 87,646,692 of NC_067407.1, read as the reverse complement.
TGAGCCTTGCATCTTTTCCAGACCTTGGCAAACGCAGCCTGCAAAGAGGTTGATGATTGCCTAACCTCTATGCAGATGTCTCAAGAGCAGCATGCATTGGGAGTGAGACTCTGTACAGAAAGGATCTGATGGGAGGCCCCCTCTCAGTGCTAGCCAGATGAGGTCTTCCAGCAATATCTGTTCACATTTTTTAAAAAAAACTACACTTTGTGCATTGCCTTTCAGGCCACAAGGATTTCCCAGTATGCTTCACAGACAATGAAGTGCAGTCAGTCTTTTGTAGGTTATCATTGGAAGCAAATTGTGTATTGCATTAACATACAAAAACCCGAGAAAAATCACAAACTATTTTAGTGTTGACTGGAAAATGTGTTTATCTTTATTTAAAAAAAATATCTACTTTATTCATATGCTGGAAATATAATTGATATATCTTTCTCAACATTCCTTTATTATCAAATCAAAAATTTCTCTTGCATTGCATCAATGCCGCTCATGTTTCCTCCTTAGATAATACACCCATTAAGTGTTTGAAAGGGGTCCAATGGTGGCAGGACCCTAGACTGTGGTCCTTCCCCACAAAGCCTTTGTGGGGAAGGCTGCACTGAGCTTCAGTGTGTCCCTCAACATGTGTTCCTTCACCCTGGAATGCACCTGTCAGCATCATTTGCTTATAGACATCTCCTTATACTGGAAGATCAACAAAGTTAAGGCAGACCAAAGTGTCTTTAACCAAGATGATCTTCTAGCAGCAGTTGATGTTTGTCTTAGTATGCATCCCTGGGAACAGCCTGTAGATTGCAGAACCTTTGTTACACAGCTGTTGGGATAAACTTCAATAAGGACCCTTGCATCTTTTTCCAGACCTTGGCAAATGCACAGTCTGCAAAGAGGTGGATGATTGCCTTGACCTTTTCGCAGATGTCTCAAGAGCAGCAGCATGCATTGGGAGTGAAACTCTGACTTGTACACAAAGGATCTGATGGAAGGTCCCCCTCTCAGTGCTAGCCAGATGAGGTCTTGGTGCTTGTTAATGAGATTTGGTAATGAGTCATTTTGCCAAATGGTTTCAATGGTATACTTGGGAAACCATTTCACAGGATCCATTGTGCCCTTCTCCTGCAGAGCCTGATGGACTTGTGATCAAGGGTGTTTTTCCACAGAAACTTTTTTGTAGAGTCCAACTGAATAGAACATTGTGTGGCAACAAGGCCAGGCCCATCCTTTGCCACACTGGGGATGGGTAGAACATCAGCACAAAGTGATATTTGATATTTGCATATTTCATTTTTAAGCACAGGTTGATGCAGCCACATACAAAGGTACCCATTTGTGGTGATATTGAGTGTACTGTCCGCGAGATCTAAACTTAAGTCAAGACTTTAAGTTCCGTCTGGCATAAGTATCTATGAGTACCCTCACTATAGGGAGATTATACTGTATCAATTTACACTTCAAGGACTAGTTTACTTCACTACTTCAGTCTCTACGGAAAGGTCTAGCTGTCAATAATCAATATTTTGAGTGTTATCATTAAGGACCCTCCTCCCAACCAAGAAGATACTTCCAGCTAACCAAGCAGTTTAAACGCACTTTATTTTAAGTGAGATGCATTTAATACTAATAAGTAATTCTTAACAACGACTTGTAACTTACAAAGGATTTCCAAACACCAGTGCAAGTCTTACAAGCTTAAGAAGTCATACCAACAAGTTGCAGACGAACAAGTCGTCCATCGCAAAAACCAAAGGCTGAGGAAGGAATTCTAGGTCTTTCAGTAACCCCTTCTCTCTGTCATTCCCCCTACCCTGACTGCTTTCTAACATCTATACTGTTTTTTTCACAAATTTGACACCATTGGCATGTGATGAATTTTTTCAACCACATTTTCAGGCCAGGTGACTGGAGTGTTTAATTAAGTAAACATGGATCCGATTGTTCTCTTGTTTCTGTTGAGAGGCTGAGCAGGGAATATTGGTTAGAAGTTTAACTTAGCAAACAATAAACATCTTGACCCTTGGACAATTTCTGCTGTTTTTGCAAAAAAGGATTTTTAGCTTAATGAGCAACCATTTCTTGACCTTTGGACAGGTGATGCTGCTGTGCTAAAAAGCTGAGGTCCGCGACAAGCCTTTTTGGAGTCTGGAAAGTGAATATCCATCACACCATCAGGAGAAGGGCAATGTTGGGTGCATTTTTTCCCCTGTTCTCTGGATACTTGCACATTGTGACCTGTTGGACATGCATCATCTTCCATCTGAGCACCTCAGTGCCATAGGGAGAGAGACAGCATGGAAACAGGCCCTTCGGCCCAACTTGTCCATGCCTTCTAATAATATAACCGCTTCCTCGCTGTTAGCGATCATTTTAAATTTTCTTGTTACCAACTTGCCTAACTGAAACAAGTATTTTCCTTCTTAACCTATCAAAACCAGTTCTACTTCCAAAACACATTTCTTAAATCTTTTCTTGGTTTTCTGATGTAATAGAAATAGTTGCTGTATTTTGAGTCTCCTTCTTCTAACAATAGCTTTTCCCTGGTTTAACTGGGGTGAGTTGATACAAAATCTTCTCTGTGGTGGAAAATTTTTTAGTACAATATGATGTCAATATTATACTTGTCTTTAGAACATTCCAATATGCTTCACAGGCAATTACTTTAAGTATGATCAATGTTTCACAGGCAACTGCAGGAGGAAAGCCTACAAAGACCAGTTTTTTAAAAAAAAAATCACCAGTTAATCTACGATATTTTGGCTGTTGAATATAGGTTGGCTAGGATATGCCAATGTAGTTGAACTTGGACTTCAAGTGATTTAATAATTTTTAAATACCTTTCCCTAATTCTGAGATTCAAAAGGTTATTGGTCTTTTCATGAGGCTCACTTCACGTAATTATGTACTTGAAGTCATGAGTCATTGTGAAGCCACACCCTTAATATCACTAAATATGTACTCCCATCAGTTGATTTTTTTCCACCTTAGTTTGCATTATACCTTCTCTGAATGAAATTGCGTCTGTTACATGACTATTCATTCTGCTGACCTAATTGCTATCGTCCAAAGTATTTTATTGTTCTCCACACTATCAAACCTAGCTTGTAATTTTAAAAAAAAGTTAATATTATGCTCCTAGATTATTAAAATTTGAGAATAAAAATGAACCTGTCCTTGCCCTTTCAGATACCCCACTTCCAGGAATTTGAGAGAACACCAGGGGTAGATGTCACTGCAATATTGTAACAAGGTGATAGCAACTCTGCAAGTATTTTTTTTACTCCTAGTGAAGTCAACAAAAAAAGTCAAGAGTGATGTAAAACTGTCTGAATATATGCTACCTCTTAAATTACATGCAAATTCAAATCTACCCAATGATGCAGCAACAGGGATTTGGTCTTCATAAATACAGTATTTACAGTCTCTGATATCTGTAGCATCTATAATGTCTACAAATTTTCACACGGCCAAAGTGTAGCTGACTGCTATGGCGCAAAGTACAACATAATCCTCCCCAAAAACACATGTTATAATTTGAATGAATGTTACTTCAAAGTTGGATTTAATATGAGCAAATCAAGAAACTTGAATTATGCTGGTTATTTCAGACCTTCACTTAGTTTATTTGGCAGTTTCAGTTTATAAACCACATGGGCTATACATTAGTTATTGTTGAAAATATGATGATAAATAGGGTCTTTTTCATTGTTTTAATGCACCAAGTCAACGCTGTAAACAATTAGAAAGAACGTCAGTAAGATAAGATATCTTTATTAGTCACATGTACATCGAAACACACAGTGAAATGCATCTTTTGCGTAGAGTGTTCTGGGGGCAGCCTGCAAGTGTCGCCACACTTCTGGAGCCAATATAGCATGCCCACAACTTCCTAACCTGTACATATTTGGAATGTGGGAGGAAACTGGAGCATCCGGAGGAAACCCACGCAGACACGGAGAACATACAAACTCTTTACAGACAGTGGCCGGAATTGAACCCGGGTCGCTGGCACTGTAATAACGTTACGCTAACCACTTCACTTCTGTGCATGCCACTTGGATCTTTCTCCTGCCTTTAGTGTTTTCAGGTAAAGCATGTATAATTTTTGATTGAATTTGATGTTATTTGAAAGGACTTAATCAAATACAGAAATATATCAAACTTCCCCTGCTGCAGTGCTGGGCAGTTTAAAAACTCTTGAACTTTCCCCACCGTTAACCGCTGATTTCATCAACTGTTTAAACTCTTCTGTGTTGTAGCAGCAATAATCCTGATTTATGTAATTATTTGAAAGTTTTACCTTGAAGAGGTTTGCCCATAATAGAAAACGTAACAGCCTGTGCTTGTATGTATAGTGGCCTTCAATACAGTAAAATATTGCAGGCTTCTTCAGAAGCATTTTAAATGTGATGTTTGAATTATGCTTTTCTCAGCCTGTTCCTCTCATTTGCTCTCCTATGCAATTCCTTTTGCGACACTTAACTGCTGTTGTCTCTGTAGGATCCATTGTACGGGATGCCTCCTCTTCATGGCCCTTCTACAAGCCAGGGTGGGCCATAAATGACGACCAGGTTTCCGGTGGTAAAACCAGATGCCACTTTCCTGTAATGCTACTTCTCTGTACTGTCTTGGATAGTCTTTGATAGTTCTCTGCTATCAATGACATGCCCCTACTAGTCAGAGATATTTAAAAAAAATTTAAATGAATTTAAATAATTTTTCAAAAATATATTGTTTAAAAGTAGTTTAAAAATCAGTAATGCAGTTAAAATAGATTAAACTCTTGTAAATTAGTTGAAGACAGAGTGAAATAAAGAAAAATCTTAACCTGAACTTTTGAATTCGTTGTTGGCCTTCCTTAAAATAAGTTCTCATATGAATGCCAGCATTTGTCTGAAGAATATCTGACCCCTCAGCTCAATATGTTCTGGAGCCACCACTATCCCCAGTGGTGAGACCAGTAACAAAATGGGTGGTCAGATTGTCATTTGCTCGGCATCAGATTTTTGACTGCCAGATTGGAGTGTGCAGATGCAGAACCCAAAGAGGTGCTGAACATTGGAGGGAAAACAGGCAGGTTTCCCAACCAAACTGCCACTCAAATTAGGGCCCAATCTGATAATGAAATACTGGGGTTATTAGACCAGATTGGTCAAAGAGGTTAGGTTTACAGAGTATCTTAAAGGAGGAAAGAAGGACAGAGGTGCAGATTGTAATAAAAAACATGCATTAACAACATTGACTTGCTAATTCTGTTATAATTGAATCTATTCCTTGCAGCAAATGTGACATAATATTTGCTTGCTCTATTTCCTGCTAAACCAAAATGTTTTTTTGCAAGAATTCTTGGGTTGAAATTCTCAATTCTAATAAAATTCAAATTATCATTTAAAGCCCCCTACTTTCTTAGTAGCCATTTAGTATGTTTATCTTGCTCAAATTGCTGGAGAGAATAGGGAGGCAGGTGAGCTACTACAAATTTTCATTTTTGTTTTCTGTACATTTGGAATGACTCTTTATATTTTGTTATTTAGCAAAGGAGAAACAACAGGAAAGGGCAGCCCTTTCCTATTGTTTCTCCTTTGCTAAGTAACAAAATATAAAGATATTGCATACACATCAGGTATGCTAAGTATTGACACTGTTTTACAGCAGGTTTCATGTATGAGTTATTGCCACCTGATGATCACAGCAAAGCTAGGTTTAGGAAGACATGGAAGATATGGAGCTAGAGAATCCTGTGCTTGAAAATATACACTACAAAGGCATTTTTGAAGGGACGTGTGCCAGTTGTGTCTGGGCTGCTGAGATTGATTTTCCTATACACATGATAGGCAGGCATTAGATGCCCAAGTATCCGTATCCTTTTGCATAATTACATGCAATGTTGTGCAAGAAGTGGAAACTTTAAAGCTCCATTCTGCCATGCCCTTGAAGTGTTGGTTTTCTGTTGGACCTGCAGTTTTGAGTATTGCATGGATTTGGGCCATTTTGGTTGGGACATCAAGTCGAAGATGGGAACAACTGCCATGTGCCTCACATGAATAATAGGACATTGTGCTAACAGATGTGGACATCAGATGTGAAGACCATTGCTTCAGCCTCATTTATTGATCAGGTTTTTAGATAAAATTCATTTGCCTAATGCACTGATTCATTGCAGAAGAATTCTTAGCTCAAGTTTCATTATGTTTGATAAACAAAGGACTGCAGATGCTGGAATCTAGATGAAAAACACTATGATGCAGGAGAAACTCAGCAGGCCAGGCAGCATCCATGGAGAAAAGGAGGCAGTCAATGTTTTGGGTCAGGACCCTTCATTATGTTTATTGCAGTCTACGTGTCTGCAGTTAGCAATGTTTCAGGATCTTATTTGTGCTCAATCTTATGGGTTGGTCTAGTTTTCTGGCAACCTTATTTTCCTGAAGAATTATGGCATTAGTTTGTGGCATTGTGCTCTGTCCAAAGAGGTGATACCCATCCTGGGCAAATGTACTTCCCAAGATGTTAATGTTAGCAGACAATGTTGCTTATGTTTTCCTCCCTTAGGAAAATATATCCATTAAGTGACAACTTTATGTCTGCTTGTATTTGGCTGATGTAAACATAAATGATTAAATTGTGTGATGTGTCTTCTCTTTTTCATGATCTCTTTCATGCTGTTTCTTGGAGGATGAGGGTAGATTGCAATGAAAATGTATTTCCGTCTTTTATGGAAATACTCTTCTATGTGTATCAGTCTCCTATAATGTGATTTTTCAATTCAGTCATTTAACAGCATTTAAGACTTCTGTTTATCCCCACATAAACTGACAGCAGTTTAATCTCCATAAAAAACAGTCATATTAGCAATGGGAAAACCATTCATCTTTTAATCATGAGAAAGAAATTGCTCTAAGAAGTTACTTTTAATGCAAAAAGAAACAAAATGCTGGAAGAACTTTGCGGGTCAAGCAGCATCTGTGGAGGGAAATAGACAGTCGATGTTTCAGGTTGAGACCATTCATCTTACTTTTAATGCAAGGTATTTTGTACATTTAAAAAGTCAACAAATGGAGAAACAGGAGAAAACTTTTAACTAACAGTATCAGGTTGATTTGGGTCAATGTTAAATATTTTGAAATCTACCCTGAGCATGCTCACTTTTGGTTTTAACAGAGGAGGGTGAGTGAATGGGCTACTAGCCCTTTTACAGGCAAGAGATTGGTACTTAAGTATTATAGTGAAACTATGTGCCTCTGAATTAATAACCATTTTATATGCAGCTCCCGTCGAAAACCTCAAGTAATCATATAGCTCAGCGCTTGTTTGATTCAGTTTATCTCCTTCACCCACTCCATTCTCATCAGGTATGTTCATTGCTTGGTGCTTTTGTGGCATGAATGCTATCTTCCACTTTTTGAGCAGAGCCTAGTAAGGACTGTTGTCTCGCTTTGGATACAAGCAGATAGAAACTGCATTGTTTGCTGACGAGTTGCAAATGAAATTGATTATTGTTCAATGGTCAGAGAACATCCCCAAAACTGACTTTTTCATTGCAGATAAAAGAAATTGATGAAGCAGTTGAAGATTGTTGAGGAACTTCTGTAGTGATATCCTGGGGCTGGGATGATTGACCTACAACAACCAGAACCATCTTTATTTTTGTGAGATGTGTCTCCAACCATTGGAGTGTTCTCTCCACTGTGCCCATTGACTTAGAGGTTACCGGGGTTCCTTGATGTTGCACTAGGTCAAATGCTGCCTTGATGACAAGGGCGGTCACTCTCACCTCGTGTCTGGAATTCAGATCTTTGATCCATATTTGGACCAAGGCTTTGACAAAGTTTGGTGTTGAGTGGTCTTGGCAAAACCCAAACTAAGCATCTGTGAGTAGTTATTGGTCAGTATGTGCTGCATAATACCACTGCTGATGACGCTTTGATGATTGAAGGAAGATTAATTGGGCAGTGATTATCTGGACTGAATATGTCCTACATTTTGTGGTCAGGACAAACCTGGGCAATTTTGATCCTTGTCAGGTAGATGCCATTATTTCATCAGTACTGGGAGAGTTTGACTTAACCTGTGGCTGGTTTTGGAGTGCAAGTTCTCAGTTCTTCGGCTGGGTTATTGTCTGGTCTTATAGCCTTTGGTGTCAACCTTAAGAAGTAACAAACAACTATCATCATTCAAAAGCTAGTAGTAATACTGAAGATGTTTAATTTATTATGGTGTTTTATATGTTAACTGGTATATAACTGGAACATGTTGCCATTCCACAATAGGTCCATTTATTCAAAGAAAGGATAGATTAATGGCATTAAACACAACCACTTTTGTTTCTTCACTAATGCTGATAGATATGCCATGTATTTCTTTTAAAAGCCTAAGCTTGATTTTAAATTTGCATTTCCTGTTTGGAATGCTGAACTACTGGCATCCCATGGGAGGTTGATGACTCATCAATAATTCCCAGTTGCAAGATTCACCAAGTTTGGTGACTGGAAAAACAGTAAAGATTGGTCACTTGACAGCTAACCTCAGAAGATCTAGCAATTTTCACTTGGGTGTTATTGTTGGCTTATTGATATGTGACATTTCATAAAACTTGGACGTTAATAATTCAGCTGTTTGTAGTTTTATTTACTTAATAAACTTTAATGTCAGCTTCTGCCAGTCTGTTTTTGCTATTTACAATTTTTTGTACATTCTAGACTGTGCTAAACACCTCCTTTGCTCTGCTTCAAAATGCCTATTTGTTTTAATATACATTGTAAAGTGCTGAATTACAGTGAAGACAATTGAAGGATATGTTTCCCATGCCTGCATGTAACAAGGCCGAGACATTGTTCAGACACAGGCCGGTAAGTAGAAAGTAACAACTGCACCATAAAAGTGCTAGTCATTCCAACAAGAGAAGGTCCAACCAACTGCTGTCAACAGGCTTCATCATCGCTGAATCTTCCCACCATTAATGTTCTTTGGGAGTGGGGAGAGGGATTACCATTGACCAGAAACTCAAATGGACCAGCCACAAATTCTGTGGCAGCAAGAGCAGGTCAAAGCCTGAGTATCCAGTGGCAAGTAATTCACCTCCTGCTATCCCAAGGATTTTCCACCATTTACAAAGTACAGATCAGGAGCCCGATGGAAGATTCTCCACATTCCTTGAAGAGTGCAATGTCAGCAATTCTTAAGAAATTCAGTAATAGGGCACTTGATTGGCATCCCATCATCCATCATAAACGTGCATCCTTCCAACACCAGTGTGCAGCATCTACTAAATGGACTGCAGTTACTCATCCAGCCTGTTTCAATAGCACTTTCCAAACCTCAACCTTGACCACCAATAAGGACTAGGGCAGCAGGTGCATAGCAACAAATACAGGTTCCCTTCCAAGTGGTCACACTATCCTAACTTGTAAATATATTGCAGCTCCTTGAACGTTACTTGTTCTAAATCATGGAATTCCATTCTTAGCAACACTGTAGGACTGCCTTCACCAGAGAGGCTGCAGTGGTTCAAGGAGAATGCTCGTCACCACTTTCTTGAGGGCAATTAGGGATGGGCAATAAATGTTGGCATTGCCAAAGATACCCAATCCCAAAAATGAATTAGAAAAAAAACTGCTTTACCCATTTGTTGTGTTCACTTACCACCCATGCTATTCCCATTCCTGCACTTTTTACTGCTCTATGGATTCAAACTTCCTTCTGGTCATAAAGCTGCACCCCAGTATGAAGCGGAGCAGTCCACAAGCAGCAACTAGGCTTCAGGCAGCAAATCCAAGGGTTTGCCTCCAAACCACCCAGGTGGTCTTATGATAGCTGACTGTTGTTAGAAGGCCTCTGAATTAAATGTCCCTGATCAATGACAGATATGGACAATTCAGAAAGATTAAAATATTTTAAATATTTAAAAAATAAAAATAATGTTAAAGTGATATAAATTAATAAAAAATATTAAAATTGCATAAAGTAAACAAAAGTTCTTGCCTGCATTTACCTCTTCAATTAAATTCAGAGCCCTCATTCAAATGAACAATGTTGCACTATCTATATGGCTGGCATGAAGTGAACAGGCCAGATGCACTGTGCATCTGATATCTAAGCACATCTGTGCTCCACCCTAGATGAGGATGATGAGCCAAGATGTGACCTTCATTTTGTGCCTGACTTCAACATTGCAATGTGCAGGCATGGAGGTCAGGAACAAGCTAACCCATACAATGCATTTAGCTGATGGTTCTGTACAGGATAACCATTTAATGAACAGCACAATCCAGCCCATGAAATATTTGCATTTATATAGCACCTTTCACTACTTTAGGTAGTGAAGTGTGAATTGCAGTCACAATTCTTATGTTGGAAACATAGCAGGCAATTTGCACACAACCATATTCCTACAAATTGCAATGTGATAATAACAAAAATAACAAACAACATCATTCAAAAATCTTTGAATGATGTTACTTGAGAGAAAAATATTGTTCAGGATTATCTTTGAAACAATGTTATATTACCTTTTGTGCCGGCCTGAGAGAATGAACAAAAACCGGCTTTAACATTCCTTCTGAAAGATGGCATCTCCGACAGTGTAGCACACCTGAATTTTTAGGCTTGTGTCTCTTGGGTGGAACTTGAACCCATGACCCTCTGACTCAGAGGTAATAGAAAGTGCTACCCACTGAGCTTTGGCTGACAAATTAATGATGATGTTATTTACTTTGTTCTTGCGTTCATTACACTTTTATGAGGCATGAACTAGTGAGTAAGCACAGCTGTTTCTGCCTGACAGGCACTTAAGATGCTCTCATCATCCATTTTAAAATTGACATTAATGCAAGTGTATGGCAGTCACGACTTTTGGCGATAAAGTAACTGTTGGTTTTAAACGTGCTTATTTTAAATGGTGGGGTCTATAAAAGAATGCTTCTTCCAAGAATATCAGAAGCAGGAGGGGAAGTATGGCTCCTCAAGCCTGCTCTGCCATTCAGTTAAGACCATGGCTGATTTAAATCTTGGCATCAGCTGCATTTTTCTGTCTGTTCTTTAAAACGCTTGACTCTCATATAGTACAAACGTCTGTATCTCAGACTTGAATATATTCACTGATTCTTGCTTGCAGCTCCCTTGGGTAGAGAATCCCAAATACGAGTCTCTGGGAGAAGAAATTCCATCTCATCTCCTCAGTGGAATTCTAAAACTAGTTCTAAAACTAATTCTAAAACTGTGTCCCCTTGCTTTAGATCCCCCAAACCAAGAAGCATCCTCTCAGCATTTACCCTATTAAATTCTCTTAGAATCTTATTTCAACAAGGTCATCTAGCATTTTTCTAACTCTCAATGAGTGTGCGCACAACCTGCTCACCTTTTCAAATGCGACATTCCCTTTATCCCAAGTATTCATCTAGTGAACCTTCTGTAAACTGGCTTCAATGCAAGTATTTCCCTTTAAATAAAGGAAACAAAAACTGTATACATTACTCCAGATGTGGTCAAAGCAAGGCCCTCTATAATTGTAACAAGACTTACCGATGCTCATATTCCATTTGTCTGTTTTTGCATGTTAACTTTCTGATTTGTGTATAAGGGCACCTAGATCCCTCTGTTGTAGCATTCTGTTGTCTTTCTCCTTTTAAACAATATTCTGCTCTGCTGTTCTTCCTACCAAAGTTGATAACTTTGCATTTCCCCAGATTATATTCCATATACAAAAATGTTTTGGCCACATAGTCATACAGCATAGAAATGGCCTTTCAGTCCACCATGTCAATACTAACCGTCAAGTACCTATCTATCCCATTTATTTATTTAACCTATGTATATCCCATTGCAGATTCTGTCTTCCACACAATTTGCCTTTCCACCTCTGTAGCATCAGCAAATGTGGCTTCAACACACAAAATCCTTTTATTTGCCATTCATACAAGATTGTAAATAGTTGAGGCTCCAATGCTGATCCCTGTGGCATTCCACTAATTACAACTTGCCAACCTGAAGATGACTCACTTATCCTTGTCTTTTTCTGTTAGTTAGCCAGCCCTCTTTGCTGATGTATTATTACCCCCTGTGCTATGAGCTCTTAGCTTGTTAAGTACTCTGCACTAGTAACCTAACTCATATCTTGTAGAATTACAAATGCACTACATCTGTTGGTTCCTCTTCATCCATCTGGCTCATTATGTCCTCAAAGAACTCTAATAAAAATGTGTTAGCTATTGACTCTGCCTGATTTTGTATTATGATTTTCTGAATGTCCTGCCACTATTTCCTTCATAATAGTTTCCAGCATTTTCTTAAACACACGTTAGGCTAATTGGCCTCTGGTTTCCTTGCTTTTGTCTACTTCCTTTTTTGAATAGAGTTATTATGTTTATCACTTGCCTAACAACTCCTGACTTTCCAGAATCTAGGGAACTTTGGTAGATCTTGATCAATGCATTCACTATCTCTGTAGCCACTTGTAATGTTCTAGGATGTTGGCCATCAGATCTTGGGAACAGATGAACCTTAAGTCCAAAGATTTGCCTCACACCTTTTCTCCAATGATACAAATTGTTTTAATACTCTTCCAACCACCCCCCCCCCACTTCTATCCCCTTATTTCTACCATTATTAATAGAAATAAAGGGATAGAAGGGGGGTTGGGAGAGTATCTTCTACCATGAAAACAGATACAGAATATCTATACTGCCATTTCTTTCTCATTATTCATTGCCCAATCTCATTCTGTCGGGGATTGACACTTCCCTTAGCTCTTCTTATTTTTATGTACTCGGAGCTCTTACTGTTTATTTTTGTATCTCTTGCTAGCCTTCTGCATGATCTATTTTGACCTCTTAATTATTTTTCTCATCATCCATTGCTGGTGTCTAAAACTTTCCCAATCTTCCGGCCTGTCTCTAATCTTTGCAACATTGTCTGCTTTTTGACTCAATTTAGTATATCCTTGGATCATCCTCCTAAAGTCTTTATTTCTCAACTGAGAATTTTAATTAATTTTTAATTGAATAAAACCCATTTTAAAAGCAACTGACAAACATTTAACCTGAATCAAAGGCTAAAATGGAATTTTCATTCTCCTTTCAGCAATTAAATTATGTTTTTTGCACTCAATTTGTAATTCAGTCAAGGATTTTGCACGTTTGTCAGATGTTCTTCCCAGTTTGAATTGATGAGCAATGTTTTCAAAAAAAAAACCAAAAAAATTAATAACGTGACTTATGGAATGCAATTACAAGATTCTGAAATAATCTGCAACCATTTATTATTTTCTGAAGTTTTATTCACCTCAAGATTTTAAATAACACACAAAAGGCTGTAGGAACTGTCCATTTCCCTCCATGGATCCTGCCTGGCCCACTAAGTTCCTCCAGCTTTTTATGTGTTACTCCAGATTCCAGCATCTGCACTCTTTTATGTCTAGATTTTAAATATTTAAAGTTGCTAACGTTATGGCAACTTCTGGCTTTCACACTTTGGAAGAATAAAGCCAATGATAAGATATCTCTATTAGTCACATGTACATCGAAACAACACACAGTGAAATGCATCTTTTGTGTAGAGTGTTCTGGGGGCAGTCCACAAGTGTCGCCACACTTCTGATGCCAACATAGCATGCCCACAACTTCCTAATGTTATGGACTAGGTTACTATTGGTGAATGTCCCTTTAAGATAGAGCATAGTGGTGTGTGTGTGTGTGGTGTGCTTATGTCAACAGAAGATAAAGGACATAATGATGTTTCTGAAGCAGTCAGTCAGGAGAGAGAGAGACACCAGCCTGCTAGTTTCTCTATCGATGGATGAGAAACAATAACTGTGTCTGTCACTACAATCCACGTATGGATTTTTGGAGTAATCCAGTAGAGTCCACTTTGTCGTTAACCTGTAGAGGGAAACAGGTATTTGTGTGGACGGCCACATCTCGGATGCTTTTCGGGGTGGCAGATACTTCGGAACAAAGCAGTGGAGTTCACTTTGTTGTTGACCTGTAGAAGGAAACAGGTATTTGTGTGGACGGCCACGATTCGAGTGCCTTTCGGGGTGAGGAAGATGCGGTGGAGTAGTCATTGCTGAGAAAACACTGTGGTGTCGTTTTGGTTCTAAAGTGGAACATTTGGATTTCATAGTTACTCTTTTTTTTCTCTCTACGTTTTGTCTTCAGTCAACGATGGTTGTTGAAGAAGCCTTTGCTCACGTTTCACCTTATGGCTTGCTGAACTGAACTTTGAGAAATATTCCTGGAGTTGGAGTTTGGGAATTTGCCACACACACACTTCAAGTTTAGTTTTTGGGGTTAGTGTTTTAAAAAAAAAACATTTTTTTTTACTTCTAACATTCTAACATTTTTACTTTTATTTTTCTTATTATCATAAGTAGTTATTAATAAAATAGTTTTTAACACTTATACATGATTCGGTGTGTTTCTTTTGTTGCTGGTTCGTAACACTAATCCGTATGTCTTTGGAATGTGGGAGGAAACCGGAGCACCCAGAGGAAACCCACGCAGACATGGGGAGAACATACAAACTCCTTACAGACAGCGGCTGGAATTGAACCCAGGTTGCTGGCGCTTTAATAGCGTTACGCTAACTGTTACACTACCGTGCCTACCTTGATGACTTTCACACAGAGTTGCCATTGCTGTTCTGAATCTTCTGGGAGCCAGGTTGTGCATTTTAAAAACAGAATTACTAACAAAATATCTAGGTCCCATACAGAGGGAAAAAGTTGTACTGCATTATTACTTGTTATGCACTCTATATTGTGTCTTAAATGGAACATAGAACAGTACAGCACAGGAACAGGCCATTCAGGCCACAATGTCCATGCCAACCATAAGGCCAACCCAAACTAACCCCATCTGCGTGCACCTGGCCCATAATCACTCCATTCCTTTCCTGTCCATCCCATCCAAATAGCTCCCAAACATTACTATGCTATCTGCTTCCACCTCCCCTGGCAGCATGTTCCAGGCACCTACCATTCTGTGTGGGGAAAAACTTGCCTCACAAATCTCATTCCCCCTCTCACCCTCAATCTATACCCTCTAATATTTGACATTTCTTCCCTGGGATAAATACTCAATCTACCCTACTCATAACCCTATACATCTCCACAGTATTTTACAGATGATTGCACTGAGATGTGCTTCTGCAGCTCTTAATTATTAATGCTAGGATTCAGGGTCTTGGGAGGATTTCCCTGTATTTTGCAGTCAGAATCATCTGACTGCATGAATTCCAGTCTAGTACAAAGCAAATCATGAATGTTTTAAATCTTTCTAAATTGCAGAATTTTTAATGTGATGGTGCTCTACCCACTCAGAGAAATTAACCAGTCACAAGAAAACACTATTATGTAGAAAATATATTTCCTGTTTATTTAAACTGGACTTCTCACCTTGAAGAAATGAAGAATCACTATTGCACAGAAGTAGGCATTTTGTACAGCTGTCTAATTTTCCTTAATCCCCACCCAACCTCAATTCCTTAGCCTTCTAATGACAAAGATTTTCTATCTTCTCTCAGCAAACCTTCACCCATTCAGACTACAAAAGTGTGCAAATCATCAACCAGGAAAATCCTGGATTCAAGCACTGACATAAATTAGCTGATCTGGGAAGGCTATTAGTAAGCATACAGTAATTAGCCTTGGCACCTTTGGGTTAGGAAGGGGGAAAATGGCCTGGTGTTCTTGACTGTTACTCAATGACCTGAGCAGGAAATTTGCCTGTGTGGGAACTGAATCAGGATAAGATAAGCCTTGGTCATATAACCCTGGAAGTTGCTCATTGTCCATGTGCATAACTGGAGAATATAGAAGTTGTGGCAGATACCTAGCATTCTTGAAAACTCATCACAGTTGGTGTGTTTGAAGGGGAAAGAGGAAAAATTGGCAGGAAACAAGTTTAATTCTCAGTTCTACATGTATTGGTAATTATTTTTCTACGTGAGAAAAAGTACAAAAGGAACTGATTGAGTGCTGCTTAATGCATTTCATTAGCAATTCCAGCTATAAGTTTGTATAGATTGTGATGTTGGCAAGCTGCCAAGATGTATTGCCCCACAGTTTAGTTTTAATCACACAAAGACAAATTGGTTGCTGTGGATTAAATTACTGTGCATTTAGATACTCTCAGGTGGTTTTAGCCACATCTAAATTCATCATTTATTTTTAATACTTGGGGCTCTGCCATTCATTAGCTTGCAGCTTATAATAGCAATTTTAAAAATGTTTGAGTTTAAGCTTTACAATACACATTTTTGATAACACGTTCATTACTTTCCAAAATTTTTTTGGGATGGACAGGTGTAATGTGTCAAAAGAGGAGAAATTGCACTTCTGATAGATTTTATTGAGCAAGTTACAAAAGGCACTGCAACAGGAAGTTCATGGGTTTTCAAAATGTACTTGATAAAGATGTATACTAATATTACTAACAATGACACCATAGATTATGTTTCTATCCTTATTAAGGAATGTATAATATAGTTTAAATTGTAATTAATTATCCTACTATTAAACTATGAATTTGTACCTTTTAAGGCTGTAAAGGGCAAGTGATGGGTAATATTAAATGGCTTTAGGATGCAGATCAGAATCCTGGCTTTAGCACAGATGCTTTGGCATTGTCTATTGCAGAATTTTCATTGGGTATTTACACATTGAGTCCTGATGTATTTACCATAATATTTTTGTAGGTGTGAGGGAGGCAAATATAGGTTCAATGTGGAGTTACTGCCAAACTTAACAGCAGGATATGGATTCTTTTTAAAAAAAAATGAAAACCATTTTCTACTTGGCATTCAGACATATTGACAGGCTGATGATCTGGTATGAGAGTAAAGCAGGAGCTGGGGATCTTTGGGTGTCAGTCCCCAGGAATTAGGATGCAGGGGAAGTGGTCGACTATCAAGTTGCAAAGCAAGGTTACATATTGTTTGGAGGGTGAGTGAGATTAACCATTGCAAAGCAAAAATTTGATGTTGTGGAAATGGAGAGAGAAGGCAATGTGTCTGAAGAGAGTGGAGACTGATGGAAGAGAAAGTAGGTGTCATTGATAGAAGGATGCTTGGTGACACATTATAGTGGACTTTGACTCTTAGTTCTCGTGACCAACTTAATGCAGAAAAAAGGCTCTTGCCTTGGTAAGCATTTCATTGTTTGATATCCTGGGCCCTGGAAACTTATGCAGGAGTTATTATTTTTAAATGAGCCCTTCTCTTGTATTGTGAGAGCCCAATTTAAGTATGATAATATGACCTGCCTCTCTTCTGTGGAGTAATTGGATAATTCAACATCTGCAATTATAAGAATATTTAGCTAATGTGAGGACTGTAACTATAAATCTTTAAGGTAATACCTATATTCAATCCAAACTCCCTCCTGCCCAGCATTAATATCAAGGCTAAAATTGCTAAACATTTAAGAAATAATAATAGTTTGTGCAGTTCGAATCAAATTTGCCATGTTATCTTTCTTAATAATAGTGATCATATGTAATTCAAGATTTACAGTATGTGGTAGTGCACATTTGTGTTCCAGCGGATAATGCCAACACACGTCCAAAATCCAAGTCTTTAAACAGTTTAACATCTGAAAATCTTACTCTCCAAAAATCCTTAAAGTTTTTAATTCACTTATCTCTTGGGTTTCTTTTCCCTTATCTGATGTTGAAGTCATTTGATCATTGAGCTGGAATTAGTGAAATACAGAGGCAAGTTAGATTGAGTGGTGGGCTGTTAAAGGAGTCCCTCAGCACTCTGGGAGGATGAAACATCTTCAGTTCTTTTGACAGAGATGAGATGCCTCGCTTTCTCCTTCAGAGTATGTCCTGAATGACTGACTGAATTTAATTTGCTTTGATGTTAGTTTGTAATAAATATTCATAATCTAAAAGTGGTAAGATTTTTTCTTATTCCTTTGTATCTCAATAATATATTGAAATGTATATTAATGGTTGGATAATAAACATGCTTGTGATTTTTGTCAATTTGTTGTTTTATTGGGCCTCGAAATTGTTTACAAATCCACATTTTTTATGAGTAATTAATCACATTTTATGCTTAAGATACTTTGACAAAACTTTTGTTGCCAGAGTTTTACCTTGGATAATTCAGCACCCTTGTGACATTGGGCCAGTAAATTTTCCAGACTGGTGGATGTTACTCCTATTAATACCCAAGCACACTTTTACTTGTTGCACAGTAGTATAATAAATTTCCAGTGAACTTTGTGAGTTTAAAGGGAGCAGGAAATGTATAGCCATTCTGAACCATGGCTCTAGCCATAAACCTATCTATATTTCTGACTCCTCGTGTTACAGACCCTAACCCTAGCTCCAGCCCGTAGTGAGGACCCTGGCCACACTTCTGGCTGTGGCCACACACCTTGCTTGCTCTCTGGATCTCCAGCTCATATTACGTACCCGTGAATGAGCCAGATGCTGAACCATCAGGATTTCTGAACAACCTACTACTAGATTATCAGACTTTGCACAACTAAAAACATGAATTTTGAAATTTATTTACTCCTGTAAATCTTTTATTGCAATCAAGGCTGTAGATGGCAATCACAGAAAAGTAAAAGTGAGCATGTTCATTTGTTTTTTAAAAAATATTTTCCAAATGAAATAACATTCAATAATTGAATACTGTATTTATCACATGCAAGGGAGAGTTTTTTGAAATAACATGACAAATTAATTGTGGCTGCAAACTAATTTTGTAGGAAATGATTTTTGTATTCCATCTTCCTGCTAATAAAGTCACTTTGTCTCTGTGATCAGAAGAAGGGTAGTAGCTGCTTTGATTTTCTGAGCTAATGTGTTTTTTTTAAAGTAATAGGAAGGTAATTGTTATGGGCAGCTTTGATTCAACTTGCCCTATTGAGCCATGTACGTATTACTGGTGATAAATCCTAACAGGGATTTATTAGTCTTGGCGTATGTTATTTGAAATGCAATTCATGCTATTTTAAGGCTCTTTTCCCCTTTGCTTTCATTTTGAAATGTTCCACTTCTTTGCAATGGTGGTAGTAATTGCTGAAAATACTCAGCAGGTAAGGGAATATCTATGGAGTGAGACAAACAGTCAAAGTTTTGGGTGCTGGTCTTCCATAATTTCTTTATTCCTCCTAATCTGATGTATTTGGGCAAAACCACAAGTTTTTTCAGTGAAGCCATTTGCATAAAGGACAAATACATATATCTATTGTATCTGTGGCTATCCTGCTGCATAGATGGTTTTTGTTTAGAGAGGAACTACCATGTTGAGAGAGTTGCTGTAACCTCATGTTAAAGGTGCTTACTAAGTAACCCAGACAACAGTGACTTAAGAGTGAGGTTTGGCTACTATATGGTGTTGACTTACCTTAGTTTCTTTCTGGCTGATCATCTGGCACAGTATTGAAGAAACTTAAGCACATTACATAATATTGCAAATCCATCTATCTGATTTGATGACATATATTTATTTAAATACTGGCTAGCTCAAGGTGTTAGCTGATTGCAGTTGTACTACTCCTCAAAATCAGGATCAGCCAGAAGAACTAAAGCTGTGGTCTTCTATTATGAGAATGGTATTTTATTAATGCACAACATGCTTTGGGTGAAACTGAACTTGGATTTCGTGGAGCAAAATGGCTAAAAGCACATAAGAATGGCAGTGAATCAGTAACAAGATTAAGGTGCAAACTTCCCATTTTGGGGGGGGGGGGGCGCGGGAAAGGAACAGGAGATATTATGTGGCCAGTTGACTGAATTTATTTACCAAAATGAGACTGTGAAACATTGCTGTGATACTGATGTGTTAATTGGGGATGAAATTGAACATGGTTGGGAGCACAAAGTGTGGAAACAAATTGGCAGGTTATTTTACAGCCTCCCTGATTTAATTTTTATTAACTTCAGCAGAGGAGGTGGTAATGCACAGTATAAGAAAGGGCTGTTATTTGCCTTTACCTATTTTGTTCCACCAGATCCAAGACCAGTTTCACTCTGAGCATGTGGTGCATTATAAAACACCAAAAGTGTGGGAGGTAGTGCATTGCATGAATCTGCATTTATCAAGGTAATAAGATGCTTGGAATTTCAAATTAGGAGATAAGTGTTGACTACATTGAGGAAAATTGCTCATGTGGTTTTTGTCAGTCTGCAATGTGTTTTGATACTTGCAATTTGTAGTTAGATTTGGGTTGATATGAGGGTGGAGAGGAGTTAGAGTTGGTGGCAGGTTTATGAATTTAACTGAGGGACTTCTCCACAAGCTGAACTATACTGGTTCCTTGCTGATGTACTTGGTATTGAAATCCTTTAATTGGTGGTGTTTGATAATGAAGAAAGTTATCGTAGATTACAGGGGGATTTGGATCATTTAGGGAAGTGGGCAGAAGAGTGGCAAATGAATTTCAATACAAATAAGTGGTGATGCATTTTGGAAAGTCAAACCAGCGTAGGACTTGCACTATGAATGGTAGGGCACTAGTTAAAGTAATGGAACAGAGGGGCCAAGGAGTACAAGTGCATAGCTCGCTGAAAGCAGCGTCACAGGTAGACAGGGTGGTGAAAAGGGTGTTTAGCATACCAGCCTTCATCAGTCAGGGCACTGAGTACTGGAGTTGGAACATTATGTTGCAGTTGTATAAGTTTGTTGGTGGAGTACTGTGTACAGTTTTGGTCGCCCTATTATAGAAAAGACGTGGATAAACTGGAAAGAGTGCAGAGAAGATTTACAAGGATGTCGCCTGGACTAGAAGGCCAGAGTTATAGGGAGCGGTTGGCCAGGCTAGGTCTTTATTCCTTGGAACATAGGAGAATGAAGTGTGACTTTATAGAAAGAGGCAGAGATAAGGTGGATGTTAACAGCCTTTTCCCCAGGGTAGGAGAATCTAAAACTAGTGGGCATAGGTTTAGGGTGAGAGGGGAAAAATTTAAAAGGGACTTGAGAGGCAGCTTTTTCGTGCAAAGGGTGGTGAGTATATGACATGAGCTGCCAGAAGAGGTGGTTGAGTCAGGTACAATAATATCATTACAGAGGCACATGAATAGATACATGCAGAGGCAGGGCTTGGGATAGGGGCTGAACACCAGAAATTGGGACTAACTGGGTTGGCATCATGGTCGGCATGCACTTGTTGGCCAAAGGGCCTGTAACCGTGCTGTAATGCTCTATGACTCTAAGTGGCAATACTTCTCCATTTTTAAAAAAAAAAGTTGGAGATTATTCATTCTTTTGTAAGTGATAAATCTTTAGTACTGCTAAACAAGACCTCTGGTACTGAAAATTAACTGTTTTAAATGAGGTACCTCATTCCTTGACATTTTAACTGTTTTTGGAGATTTAAAATTTTCTGACTTTTATTTCCACCTGTCCCTTCTTTCTGTACCTCTTTTTATTTGATTTCTATAGATACTGAATTAAATATTCAAACTTCCGCTTTGTGGTTTGACTCTCATATTCAATGAGAATTCCTCAGCTTGATCAATTGAGGCACTATTGTTACCCTGTTCTCCCAGGTCCCAGATCCTTTAGAAGGCATCAAACCATATTAAGTTTTCAATGATGTAAGATTTCAGGGAGTAAAACCTGAACCTGAAGTTTCAGAATTGAGAGCATTTAGTTGAACTGAGCCAACTCTTAAGTACTCCTTATATTGATCTTATTACTTATTATTGTGAAGTCTCTTGTATCTGCTCTTTGAATTTAATTTGGGTTTCATGGAGCTCCAAATGCAGAAATAGTCTTATAGATGTGCATGTGATTTCTATAAATTAAATCTTGTGAAGATGGAAGCAATGTTTGTAAAACCATGCAGTAACACAGGAAAAATATGAAATCTGTGTACAATAAATACCAAAGAAATATAAATTAGTTCATCCAGCAGTATGCCAATATTTTAAATATATTTACCTTCATACAAGGAAATCAACCATAGGCATGTCATGCTGATTTGGTTGTTCTTTGTTTAGTTCTTAGAACTTGAAATTCAACATTGACACAGTCATGTCACACTGACACAGGCCAAGACTAGAGTTAGAATCTTAAAATACTGTTAAATATGTATTGAAATTTTGAGTACATAAATAATTTCTCCATTAACGTAGGGTTATTTTCCCCATAATTGTTGGGATGTTAATTAAAAAGAAATCTTCAGGGCCTAGAACTTGCTGTCAGCAGTGAGCTGTTGTCACTTGCTGTTGACCTTTGTAGTAGGTTTGGACTTGTATTTTGTTGATCTGCCATTGTCAACTTGAATTCTCAATACCTGATAGCAAGACTGGGTAAGGCAGCAGGCCTTTTCAGATATCCCTTTTTGTAATAAAATATTTCAATTTTTTCTTTCCTTATTAACTAACTGCTATATGTGATTATTGATTTAGAGTATTGTAATCCTAAGTACGACTTAATACAATGTATTAATACAATAATACAATGTAGTATTTTTACTTTCTTTTTTTTGATGCATGTACTCTGTATTTTTTTTCATGGATTTAATAAAAATATTGTAAAGAAAGATATCCCTCGAACTCCACAGATGGATGTGTTGAACAAGCCTCATCCATAAAATGCTGAAACAAAAATGTTGACAACTGACTAAACTGCACCCCCAGATTAGCTTGGATGCCAAAAGCATTGAATGCCTCTGATGTTCAAAAGCCTTAAAACGCTGTTAAAAATCAGTTGATTAAATGTTTAAAGATTATTAAAATTTTAAGTGAACTAAAGAACTTGAAACACGTGAACAATTTTAAACAAATAAATATTTAAATTCTCTGTAAATTATCTAATACTGACCTTATTCCTTCACAATCCATTCTCTCCATTCAATTGAACGGATTTTTACAGACTTTCAGCATAAGTGCTAGGAAATGTCAAGTCTGCTATTGGGTTCCATGAGGCATCCAATGTTATTGCATAGACAGGAAAAGGTTAGCCAGAAGCACAATTTTCCCATAAATTTTGGCCCATCACTTTTTTCTTCGGAAACATGACAAAGATTTTCTGACTAAATTATTGGATGTTTGGAATATGAACAATACATCTGCAGTTGTAAACAGCTGGTGGTTACTTTTTCTTTGTTCTGAAGTCATGTACTGTTTGCATTCATCGAGGCATTCAGATAAAATGGCAGAGGTAACAAAAGAATTCATTGTGTAGAATAATCCCAAGGACTTTAATAAATAACATTATATCAGCACAAACTCTAGCATAGTGAAATCTGAGCACAATTAGCTGTCCACATTGCCAGTGCTCAGTTACTGACTGCAGCAGGTGTACTGCCAAGCATCTAGAATTAATAATAAAATGATACCTCCACTCTTGAGGAAACCAAGCTGCCATTCTGTCAGTCATAGTGCTTTGCTTTTACATGTTAAGTTGCTTCAGACTTCACAAATCTGTTAGGCATGATCTTCTATTCTATCAGCTTGAAGACCTTGACAGTCAATAGTGATTTATTATTTTTAATATCTGCTTAAATCCTTATTTCTGTTTAATTCTAATAAGATATGTGTATCTATACTTAGCTGACTCTTAGAAGCAACTGTAAAGACCAGATGCTGACAGAAGCATTCTATTCATGATGCCTAGCCAACTGGAACTTGCATCATATAGTCCATGCAGAGTGACTATGTCAGATGGCAAAGCAGAAGACTGTAGTTTGTTTTGTTTGTCAATTGCTGGAGTCTGCAGATTTGGATGATTGTCATTTTGAAATGATCAGACTGGCTGAAAACAAAGATGCTGTCTGGAAATATACTGCAGACATTTTTGTAATTCAGCATATGTGTGAATTCCATTGATGATTCCTGCAGTGTCCTGTGTTGCAGAGTATAGAACTGGCTTTCCTGTAAAAGCATTATTCAGAGGGAATTTTTGCAGGGAACTGTGCAGTGAAAAACATGCTTCATTTCCCAGGTGAGTAATCTGTATTGTAAAGTTAATTTGTTTTGCTTGACAATGGTGTATGCTTGACAGAAGAAATTCACTGGGATGTTGCCTGGATGGGAGGACTTCGGTTATGGGAGAGATTGGATGGGCTGGGCTTGTTTTCCTTGGAGCAAAGGAGGTTGAGGGATGTGTAAGACTATGAGAGGCATTGATAGGATAGATAGTCAAAATTTTTTTTCCATTGTAAGGGTATCCAAAAAACAAATGGAGGAAAGGGTTTAAGATGAGAGGAAGGGGATTTGAAGGGAAAGTTTTTATTACGCAGCATGTTTAATATCTGGAACGCTCTGCTAATGGAGGTGGTGGAATCAGGCACAATTACTATGTTTAAGAAGCATTTAAATTGGCAAGGTGTGGAAGGATACAGCCCTTACATGGGCAAATGGGATTAGTGTTGATGGTTAAAAAGGGTGGTATGATGTGGTGGGCCAAAGGGCCTGGTTTTATGCTGTACAATGCTACGACTCAATATTAAAAGATGATACTGGTGTGTCTTAATAGAATTAGTGTTTCAAAGACTGTCTTTTGCAGTGGAACAAAATATTTGCTTTGTTTGATTTGTGTATGGTGGCACTGAATTGATGGTAGCTGTACCAAGTGAAGCCTGCAGCCTGGCACCTGGAAAGACACATTAAACCAGTGAAATATGTTTCTCAACGGACTGCTGCAAAATTCTGTAACATGTATGTCCAAAGGTGTTGCAGAGTGCATGAAAGGAAGCAAGTGAATTATAGATCCAGTTTAGGTTGCTGGGAACAAGGTTCACGGTGGAACGAGGCCCAGCATGACAGAAGGTTAGAGTGTCAATTTGGTTAAGTGAGGAGTGGGAATTGTGACATAGAGGGATAATTCTGGTTGTTTGGTGGGCTAGGGGTGGGAGAGGAAGGAGGTAAGGGTAGTCCTAATCATTGAGAGTCAGACTGGAGATCGGCTGGGTGAGTTTGCTGGGATGTAAATCAGTGGTGTTACTGAGAGAGAACCTGGGCATCATGATCAGATATGAGGCTTGCACCTGGAAGGCCAAAAGGATAGCTACTGCATCAAGTAAGTGTTGTAATTGCAGTAAACCTACTTGAAATGTGTTTCCAGCACTAGATCCTGTGGCTTGGACTCTTTTCAGACAGGCCTCGACTTGGGAAGGACAGCTTCATAAGCAGGGTGAGCATGCAGTGATCAATACAGGCTGTCCCGGTGAATGAACTGGTTCCGTCTTTATAAACATCAAGAAGTCAATTTTGTCCATAAGTCAGAAAATGCACAAAAATTACTCAAGTGATAACCATAACTCCATGATCTGAATACAAGAGGGCATGGCTTTAAAGTAATGGGTGGGAAGTTCAAGGGAGATATCAGAGGAAGATTTTTAACCAAAGAGTGATTGGGGCATGGAATGTGCTACCTGGGGTGGTGGTGGAGGCAGGTACATTGGTCAAATTCAAGAGATTGCTAGATAAGCATATGGAGGAATTTAAAATAGAGGGATATGGGGAAGGTAGAGGTTAGTTAGTCTTAGGCGAGGTTTAAAGGTCGGCACAACATTATGGTCCGAAGGGCCTGTATTGTGCTGTACTGTTCTATGATTCTATGATCCTTGACTTCCTGACCAACAGACCACAATCAGTAAGGATAGACGGCAACACCTCTGCCACGATTATACTCAACACTGGTGCCCCACAAGGCTGTGTCCTCAGCCCCCTACTCTACTCCCTTTACACTCATGACTGCATGGCTAGATTCTGCTCTAACTCCATCTACAAGTTTGCAGATGATACCACCATAGTGGGCCGTATCTCAAACAACGATGAGTCAGAGTACAGGAAGGAGATAGAGAGCCTAGTGATATGGTGTCTTGACAACAACCTTTCCCTCAATATCAGCAAAACGAAGGAGCTGGTCATTGACTTCAGGAAAGTGGGGGGGGGGGGGGGGGGGGGGGAGGGCACGGTGCACTTGCTCCTGTTTACATCAACTGTACTGAGGTCAAGAGGGTTGAGAGCTTCAAGTTCCTAGGAGTGAACATCACCAAATAACCTGTCCTGGTCCAACCACGTAGATGCCATGGCCTAGAAAGCTCACTAGTGCCTCTACTCCATTAGGAGGCTAAAGAAATTCGGCATGTCCCCTTTGACCCTCACCAGTTTTTATCGATGTACTGTAGAAAGCATCCTATCTGGATGGTGTGGCTTAGTATGGCAACTGTTCTGCCCGTGACCAGAAGAAACTGCAGAGAGTCGTGGACACAGCTCAGCACATCACGGAAACCAGCCTCCCCTCCATGGACTCTGTCTATACTTCTCACTGCCTTGGTGAAGCAGCCAACATAATCAAAGACCCCACGCACCCCTAATGTTCTCTCCCCTCCCTCTCCCATCAGGCAGAAGATGCATGAGTTAGGAAGAAATTTTCTCTTGTCTGAGGTTTTATTTTGCCTCTGCCAGGAAAGTGGATGATCAGGGAGCAGAAGCCTGAAAGCAAGTACCATCAGGCCCAAGGACAGCTTCTATCCCTCAGTACAATAAGATGGACTCTTGACCTCACAATCTACCTCATTATGACCTTGCAACTTATTGTCTACTTGCACTGCTCTTTCTCCGTGACTTTAACACTTTATTCTGCATTCCGTTATTGTTTTACCTTGTACTACCTTGATACACATCTGGTAGACGGTATCCAAGACCAATTTTTCACTGCATCTCGGTATGTAGAACCATAGAACACTACAGCACAGAAAACAGGCCATTTGGCCCTTCTAGTCTGTGCAGAAACTTTATTCCATTAGTCCCATTGACCTGCACCCAGTCCATAACCCTCCATACCTCTTCCATCCATGTATCTATCTAATTTATTCTTAAAACTCAAGAGTGAGCCCGCATTTACCACGTCAGATGGCAGCTCGTTCCACACTCTCACCACTCTCTGAAGAAGTTCCCTTTAATGTTCCCCCTAAATCTTTCCCCTTTCACCCTAAAGCCATGTCCTCTCATACTTATCTCTCCTAATCTAGGTGGAAAGAGCCTCTGTACCTCATAATTTTGTAAACCTCTATCAAATCTCCCCTCATTCTTCTACGCACCAAGGAATAAAGTCATAACCTGTTCAATCTTTCCCTGTAACTCAACTCCTGAAGACCCGGCAACATTCTAGTAAATCTTCTCTGCACTGTTTCAATCTTACTGATATCCTTACTATAGTTAGGTGACCAGAACTGCACACAATACTCCAAATTTGGCCTCACCAATGTCTTATACAACCTCACCATAACATCCCAACTCCTATACTCAATACTTTGATTTATGAATGCCAGGATGCCAAAAGCCGCCTTTACAACCCTGTCTACCTGTGACGCCACTTTCAGGGAATTATGTATCTGAACTTCCAGATCCCTTTGTTCCTCCGCACTCCTCAGTGCCCTACCATTTACTGTGTATGTCCTACCTTGATTTGTCCTTCCAAAATGCAACACCTCATACTTGTCTGCATTAAATTCCATCTGCCATTTTCTGGCCCATTTTTCCATTTGGTCCAGATCCCTCTGCAAGCTTTGAAAGCCTTCCTTGCTGTCCACACCGCCTCCAATCTTAGTGTCATCAGCACACTTGCTGATCCAATTTACCACATTATCATCTCGATCATTGATATAAACAACAAACAACAATGGTCCCAGCATAGATCCCTGAGGCACATCACTAGTCACAGGCCTCCAGGCTGAGAAACAATCATCCACTACCGCTCTCTGTCTTCTCCCACACAGCCAATTTCGAATCCAGTTTACAACCTCTCTGAACCTTCTGAACTAACCTCCCATGTGGGACCTTGTCAAAGGCCTTACTGAAGTCCATGTAGACAACATCCACAGCCTTCCCTTCATCTACTTTCTTGGTAACCTTCTCGCAAAATTCTACAAGATTCATTAAACACGATCTACCACACACAAAGCCATGCTGACTATCCTTAATCAGCCCTTGGCTGTCCAAATACTTGTATACCCGATCTCTCAGAACACTTTCCGATAATTTACCTACTACTGATGTCAGGCTTACCAGCCTGTAATTACCTGGTTTTCTTTTAGAGCCTTTTTTAAACAATGGAACAACATGAGCTACCCTCCAGTCCTCCGGCACCGCACCTGTGGTTAAGGACATCTTAAATATATTTGCCAGGGCCCCTGCAATTTCTACACTAGACTCTCTCGAGGTCCGTAGAAATATCTTGTCAGGCCCGGGGGATTTATCTACCTTTATTCGCTGTAAGGCAGCAAGCACCTCCTCCTCTTGAATTTCTATATGTTCCATGATACTACTGCTTGTTTCCCTTCCTTCCATATACACTATGCCAGTTTCCTGAGTAAATACTGATGCAAAGAAACTGTTTAAGATCTCCCCCATCTCCTGAGGCTCCACACATAGAGGACCACTCTGATCTTCTAGGGGACCAATTTTGTCCCTTACTATCCTTTTACTCTTAATATACTTGTAGAAACCCTTCAGGTTTACCTTCACCTTATCTGCCAAAGCATCCTCATATCTTTTTGCCTTCCTGATTTCCTCCTTTAGTATTTTCTTGCATTTTCTATACTCTTCAAGTACCTCATTTGTTCCTAGTTGCCTATACCTGCTATACACCTCTCTCTTCTTAACCAGATCGCGAATATCCCTTGAAAATCAAGGTTCCCTATGCTTGTTAACTTTGCCTTTAATCCTGACAGAAACATGCAAATGCTGCACTCTCAAAATTTTGCCTTTGAAGGCCTTCCACTTACTGAACACCATCATGTGACAATAATAAACCAAATGACCATTTAATGAGTGGTATCAAAAGCACATAAAACTGATGATAAAGAACAATTACTAAAAGTGGAGAGAGAGGAAATTAGTTCTACCATTCATAGGAATGAACGTATGTATGTACATCAGATTTTCAAATTTGTTAATATTATGGGAGCTCATTCTTTTTATAGGGGTTGTCGATAAATTGGGTGTTCTTAACTCGGGGACTGCCTGCATCATGAAATGGGATCCAGGCATGTGCTACAAGTTATTGGATGCCACTGCGCATTTCCAGGTTTCTCAGATCCATGGAGAACTTTAGGGGAAAATTACAGACTTATGGAATCAACTCTTAAGTCTGTGACTTTCCTTCACAGACTGTTTTGTTTACTATTGATAATGAATCAAACCATGTATAAAAACTTTGTACTACATGATCTAGTTTCAAGGCCTTTAATCCCTTGGTTCTTAACACTGTATTCTGGGGCATCTGCTTCTAAATATTTGTTGGGGTGCAGCTAATATTTGAGAATTGCAATACAGTCAGTAAACTAATTTTTAAACCTTTTTATGCTCTTTATTTTAATACCTAGATATCCAGTACAATCCTGACAATTCAGATCAAGTTATTTGATTTTGGGTATGATGATGACGGGACATAATTATAAGCCTAATGTACATTAGATAGTTTCTAACTCTAAAAGCTATTGAACTATTCTTCCCAGAAGTACATGTGTAATTAGATGAGACATTGGTAGTGATCCTCTTGTGAACTTTGAAAGGATATTCTGCCAGCATTCACTGTCAAGACTCATATGTGAATAATGGCAATTTGAGGAAGGTACTAGAAAATATATGTACCTTTTTTATACAACTAGAAGGTAATATCCTTGAAATTCGTCAGCACCCACAGAGAGACAGTAAAAATGGTCATCATACAAGTAACATTTTGGTCAAGGCTTGTTGCTGAAAATGTATTCTGAATGGGTAAGGTCTTTTGATTTGACAAATAAGATAAAAAGGCAGCTCCGCCTCTTCTGTTCCCTGATCATCCACTTTGCTGGCAAAGGGAAAATAAAACCTCAGACGAGAGAAAATTTCTTCTTCATAACTTGTGTAAACAAACAAGTTCCAGGATATCTGCCCTTTTTAACATGAAATAAATAAGTGGTTCCAATTTCAAAACAAATTGATGCAGTTGCTTTGGATATGATCATGAATATAAACAATAAAATGTAATGTTTAAAA
Organism: Pristis pectinata; assembly: GCF_009764475.1. Classification (NCBI taxonomy): domain Eukaryota; kingdom Metazoa; phylum Chordata; class Chondrichthyes; order Rhinopristiformes; family Pristidae; genus Pristis; species Pristis pectinata. Next base: position 87,616,744 of record NC_067407.1, on the reverse strand, counting down.
CTTCAAGTTGTATTGCCACAAGTGCAGTGTGGCAGAGCCCTGCACTTATTCCTTTAATTTAAAAAAAAAATTTCCATGTATTGATTTTAATTTATGCTGTTCTCTTTACTGTATATATAATTTGCACTTCCAGAGTTTAATAATGCATTCTGCTCTATCCTTGAGTCCTCCCCAAATTTCCCTCTCCATACTAACTCTGTCATCTGTATTCTTCAACCTCCTCATTTATTCCGACCTTCCTATGCTCATGATTTTCATCAATGGTGAGACCGTCATTGCCCATGTGCAACTACCTACTATAACCCCACTCAATTCTCCCTCCCTCCCAAGGTTTCTTAGAACTGCATTTTCCAACTTTCATCTGCCAGCCTTTGACATTGTATTCATGCCTACATCTGAAGCCATCATTCTGCTTACTGTCAACATCGCCCTTATCTCCAATTTTGATGCCCTGATCTGCAAGAATGCACTCCATGACTGCCTCATCCATTTCACTGGGTACTACTTCACTTCAAATGCTGTCTTTTCACATCTGGCAAACACCTGATTTAACCAGCTATCATCATCCTGAAGGACCACTTCAGGTGCTAATAGGTGACACTTTCATAGAGTCATAGTGTCATACAGCATAGAAACAGGCCCTTTGGTCCACTAAGTCCATGCCAACATTTAAGCATCCATTTACATTAATTCTGCACTTATCCCATTTTATTCTCCTCACGTGCTAATCAACTCTTACCCAGATTCTAACACTCACCTACACATGAGGAGCACTTTACAGTGACCAATTACCCCAAAGTTGGTAGGTTGTGGGAGGAAATCAGAGCACCTGAAGGAAACCCACGTAGTCGCAGGAAAATGTACAAACTCCACACTGACAACAGTGGAGGTCAGGATCTGACCCGAGTCACTGGAGCTGTGAGGTGGCAGCTCTTCTGGCTGCACCACAGTACCACCCCTAGTTTCTCCTTTATGAAAACCATCAAAATGTAGGGAATAATTTGGAGAGCAAAGGTTACCTGTGAGTTTTTATCTCCACTACAAAGCACATCCTTAAACTTTTCTAGTCTTTCAGATGGAGGTGTATAAGATTGAGAGGCATAGACAGAGTGGACAGCTAGCATCTTTCCCCCAGGGCGATAATGGCCGATACTAGAGGTCACCCGTTTAGGTTGCATGGAGGAAAGTTCAGGGGAGGTGTCAGACGTAGGTTTTTTTGCACACAGTGGTGTGTGCCTGGAATGCATGTGGTATCACCATGGGGGTGGTGGTAGGGGCTGATACGATAGGGTCATTTAAGACACTATTAGATGGGCACGTGGATGAAAGAAAAATAGAGGGTTATGGGAGGTGGAGAGGGGGATGGACTGAATGGGGATAAGGTTTATATAGGTCGGTGCAGCATTGTGGGCCGAAGGGCCTGTACTGTGCTGTACTGTTCTAAGTATATTTATTATTTACAGGAGCATCAAATTCATGAACTTCATGAACAAACCATCTGTTCAGCTGCTTCTATTTGCCTCTCCCCTTTAAAGCTTTCAGGCTAAACTTTTCCCTTGTGGAACCACCCCTCCCTTTCCTAGTTGTGACTCCTTCTTCCCCACCCCCAAATGTCTCTGACCTCCAGGGATGACATTGCTTTTATCGTGCATTTGCTTATTCATGCTGCAGTCAACGTTCATCTCTGATGAACTATCTCTTAGGAGGAAATTATTCAATATAACAGAATGTAGGATTTCACACAGGAAAGAGCATTTTTATAACCTTTTGTGACAATTACCTTATTTGACAATTTGGGTTGAAGTGCCAGATAAAAATCCTTGAAATAAAATTAGCAGGTAGCAGATTGTTGGTGGTGAGCTAGTCTAAAATTAAAATAAACTAACAAAAATTTTGCAATTTGTGACAAAGCTTGAAACATTTTTCTACTGATTTTCACTGGAGTCTGTCACCAACTGGCTGGTTATTTTTTATGCTCTGATTGGAACAGTAATCCTCATACTTGCATCCAAAGGATGTCCAAATAGAAGGGTGAAGTGTAGGAAACTTCCAAATAGAAAGATTACACTGAGTTGTAGAAATTCATATTTCTTAATGTTCCAGTCTTAATTGCTTCAAAACACTTTGCTACAGTACATTTAAACAATTGAATCAGCTGCTTAGGAGAAGCATAATAATTAAATAAAATGTATTTGTTGCTAAGTTAAATACTATTAACAATTTTCTTGAAATCTATTGAGCTAATCTTGCATAGGAACACAGTGTACTGTTTGGTTTCCTGATTAAATATCAACATTTTGTTATGTGAAAACTCAAAACTAACGATTTGTTTCTGTATTTCTAAATTGCAAATTTGTATTGTGAACAGCAGTGTACAAGGAGAGTCTGGCCAAACTTCAAATTTGGTGTTACTTAATTATATGCTTATTAACTAAAGAAATTTAGCTGCTTAAAAATGCTAATCACGATAGGTTGCCTCTCATTAGAGGTAGAAGCAGAGAAATGTGTTCTTCCTCACATGTTCAAGCACTTCAAAATGCTAATGATCCAGATTATCTCAAGAACAATGAGGAAATTTAACCTTTAAGCATCTTTCTTGGGATTATGGTAGGAAATTGAGCATGGTCATTTCATCAGTTTGTGTATTAATTAGAATATAGCCAGAAGTACAAGCACTAAGGAAAAGACCCCTGAAAAATTTGAATCTACAGGTATTTGAAGCGTGGAGACACGAGACTGCAGATGCTGGTCCTGATGAAAGGGTCTCAACCCGAAACGTCAACAGTCCATTTCCCTCCATAGATGCTGCCTGACTCACAGAGTTCCTCTAGCTTTTTGGTTGTTGCTCGCCATTTGAAGCATAGTAGCTCCGAGGTACTTTTTTTAATATTGTTTACCTCCCTACTGTCCACAGCAGTTGGACAGTAGGACATCCCTAGCAGTTATTTTACATCCCTAACTGACTTCTGAGCTAAGTTGCTTGCAGGACCTTTTCAGAATGCAGTCAAGAGTCAACTACGTTTTGGGAATGAAGTCACGTAAATGCTCGACTAGGTGAGGGTAATGTTGGACTTCAGTGGACAAATGTTTTTATTTAAACAACAATCCAGCCATTATTGCCAGCACTGCCCTTTTTTGATTCTAACTTTATGTAGTTATGTTTAATTTGTCTAGCTCTCATGGGTGCTATTCGAACTTGAGTCTGGATTAATAGTTTGGGCTTTTGAATGCTCGCCTGGAAGTGTAACTAATGTCATTATACCATCACTATATTCACACAGTAATCATTGTATGAGTGTTGTATGCACTTTTCCAATGGGTGTAATCGTATCTTGTTTAAGAAAATATGTTCTGCAATTCAATTTGTAAATAATATTTAAAACTTCTGCAAGTCTTGAGAATTCTACATATCCACTTGGTTGATGCCAATCTTATTTCGCATAAATAGGAAGTTAATTGATATGTACATCAATCAATTTTTTTCGCAAGTATAGGCCAGTAAATGATGTATCATGCATTCCCTAAGGAAAAATAAAACTTCAAAACAAGGTTTTGTAGAAATGATTGAAGACCACTTGTCAAACCTTATGTGATGAGTGTAAAACCAAATTATAAGAGTCGTCAATCCTTCCTTTTTAAATTGGAGATAGTAAGGGAATCATCTTAAGAGAGAAATAAATGATACAGCGTTGGTACACAATTATAAGTGCTTAACGTGAGAAGTTGCCAGTTTGTTGAAGCCATTTCTTCTGTTTTAGAACTGTTATTAGGGTAACTAGAGAACCAATATTATGTAGAAGTCCTCCGCACATTGACAGGAAATTCAAGATTTCAATGCCATCCAGGGAATATATTCAGAATCTTAAGTCTTTATTTCAAACAACAATGTCAAATACTTTCATTTTATTTTTAGGTTTTTATATAATAAAGCTGTATTTATTGTCCAGATTTCACATTGTAACCTTGATGTCTGCAAGATCCAAGTAAATAAGTTTGAGCTTTCGTCTTGCAGTTCAATCAAATAATAAAGCATTAATGGAGGGTGGACTGCAGAAAGTATGGACATCTGTCCCTTGGCTGAAAATTCCCCATAAAAAGATGATTGACAGTTTAGATTTAGTAATGAAGAAGCTTGTGCTAATTCACACACTTGATCCCCAACCTGGCTGGTTCTCCTAATATTATTGCAAAATGTCAGGAGTCCCATCATTTTAGAATATTTTCTAGAGCATATGCCATCATGTGGAACCTCCATCTTGCATATTTCCTCTTAACTATGTTGGCCTGAGGTTATTATCTGTCTTAGAAAGCAAATACAGATAGATGAGTCCAGCGCAAGAAGCACTGGCTGTGTAGAAGATTTCATATGTGCAATCACAAAGTTGAATGTTAACCATCCATAATGTCTCAAAACAGTTGATGGGAGTATCACCATCTCTGTATCAAGACCTGTAAAATATTTGTATTTTTCAATAGATCACCTCTGATACATAAACTGTGAAGACTGTAGGCCCAATTTACTTAATCTCTCTTAATTGGACAGTCTTGCCATCCCAGGAATAAGTGTAGTGAACCTTAGAACATAGAACTGTAGACCACAGGAACAGGTCCTTTGGCCCACAATGTTGTGCTGAACTAATTAAGCAAATGACACCTATTCCCTTCTGCCTGCACGTGGTTCATATCCCTTCATTCTCTGCATATACATGTGCCTATCTAAGAGCCTCTTAAACACCTCTATCATATCTACCTCCACTACCACCCCTTGCGGTACATTTCAGGCATGCACCACTCTGTATTTAAACATTTAGACATTTTGACCAAGGGAAAAAGATACCGGCTGTCTATTCCATCTATGCCTCTCATAATTTTATAAACTCCTATCAGGTTTCCCGTCAGCCTTTGCCACTCCAGAGAGAACAACACTATGATGCTGGAGGAATTCAGCAGGCCAGGCAGCATCTGTGGAGAAAAGGAAGCGGTCAAAGTTTCAGGTCAGGACCTTTCTTCAAGACCGAAGATAGGAAAAGGGGAAGCCCAATGTATAGGAGGGAAAAGCAGAGCAGTGATAGGTGGACAAAGGAAGGGAGGAGGGGTGGACACAATGTAGTGATAGGTAGATACAGGTAAGAGATAGGCAGGTGCGGGGGAGGAGGGGAGAGCAGATTATCTGGGGATGTCAAAGGTAAGGAGAGAAAGGGGAAAAAAAAGTGGAAGAAAAGAGAGAGGCGAGGAAAGGGAAGAGGAGAAGAAACACGGTGGCGTAGTGGGGAAGGGGGTGAGGATTACTTAGTGGGAGAATTCAATGTTCATGTCATTAGGCTGCAAGGTTCCAAGATGGAAAATGAGGTGCTGTTCCTCCAGTTTGCGCTTGGAATTCTCCTGGCAGTGGAGGAGGCAGAGGACTGACATATCTGTGATAGTGTGGGAGGGGGAGTTGAAGTGACTGGGAACAGGGAGATGCAGATCGTGGTTATGGACAGAGCGCAGGTATTCTGTGAAATGGTCACCTAGTCTGCGTTTGGTCTCGCCAATGTAGAGATGACCACACTTGGAGCACCAAATGCAGTAGATGATATTAAGGGATCAGTCCTGAAGAAGGGTCCTGATCCGAAATGTTGACCGCCTGCTTTTCTCCATGGATGCTGCCTGGCCTGCTGAGTTCCTCCAGCATCATAGTGTTTTTCATCTAGATTCCAGCACCTGCTGTCCTTTGTTTCTCCAGAGAGAACAATCCTGGTTTGTCCGACCTCTCCTTATAGCACATACCCTCTAATCCAGGCACCATTCTCGTAAACCTCTTCTGCACCCTCTCCCAAGCCTTTACGTCCTTCCTCTCATGGGGTGACCAGAATTGAATGCAATACCCCAGATGTGGCCTAACCAGACTTTTATAAAGCTTCAACGTAACTTTCTGACTCTTGAACTCAATGCCTCGATTAATAAAGGCAAGCATTTTTAAATTTCAAAAATAAACTTCATTTGTATTAAAAATATATAAAAAGGAAGAAATAGTGCAAAAAAACTTGCATTTATAGTCATTGCATTCAGTAAACTTTTTTTTAATGAAAATTCAAACAAACGAACGTATCACCGTGCCACTTGAGCCCTGGAGTGACAGGCCCTTTTCATTGTTTGAGGGGCTTCCCCACCCAACTCTGTCTCTTCATGTGTGGTAGTGGAAGGAGTCTATGCTGTGGTCCTTCCCTGAGTTTCAGTGCATCCCTCAGCATGTACTCCTACAGCCCAGACTGTGCTAGTCTGCAGCATTCTCTTGCAGACATCTCGCTGTGCTGGAAGACTAACAAGTTTCAGGCAGACCAAAGGGCATTTCTCACAGAGTTGATGACCTTCCAGCAGCATTTGATGTCCGTCTCGGTGTGTGTCCCTGGGAACAGCCCGTAGATCAGAGAGTCCTCTGAACTGGGACATGGACCCTTGCATCTGTCTTCACATGTTCTTTGCAAATCCACAGTCTGCAAAGAGGCGGGTGACCATCTCTTCCCCACTGTAGTTGTCCTGATGGCAGCGTGCATTGGGGATAATAATTCATCTGTACAGGATAGGTCTGACTGTGAGGACCCCTTTCTCTGCCAGCCAAGTGAGGTCTTGGTGCTTGTCGGTGAGAAATGGCAATAAGGCATTCTACTAAATGGTTTGGACAGTCTGCCCAGGGAACCACCCCACTGTATCCATAGTGTCCCTGTCCCACAGTATCTGCAGTATGTTCTGCGCTGACCACTGCCTGATGGACTTGTGGTCAAAGGTGTTTGCTTGGAAGTACCAGAAGATAGAACATTACAGCACAGTACAGGCCCTTCGGACCACGATGTTTTGCCGACATTTTAACTTTAAGATCAATCGATCCAATCTCTCCCACATACCCATCCATTTTTCTGCCATCCATGTGCCTATCTAAGGGTCTCTTAAATGTCCCTAATGTATCTGCCTCTACCAGCAGCCCTGACAGTGCATTCCACACACTCACCACTGTCTGTGTAAAAAAAACATATCTCTGATATCCCCCACCCCTCTGTACCTTTCTCCAATCACCTTAAAACTATGACCCCTCATGTAAGCCATTTCCACCCTGGGGAAAAAGTCTCTGTCTGTCTGTCCACTCAATCTGTGCCTCTTCTCATCTTGTACACGTCTATCAAGTCACCTCTCATCCTCCTCCACTCCAAAGAGAAAAGCCTTAGCTTGCTTAGCCTATCCTCATAAGATACACTCTCCAATCCAGGTATTATCCTGGTAAATCTCCTCTGCGTCCTCTCTAAAGCTTCCACATCCTTCCTGTAGTGAGGCAACCAGAACTGAACACTATTCCAAGTGTGGCCTAAACAGGGTTTTATAGAGCTGCAACACTACATCGCGGCTCTTGAACTCAATATCCCGACTAATGAAGGCCAACATGCCATACGCCATCTTAACAACCCTATTAACTTGCGCAGCAACTTTGTAAGATCTATGGACTTGGACCGCAAGATCCCTCTGTTCCTCCACACTGCTAAGAATACTGCCATTAACCCTGTATTCTGCCTTCAAATTCAAAGTGAATCACTTCACACTTTCCCAGTTTGAACTCCATCTGCCACTCCTCAGCCCAGCTTTGCATCCTGTCGATGTCCCGTTGTAATCCTCAACAGCTTTCTACACTATCCACAACACCAGCAAACTTCATGTCATCTGCAAACTTACTAACCCACTCCTCCACTTCATCATCCAAGTTATTTATAAAAATCACAAAGAGCAGGGGTCCCAGAACAGATCCCTGCAGAACACCACTGGTCATTGACCTCCAGGCGGAGTACACTCCATCTGCCACCACCTTCTGCCTTCTATGGGCAAGCTAATTCCAAATCTACACGGCCAGGTTTCCCTGGATCCCATGCCTCCCAATCTTCTGAATGAACCTATCATGGGGAATCTTATCAAATGCCTTATTAAAGTCCATATACAGCACATCCACTGCTCTACCCTCATCAATGTGTTTTGTCACATCCTCAAAAAAAAATTCAGTCATGCTCATGAGGCATGACCTGCCCTTCACAAAGCCATGCTGACTATCCCCAATCAGATTATGCTTCTCCAAATGCTCATAAATCCTGTCTCTAAGAATCTTTTCCATTAATTTGCCCACCACTGAAGTAAGACTCACTGGTCAATAATTTCTAGGGTTATCCCTACTCCCTTGCTTGAACAAAGGAATAACCTTTGCCACCCTCCAATCATCTGGTGCTACTCCTGTGGCCAGTGAGGGCGCAAAGATCATCACCAAGGGCTCAGAAACCTCTTCCCTCACTTCCCGTAGTATCCTAGGATATATCCTGTCTGGCCCCAGGGATTCAGCTGTCTAATTCTTTTCAAAAGTTCCAGCTCATCCTCCTCCTTAACATTGACATGTTCTAGCTTATCAGCCTGTTTTACACTGTTCTCACAAACATCAAAATCTTTCTCACAGGTGAATACTGAAGCAAAGTATTCATTTAGGATCTCCCCTACCACCTCCAACTCCAGGTGCACGTTTCCTCCTCTATCCCTGATCAGTCCTACCCACACCCTAGTCATCCTCCTGTTCTTCACATACAAGTAGAACACCTTGGGGTTTTCCTTAATCCTACTCGTTAGGGCTTTCTCATGCCCCCTTCTAGCTGTCCTGTCCATTCTTAAGCTCCTTCCTGGCTACCTTGTAACTCTCTAGAGCCCTGTCTGATCCTTGCTTCCTAAACCTTAAGTAAGCTTCTTTCTTCCTCTTCACTACATATTCCACAGCTCTTGTCAACCATGGTTCCTTCTCTCTACCATCCTTTTCCTGCCTCAATGGGACAAACCTATCCAGAACCCCATGCAAGTGATCGCTAAACAACCTCCACATTTTCGTTGTGCATTTCCCTGAGTACGTGTGCTCCCAATTTACACTCCCAAGTTCCTACCTAATAGCATCATAATTCCCCCTCCCCCAATTAAATACTTTCCCATACTGTCTGCTCCTATCCCTCTCCAAGGCAAGGGCAAAGATCGGAATTGTGGTCACTGTCTCTGAAATGCTCACCCGCCGAGAGATCTGACACCTGACCAGGTTCATTGCCTAGTACCAGATCTAGAATGACCTCTCCTCTAGTTGGCCTGTCTGCATCTTGTGTCAGGAATCCTTCCTGGATACACCTAACAAATTCTGCCTTATCTGAACCTTTGCACTTAGGAGGTGCCAATCAATATTAGGGAAGTTGAAGTCACCTATGACAACAATCCTGTTATTTTTGCACCTCTCCAAAATCTGCCTCCCAATCTGCTCTTCAGCATCTCTGTTGCTATTGGGGGTGGGGGGGGGGGGTCTGTAGAATACTCCCAATAGTGTGATTGCTCCCTTCCTGTTTCTGACCTCCACCCACACTGACTCAGTAGATGATCCCTCCAGGATGTCTTCCCTTTCTGCAGCTGTGATACTATCCTTGATTAACAACCCCACCTCTTACCTCCCTCCCTGTCCCTTTTGAAACATCTAAGCCCTGGAGCATCCAGCAGCCATTCCTTCCTTTGTGACAGCCAAGTCTCTGTAATGGCCTCAACACTGTAGTTCCATGTACTGACCCATGCTCTAAGTTCATCACCCTTACTCCTGATACCACTTGCATGAAAATGCAACCCATCCAAATGACTGCAATTTTGCCCTATCAACTGCCTATCCTTCCTCAGTTTCTGTACACATTGCATCAATCTGTACACCAAATGCCCCATCCTCTTGACCTATCACTCGGGTTCCCAGCCCCCTGCCAAACTAGTTTAAACCCTCCGCAACAGCTCTAGCAAACCTGCCCACAAGGATATTAGTTTCCCCTCCAGTTCAGGTGTAACCTGAACCTTTTGTATAGGTCATACCTTCCCCAGAAGAGATCCCAATGATCCACAAACCTGAAACCCCACCTCCTGCACTAGTTTCTCAGCCACACATTCACCTGCCAAATCAACCTATTCTTACCCTCACTGGTGCGTGGCACAGGCTGCAAGCCAGAGATTACTGCCCTCCTCCACAAAGGACAGGTAGTGCAGCAACATCCAGCTGACTGGGATGTTGTGAGGTAACTGGGCCAGGCCTATCTTCTGCAACACCAGGGACAGATAGAACCTCAGCACGTAGTGACACTTGATGCCCATGTAGTTTGGATCCACACACTGCCTGATACAGCCACACACGAAGATGATCGTCAGGATGAGGGCAATGTTGGGTACACTTTTTTCCCCCATTCTCTGGGGATGCGCATCATGACCCATCGAACTTGCTCCATCTTGGATCCCCAGATAAACTGGAAGACATCCCAGGCAATTACTGAGGCAGAGTAGCAGGGAACAGGCCACACCTGTGCAAAGTACAGCAGCCCTGAGAGCATATCACACCTGATAACCAAGTTCTTTCCAGTTATTGACAGAGAATGTGGTTTTCAGGCCCATTTTTTGTTTTACCTTCCCAATTCACTCCAGCCGATTCTTGTTATGTGCCTCAGCCCCTCTGAACTAGATCCCCAGCACCTTCCCCTGACAGTGAAGGGGATATTGGGTCCGTCGGGTCAGTTGCGGAAGAGCATGGCCTCGGTCTTCCTACAGTTGACTCTGGCCTCCGATACCAACTCAAACTGGTCACAGATGCTGATCAGTCTACCAACTGACTGTGGATCTGAGCAGAAGATGGCGATGTGTGTGCCTCCACTGCTTGGCAATCAGAATCAGGTTTATTATCACTACATATGTCATGAAATTTGTTGGCAGTGTTCATGGACCGTTCAGAAAACTGATGGCAGAGGGGAAGAAGCTGTTCTTGAAACGTTGAATGTGGGTCTTCAGGCTCCTGTACCACCTCCCCCAGTGGTAGTAACATGAAGAAGGCATGTCTCGGGTGGTGAGGGTCCTTAATGATGGATGCTGCCTTCTTGACGAACCACCTCTTGAGGATGTCCTCGATGGCAGGGAGGGTTGTGCCCAAGTCTACAACCCTCTGCAGCCTCTTTTGATCCTGCACATTTGAGCCTGCATACCAGGAGCTGATGCAGCCAGTCAGAATGCTTTCCACCTTACAGCAATAGAAATTTGGAAGAATCTTTGGTGAGATACAAAATCTCCTTAAACTCCTAATGGAGTAGAGCTGCTGGTGTGCCTTCTTTGTGATTGCATCAATGTGTTGGGCCCAAGAGTGATCCTTTGCAATGTTGACACCCAGGAACTTGAAGCTGTATTGTCTGTAACCTTTCTGTCATACTAATAAAGGCAAGCATGCCATACACCGCCTTTACCAGTTAATCAACGTGCCCACCCACGATCCCTTCTTGGAATCCCTCTATCCAGTCTTAGATAGGACAATCAAACCTGTATGCAAAATTGCAGATACATTTTCACTAAGGCACTATAATTATGGTAAGAAATTTTTTTTGTCTTGAACTTAAATCCTCTTGCAGTAAAAGTCGATATATCATTTGCCTTTGCAATTGTTCATATTGTTGACGTTCAGTTGTTTGCAGGGAACCCAGGTCCTTCTGAACATCAATGCTTTTTCATCTCTAACCATTTAAAAAGTAAAGTAACTTCTCAAATTATGAATGATTGATTTATGAATTTTCACTATAATGCCATTGATTCTTTGGGGCATGTGTCTTCCAGTTACAAAACTATTTTTGCTTGAATGAATAGTGCGCCACTCTCTATGAATAGGATTATGTCAGACCCGAATACCCATAATGTGTTTCGCAACCTTTTTGATTTATCAAACCTTGTCTAATCTCATTCAGAAATCAAGCAACTAGTGTATTCTTTTTTTCTACATTTTTCATATTTCATCAGACATGTCCTTGACCATTCCTTGAGCCTTTCTGTATTCTCAAAGTCACTTTGCATCTCCCTCACAGCTCACACCCTCGCTTAGCTTTGTGTCATCAGCAAACTTGGATATTTTACATAAAAACAGAAAATGCTGGAAGCTCTCAATGGCTCAGGCAGCATGTATGGAAAGAGAAACAGAGGGAACATTGCAGGTCACAGGTCCTTCAGGAAAGAGATTCCTTTTTTTAAAAAAAAGGGATAAATTTGAGTGGCTGTAGAAATTGGGGCTCTTTTCACCTCTCTTAGTTCAATCAAAAAAATACTAATTGCTGTTGAACCTTAATAGTTATAGCTGCCCAACGCAAAAATGATTGATTTTATTCCTGCACTTTTTCTGTCTTTTGCGTGCCCTCAGTTCAATGCTAGTCAATTACACCCAATTTCATGTGCTTTGATTTCATTTAATAATAGAAACATATAGAAACATAGAAAAACCTACAGCACAATTCAGGCCCTTCGGCCCACAAAGCTGTGCTGAACATGTCTCTACCCTAGAAATTACTAGGCTTACCCATAACCCTCTATTTTTCTCATCTCCATGTGCCTATCCAACAGTCTCTCAAAAGACCCTATCGTATCCCCCTCCACCATCGTTGCCAGCAGCCCATTCCACACACTCACCACTCTCTGAGTAAAAAAAACTAACCCTTAACATCTCCTCTATACCTACTCCCCAGCACCTTAAACCTATGTCCTCTTGTGGCCACCATTTCAGCCCTGGGGAAAAGCCTCTGACTATCCACCCGATCAATGCCTCTCATCATCTTGTATACCCCTATCAGGTCCCCCCCTCATCCTCCATTGCTCCAAGGAGAAAAGGCCAGTTCCCTCAATCTGCTTTCATAAGGCATGCTCCGCATTCCAGGCGGCATCCTTGTAAATCTCCTCTGCACCCTCTCTATGGCTTCCACATACTTCCTGTATTGAGGTGACCAGAACTGAGCACAGTACTCCAAGTGGGGTCTGACCACGGTCCTATATAGCTGCAACAATATCTCCCGGCTCCTAAATTCAATTCCATGATTGATGAAGGACAATACACCATATGCCTTCCTAACCACAGAGTCAACCTGCGTAGCTGCTTTGAGCGTCCTATGGACTCAGACCCTAAGATCCCTCTGATCCTCCACGCTGCCAAGAGTCCTACCGTTAATACTATATTCTGCCATCATATTTGACCTACCAAAATGAACCACTTCACACTTATCTGGGTTGAACTGCATCTGCCACTTCTCAGCCCAACTTTGCATCCTATCTATGTCCTCTTTCCTAATATCTACATGCTCAAGCTTTTCAGCCTGCTGCAAGTCCTCACTACAATCCCCCAGATCTTTTCCCGTAGTGAATACTGATGTCAAGGTATTCATTAAGTACCTCCACTATTTCTTCCGGATCCATACACACTTTCCCACTGCTGCACTTGATAGGCCCTATTCTTTCACATCTTATCCTCTTGCTCTTCACATACTTGTAGAATGCCTTAGGGTTTTCCTTAATCCTGCCTGCCAAGGCCTTCTCATGTCCCCTTTTGGCCCTCCTAATTTCCTCCTTAAACTCCTTCCTGTTAGCCTTATACTTTTCCAGATCTCTAACATTACCTAGTTCTCTGTACCTTTTGTAAGCTTTTCTTTTCCTTTTGACTAGATTTATTATAGCCTTTGTACACCACGGTTCCTGTATCCTCTTGTGACTCCCCTGTCTCATTGGAACACGCCTATGCAGAACTCTACACAAATATCCCCTGAATATTTGCCACATTTCTTCCGTACTTTTCCCTGAGAACATCTGTTCCCAATTTAATTTTCCAATTTCCTGCATGAGAGCCTCATAATTCCCTTTACTCCAAGTAAACACCTTTCTAGTCTGTCTGTTCCTATCTCTCTCCAGTGCTATCGTAAAGGAGATAGAATTATGATCATTATCTCCAAAATGCTCACCCACTGAGAGGTCTAACACCTGACCAGATTCATTTCCCAATACCAAATCAAGCACAGCCTCTCCTCTTGTAGGCCTATCTACATATTGTGTCAAGAATCCTTCCTGAACACACTTAACAAACTCCACCCCATCCAAACCCCTCACTGTCTGGAGATGCCAATCGATGTTTGGGAAATTAAAATCTCCCATCACAACAACTCTGTTATTCTTGCACCTTTCTAGGATCTACTTCCCTATCTGCTCCTCGATATCCCTGTTACTATTGGGCGGCCCATAAAAAAACACACAGTAAAGTTATTGACCCTTTCCTGTTCCTAACCTCCACCAACAGACATTCCGTAAACAGGCCCTCCATGACGTCCACCTTTTCTGCAGCCGTGACACTATCTCTGATCAACAGTGCCACTCCCCCACCTCTTTTGCCTCCATCCCTGTCCTTTCTGAGACATCTAAAACTCAGCACTTGAAGCAACCATTCCAGTCCCTGAGCCATCCAAGTCTCCGTGATGGCCACCACATCGTAGCTCCAAGTATTGATCCAAGATCTAAGCTCATCCGCCTTGTTCACAATACTCCTTGCGTTAAAATAGACTCATCTCAAACCTGTCTGAGCACGTCCCCTATCACCTGCCTATCCTCCCTCTTGTACCTACTATTAGCTTTCTCTATTTGAGAGCCAAACACCTCTTCCCCAGTCTCTCCAGTTTGGATCCCACCCCCCAACAAATCTAGTTTAAACTCCCCCCTGTAGCCTTAGCAAACCTCCCCGCCAGAATATTGGTTCCCCTGGGATTCAAGAGCAACCCGTCCTCTTTGAACAGGTCATACCTGCCCCAAAAGAGGCCCCAATGATCCAGAAATCTGAATCCCTGCTCCTTACTCCAATCCCTCAGCTACGCATTTAACCTCCTCCTCATTCTATTCCTATACCCACTGTCGCGTGGCACAGGCAGTAATCCTGAAATTACTATCTTTGAAGTCCTGCTTCTCAACTTCCTTCCTAACTCCCTATAGTCTTTTTTCAGGACCTCATCCCTTTCCCTACCTATGTTGTTGGTACCAATATGTACCACGACCTCTGGCTATTTTCCCTCCCTCTGCAGGATATCTTGGACGCGATCTGAAACATCCCGGACCCTGGCACCTGGGAGGCAAACTACCTTCCGAGTTTCTCTCCTGCATCCACAGAATCACCTGTCTGCCCACCTAACTATAGAGTCCCCTATCACTACTGCCCTCCTCTCTCCTTCCCTCCCCTTCTGAGCCACAGGGCCAGACTCTGTGCCAGAGACACTGCCACTGTTGCTTCCCCCAGGTAGGCTGTCTCCCCCAACAGTACTCAAACAGGAGTACTTATTGTCAAGGGGTACAGCCACAGGGGTACTCTCTAGTACCTGACTCTTCCCCTTCCCCCTCCTGACTGTGACCCACTTGCCTGATTCCCATGGCCCTGGTGTGACCACCTGCCTATAACTCCTTTCTATCACCTCCTCATTCTCCTTGATCAGATGAAGGTCATTGAGCTGCATCTCCAGTTCCCTAACACAGTCCCTCAGGAGCTGCAGCTCGACACACCAGGTGCAGATGTAGCCTTACCAGAGGCAGGGAGACTCCGGGAACTCCCACATCTGACACCGAGTACAGGAAACTGCACTCATACTACTTCCTTTACTCAAGTCATCTACCTTGCCTCGCCCCTTTACGCCGAAGCCCCTTGAGCCAAAGCCCAATCACTCTGCTCCCTCTCACTCCACTGCCCGCTGGATATGGCGGTTTGCTTTTTAAACTGCCCGTGTTTTACCTGCTGACGTCACGCGCCTGCGCAGTCCTGCCCCCACTATTCCCGATGAGAACTTATAAAAAAAAACTTATATAAAAAAAGAACCTTAAAACAAAACCTTATAATAAAAACCTTATTCAAAAAAAAGAAAAACTTATCTGTTCCTACGTCCTGACGCCTGCCAAAGCAAAACCCACGAAACCTCCGAAGTTCTTTTCTACCCGCTTTTTAAACTGCCCGTGCTTTACCTGCTGATGTCACACACCTGTGCAGTCCTGCCCCCACTATTCCCGATGAGAACTTATATAAAAAAAACTTATAAAAAAGAACCTTATAAAACAAAACCTTATAATAAAAACCTTATGTGAAAAAAAAAGAAAAACTTATCTGTTCCCAATCTCGTGATATCTTATTGGAAGTTTTCTGAGGATCCAAATAGACTATATCCATTGGTTCCTCTTTTTCGATTCTGCTAGTTACAACATCATGAAAAAAGCCCTCTAACCAATTTGTGAAATAGTTTCCTGTTTGATTTCCCTTTCATAAATCTATGCTGGCTCTGCCCAGTCCTATTATGATTTTCTAAGTATCCTATAATAATTTTCTTAATAGATTACAGCATTGTCCCTAATACTGATGTTAGGCTATTTGGCCTGTGTTATCCTGTTGTCTTTCTCCCTTGTTTCTTAAGTAGTCAAATAGCATTTGCACTTAGTAAGCAAAAGAAACTGTTCTGGAATTGATGGAGTTGTGGAAGGTGATAACAAATGTATTCACTGTCTCTATAGCCACCACCTTTAAGACATTAGGATGCAGGCCATTTGCTCCTGTGGATTTATTGGCTTTCACTCTCATTGATGTTTCATGAAAAAGAATTGAGGGAAAAATATCTGTTGAAAACTTTGAAATAATACAAGGTTAGGTGGTATGTATATATATTTTGTAAATATTGGGTGTGGACAGATAAACTTTTAAGATCCCTGTGTTCCTTATAACTCATCAGAGTTTGCCAGTTGTTGAATTGGAATATTTTATTAGTAGGCATCTAACATTAGCTCAAAGTGGCATCTGGGAAAATTCTTTTGCAAAGTATCTACATAGGGTGATTTTTGTCCAGGTTCTTTTTCTCTGCTTGTTAGAGTTTTTTTTTGCGAGTGGGAAATTTAGGGAAGGACCATGAATAAGAACATCATTGCCTATCTGGAATGTTGCCATTACACTCTTTCAACAGTCCAAAAATCCATATTTGTATTCGAAATTTCTTCAGAACTGTCCTTTAGGAAAGGCATATGTTTAGAAATCATATTAGAGAACCATTAGAATGCTCCTCAGCTTCAAAATTTTTTGGTGGTACATAAATTTTATGATGTATTAGCAGTGTAGAACATTGAAATGTTTGAAGGCTAAGCACAATAGGCCTTCACCGAAATAGATCAAAATTCCATTTTCATATGTCTGCGAAATGCATCAAGCTTCACTTTTGCTTTTTATGCAACCTTGAGAAATGTCATTGAGGAAGTCTGGTGTTGACCTTTAGCAAAGCTTTTGAAATGGCTGATATTTCATGGAAAGATGTTTGGAACAAGATTGTTCACTATGCAATTACAATGCCTACCCATCTAATTTCAGTGACTAAAAACAACCATTTATTTCCTCCAAATACCCAGGTGCAACTTCTGGCCATTATGAAACAAAACATTTTCATTGTAGAATTACATTGCAGTAGGAACTTTAGAGCAAATTTTAATATTGTTGGTTGCCTGTGCAAAATAGCATGTCCTCCAGATAGTTTCCTATTTTGCTTATAGTAAGGATGCAGTCAGGTCTTGCAGTCAGCAGTGCAATAAGAACATATAAGCAGTTGAAGACCATTTGGAGTCTCTTTTGCTATTCAGTAAGATCATAGCTGCTTCTATGCCTAAATTCCACTTTCCAGCTCAATTACTTTGTCCTTAATTTGTTTGGTGTTTGGAGAAACAATTGATTTCAGCCTGGAATATACTCAATGACTTGGTATCCACAGTCACTTGCGGGTGAGAATTCCAAATGTTGCAAGACTTTCTGTTTAAAAAGAAAACATTCTTCTCACCTCCGTCTTTACAGACTCGTACAACACAGTAATAGGCCCTTTGGCCCACTGACTCCACTATGAAGCACCCAACTACACTAATCTTGTGCTAATCTCATTTCATTCTCCCCAGATTCCTTTCAACTCCTCCCAGTTTCTACCATTGATCTACAAACCAGGGGCAATTTACAATGACCAGATTATCTTTTTAAATTAAGAGAGAAAGAACCTGACAATATTGTTCTGGAGTATGAAGATGGGGAGTAATAAACACGATGAATTAATACCAACCCTAGAACTCTACTTCTAAACTCCTACCAACACACCAAGAGGACCTTCCTTAAGTGCTACTTAACACTGATCCTTCATCTCATCTATCTGTCGAAGCCTGATTATGACACAATTAGCCTTGCATCTCAAGAGCATTATCTCTTATTACAAATAAGAGTTCCCATTTCTGAGATTTCTTTGTAACCTCAGTCAGTGTCTCCAGATCTTGAAATCTCTCCAGTCCCTGTAACTGGATTTGGTATATTTATAAACCATTCACATCTTGAGACCCGCCACTGTACTGTCAAATCATTCATAACTTTGTTCTCCAATTTAACACCTTACCATCTTACCATGTATGCACCTGAACTATTTTTAAAATGATGAGAAACAAAAACAAAGCTGCCATTTTTTGGGGGGGATATATTGGCCATTTTGCCTCAAAATATTGAGCTTTTTGTGTATAACATACTTGCACAAGGAAAGATGGTTAAAATGCTAATGAGCTGGGCATTGACGTAGTTTATCCAAGATTGTAAGCCGTAAATAGTTCATTATTGCTTAGGAAGGTGGATGGTCCTGGGTGCTCAGCAGGGGTTGACTGGTATACGCCTTTTCCTTGGCCTGTGAACAAAAGGCAAAAGAACTCTGCCAGGTTTACAAACAGAACACTATAAGCTTTTCTCAAGTGTCAAAGGTTAGGACGTAAGAGAATTTATTTTGTACAGCAAAACAGATCATTCTCGCAGGGAATTGTTGCATATTTTGTATTATTACCTGAAGAAAATGTGTACTTGTAGAACTTGGTAGGTATGACAGACTGCCTTTTGAGATGATTTTTTTTCCCCCACACTTTCTTAGACTTAGTAGATCCAGTTAAGATATAGTAATTCATAGTTTAGATCAAAAGTGGATGATATTATTAATCAACTGTCTGATTTGGACTCCTGTATATATGTATATTTGTTGAAACAAGTACAGACGTGCCACTGAATGCAAGATGCTTGGAACATTTAAAACAGTGACTAGAGTAGCCAAGACCCAAACTTGTAGCCTTATAAGAATAATCAAGATCTTAATGTAAATATTTACATAGAATAATATAGTTACATTGAATAGCATGTTGGTTACATTTCCAGAAAACTAGATAATTTGAAAAAAACTTGCTTACTCCCTTGTTCAAATAAAATTATATACTCCTATCTCACAAAATACTCTTCAGTTTTATCCTTTTCAGTTGGAGAAAATGTTGGTGATATAATTCCCTCAAAGCCTTCCTTCTAGTTTTGCTGTATTCCATGATGCAGGGAATTGCTTAACAGCAATTATAAATGGTTGGAGTATACAGTATAATGTTCCTGTCTTGATGAAACAGTGTATCTTTATTTGTTATAACCAGTATCACAAAAAATAATTAATATACTGCCTTTTGCTCTTGCAGTGTAATATGCAAATTCAGTGTTTCATTTGCTTTTAATTTCCTGAAATTTTCAATGAAAGAGCAAGAAGTCAGGGCTTGAATTCTCATATTTCTCATATTTTCTGACTGTAGAAGCAGGTCATTCAGGCCATCAAGTCCATAGCAGTATCCAGAGCAATTCCATCAATCCTATTACCTGCTTATTTCCCTGTACCCATTTTTTTGATGCCATTTAAAAACCCCACCCTGATTCTGCTATCCACCTGCAGTATATTAGCATCAATTTACAGAAGCCAATTAGTCTGAAAACCAGAATTATTGACAATGAGGAAAATTTACCAATTTAACAAAAAACTGAGATAAAGTATTATTTCAAAATGTTTTTGACTGCAATTTACTGCTAAATCACTGTATACATTTTCTTTCATCAAATTACATTGGTCCATATGTAAGGCTTTATATAAATTAATTGCATATCAGAGGTACAGATAATGAATATTTTTACTGAATTACTTTGTAAATGGAATTTTTTTTAAATTAAAAACCATACAAGTCTACTCCTGCATGTGACAAGTGCATATCAAGAAGTCCTCAACCATGAGATTCTGGTCTTCTTTCTCGTGTTCCTCGCCATTCTGACAGTGGCTTTGCTGGTGCCTGTCAGCCAGTCATCTTGGACTAATGCCAGCCTTGCCAAGGTGATGCTGGTTACAATTGATCCTTTTATGTCCAGAGCTACTCAAGGTCTGCATCCTGTTCCATTGATAGTTAGTAGCCTTCTATCAGCTATGCTGCAACAACAGTGGAAGCACAAGGACAGCCAAGGACACATAGAAGGTATAAAGGAAACTCATTGACTTCTGAACAGAATATGGCATAACAATTTATAATTTTGGTGTGTGATGTTTGTTTTATAGTAGACTTCATTATTGTATTGTGGCCAACCAGATTAGAATCATAGTGTTATACAACATAGAAACAGACCCTTCAGCCCAACTCATCCACAGTGCCCACCTGAGTTACACCCATTTGCCTGTGTTTGGTCCATTATCCCACTGAACTTTTCCTATACCTGTCCAAATGTCTTTTAAACATTATAATTGTTCCTGCCTCCACCACTTTCTCTGGCAGCTCGTTTTATGTACCTACCACCCTGTGTGTGTGTGTGTGTGGGGGGGGGGGGGGGGGGTGATAAAAACTTGCCCCTCAGGTCCCTTGTAAATCTTTCACCTCTCACCTTAAACCTATGTCCTCTAGACTCCCCTGTCATGGGAAAGAGGCTGTGACCATCCACCTCTTCTATACCCCTCATGATTTTGTAAATCTCTATAAGGTCACCCCGCAGCCTCCTTTGCTCCAGCCAGGGAATACGGTCCCAGCCTATTTAGTCTTTCTTTGTAAAGTAAGCCCTCCAGTCCCAGCAACATCCTTATGAATCATTTTGCATCTTTTTGAGCTTAATCACTTCCTTTATCACATGGTGACCAGATCTGCACACAACACTCTGCAAGTGCAGTTTCACCAACATCTTGTACAGTTGTAACATGATGTCTCAGCTCTTGGACTCAGTGCCATGGCCATTGAAGGCAAGTGTGCCAAATGCCACCTTCACCATTCGCTGTGTATGTCCTGCTCTGGGTTAACTTCCCAAAATACATCACTTCACACTTGTCATTGTATATTATTATAAGCTCCATCTGCCATTCCTTTGCCCACTTTCCCAGTTGATCTAGATCCTGTTGTAACCTTAGATAAACACCTGCACTATCTACTATACCACCAATTTTGGTGTCATCCTCAAACTTACTAATCATGTCAACTACATTCTCATCCAAATTGTTAATATATGTGACAAAGAACAGGGACCCAGCACCAGTCTCTGCGGCATACATGACTCCAGTCTGAAAAACAGCCCTCCATTACCTCCCTCTGACTCTTTCCACCAAGTCAATTTTGTATCCAATTGACTAGCTCATGCTGGATTCCATATGATCTAACCTTCCTGACCCAGTTTGTTTGATGATCAGTGACTTTGGGAAGGTATGATGATAGGACTATTGGTAATTGGAGAATTAACCTTCCCCTCCTCCACTTAAGCATCTTGCTTCCCAAACTCAGCTTCTGCCCCTATTCCTCTACTGTTTACCATACAAATAGCTGTGCTGTCATGACAGTAAATTGTGCGCCATGCAGCAGCTGTCACTAAACCTGGTACTCAGTCTGCTGAGTATCGCAGGGCTCCTCAAAAGACCTCACCACTGGAAGCATTGTTTCAAGACTCCCATGATTTGCTTCATAACATTTCATGTGACAGCAAAGCTTTCGTAGTCAGTGAGCTGCCAACATGTGAATTGGTTGCCCCTCAGCAATCTTTGGTTTGTCTTGGTGCCTCAAATAAAGCTGACATCATGGACTACCAAAGATTGAAGGCATCTCAACCACAGGGAACTGATCTGCATGATTCATGTCTTTGGCCACATGTCAGCTGAATCTCAAGGGTGTGAATTTTCTTTTGGTTGTGCTTTAGGGGAAAGTTAACAGGCTGTATCTATAAAGCAATGTACATACAGTCACCAGCACCAGCAGGAAGGACTCCCTGATTTCTGGCAAGAGAGAATGATGCACATCTATGCTTTTTGAATACAGAGCATCAATTATGTCCCATAATGCAAATATGGATGGCCATCTGAAATATCCCAAACACCAGTCTAGAAAGAATCAGACAAAAAATAGTGTATTGTTATGGTCACCTTGACAGCAACTGACAACTGTTCTTGCTCTGTTTTTATGTTGCATTTGTGGCTGCAGGAAGTGATTAGATTTCAGTGAGAACATGCTTATGGAATTGTAAACATTACTTGTCACTGAGATTCGGGTAGGAGAATTCCTCCCTGAACACCACTTGCATTCGTTGTAGGCTTCTGCAGCTTGCTGTTCCGATAAGGTATTGGAACAGCAGCTCTTTTTTTTCCCCCAAGTTGTCTAAGTACTCCACTCACCAAAATCCAAGTTTCATAGAGTTGCACAGAATGGAAATGGGGTCTTCAGCCCAACTGGTCCATGCCAACCAAGATTCCCATCTAAGTTAGTCATGTTTGCCAACGTTTGGCCCATATCCCTCTAAACCTTTTATTTCCATGTACCTGTCCAAGTACCTTTTAAATGTTGTTAATCTACCTGCCTCAACCATTTCCTCTGGCAGCTTATTCCATACACTGACCACCCTCTGGGTAGAAACGTTGCTTCTCAGGTTCCTATTAAATTTCTCCCCTCTCACCTTAAACCTCTGCTCTCTCGTTATTGATTCCCCAACCCTGGGAAAAAGACACTGCACGTTGACCCTACCTATGCCCCTCATGATTTTATACACCTGTATATGATGTGTGATCTATGTGATGCAGATTTATGATCGATATGATGCTACTTCTGTTTCTCATATAATGTAAAAACAGTATTCCATGCTACTTTCTCCATACATTGCTAAATCCTCCTGTTTTTATACTGGATAAAATTCTAAAGTTTCTGAGTCAACCTCTGTTGACAGTAATTAGCAGATAACCAGATCTAGCTAGCCACCTAATTAACTACGCACCTGCCATTGACCTCAGTTTGAAAGGAATTATAAGTAAAAGTCAAACTTGCTAAATGCTAACTGCAAAATTTAACTGAAGTCCAGAAAATCAACCCTAAAGCCCTTAAAATTGCCCTACTCACCAAAATCCCAAGTTTTGTATGAGCAGTACTACGGCAACTTATTAGTGTTGGATGTCCTTCAATTTTAGGAACTTCATTTTAACTTAACCTCCTGTAGCAGCTAGCTACACTACTATAAAATGAAGACACAGAGTCAGTTGTTTGAAGTCAGAAGTCGAATGAATGACAGGGGTGCGGTGCGCCTTTAATACCCGAGATCTTCCCGCGCTACAGTTCCTGCGCTGATGTCACGCGCAGGTCACCTCACCTTCCCGCGCGCGGGCTTTCCTAGCCCAACAATGGAGAAGGAGGGCCCTGCGCCATCTTGGGTCGGGGCCTCCGACGCTCACAATGTCGGGAGCCGGTTTGATACCGGTAAGGTGAGTCGCCACATAGCCCCCTCCCCTCCCCCCCCAGAACTGGCAATACCATCGCGAAAACCAGAATTAAATAAACTATGACTTGGGTGGCCTGCCCCTGCGTCGCACTCGCTGGACCACTACGAGTTGGTCAAAATCTAAATGAGCCGGCTTCAGCCAGTCAATTGTAAAACCTCCTCGCGCCCCCCACTGTCTAGCAAGAACGTAGACCCATTGTTCTTGACAACCCGGAATGGCCCTTAGTACAGCCGCTGCAGCGGTGTTCAGTGTGCACCCCTCCTGACAAAGACAAACTTAGTCTTGGAGGGATGTCAGCATACGTGTCGGGGCCTGTCCGTGTCGCGAGGTGGGTATTGGGGCTAGGTTTCCAAGTCGGTCGAGTGTCGCAGCAGGTTCTTCCTCTGGCCCCTGAGGGACTGGTAGGAACTCGCCCAGGTCAACCAAGGGCATTCCGTAGACCATCTCCGCGGACGGGCATGCAGGTCCTCTTTTGGTGCGGTACGTATCCCCAGCAGGACCCAGGGGAGTTCGTCCACCCAGTTGGGCCCCCTAAGGCGGGCCATGAGTGCTGACTTCAGGTGTCAATGGAATCTCTCTACCAGCCCATTGGATTGTGGATGATAGGCAGTGGATCTGGGAACCCCACAAGTCGGCGACGGCAGACCACAGGCCGAAGGTGAATTGAGCTCCCCTGTCTGAGGTGATATGTGCCGGGACACTGAAATGGCCCACCCAAGTTGACAAAAGGGCCCGTGCGCAGGACTGGGTGGAGGTGTCCGCGAGGGGAATGGCTTCGGGCCAGTGGGTAAAGCGGTTGACAATTGTGAGGAGGTACCGCGCTCCTCGGGAGACTGGGAGGGGACTGACGAGGTCGACATGGATATGGTCAAACCTCCGGCGGGTAGGTTGGAAGTCCTTCAGGGAGACCTTGACATGCTGCTGTACTTTCAAGGTTTGGCAGTGTGTGCAGGACCGGGCCCATTCAGAAACCTGTTTACGCAGGCCATGCCAGACGAACTTATGGGACACCATCCGGACAGTACTCTGGATGGATGGGTGTGCCAGGCCATGGATGAAATCAAACACCCGTCGACGCCAGGCAGCTGGAACGATGGGGCGGGGTTTACCTGTGGAGATATCACAGAGTAGGGTGCACTCACCAGGGCCTACCAGTAGGTCTTGCAGTTGCAGGCCCGAGACTGCGGTGCGATAGCTGGGCATCTTTTTCTGTGCCTCCGCCAAGGTGCCAAAATCCACCCCCTGGGACAAAACTTGGATGGTGGGCTGTGAAGGTGCATCCGCAACCACATTTTCTTTCCCGGACAGATGGCGGACGTCAGTGGTGTACTCTGAGATGTACTATAAGTGCCGCTGCTGCAGTGCTGACCAGGGACCTGAGACCTTGTTGAAAGCAAAGGTCAACGGCTTGTTGTCAGTGAAAGCCGTAAACGGCCTGCCCTCCAAGAAGTATCAGAAGTGTCTGATGGCCAGGTACAACGCCAACAGCTTGCGGTCAAAGGCGCTATATTTGAGCTCTGGTAGTCGAAGGTGTCTGCTGAAGAACGCCAGCGGTTGCCAACGCCCTTCGATGAGCTGCTCTAGAACGCCTCCGACCGCTGTGCTGGAGGCGTCGACCATGAGGGCAGTAGGGACGTCCGTAGGAGGATGCACCAACGTGACCGCGTCCGCCAAGGCCTGCTTGGTTTTGACGAACGCGGTGTCAGCCTCCTCCGACCAAACAATGTCCTTGTTTCCGCCCGATAGGAGAGCAAACAACGGGCGCATGATACGGGCCGAGGATGGTAGGAACCGGTGATAAAAGTTTACCATACCGAGAAATTCCTGCAGGCCCTTGATGGAGGTGGGTCTGGCGAAGTGGCGGATGGCGTCGACCTTTGCAGGCAGGGGCGAGGTGCCATGTTTGTCGATCCGATGGCCCAGGAAATCGATTGTCTCGAGCCCGAACTGGCATTTGGCAGGGTTGATGGTCAGGCCGAAATCCCTCAGGCGAGAAAAGAGTTGGTGGAGGTGCGTGAAATGTTCCTGGCGGCTGCTGCTGGCGATCAAGATGTCGTGGAGGTATATGAAGACGAAGTCAGAGTCGCGCCCGACCGCGTCCGTCAGTCGTTGGAAGGACTGAGCAGCGTTCTTGAGGCCAAAGGGTATCCGGACGAATTCAAAGAGGCCGAAAGGTATGATCAGTGCCGTCTTTGGAATGTCGTCCGGAATCACCGGGATCTGGTGATAGCTGCGGACGAGGTCGACCTTGGAAAAAATAGACTGCCCGTGCAGGTTGGCAGCAAAGTCCTGAATATGCGGCACGGGGTACCGGTCCGGGGTAGTTATGTCGTTCAGGCGTCAGTAATCGCCGCAAGGTCGCCAGCCTCCGGCTGCCTTGGGGACCATGTGTAACGGAGAGGCCCATGGGCTGTCCGACCTGCAGATGATCCCCAACTCCTCCATCCTTTTGAATTCCTCTTTCGCAAGGCGGAGTTTGTCCGGGGTGGGCGCGGGCGTGGAGGGGTGGGCCCTGGGTGGGGATGTGATGCTGGACGCCGTGCTTGGACAAGGTGATGGAGAACTGGGGCGTTAGTACAGACGGGAACACTGCCAGGACCCTGGCGAACTCGTTGGTCGACATGGTGATGGAGTTGAGGTGTGGGGCCAGTAGTTTGGCCTCGCCCAACGAGAACGTTTGGAAGGTCCTGGCATGTACCAAACACTTACCCCGCAGGTCAACCAGCAGACTGTTGGCTCAAAGGAAGTCTGCCCCGAGGAGTGGTTGCGCAACGGAGGCCGGGGTGAATTTCCAAGTAAAATTGCAGGTGCTGAACTGGAGGTGCACCAAATGGGTGCCAAAGGTCCTGATGGCGCTGCCGTTGGCGGCTCTGAGGGTGGGTCCTGATGTGCAGTTGTGAGTCTCGTGGCTGTTGGGAGGCATGACGCTGACTTTAGCTCTGGTATCCACCAGGAAATGACAGCCAGAACACCTGTCCCACACATGCAAGAGGCTATCCGGGTGGACAGCTGCTGTAGCCGTCAGCGGCGGCTGGCCCTGGAGTATCCCGGAAACCTGCATGGTAGCCGGCACCTGCGGGCGTCTGCGCCTCACCACTGGTGGTAGAAACACCATTGGTTGGTCGGCGTCTCAGACCTGGTGGTGGGTTGGGTGCGTTTGATTGCCGGGTCTGGGCCGCTGGGAACGTGGCGTGGCAACGTGCTCGACAGACGCCCCGCTCTCCTTTTTCGCCTGCCAAAGGACATCCGCCCAGGCAGCCACCTTCCGGGGGTCGCTGAAATCGGCATCCGCCAGGAGCAGGTGGATATCGTTGGATAACTGTTCCAGAAAGGCCTGCTCAAACAACAGGCAGGATATGTGGCCATCAGGCAGGGTTTGTGGCCATCTGCCAGGGCCAACATCTCGTTCATGAGTGCAGAGGTGGGGTCTGTCACCCAACCCATCGAGGTGGAGGAGGCGGGAGGCCCGTTCGCGTTGGGAAAGGCCGAATGTCTCAAGAAGGAGGGTCTTGAACTTATCATACTTCTCCTCTGGGGGCGCCTGGATAAAGTCCTCGACCTGGGCTGCGGTGTCTTGGTCGAGGGCGCTCACCACGTATCAGTACTTGGTGTCGTCCCTGGTGATCTGGCGAATCTGAAACTGGGCCTCGGCCTGGTCGAACCAGACACAAGGCCGGAGGGTCCAAAAGGTGGGCAGTTTAAGGGCTACTGCCTGTACCTCTTGTTGCGCAGACATCGTGGGTCCAAAAACGTTTGGGCCCATCGGGGTCATCAATGTAGCGGCTAGCTACCCTACTATGAAATGAAGACAGAGTCGGTTGTTTGAAGTCAGAAGTCGAATGAACGACAAGGGCGAGATGTGCCTTTAATACCCGAGATCTTCCCGCGCTACAGTTCCCGTGCTGACATCACACGTGGGTCACCTGACCTTCCTGCACGCGGGCTTTCCTAGCCCAACGATGGAGAAGAAGGAGGGCCCCGCATCATCTTGGGTCAGGGCCTCCGACGATGCTCGCGATTTCGGGAGCCGGTTCGATACCAGTAAGGTGAGTCGCCACACTCCCATTATGAAATTATTATTTGAATATTTCATCCTGTAACATATCCCATCATAAGTTGTATCTGGGAATTCCACCCTGGAGACCTACTATGATGAAATTGCCTTTTGGAAATTTCGCACCATTTTTCTGAAATTATAGATATTGATTATTGATTAATATATAGATATTGATTTACTGTAATAAGTAATTATACTAGGAATTAAACTAATTAAACTTAATTTCAAGACAAAGTGAACATAACATGCAGTGGATATGTTAGTACTCCTGATCTCCCACATTGAAAAAGCATCTTTTAAAAAGGAAAACTCATCTTTCTATTATCTATTTGACAGAGAAGATAATTACCTTTTATAGAATTTGTCATAATCTATGTATGTGAATGATCAGCCTGTATAGAATTCTTCATTTACTCTACATCTGCCTAAAGCTTGATTCTGAACCAGATATTTCATCATCATGCAGAGATGAAGGAAATTCAGTGGAGAAATCACCTGAGAAGGGAAAGTTAATTACTTCAATTTAAATCGGATTGTCTGAACTCCTGTCATGTTTATATTCATGTATTTAAATGCATGTAAAATAAAATGAAAACATCATGATTTGTGAGGAAGTTATGACTGTCTGGTGCTTTAACCTGCCTTGAACTGCTTCTTGCACATTGGTTTGATGCAGCCAGCCAATGCATCAGCAGGTGTGGTAGCAGATTCACTTCCATCCATGGCTCCCAGATAAGGCTATGAAACTGTCTTGTTTCTTTAAAAAAAAATCTGGCGGGAAGGAAACAGATATCTGTTGTGTGTTTCCTTGCATCTCATTCAGTTCTTTAGGTGTTATGTTTTGACTGGTGCTACATCTGAGCCTTTTGTTTAACTGAGGGATTACTTGAATCTGCTGTCTGGAAATGCCCATCACTCCTGTAGTGTTGCCAAAGACAACAGCTTTGGCTGTGAGCAAGGTACTGTGTTCTGTGGTATCATGTGGTGCATAGATTATCAAGATAAATGACATGCAACATACTCTGTTTCACACTATCTCATACATGGAATACCATGATTTTTTTTTGCAGATGGAATGCAGTCCAGATGAGCAGTACAAGTTCTTTTGCTGATATTGGTTTTCCAGCATTATGAGGGTAAGTGTTTTGTATAGGAAAGAAATCTAATTTACAAGAAGGATTTTAAATATTATGATTGGTTACAATATCTTCAGTTAAAACAGCATTTTACCTGGGGTGAGCCTGCTACTTTGTATTAATTCATAATGAATTTTATAATACACATGCTCTATCAATGTAATTGTTGAATATTTTTAATGCTTTGGCTCTACTCTACTCGCCTAGAAAGTGAGAATGCATAGCATAATATTTTACACCCTGTATTTTCTTAGCTTTCATATTTAGATAGAAATAGTACGTATACCCATATTAACTCTTGGAATCTAATTATAGCTCTTGACTTGAGTGAAGGAGTTTTATTGTAGCATAAAGATATTAATATGACAAATTCTTCTAAAACAAAATGTAATTAATTTTATTTCCATGTACTTCTCATCTTTGTATGTTTCATATAGTTTTTAAAATGCAGTGTGAGCATAATTTCCAGTAAGGGTGAATTTGTAGGTGAAGTAATTAATGCGTCATTGTTGGCAAAGCTAACACAGAAATGCACATAAAATATGCAAATACAGACAAGCAGACAAAACCAAATCTAAAGGGATTTTTTTTTTCTTTGGGATGTGCACAACAGCAGAAAACTCTAATTTGTTGCAACAAGTACAATAGAATCTTGGAGATTCCTCATGGGTATTTCCAGCAATATGGATCACAGCCAGCTTGCAAATGTATGTGATAGTACTGTAAAAGAGTACTTTATCAAAGTCTTTGGCACTGTCCCCTTATAACCAGATCTACTAGAGTAAGAGTATTTTTCATCCTGTTTTGCATCTTGTATACAATGGTTGCAATCCAGATTAAATTTTTGTGATCATCATTAACATAGGCCCTTACAAGAAAGGAAGACTTGCATTTATAAAGTAATTTTCATGACCTCAAGATATCACAAACTATTTTACAGCTAATAAGGAATGTGATCCCTGTTGCAATGACAGCAAGCATGTTGACTGGTTTGTGTACAAAAGCTCTGATAATGACCAAGTAGTCTCATTTTAGTTATGTTGAATGAGGGATGAATGTTGCTTTGTCTCATTCAAAATAAGGCCAATGGGAATTTTTTTTGCCCATGTGAGATTGCAGGCAGAGCTGCTTTAAGCATCTCACCTGAAGGCTGGCATCTCCTGTGCAGCACTGAAATCTCACCCGAGATTTTTGTGCTCCAATATCTGGAATGGGACTTGAACCCACAACCATTCAGAGTCAGAGTTGTACAGCACAGAAACGATCCTTCAGCCCACCACGTACAAGCCAGTCTTTTTGCCCATTTGCCTGCATTAAGTCCATTTCCTTTTATGTCTTGCTTATTTAAGTGCCAAAATGTTCCTTAAGTATAGTGATTATACCTGACTCCACCACCTCCTTGGGCAGGGAATTCCAGATATCAGCCACTCCATGTGTTTAAAAAAAAACTTGCCCTCAAATCCCCTTTTAAACTCCTTCCTCTCACCTTAAACCTAAACCTCTTGTTTTGGATCTAACTAAGGTAAGAGTGTTATACCAATGAAGCTATAAATAACACTAATAAAGTAATTACAGAATCTAAGTCCCATGTGTGTAAATTATCAAACAGAAAATTTGAGTTTGCATACAGTGTTTGATATTCTCATATTGATCACTAAGAAGGTAGTTAGCGCTATCTGGGCTACTGTAATAACTAGCACCACCTTGACTCTTCTGCATTAGCTAGCACCACCTTGTTCCCATGCATTGCTCTGGATGTTATCCAAAATATTCTTGAATTGTTATTTGAGTCTTGCTTACCTGTCTTTATCTTGCCTTGAATGCTATGCTGCCACCTTCTCATGTTGTCTAGCTTCTATTCTGAATGTTAGTTCTCCAAATGGGAAAATCTACAGATCACAAGCCTGTGGACAGATCACAAGCTATCAAACTTGCTTTATTCATGCCCTCAGCCTCCATTTTCTCCCTAATGTATATTTAAAAAAAAGAGAACACAGAATATGGGTCAAACACCGGCAAATGGGCCTAGCTTAGATGGACATCTTGGTTGGCATGGACGAGTTGGGCTGAAGGGCTGTTTCCATGCAGAATAACTCTATTACTCTAATATGGATACACTCAGAAGAGGAAGCAGCTGCGGAGAAAGAAACCTTTCATTACAACTGGGGAAAAATTAATGATAAACAGGTTTCAAGATGCAGAGAAGAAGTGGAAGGGAGGAGAGAACAAAAGGGAAGGTTCAAGGTGAAAGACTGTTATGAAAGGATTAGTAAGGGGGGAAAAATGTTCAGTCTGGAGGAGGTGTGAATGGGTGAAGCAGGAGAATAACCTGAAGAATGTGAGGATTCCATGTTACAAACTTATCCTTGGGCTCCACTCCCCAGCTCACCAACTTATCCTACTCTCAGGACTCTCTTCACACGTTCAATCATTTTTAACAGATTCTCACTGTTCCACCAATGTTCTGCATCCTAACTCTCCAAGATCCGGCAAATCTCATGTCCAGCCTTGCTCTCCAAATATGAATTTCAATAACTGTCCCACCAACCCCACACCTTGAGTGTATATTGCAACTGCATTTACCGCACTTTCTAACTGCATTTACGTCTCCAACCAGATATATTTGTTGTATACTGTAGGTCTTGAGCATAAGGTAAAGGATAGAAATGTAATACATTAGTGCTAGAATATTTATTTGGTGAAGGCTGGGAAAGCAGTGATGACTGTCATAAGCAATGAAATGGGTCAATTACCTGTGATTATACAAAGAGTATTCCCTTATACATTTTAAGTGCCAACTATGATTTTTTTTAAAAGAGATTTGAGCTGGTATCTAGACAGAGTATCAAGCAATCTGCTGGAGGAATTCAGCGTGTCGAGCAGCAACAGTGAGGCAAAAGGAACTGTCGATGTTTCAGGTTGAAACCCTTGGTGTAGCTTCCATCTTCCACAATTCATTTCTACTTGTATTAAGTAGTTAAGTAGCCCTTCTGTGAGAAGAAGCCACTCATCAGAGCTCAAAACAAAGATTAATAATAACCAACTGCTCGGCATCTTTGAATATGTCATTTTAGCAGTACCATAATATTCTTTCAGTCATGCTCAATTCCTTCAAGGAATTTGATGTGATGTGTACTTTGTGCAGGTATTCAGCGTGATGTGCCGATTTCTTAGATTCACCATGATTTGCTGAGAAACTAATTTTGTTGTAGGAAATTGTAGTTATTCACTGTGACATTTCATTTCCTCCCAAGATAATAGGCACATTTCTGCTTAGTGTTGAAAGTATAAAGAACAAATCTTACTGTGCTAATCAACTTTTTGTTTTAAATTAACCATACATTGTGTACATGGCTTTTATTTGAGCAACAGAATATGATGTGCACTGTTACATAAATCACACCATTGGGTTTGTGCTTGATGTGATTTAAGGATCAGATCTTGATGTAATATTTTTCTTTCATTTCAATTTCTTTTTTATCCTTTTACATGATTTAATTATTTTGGTACTGCTTCTAAGTTAATTTCGAAGCAATTCTGTTGTTGGTGGGCTATTTATTAAACTCTTGCTCTATGTATCTCAATAGATTTATTCAACCTTTAGCCAAATAGGGCAATCTTTCCAGTTCCTGGGGTTTTTGATGATAGAGGTAAGATAGGAGAGGCTGCCCTTGATATCAAGGTGGTATTTGACCAAGTGCGGCACCAAGGAGCCATACAAAAAATGAAGTCAGTGGGCATCAAGATAAAACATTCCAATGGTTGGAGTCATATCTTGCATAAAGGAGGATAGTTGTGGGAAAGTTTTAGTTTGAGTGCATCAGGGCAGGAGTTCAAACATTTTCAGTTGCCTCTTCAATGACCTCATTTTCATCATAAGATGTGGATGTTTGGTAATGTCTCCATGCTCAATTCCATTTGCAACTCCTCAGCAAATGGAGGAGTCCACACTAAGACCACGACGGCATTCAGGTTAATAAGTGGCAAGTAACTTTTATGCTGCAGAAAAGCCAGAGAATGATTATCTCCAATGAGACAGTTTACCCTTGGCATTCTTTCTGTGTCCTCTACTGTCAATGTCCTGGGGATCACCAGTAATCAGAACCTTAATTGGATCAACCTCTTTAACAAATCTACTGCTGGCTGGTAACTATTTATGTGAAATTTAGTTTAAAATATTGCCACAATGAACTTTGACAAAAATTGTGACATCAAGAGATACTTGTGAACAAGAAGTGGATGTATTCAGTTTTTCCAATACACTGCTCGTCATCTCCCATGACATTACGTAAGGGTATTCAGAACAAAGTATAGTCATCAAGTTAAAGGACGTTTTAAAATTAGAAATGATTATATCAGCTGGGCAGTTAATTGCGGACCTCACTTTGAAGTGAATTTTACTTGCATTAATTTGCTACTTTTGATGCTGTTCTGTAAGATTTAAATAACAAAATGCATAACAATTTTCAGGTCAGATAAGTGAATCTATTGTTGCTAGTGAAGAGGTTTCTTTACAACCTTAGGGTCTTGGGAGAAGCCCCATTGCCATCAGTGATAAAAGTATGTCATTAAATCATAATTGGTCATCTTCCATTAATGTAGCATTAAGAATATTTCATCATTAAGTTGAAGAGAATTCTGGTTCACTGCCTGAGCCGATGTTACTGAGAAACATGAAACCAAACTTGCCTCTCTGGTTCCTTTAATTTTTTCTGAGATTTCCTTCTGTAGAATGCTGCTTCTATTTCCTCCTTTTGTATCCTTAAACAATCTCTCATGTGCTTTGACATTTGTTTGCACTGGAATAGCAGTAGTGAAAGACTGCAGAAAAGAACTGAAAGCTACACATTATATTAACATGCCAAGCAACTGCACGTGAACGAACCTAAGTGGGTGTTGCTTTACTAGACAGGATATAAAACAGCTACGGCCATTCTAGGGCACAGCTACACCAAGAGCAGGGAACATGATCATGTCAGAAACCAACAAAGTGCTGGAGATTATCTATGTGCCAATTAGAATATTTAGAAGTACTCAAAATTTAGTGGAGGGATGGTGTAGTCAATCAGTGCAAGTTTAAAAAATTGAGCTGGTTTTTAAATAATTATTGCAAATTAGTTCAGATTTTGTGCTTGCTCTGAACTGGATATTATGCTTATCTGAATAAAGATTATTGTAATTGATCTGACAGTTTGTTTGGTGTGGGCCAGACCTTGCTGGCAAAGGCCTGCTGCCTGTAGTCGCTGTCCATGGTAAATTCTCACTCAGACTTACCAGGTCTAATGCAAAGGGATGATTATGCTGGCATGAAGCATCTCAGGCTCCATTGGCATAGTCTGACTAGCAACAGGGTCTTCAGTGGTGCACTGAAGAAGCAATGCCCCCAGAATGCCCCTGAAAGCATCGACAATTAGTAAAACCCTATCCCATCTATGCTATCTATCAATGTTGTGAGAACGCTTTAATTTTATTGAACATTATTTATACTTCTGAAATATTAAAGAATTATAAAAATGAAGTAAATGTTTCTTTAAACTCCTTAATAATTAAAAAAAAACATTAAACCATATTGAAATAAAGATAAGTTTCTTTCCCTTTGCATTCTTCTCTGCAGCCCTACATTCCCCATTCAGATGAATAGGATTGCAGATCCTCTGCTATATTTGACTTGGCACAGGAACTGACATCAGATTACAGTGGCAGAGCTTCTTGATGAATATGGTGCACACCATTAACAAACAAGATTAGGACTTCTGTGTTTGTCCATACATTCAGAATCTTCGGCATTCACCAGGAAAATCTGGTCCTGTTTTTCAATTGTTGTTGGTTTCTGGACAAGGTGCATTTTTAAAAATTCTATGAATGCAATTATTCACAATTTCCCTTGTTAAAACAAAATGTTGGTTATATACAGTAATTTGTAACTTTAATATATTTAGTTTTACTAAAAAAAGTTTGGTTCTGAATGTGAATTGTTAAATAAATTTTACCGTTCAATGAAAACAGTAATTTTAAAACAGCACCAAGAGGACTATTTCAATAATTTAAAACTGAGACAATTACTTTGTGGTTCAGTGACTGTAACATTTCACTTAAAACCAAATACTGTAGACACTTAGAAAAATCTGCAAGATTAGTTGAAGTTGATGTGGATTTCTGAAAATAAAATAACGTTTTTTTTCTGAATGTAGCTGGTAAAGGAGAGCCAGTAGGTGTGGTTTACTTGGACAAAGTCACAAGTCAAAGATTAATGTGCAAAATTGCATTGGGGGTAATGTATTGGCATGGGGATTGAAAACAGTGAGTAGGATTAAATGAGGCCATAACTAGTGTGGTATCAAAGTAATCAGTGTTTGAGCTTCAGCTATTTGTGACATTTATCAATGATTTGTATGAGGGAACTTAATGCAATCTTTCAAAGTTTGTTCATGAAACTAAACTGAATTGATTATGAATTATAAGGGGCTTTAAAGCTTCTGAGAGGCTTCAAAGCAACTTTGACAGATTGAGCAACTGGGCAAAAACATGACAGATGCAATATAAAGTGAATAAATATGAAGTTTTACTTCATTAAGAAAAAATATTAAAATTAAGCAATTAAAAGATAAGCTATTTTAATGTAATAATAAGGGACTAAAATAGTTAAGAACACTTAAGAACAATGAAAAACATTTAACTAAACTCAATTAATTCAAATTGTTTGGCTTTGGCCCTAGAATCTGTTGCTCTCCCTCGAAATGAATGGAAATGTTCCTACACCAGGATAGGTATGTTTGAAAGCAGATTTCCCCACCTAAAAGTGCTGAGCAATTGTCATAACTTGTGCTTTGCTACTGGTCTCCATGAGGATGTTGTGTTGGAGCACAGTCAAGAAATGTATGGTGAAGAGCACTAGGAAGTTCTGGACCTCTGCACTTGTGTGCCTGGATGTGGGATCCATGAACTTGGCTTTATATGAGGGACTGCCAGCCACTGCAGCCATTTCCCCACATGGTACATACCGTTGATGCCCTGATATACACTGAGAATGAGTTATTTATAATGCTTCTAGGATTATCTGACACATTTTGCGCTTGTAATCTTGAATATTACCCTATAACTATCATAGACATGAATTGAGGAGCAAAGTATATGCAGCTTTCTTGTGGCTATAGATCTTGTATTGTGCATTTGTTAAATAGGCTGTATGAAGATATATTTTATCAGCCAGTCTATAATCCAGTGTCATTCCCCTGACAGGGGATGAGCATTTTGCTTATTGCTGCATGGCCATCTAGACGTCATTAAGACCTAAACATAGTATTCAAGCACCTTATTTGCTTTTGATTGACAGAACTTTTTCAATCACAGTTTAAATGTATTCCAGTTTGGTGTGTTTGATGGCCTAATTCTGGGAATCATTTCTACACCAGGTACATGGCAAATGTCTATTCAGCAAGACTATTGCGTGCACAGTTTATTTTCATGGTATTCCAAGGAGTTTTATGTCATATGGTAATTTAAGCTTAAAGGTTTTCTAACTTTTGAACTGAACTGGTTCAAAACAGTTTTCTAAATACAATATGGTACAGAGAAAATAATTATAGGCTCTCCTTCAGTGAGCAGAAGGCTAAGTCACTAAATCTTTCATTGTAAACTTCTGACAGACCATATTCTGTACTTCAGAATGATTTATTTTATTTTAGCCAGTAGTGCTTTACATTTTGACCCGGAGAGGCATGCTAGTTGGTTCCCCTGACCTTTTTCTTCAAAAGTGCCATCATGGGAATCAGTGGTGATCAGACCAACAATTGATTCAAACTAAAGCTGGGAACTTCAAGCACAAGTCATTAACCTGTCCTTTTTGAATTGGAGAAGAAAATGTCATGCCAGCATTTGCTACCTTAATAAATCCATCATCTATTGCATTCTTCTACTTGGCATTCAGCACATTTAAGAACACAAAATACAGCAGTTTGCAAATTACTGAGCAAGCAAGCTAGTCATTTCATTTTTGAGTTTAATTTATCCAAAATATATTTCTTTAGTAATTGGAAATTGGATAGGTTATCTGTAATTGTCATCTATAATGCAAACCAGATGTTGATCTCATAGCTTTGCTACTTAGAATTGAAAAGAGAAGCCACATTGTAGTTTTCTGAATGGTTGATTTTGTTTACTGAATCTTAGGTCATTCAGTTCTCTGTGCAGAAGATTCTGTTGCTAGGATCTCAGAAGATTACAAAAAAGCCTTTGTGGTGTTGTCATATAATCAGTGAATCTGTCACATATTGGAAGCAGTTTGGAAAAATGTTACAACACACACACAAGTTAGGATTTGTGCTCAGATATTTTTGTAAAGCCTCTAAGTAAAACTCATTTGCTGCTCCAGATATGCTTGATCATTTATTAGGGATAGTGATACAAATTCTTGTTATCGTCATTATTTTTAGCTTTGAATTGCCTTTGTTATGAAGCAGAAATTGATGAACAACTTGTCAACACCCGACTGTAAACACCCATTAGAATAGCCAGTCCAAAATGAATGTTTTTGTTTATCTGTAAGCTGAGCCAAATGCCCTAGCAAATTCAATTATATGAATAGCTTTTACACGGAATCATCAGTCTTAAACTTTTTTTTGAAATTGTAATTACAAGTTACCAAAGAATTGTAATTGATGATTTGGGTGCATTTTTAAATGTTTTTGTGGTGGTACTGCAGCAGTTTTATTCTTCTTCTATGATTCTTCTATTTTGTTATTAGAAATAGGTTTTGTCCTTGTCTATGCAACATCAGTTTTTCTTATTTATATGTTGCCTTCGTTGATCTGCAGTCTCCACCTCTCTTGATCTTGTTAATTCGAGCTGGATCAAAATTTTTGCCAATTAAAGATTAAGAAGATTAAACCCATTGTTTTTGATCACTGTGATAAACTTGGCACTCTTAACAGAAACCCTAATCCCCTTCTATCCACATCATTGAGATTGAATTAGATGATGGAAAACCCTGAGATTCGTCCACCAACAAGGCTAGTTGGATCCAACTATACATAGTTGCCATCTCTGATCTTGCTTCACACCATTAAAACACTTACTTTATTTTTATCTTTTGCCAGAGTCCTATTCTCATTTTTCTATTAACTTCCTTGTATACAAATCTTTCCTGTCCTCACTGGCTCCAAATTCATCAATGCATTCCATTGAGTGAAGTTTCTTTCTCATTTTACATTCCTTCCTTGGCTCTGTTGCATCCTAACTCTGCAACCTCCTTAATTCAAGATTCTTCCACCCTTCAGTCCATAGACTCTGATCCTTTGTGAATCCTTAACAAAAAAACAGAATGCTGGAAGAACTCAGTGGGTCAATCAGCATCTATG
The DNA here is from genome assembly GCF_009764475.1 of Pristis pectinata. NCBI lineage: Eukaryota > Metazoa > Chordata > Chondrichthyes > Rhinopristiformes > Pristidae > Pristis > Pristis pectinata. Next base: position 87,578,757 of record NC_067407.1, on the reverse strand, counting down.
GAGGTAAAAATGTTTCTGGTCAAGACTCTACATCAGGACTGAGAGGGAAGAGAAAAGATTGTCAGTATATAGCAGTACAAGTGGGGATGGGTTAGAGGTTTGGAGAATAGAGGGATGTTGGATAGAGGATGGGTAGGTGTTAGGTGGAACCAGATGAGGAGGGGATGATGGGTGGATGGAACCAGGTGAGGGAGGGGAATGGGAGAGATGAACAAAGGGAGAAGAAAACTACATGGATGGCTGAGTGTGTTTTGGGGGAGGAGAACATGGGGCATGTTTTATCTGAAATTGGAACATTCATCATTCATACCATTGAGTGGTAATCTACCCAAGCCGAATATGAGATGTTGTTGTCTTCCAATTTGCGTTTGGCCTCTTTGTATTAATCGTGAAGATTGAGGACATACAGATCAGTGTGGGACTGGGAAGGAAAGTTAAAATAGCAGTGAGCTGGAACTCAAGATGTCCGTTGAGGACAGAGCTCAGGTGCTTCACAAAACTGCCCCCTAGTCTACGCTTGTTTCACCAATGTAGGGGAGGTCACCTCATGAGCACTGAATGCAGTAGAGCAGGTTGGAAGAGGTGCAGGTGAACCTGTGCTTCACTTGGAAGGACTGTGTAGATCCCTGGATTGTGGTGAGGGAGGAGGTGAAGGGACTGATGTTACACCTAATTTTGCAGGGGAAACTGACAGGGGATGGGGAGGTGTAGCTGGGGAGGGATGAACGGACCAGGGAGTTCTAAAGAGAGCAGTCCCTGCTGAAAGTGAAGGGTGAGGAGATAGAAAGATGTGTCTGGGGTGATGTGATTGGTGGTGGCAGAAATGGCAGAGGATGATGTGTTGGATGCACAGGCTAATGGGGTGAAAGGTGAGAACCAAGGGAACTCCTTGCTATTCTGTATTTGGGGAGAGGGCGATATGAGGAGATGTGCAGGAAATGGAAGAAGTGCGTGTGAGGGCTCTGTCAACTCTGGCACAGGGGAATCTGCCCCTTTTCGTTGCCCTGTTATTAGTTTTTATTGTCCAAACTTTCTGAATATCCTTACCCATATTCTTCCTCATTCTCTACTAAACAAAAATCTTCCCAGCACATTTTTACCAAGCTTTTCAGTCTTCACTCAAATTCTGCGCAGGACTCGTTGTGAACTTCTTTATTACAGTAATCTTTTTTTCCTAGCAGTGCATTTTTAGATTTTTATTTTGCATTAAATGCAGTTCAAAATGCGGGAGGTTTTATTTGTTGATAGTGTTTAGTGAAATAACTGCTATCCAATTTTCAGGAATAATTCAGTTTTTTAATGCATGAAGGTAAAATATTAGCCATCATCTTGTTCTGTTTTTTCTGTGTACTACTCATGGTGCATTTCAGAAAAGTACACCTTAATATGATTATGTGCATTGTTAAAGAGTATCTTCATGCAGTAATTGTTTTATCAGCTTAACTTCTGCAGCATGTACTAAATGTATACTTTTTATCTAATTCATAATTCATCTGTTTCAAGCGTGTAGCCTGCAGAATGGTATTTTGTTTTTATTTTGCATTTTACTAGTTAAAGGCCTCTTACAGGGCAAGCACTGAAATATGTAATAATAAAAGCAATATATTATAGATGCTGGAAACCCAGAATTACAGCATATTTTGGGAAACATTCAGGCATCATCTATGGAAAGAGAAAGATTTAATGAACTTGACCATATTACCTGATGTCCACCCACCAATAACCTTGTTGAGCTGCAGCTTAAACTGGCAAACACACAACTAATTTCCACAGGCTAACCTTGGAACAATCTCTGTGCCATTCACCAATTATCGGTGGGGGGGGGGGGGTGGGGGCAGGGGTGGGACCTTTATTTTTACAGCAATTGACATTGAAATCCTTGGTGATGTTCTTCATCTTGGCTCTATTTTTTGGGACGGATGTGAGTTCATGTTCACCTCCCAGCCTTTCAAAAGATATAGTTGATAAACATCTCTGAGATTTCCACGGATTGAAATTGGAATTAAAAGAATTTTTAAAATATCAAGACCATCTTGTCTTTATTTAATCCATGCCCAAAATACCTCTGAATTGTTGACTGGCATTTCCAGAGATCAATTAAATGAGGAGACATGTTTACAAAATTCACTCTCTCCCTCCCAGAATCCCAAGCTAATGCTGAGATCTCAGGATTGGCTGGAGTTTTACTTGGTTAAAGGCCTCCCACCACATTTGGTTTCGTTTGGCCAGAAGTGTTGGTGGAGATGGATTGCAGAGTGACAGAGGCCATCTGCCCACACACAAAAGCCAAGAGATTCTAGCTCCCAGTGGTGTTGCAAGGGACCAGCCTCCCTTGTGAACAGGTAGCCAGAAGGTGCTGATTTGGCCATTGACAAGCCACTTTACAGATCTGGCCAGTTCTTAACCAAAATTGGATGATCCAATCAAAGTTCAGGCCACTGAACTTTCAGTAGAATGGGATGGTGTTGGAGGTTAACAGGGAGGAAGTTTTAGCTAGTTCTGCATCCAAATTCCATTGCATTTCTCAGCAGAATTGATGGAAATAGCACAAAGGATTAGGGAATTTTAAACAAGAGCTGGATTATATCCAAAACCATGTACACTTGAGTGTTTTGTGATTTATTATGGTGGTTCAGGATTCAGTTCAAGTTCAATATGCAGTACTGACATTCATCATAGTCATTAGTGGTATGGTTCTACCAATTGCACGCTGCAAAAAAGGTTTTAAAATTGCATTCAATTTCTTAGATAGTCATTGAAAGGAACATTTTAAAAGAACTGCATGTATAAATATTTAATTTGCAAAGAAACTTGGCAGTTTTTATCCTTAAGTGGTTCAGGTTGCTTTTCCAAAGTCATTTTAATGTTTTTAAATTAGGATATTCATAATATGAGGACTGGACACCCTTATTAAAAACGTTTATCAAAGTACACCAAGTTGCCAATTTTAGGAACAAGAAGAAGCTCTTCATGATAAAAAGTGACAAACCCACATGTAATTGTTTTAATATGTTTTAATTTTTACATTTTTATACATTTTAATATGTTGCTTGGTTTTGCAAGTGCAAGGAAAATAGTACACTTATGACTGTATTTTGTAGAAATCGGAACCATAACCTAATCAGCACATTGTGTGTACAATTTTTGTTTGCAATTTCTGTTTTTAAATGAGTAATATTTTAGGTGCATAGAAATTATGAATTTTGAGAGACTCAAAACTAGAGTGGTTAGTTTAGCAAAAGTGGATTAATTTCAATCAAGATCAAACTGGTGATGCTGGAAATCTGAAACTCAAAAAAAACGCTGGCAGCACTCAGCAGGTCAGGCAGGATTTGTGGAAAGAGTAAAAGTTAATGTTTCAGAGCAAAGACCCATCCTCAGAACGTGGAACGAGAGAAAACCAAGTTAGTTTTAATTTGCTGAGAAGGTTTGGGGGGTTGGGGGGGGGGCAATGGGGAGGGATGGATAGTACAAGGGAATATCTGTGTTAGGGTAAGGCCAGCTTTGCCATGAGGATAAGTTATAGAAGTCATCTGGTCAATGATTTAATCAGGGCAATTAGAAAATGAATAAAAGCTGTGTAATGCATTCTGAGGACAGGATGTTATCTCCTCTGTTTGGGTGACCACTTTGAAGAACACCTGCATTCTTCCCTCTGGGGTGACACAGAGCTCCGTGTTGCCTGCCACTTTAGTTCTCCTTCCCACTCCCACCCTGAGCTGTCTGTCTATGGCCTCCCATACTGTTGTAATGATGCCCAACATAAGTTTGACGACCAGTGCCCCATCTTCCATCTGGCATATTTGCATCCTTCCACTTTGAGTATCGAATTCTACAATTTCAATGAACTCACTTTCCCTATCTGTATCAGAACTGACCATTTCTGCTGTAAGTGATCCTTCTGTGATTTTAGTTGAGGTTTTTTTTCTCTCTCCATTAGCATCCTTGACCTGCTGGGCACTTTCTGTAGCCCTGCATTTTGCACCTTTTCATGTTCATTTGTATTCTCACTAACTGCACCCCTCTTAGAAAATGAACAAACACTCTTTTTTATTATCTAGCCCATTAACTGGATAACCTCTATAACTTATCCCCAAGGCAAACCTGGCCTCACCCTGTCAGACGTATTCCCTTTTCCTATCCATCCCTCATCCACCATTCCTGCAACTTAAGTCTAACTTGTTTTTTTTTCTCCTTCTCAGTTCTGAGGAAGGGTCTTTGAACTGAGATATTAACTGCCCCTTTTTCCACACAGATGCGGCCCGACGTTCTATGTGTTTCCAGCATTTTCTGTTGTATTGATTTCAATGATTTGCTTTCAAGTTAGCTTGGTTATTACTTTATATAATAACCTGCAAATCCAAGGATGCCAAAGGTTTGTTCTCATCATAATACACAGGTTATGTATGTATTTAATATTTTTGCATTTTATTTATTCTGTTTGCACTGCCCCATTTTAAATGTAAATGTATTACATCCTAAAAGTTCCCTCATGTTTTGGTTTTACACAAAATATGATGCATGTCACCTTTATTTTCCCTCTTTTTCGTGTTAAGGTGATTGACAGGTAGTTTTTCATAATGTGACCTCCAATATTTTTGCAGATCTTTTAGAATTTTCCAGTATGTTTGGAAAGAAGAAGAAACGCCTTGAAATCTCTGCACCTTCTAATTTTGAACATCGGGTTCATACCGGATTTGACCACCACGAGCAGAAATTCACAGGACTTCCTCAGCAATGGCAGAGCTTGCTCGCAGATACAGCAAATAGACCAAAACCCATGGTTGATCCATCATGTATCACACCTATACAGCTAGCACCTATGAAGGTACAGTTTTTGTTCTTCATCATGTAATTTCAGATCAGCATTGCAGTTTGCATTTATTTTATTATATTTGAGAATTCAGCTGTTCTTGTAATGTAACCATTGAATAATTATGACTTAGAATTTGAAGTGAACAGTCAAAAAATAATGTACCTGGGCTTAACCATTGCCCTACTTGTAACTTGAGTAATTTGCCACATGATGGTGTAGAAGTATAATATAGTTGGTTTGTATGGATAGCTACCAAATTAGAAACTCTGAGCAATACTGCTGTGCTAATGTGGAAGTTCTATGTCCTGACAGTTATTGTGCCTCAAATTAGATTAAGGTGGTGAGGAATATTAGTAATTTCAGATTTTCTGCTGCAAGGCTAAGAGCAGTGGGATTGGAAATAACTGCTAGGTTTTGCCTGTGTCATGTACATAACTAATAACTTTTTCAGTTAATCACTGATTGGACAGACTTGTTGTTTAAATTTTGTTTTGTTATCCAGTGCAAGTGGTTATTGGTGATTTTTGTAGGCTGCTCCAAAGCATCATCCCTTTGCAGAATGAAATTGAATAAAAGATAGCACCTTGCTATCATTTTAACTACTGTGGAAAACTATTCTACAATATTTCTCTATTCAAGCATCAGAATTCTTGCATATGAATGCTCATGTTCAAGCTCTTAATGTTTTTAACTCAGTAAATTGCTTTTCAACCCATGGAAGTAGGTTCCTCAATAGAACAAGCAGCTATGCCTAAAGTAGACAAATTGTGCTGTTCAGCACTCATCCTGACAGTGTTTATGCTTTCATGTGATATTAGAACCAGGTATTTCTCAAAAGATGTATTTAGACAGGAACTTGCAAAGGTTGATTAGGAGGAGCTGTCTACAGGTAAAGGGATGTCTGGCAAGTTAGAGACTTTTAAAAGTGAGATAGGGAGAGTTCAGGGCCAGCATGTTCCTGTTAGAGTGAAGGGCAAGGCTGGCAGGATTACGGAACCCTTGTCCACAAGGGATACTGAGCCTCTCATCAGGAAAGAGGAGGCATGTATCAGGTATAGGCAGCTGTGATCAAGCAAATCCCTTAAGGGTTGTAGCAGCACACTTGAGGGAAATCAGGAGGGCAAAAAGAGGGCATGAGATAGCTTTGACAGAAAAGGTAAAGGGGAATCCCAAGAGGTTCTATAAGTGTATTAAGAGCAAAAAAAAGTAACTCGGGAGAGACTAGGGCCCCTAAAGGCTCAATGTGGTCATCTACATGTGGAGCTAAAGGAGATGGGTGAGGTCTTAAATGAATATTTCTCATCTGCATTTACCATGGAGAAGGTCACGGAAGCTAGGGGTTTCAGGGAAGGGAATAGTGATGTCTTGAAACGTATCTACATTACAAAAGGGGAGGTGATGGTGGTCTTAAAGCGCATAAAGCTGGATAAATCTGCGGGACCTAACCAAGTATACCTAGGACTTTGGGAGACGGTAGCGAAGAAAATGCTGGGGGCCCTGGCAGAGATAATTGTATCATCATTATTGGTATTGGTTTATTATTGTCACTTGTACCGAGGTACAGTGAAAACCTTGTCTTACAAACTGATCGTACAGGTCAATTCATTACACAGTGCAGTTACATTGAGTCAGTACAGAGTGCATTGACATAGTACAGGTAAAAACAATAACAGTACAGATAACATATCACAGCTACAGAGAAGGTGCAGTGCAATAAGGTGCAAGGTCACAACAAGGTAGATAGTGAGGTCATAGTCCATTTCGTATAAGGGAACTTCAATAGTCTTATCACAGTGGGGTAGAAGCTGTCCTTAAGTTTGGTGGTATGTGTCTTCATGCTCCTGTATCTTCTACCCGATGGAAGAGGAGAGAAGAGAGGATGTCCCGGGTGGGTGGGGTCTTTGATTATGCTGGCTGCTTCACCAAGACAGCGAGAGGTAAAGACAGAATCCAAGGAGGGGAGGCTGGTGTCTGTAATGCGCTGGGCTGTGTCCACAACTCTCTGCAGTTTCTTGCAGTCCTGGGCAGAGCATATTAGCCATCGGTGAGGTACTGGAAGACTGGAGGGTGGCTTATGTTGTGCCTTTATTTAAGAAGGACTGCAAGGAGAAGCCAGGGAACTGCAGGCCGGCGAGCCTAATATCTGTGGAGAGAAAGTTACTGAATGAGATTCTGAGAGGCAGGATCTACCTGCATTTGGAAAGGCAAGGACTGATTAGGGATAGTCGGCGTGGCTTTGTGCATGGGAAATTGTGTCTCATAAACTTGACTATTTTTTTTGAAGAAGTGACCAAGAGGTGACCAGGGCGGTAGATGTTGTCTACGTGGACTTTAGCATGGTCCTTGATGAGGTCCTGCAAAGTAGGTCGGTCTGGAAAGTTAGGTCACTTGGGATCCAGGTGAGCTAGCCAATTAGATATGAAATTGGTTTGGTGGTAGGAGTCAGAGGGTGGTAGTGGAGAGTTGTTTTTCAGATTGGAGGTTTGTGACCAGCAGTGTGCCACAGGGATCAGTGCTGGGTCCACTGTTGTTCCTCTTGGATGAGAATGTAGTTGGCATGCTTAGTAAGTTTGCAGATGACACCAAAATTACTAGTAAAGAGGACAGTAAAGAAGGTTATTTAAGATTACAACATGATCTAGAACAACTGGGAAAGTGGACCAAGGAATAGTAGATGGAATTTAACTCGGACGAGTGTGAAGTGTTGCATTTTGGAAGTTAAACTAGAGGAGAATTTTTACAATAAATGACAGGGCTCTGGCGAGTGTTATAGAACAGAGAGACCTGGGGTACAAGTACATATTTCCCTGAAAGTCACACCGCGGAGACAGGATGGTGAAGAAGGTGGTTGGCATGCTTACCTTCATCAGTCTGAGCCTTGAGTACAGGAATTGGGATGTCATGTGAAACTGTCAAGACGTTGCTGAGACCACACTTGGAGTATTGTGTGCAGTTCTGGTTACAGAGCTATAGGAAGGATGTCATTAAGCTGGAAAAGTGCAGAAAAAATTCACATGAATTTTACCGGGACTGGAGTGTTTGAGTTATAAGGAGAGACTAGATAGGCTGGGGCATTTTTTCCCTGGACCATTGGAAGCTGAGGGGGTGACCTGACAGAGGTACATAAAATCATGAGGGACATAGATAGGGTGAATGGCCATAGTCTTTTTCGCAGGGTAGGGGAATCTAAAATTAGAGGGCATAGATTTAAGGTGAGGGAAAAAAATTAAAGGGACACGAGGTGCAACTTTTTCCACACAGGGTAGTGGAATATATGGAATGAGCTGCCAGAGGAAGTAGTAGAGGTGGATACAATTACAACATTTAAAAGGTATTTAGACAGGTACATGAATAAGAAAGGTTTAGAGGGATATGGACCAAACAACAGGCAAATGGAACTGGCTCAGGTAGGTCACTTCGTCAGCATGGGCAAATTGAGCCAAAGGGCCTGTTTCCATGCTGTGTCATTCTATGACAACTGCCTAAGTAGTAGATGAGCTTAAATGTCTAAGTCATAGAAGATATTTGTTGATGAATGTTCATATTAATGGATATTCTTCAAAAGTGACAGTATATGTTTAGCCTAAACTTGTCTGGCATCATAACAGCAGATTCTCATAATGTCTTTGAGATGTAAGTATTCAATGATCCCTAAAACTGCAAATAGAGAGAGAGATCCATGGCTATTTTCAGAGCAACACACTTTCTTAGGGTGGTGACCAGTCTAGGGGTAGAATCTAGCCCTGTTTTATATGCTAAATGTGATGAAGTACTATTTGCTTATTCAACTCTGCCTCTGAAATCCAGTTTCATTGAATATTGGTGTAGAGAAATCCAAGATTCTAACCCTTTGAATGAAGATATTTCTCTTCTACTCAGCCTATTGACTGCTTATTTTGAGGCTGTGACACCCAATTCTACGCTTCCAATCTCCCAGTATATACCCTAAAAAGATCTGTAAGATTTTGTATTTTAATGAGGTCATCTTTCATTCTTCTAAACTATGGAGATGCAGGCTGTCTACCTACCCGTAGAGCAATCTCCCAATTACACAGAGCAGTCTAGTAAATCATATCCTCAGCAGCATGTACATCCTACCTAAGATGAAGCAACCTAAACTGTACATACTTTACCAGCTGTAGTCTTGCCAGGACTTTTGTATTATTACATGAAAGATTTTTTTTTACTCTTGTGTTCCAATTCTTTTGTAATAAATGAAAATATAAAAAAAACTACAATGCTAGAAATCTGAAATAAAGACACAAAATTCAGGAAAAACTCAGCAGGTCAGGCAGCATCTGAGGAGAGAGAAACAGTTAATGTTTCATGTTGAATACCCTTCATCAGAACTGAGAAAGAGAAAACACATTAGTCTAAGTAATAGAAAAGGTGGGAGAGGGCAATGGTGGAAAAAAGGGAATGTCTGTGATAAGGTGAAATAATGTAGCCATTAAATGTGTAGTTAAGCTCCTTTGTTTCCTTCTCTTTCTGTAAGGACTGGCAATTTTTGACTGCCATTCACTTCTTCCTTTTTTTAAACTTTCCTTTCATTTGTATATTTTGTCCTGCTGGGAATGAACCAGTAGGCCATACTATACAACATAACCCAAACTGCACAACATTAGCAACGTATTACACATCCAGTTTCTAGATGGCGGTGACTGTCATCCATAACCCTTCCCCATCCTAGCTCAGCCATTGATGGTTATAGAATCGTACAGGATTGAAACGGGCCCTTCGGCCCACCATGTCTGTGCTGGCCATCAAGTACCAATATATACCAACCCCTTTTTACAGTACACACCCCATTATCTACTGAGCATTGATACGGCCTTTGAATTCTATGGGGAAATAGTTGGGCTCCCTCTTACTGGAGATGCTTATCGCCTGGTGCTTTTGTCTGTCATCTTTTTATTTGGATGTGATTTGGTCTTTCTGCATAGATTGCTTCATTACCTGAGGCTATTATGCTGCACCTTACAAATATCAGCAAGCAGCCCTATATTTGACACGTTGAAGTGAAGGCAATAGGTGTTGTGAGAAAGGTTCTTTTGGATCTTAAAGATAGAGGTATCTGGACACAGTTTTTGTACTTTAAAAAGGAGGATTTTATTTACATACTACAATAGGAAACCAATAGAAGGCGGGTGGCTCCAGCATCCTACCTGAGGAATTCCTGCAATAAATGCTAGGTTTGAGTTGATTTACTTCAGTAACTATAGACAAATTTCATTGTGCCTGGTGTGACTTCATTCTCTGGAGAATTTTCTCCTGATCCTCATACTTCAGTTTGGAAGGGTCGTTGGTGTCACCCTTAGGAAAATCCTGCCTTGATGTTAATGGCATTCATTCTCGCCTTATCTTTGGAATTCAGCTTACATCCATGTTTGGGCCAAGGCTACAATGAGTTATGGTGATTTTGGTGGAAGCCAAACTGAGCACTGTTGAGCAGGTTACTGAAGAGGTAAATTTTGACAATTCCTTCTATTATTTTGCTGATGATTGGGAGTATGCTGATGAGGTTGCAATTAGCTGTATTGTACACCTCTGACTTCTCACAGACAGCACGTGTTTTGGCAATTTTCAAAGTGCTGCAGGTGTACCAGAACAAGATAGCTAAGGGATTAGCTAAAGTTTCAAACATAGTTCTTCCAACAGCCAATGCCCAGAGGCTTTGTGATGTCTAATTCTTTTAGCTGCAACTTAATTATGAGAATTGAATTGAAGTAGACCAGAGTGATAATTCTCTAATGCGTGGTTAAAGTTGGATGTGAATATTTCAGCCTTATCTTTTGCATTCATGTCCTCTCTGTGGTTGAGAATAGAGATGTTTTGTGAAGTTGCTTCCTATTAGCTGTTAAATTTTCCACCGTTTGCAATTGTTTGTTGCAGGAGGATGGAGCTTTGATCTCATTCATTGATTGTGGGATCACTGAGCCCCATGGTACTTCTGTTTCACTTGCATGAAGCTTGACTAGGGGCTTCATTTTAAGCCAATGCTGCGCTAGGCAAGTTTTTCTTCACACCATGTTTGGAAAGAATTTATCATATGATGATACATAGCCAAGACTTGATTGTCATTTGTGAAAATACTTCAGATATTAAAAAAAATCTGTAACTCTTCCAGAGTAAATTATTTTGACTTCAAATGCTGATCTATAATACAGTTCAAAATTATTTTTAAAAGATCACCAAAAAAAAGCATCGAAGTCTAGATTCATTTGTCCATGCTTCTGGGTCCTCATGTGCCTTTTCACAAAGTTCTAGCTTTATGCGAATTGCTATTTAGACTTTCCCTTTGACAGCAATAATTTGTACTTAAATCAAATAATTAATATAACCAAATGTCTTATGGCACTTCATAGGAACATTGCAAATAATAATTTGGCACTGAGCCACATTTGGATATATTAATATAATGCTCAATGCCTTTGTCAAGAAGGCTGTTTTTAGGGAGTCTCTAAAGTAGTTTATGGAGGAAGTTCCAGAGCTAGGGGTCTTTCCGCTGAAGGCATGGCTGCCAGAGGTGGAGCGATTAAAGGTGGGGATGATCATGAGTCCAGAATTAGAGGAATACTGCCATTTTGGAGGGTTGATAGAGATCACAATGATAAGGGAGGAGTGTGGTCTTGGAGGGATTTGAAATTTAACACACACATTGAATGACAGTCATGTCTTCACTGGGTTTTCAACTCATACCAATGCAAATATTAATCCTAGCTTTTAAAAAAAGAGCCTGCACTTTCTGTTTGCAGAACACATTCAGAATACTGAAATTTAGCTACTTGTTCCATTGCTGTTAACATTATAACCAAGGCCTCTTGGGTTTGGTTTTCATAGAAAATATTTCTAAATTATGATAAATGGTCTTAATGCGTTGAAAATCCCAGAATTTTGTCATAAAATGTGATATGCATACCTAGTAGAGCATGCCCTGTCCAGATTGGGCTATGCATGTAATATTGTGATAATAGTTTCTGAACAGTTGCTCAAGGCTGAGCAGAAACCCTTAGTACATTGCAATAGGATACAGAATCCCAGTTACTGGAAAGCATCGAGCAGAGAACGGAATTCGTATGCCTGCTATTAAGTTTCAGTTTACAAGAGAATCTGGCTCTAACAGGTGTTTCAAGTATGAGGTGAGTGGGCCACACGAATTCTGTGAATATGCAGGATTCCCTTTTGGGTTGAACTGGGAGATTGGTACTCTAAGCTTGTTCTGCAAATCAGAAAGTGCAGGCTTTTGTTTTAGGTAGAATTAATATTTGCATTGGTATGAGTTGAATGCCCAGTGCAGACATGACTGTCTACTGGCAACATGACAACTCCATAAAAACTTTAATTATAATGGTGAGCTTGCAGGAAACACACATTTCCCCGTCTGCACTATTTCAGTTGGCAGACTTGCATTGTAAATTAAATTTTCTTACTCAGTAAGGGTCATCAAGATTGAAGGTGATTATTGCATTAAATATCAGTTTTGCCCACTGTAGGGCTGAAATGCTTTCTTGATGATTTGGTTGTTACAAGAAAAAATTACAACCGCAAAAAAAATCGCCTACCCAGGACCAAGGCTGGGTCACGAGGGAGAGGACCAGCAATCATGTGCCCGAATGACAGTTGGGTAAATAACTGGGGAGTTGCAGGGTGGTGATCAGCTTTGGCATGTGAGAATGGCTTGGGGATTAAGCAAATAGCTAGGGGCAAGTGTTGGGATCAGGGCTTCCTTTGAAATCGCTGGATTGAGAGCCTGTGGCAATTGGAGGCTCTTGACCTGTGCTCATTATTCAGATGTGATATCAGTGGTTAAGTATGGGGGAGTTTAGAGGGTGAGGGTTTGATGCTTTGGAGGTGTGGGTGTCTGGGAATAAAAGCTAAATGCGGAACATCTGTCCTTTGGGACCTGACCCCTGAACTCAATCTCATGCCTTTCAGAGCTGCATTGTGAAGATTATTGGCCCAGCCATATCCAAAGATGGTTAAGACAGCTTGGTCATATTTACCCCTCAGTGTACCATAAGGAGTGATGTGAAATTACCTGAAAATGACCCTCAGTGCTATTTCAATACTAAACTAATTTCTAGGGCAAGCACTGTTGTTTTATATGTTTTATGTGACATAAAAATCTGTTTGGATTTCAATCCAAAGATGCAATGGAGGTAAACTACATTGCATATTAACAGGGTGGAAAATGCTGAAATTTATGGGAAAGTTTTGCAACTGATATTTGTATTCTGTAATGTGTGACATGTTAGATAAAGAACATAAAGGATGTTCATAGAGGGTTGTAATGGGAAATACTCCAAAAGAAAAGTACTTGTTGAGGACCTTGGTTGTATTTTAGATATTTTTGCAGTCTGGGAAAAGCTTTGAAGCTTGTTCTCCAATGTTTCACAAGAAATAAATTGATAGTGAATGGTGTCTTTATCTGTGAAAACGTCTGCCCACATGAAAGCACAACTGTCACATTGCTGTCTTTTTCGGTAACTAAATATAATTTGAGACATAGTCACATCAGCTTGATAACTTTCTGTAATTAGAAATGAACATTGACACTTTAAGCAAAGTTCATTTCAGATGGCTGACAATTGTATGTCTTTCATAATTTCATTGTCCTTTAGTAATGATTGAGGATAGCCCAGGTTAATTGCTGTCATGCGGTCATATATTATTTTTCTGATATGCAAGATACACTTGTTTGTAAAGAATGTAATTCTGTCAATTTTTTTTGCAAGTAGAAAAATGAACTAAGGCTGCCCTCTGGAGGTCTCCAGTTTAATTCAAACCTACCACGATCTTTTAAAGTAGTTCTGATCAGATCACTTACTGTTACCTCTTTTCTGATCTGATCTAATAGCTCCTAACCAACCACCACCTTTTGTTAAGTCCATTTGTTGAGATGTTTCTTCATAATTCTCAATACTACTTCAGTCCTGTGTTTTAATCTGCATTACTTGAAAAAAGTTGGAAGTAAATTTAGTTAATACATTTCATAAAAGAATTGGGTAAATACTGGAAGGAGAAAAAATTTATAGGAAATGAGCCAACATGACAAACTGCAGTCTCTTGTGTCTCCTTTACTAACACCCTTGTTGTAGCCAGTCAACTGAATATGTTGCCAAACCATGCAGCAGCATAATGAGCTTGCATCTTTCCCTGTGCTGAAGGTAGTAAAGTTGGGGACAAGGAGATGGAGAAGTAGGGACGAGCAGAGGAAATAACTGCTGAGAAAGACAATATATAAGTAAGTGGAAGTGAGAAATTGAGCAATGTAGCAATTAGCACCACAGGGAAGGGGAATGCAGTCGTGTTGGTGTGGATATCTGTGCTCTGGATTTGCTGTGCAGTCAATGAATCCTTCAAATATCCACTTACCTCACTTGGAAAAATGAGAGAAGACATAAGATGAGATTTAATTCTAGTTGAGGGGTGGGATCTTGGGATAGAAGAGGTCCATAATTTTTATCAAGCAGATTGAGGCTAAATCTTGTTCATTAAAGGAAACGGGGGAAAATATATATGATAAAAGAGTGGACTAAATATGAACAATTGAAAGGGGTGGGATTGAGAGCCAAAATCATGCTGTGCCACGTGGAGTATTCAGATGGAGTAGCGTAAAATTGCTTAGCATGTTTCTCCATATTGAAGGAGTATTTCTACCAATTTGAATGGTTGTGGTTTCTTTGTTTTGTTAAGGTCTGTCAGGTTAGTAAGCTGAAGACCAAGTATGATCAATTGACATAGCCTTCAAGGACTTTGAGAGAAAAGAAATTTTGAGATTAGGTGGTAGTTCGCAAGATCCAAGGTTCAGTGGTTGATTTTTGTAAAGATAGACCAATGTTGAAAGTGTTTAAAGTGATTTGCATCAATTCAAGTGGGGTCAGGCAGAAAAATTAGGTGGTCAGCAGTTTCGTGGTTTTGGATGAGTGTAGAAGACGTCTCCTTCACACGATGAACTCGGGGGCATGAGAGGCATAAGAAAGAAGTTGGAGAAGAAGCAAGTCCCAGGGTGAGATTGTGAGTAACCTTTGGGGAATTTTGACTTGGTGAGAAGAGGAAGTTGGCAAGGCAATTGAATGATTGGTCTCTGTTGTAATGATAAAGGAGCCCATGATGAATTTGAACTTGATGGAGTGGAAGAAAGCAGATAATTATGATTTAAGAGAACATTTGTTAGTGGTTCAAACAAACTGATTTTCAAGATAAATGTAAAGTAGGGGGTAGTCTTAGTAAAAGAGAATAAGGCAAGATTTTGCTTGATGTGGTTAGCTTGCAGACCAGAATCATTCATATCAGTATAACACGGTCTGAAGGCAGCAACTATAGAGGCCGTGTTTGATAAACGCATGGGTTTGGCGAGAGTAAAGGCTTTACAATCAAAATTGGAAGAGGGGGAATGTTTAAGCAAATGATCAGTTACAGTACTAAAGCAAACCTGAGGCGAAGGGTTAGACAATTGAGAATTTTAAATAATCAGGAGAGGTTTTGTTTTAGGTAGATGTGGTTGTGGATAGAAGGAAGTGAGCCAACATGACAAACTGCAGTCTCTTGTGTCTCCTTTACTAACACCCTCATTGTAGCTGGTCAATCAAAAACTAGCTAAATCCATTAAATTGGTAAATCGGTTTATATTGTCACATGTACAAAGTACACTGAAAAACTGTCTTGCATACTGTTCATACAGATCAATTCATTACACAGTGCATTGACGTAGTACAAGGGAAAACAATAACAGAATGCAGAATAAAGTGTCACAGTTACAGAGAAAGTGCAGTGCCGGGAGACAATTAGGTATAAGGTTATAACGAGGTAAATTGTGAGGTCAAGAATCCATTTTATCGTACCAGGGAACCATTGAATAGTCTTATAACACTGGGATTGAAGCTGTCCTTGAGCCTGGTGGTATGTGTGTTCAGGGTTCTGTATCTTCTGCCCGATGGGAGGGGGGAGAAGAGAAGATATCCAGGTTGGGTGGGGTCTTTGATTATGCTGGCTGCTTCACCAAGACAGCAAGAAGTATAGACAGAGTCCATGGAGGGGAGCCTGGTTTCTGTGATGTGCTGAGCTGTGTCCATAACTTTCTGCAGCTTCTTGCGGTCACGGGTAAAGCAGTTGCCATACCAAGCCGTGATGCATCTGGATAGGATGCTTTCTGTGGTGCATCAATAAAAATTGGTGAGGGTCAAATTTCTATAGCCTCCTGAGGAAGTAGAGGCGCTAGTGAGTTTCCTTGGCCATGGCATCAACGTGGTTGGACCAGGACAGGCTATTGGTGATGTTCACTCCTAGGAACTTGAAGCTCTCAACCCTTTTGATCTCAACATCGTTGATGTAGACAGGAGCATTTGCAATGACCCACCTCCACCTCCGCCCCCTCCCCCCAGAAGTCGATGACAAGTTCTTTTGTTCTTTTGTTTTGCTGACATTGAGGGAAAGGTTGTTGTCATGATGCCATGTCACTAGGCTCTCTATCTCCTTCCTGTACTCCAACTCATTGTTGTTTGAGATGCAACCAACTACGGTAGTATCATCTGCAAAATTGTACATGGAGTTAGAGCAGAATCTGGCCACACAGTCATGAGTGTATAGGGAGTAGGGTAGGGGGCTGAGGATGCAGCCTTGAGGGGCACCAGTGTTGAGAATAATTGTGGCAGAGGTGTTGCTGCCTATTCTTACTGATTGTGGTCTGTTGGTGAGAAATTGAGCATCTGGTTGCAAAGGGAGGTGTTCTGTCCCTGGTCTTGGAGTTTAGAGATGAGTTTGCTTGGAATTATATTATTGAAGGCAGAACTGTAGTTAATAAACAATAGTCTAACATAGGTGTGTTTACTGTCTAGATGCTTCAGAGATGGATACAGGGCCAGGGAGATGAGCATCTAGTCAAGCAGCCAGTTACAATTGATTTCTCATTTATTTTCACTGACTTGATTGTTTTGATATGGCTGCTTGGATGAAATAATACTGTCAGTTCCATTTTTGTTTATCAAAAATAAAGTTTGTAAAGTCTCACAAATAATGACTTTAAACTGTATGTCAAACTAATTTAAAATAGAACTTTGTGGATGCATGATGCACTTGATTATCCTCGTGTCATGGGTTACTGAAAAGTTTAAGTGTACAAATGCACATAGCTTGCCCCCCTCTTTTGGACTATCTGAGTGCACATAGCCACAGTGAGAAAGGAAGCTAGAGTTACCATCCCCTTCAGGTCTGCCCTGCCCGGAACTTGCTAAACATGGAAATAGTCTCTTGAGTAGATCTTTACGCCCACCCCTTTGATCCGGATGGCCAAAGATTAGGAGTGTGGGACTGACTGAAGTACAACCAGAATTGATCTAGTTTCCATTCTGGCCTAATCTTTCCAAGAATGAAACAAGTGTCTTTTTACTGGTTCCACTCTTTTCCTATTCAAACAAATAAAGCTGCTGTTACCTTCCGCATTATATATTAGAATCCTCGATTCAGCCTCAAAAATAAATTGTATTGTGCTTGAAACATGAATCCCTCCTAGCTGGGTCAGAAATCCCAAAACCTACCATGGTGACACTGGAAAAATTGAAAAGGAAGTAAGAGGGGAAATAGAAAAATGGGCTGGAATCAAACCAAAAGCAATGATTAGGTGGCACTTAATGGTGTTTTGCAACATGGTTTAGTCTATTGAGAATTTTTGTTTTTTTTTCATTTGTCTGTCTCTAGGTACTTATCATACCTCAAGGTTATTTGTGGAGGTATAAGATGATAGAAATAGTGCAAAGTTAGCATAGCTGTTCAATAATGTGTTTGACAGCAATGAAGTATGTTTCTAATAGTTTTCTTTGTTTGGCAGCCTAATCAAGCTAGTATGCTTTGAAATAAAAAAAATGCATGTATTTATATGATGTCTTTCAAACTTGCACCATCCCAAAGTATTTATAGCTAATGAAGTACTTTTGAAATGTTGTCATTATGTAACATAGAGACATAGCAGCAATTTGAAAATGGCAAGCTTCCACAAACTTCTATGCAATAGTGTCCAGATTATCTATTCTAATGATGTTAATTAAAGGCTAAATATTACCAGGATACTGGGGATTACTCTTCTTAAAAAATAAAGCAATGATGGCCCTTACATGTACTGGGAAAGTACATGCGGCCTTAATTTAATATTTCATCCAAAAGACTTTTAGCTAGATTTGTGTACTCAAGTATATACTATATGTAACTATGTGGTCATCTTCTGAAGAAGTTAAAATAGATTATTGTTTATTATTTTGTCCTGCAGTTAAGATCAATAATATCTCAGACAATATCACAACTGAGATTTACTTTATTCACTGTCATAGAAGAAAATGACAGCTATTGTAAGTTATCAACAGGCAACCTCAATGGGCTGCAAATATGTTGGTTATGGATAAGTACCGTTCTAGGTACACGAGTGACAGTTCAGTCAGTGCCAGAATGTGAGTGGTACGTTAATGTTTTAAGTGAAGTATTGATGTATAATTTGTCTTTTTCTTGACTGAATAATGTATTACGATTTTTTTCTGATTGTATCTGGAAAGAAACTGCTCAAGTTTCCAATTCTAAGTAACAGCCAAACAATGGAACTATTAAAAATGCTACACAGTATTTTATCTTTCAAAGCACATAAGATGATTATAGACTAATATAATACAGTGCACTTTGATTATTAATTGAATCATTATTTCTAAACAGTAGGTTGAAAAGACTGCCAGATGATTCATTTTTTGATTACCTTCTCAAAATCCTCCCACTTGATGTTTTTTGTGGTTTCATACAGCTCACCAAACCTTAGCAAGCAGCAGGTGGAAACTTATAGGGGCTCCAAAGGTCACTTCAGATTTAACAATGAAGAGTCGATTGTATTGTGAACTTAGAAAATCTTTAGCATGACAGAAAATGTGGAAAGGGAGAACAATATTGGATGTAAAGGTTGAATTTCCAAAGAATAGTTCCACTATGTAATCAATATTGGAATATCATAAGATGAGAAGTACTGCATGATTAATATCTTCATTAACTGAGGCAAAATAGAATCAGTACTCTAGTGTAGATGGAAAAATTGCTATACGAGGGTTTAATTCAGATTTATTGAACATTCTATTCACTCACAAATCAAAACTAGATGACTGTGAACATTTGTGGACTGACTGACAGCAACAAAAATAGAGTACCACAAACTGTAACCTCATGGTCCAGCATATCCCTCATTCTGCCATTAGAAACAAGCCAGAGGATTGACTCTGGTTCATTGAGGAATGCAGAAGGCCATGCTAGGAGCAGCATCAGACATATCTAAAAATGAGGTACTAAAATGGTGAGACTGGAACAGAACAGGACTACCTACATGCTAAACAACCTTAAGTAAACAGAGTTAAATAATCTCTCAATCAGTGAACCAATTCAAAGCTCTGCAGTTCTGGCACCCCTAATCATAAATGGTGGTGGATGATTGAACAGCTAATGGGATGAAAAGAAGGCTCTAAAATCATCATCATCATCAACAACGGAGGCCCAACATATGAGTGCTAAAGACAAGGCCAAAACATCCCCAAACATCTTTACTTAGAGGTACCAAATAAATGACCCATGTTGACATCACAGAAGTCAGTCTTCAGCCAGTTTGATCTGGTCCATGTGCTGGATGCAGCAAAGGTTGTGGGACGAGATAACATCCTGGCTACAGTAATGAAGGATTGCGCTCCAGAAGTAGCCACACCTCTAGCCAAGCTGTTCCAGTATAGTTACAACACTGGCACCTAGTTGACAAGGTGGAAAGTTTCCCACAAAGCAGGAAAAAATCTAGCCTGATTATTTACTGCCCAGTCACCTGACTCTTATTCATTAGCAAAGTAATGGAAGTTGTAGTTGATCATTCTGTCAGACTGTATTTACTCAGAAATAATCTGCTCAACTCCAGACCAGGGTATCCAATGGTGAGTGACTTGCTTCCTGACACCCAAAAGCCTTTCAACTATCTACAAGACACAAATCAGGAGCATGATGGAATACTCTCTATTAATCTGGATAAGTACAGCTCCAATAATACTCAAGGTGCTTGATTCCATCCAGACCAAAGTAACCAACTTTATTGGCACTTCATCTGCCACTCTAAACATTCATTCCCTCCACCAGTGATGAAGTATTTACCGCCTGCAAAGTGTACTACAATTACTTACCCAAATTACTTTGGCAGCTACCCCATCAACAACCAAGTAGGCCAGGAGCAGAAGGTGTATAGGAACACTGCCACTTACAGGTTCCAATCCAAGTTGTTGGATGCCATTCTGAATTGGATATATATTGTCTGACCTTCATTGTTGCTAGGTCTAAATCTTGGAACTCCACACCCAAAAGGATTGTGGGACTGCATTCACCAAAATAACAGCAATGGTTCAAGGGGGTGACTCACCACCTTCTCAAGGGCAATTGAGGATGGGCGATATTGGTGTTTGGCTTGGTAGTGATACCCAGGTCCTGGAAAATGATTAAATAATAAAAAAAACAGTAATAATAAGCATGAACTTGGTCAATGTCTGCTTGAATTCAAATTTACCTTTATCTATTTTTGGGGAAAAAATGGCACAGTAGCTTTGAAGTTGAAACCATGAAGTTAACCTATGGGTTCAAAGATTCATACTCTGAAAGACATATTTGACATTGATTTTGAGAAGTTCTTTGCAGAACAGTCAATCTATGGAATGAATTCCACTTAGACGAGTGGAGGTAATACATTTTTTAAAAGACTGAAAAATGTAGTGGAGATCTTTCAACATGAGTAGATTATGGTGGAATGATGATGCTTGTCTTCCATCATAATGATTATGACAGACACCTCATAGTATACATTTCTCTGAAAATCAAAAACTGCAGATGCTAGAAATCTGAAAGGAAAACAGCAGGTCAGGCATTATGGAAAGAGAAACAGAGTTGCTGTTTCAGGTTGAAGACCCTCCATCAGAAAGAGAGAAAAGTTAATTTTAAGTAATTTGATTACTTACACAGTAGGGTCCCCAGCCACAATATTTAATTGTTTAGTTTTAAATAATTGTTATGCTTGGGTGTCTAAATCTGTCCCAACAATTTACACATTTAAGTTGATATGTCATGATCAACCTTCTGATGACCAACAGTGAAGTAACCCTTCCTAAGCCCACAGATAGGGAGGTGTATGTATATCAGTGTTTGTTCACAAGAGAGCCCTAAGCCAGCCTTTCCCAATGCTTTGATCTTAGTGAATGCCAAGACAGGCATGTCTAGAATTGTCAATCTAATAGGTGGGAAGGGATCTCCCACCCCATTTGCTTTCTCAGGTGGTAGAAGCAACCAGAGTTCTGTGTGGTCTAATGAACAATTGAGATGTCCTACACTTTCTTCTTCTGAATTCATTCACCTGTCCTGCAATGCCCTGCTCACAAATCCAATTCAAGTTCTCTGCAACGTACATGCCAACTCACCAAACTAAGTGCCAGGGCACAATCCTACTGAGTGTACTTGGACTCTAGTATTCCTTCAAACCTCTTCTGATTTTTATCAAGCCGGCTTCCCAATCTAATCATCCTCCCGCAACCCCCACTCCTGAATGGCCAATGCTCTATTTGCATGCTCCCTCACACAATTTATTGAATATATCAGTGAAATAATTTGCGTGAAAGACGCACAGGAACAATGCAAAATGCAGTTCAATTTTCATTAAAGATTAGGCAGACTCCACAAGGAAGCACTAACCTTTTACCTTGATCCCATTTCAAAGTTTATCCTTTACTGCATTCCTTGTACATTGGTGCAAAAATAGTTGTTTGCTCAGTCCTTCAAATGTCTTTAGTGAGCAATTCATTTGACTACCTAATTTCCTCTGCTTGATTTTGGGTTGTAACTTGCACTGTACCGACTTGAAAGCAGTAATGCTTGTTCTGTAACCAAATCATATCCTTCCGGGTTCTGTTACCTTGTGTATGTGTTCTCTTTTTTTTAAACAAAAACATAGTTTGCAACAGGCACTACTGAATACTGACTACTGGAAGGAAACGTGCTTGAGAGAGAGTTTCTCAGTAGTCTGTGATAATCTTTGCCAATAAGACCACTTGGAAGACCTTTTTTGCCTTTTGAATGAATAATCCTGGGCTCAGAAAAGAGAAGTTGCAACCTTATACTGAAAGTAATATTTATTACAGTCATGTTTAAAATTATCACCAGTAATTTAGCACCATCTTGCTAAGTAGTAATAGAATTACTTTTTTAAACTAGCCAACATGTATAGAAAGTATGTTACATCAGTGCCAAGTGGGGCCAGCAAAAGTAGTAAAGACTTTGAAGTGCCCATGAAATTGATCATTGTAAAAACAATTAACTGACTCACTTGAAGTCCTTTCTCCAGGTCCTGGCTTATTTCCTAGGTCCAAACCAAGGTGTCTAACTCTCTGAAGTGAACTAGCAAGTCACTGATTTGTGCCAAAGCACTACAGGGGTTTAGAAGGCAACTCACCGCCAACTCCTTGGGGAAATGCTGATGAGCAGCAACTGTCACCCTTTCTGATGAAATGGACATTGCAAGAACACAGAAACATACTCTCCAAATCACCAAGTAACAGCACAGGATATCTGCATTTTTTTTAAATGCTCCTTTTTGTTCAAAGGTATACTTGCCTACAAAAAAGGTTCAAAAGCAATATTGATTAATGCTCCACAGTGTACTGTGACTGAATGGATTGTAGTTCATTATATTGGAATAGTGCAGGTTACCTTTAAAGATTCGTTTGCATCTGTCTTTAATTTATGAAGGTGATGCACAATATTTAAACCCTTTAACTGGATAGAGGAACCAACAAAATGTTTTCTCCTTAATTGACAGCTCTATCTTAGTTTCAGTTCTGCAGTTTATGTAATTATGCAGTAATTGTTTATTCCCACCATCTATGGATTATGTCCTATAATTCTGGTCATTTTTAATATGTCTTTTGAGTCTGGGATCAATAATGACAAATTGCAATTTCATTGAAGTAAGCTCTTCATATCTATTACCACTTGAGCTAATTGCATCTGGCTGATTCTTTAATCACATGGGCATTACACAATGTTCACATGTGAATTGAAAAAGTATTGTTATAGTAAGTAGAAGCCACTAATATAGTTTGTGCAACTTTATGACCTTTTATAAACTACATTACTATCCTCGAACCATCAGTAAGCAATTGGATGAATTATAAAAGTTCAGATTGACTATAGTTTTGCTTTTCTCTATGTAAATAAATTACCATTTGATGGATGACCTCAAGTATATTTGTTAAAGTTGTATGAAGTACCGAGTTTTAACTTACTTCCATGTCAATAAATTGTTACTGATTTAAATTGTTTGTGAATGTAAATAATTTACATTTAACCTGGCCAAAAAAGCCCCCCAAAATTCACTTGGATACAGACTAACTTGAATCTTCTGACACTTAGATAACATGGAGATAGAACACTTATTATTTTTTTGAAGCCTGGGCTGAGATGGCAAGAAGTGCATGTTCAGCTTCCTTTTTATGAAATCTTGAAGTATGTTTGCAATTCATAGTAATAATTGCAAATCATGGTATAGAACGATACAGCACAGGAACAGGCCCTTTGGCCCATGATGTCTGTGCCAGCTATAATTCAAAATGAATCTAATGCCATCTGCATGCATATGATCCATATCCCTAGATGATTGTCAAAAATGCACGTGATTTTCTTGCATTCCAATTCCTAGTAAAGAAGATTACCGCAATTATAAAGGTGTGTGATGAAAACACACCTGAAGTGTGACAATTTTAGTCTCCTTATCTATGGAAGCATATAGTTAGCTTCTAGTGACTGCAATGAATGCTCACTAGGTTTCCTGGGATTGTTTGTGTGAGCAAAGATTGAGTAGGCAAGGTCTAGATTCCTTGTGTCTTAGAAAAATTGGAAATAATCTCATGGAAATTGTTTATCAAGGGGCCTGATTTGGTAGATGCTGGAAAGATATTTCCCTTGGCTGCAGGATTTAGAATGAGGGATTAGGTGTGCAGACTAGAGTTTGTTCTCTTGGACTTGGTTGAAAAGAGATCTCTTCACTCAGATTTGAAACTCTTTAGAGTTCTCTACCCCAGTGATTTTCAGTTTGTTTAGTTTGGTGGATTAAAGAACATGGTTAAAAGTCTGGGAAGGTGGAAGTCAGGTATAAGATCTGCCAGATCCTATAGGGAGAGCAGTCTTAAAGGGCCAGGTTACTGACTTTTTTATTTAAATTATATTCTTATTGGGGGTTAAAAAAAACTATGGAAATGTCTAATTTGATATCTCCATTGGTTTATTTCATCCCATAAACTAAACTGACATGTATCATCTTATCACCTGTGTGCCATTATATCAAATGCAATCCTCTGCTATGGAATTGGATATATGATTTGAATATTGACTATCTGAATGCATTAAATATATCAACTATCCTTGCTGACTGGAGACATGAGAGACTGCAGATGCTGGAAATCTGGAGCAACACACACAAAATGCTGGAGGAACTCAGTGGGTCAGGTAGCATCTATGGAGGGAAATGGACAGTCAACATTTCAGGCCAAGACCATTCATCAGAACTGGAAATCTGGCTTCTCCCCTCTTTCCATCCTGATGAAGGGTCTCAGCCCAAAATGTCGATTGTCCATTTCCCTCCATAGATGCTGCCTGGCCCACTAAGTTCCTCCAGCATTTTGTGTGTGTCTGTCCTTGCTGACTAGTTATTTTGTTGTTGTGTTTGAAATTGATGCCTTTTTGCTTATTCTGAGCTCTTTAAAAATGTTTACATAATTCATAACTCAAATTGTAGAATACAAAATTACTCCAAGCATTTCATTACCAAACAATTGTAAATTTGGTGTTGTGAAAGTGTGGTACCAAAAATCAAATCTTGAATTACAGTGTTGTATAGGTTATATTGATAATGCATGTTTTTATCAAAACATACACTTGGTTAGATTCTCACTTGGTCAGAAGGGATCTTAGTTTGGGTCTTGTTAAAAGTACCACCTCCATGTTATTCTGATGCATCACCTAGTTCATGTGATGGTTTGTGATTTCTTGAACTAGGAGATGTATTAGAACAATATGGAGGTGGTACTTTTAACAGACCTAAACTAAGGTCCCTGATTAAATTTGGTTAAATGTTAAAGGCCTTGTAGCACTAGCGTAAGGGTAAAAGTGAGATACTTAAAAGGTGTTTAAACTTTTTATTGTAGCTGACTCAATAATTCAATATTATACATTTAAAAAGTGAAAATCAAAAGTGAAATAAAAACAGAAAATGCCAGAAGCACTCGACAGGTTAGGCAGCATCTATGGAAAGAGAAATGAGTTGATGTTTCTGATGAAAGATCTTGATCAGAAATGTTAACTCAGTTTCTCCTTTCACAGATGCTACCTGACCTGCTGAATGTTTCCATCATTTTGTGTTTTCATTGCACATTTAATTAACTAACAGGATGATTGTGTAATTGTTAATTGAACTTCAGTACAGAAAAATGTAAAGTGGTATTTTTTGTTAGTAAGAATAACAGGGCTCTGGATAATTGTTTTAATGGGGCAAAGGCTAGGGTAACTTTGTAAGATAGCAAAACAAACCACTAGGAGCAGCTGTGCAGGTTACTAGAGCCACAAAGAAAAGCAAACATAGCAGTGGGGTTTATTTGTAAAGAGATAAAACAGTAAAAAAAAGAGAAATTGTTTTAAAGTTGTATAAAACTTTGATTAGGTCTTAATTAGTGAACCATCTGGACTGTATATTATGAAAGGTGTGAAGTATATTGAGAGAGTGCAAAAAGAAATTTATCAGAATTGAGGGAAGGGTTAACACACATGGCTAATTTCAAAGAAAAAAAAGATGGAGGAGTGACCAAGTGGTGTTTTAGTTGTAAATAAAATGCCTTGGAAACTGTTCTGTGCTTCAATAGCCACATTAAAGCTACCAACAATTTTGTTTAGTGTCCCTTGCCAGCTGGATTCTATCGTGCACAAGACCCAAGGCATCAGACTACTAGAAAAAGCCTTGCACACAAATGGGTAGGAAGATGGAGCCTGGAGCTGGGGCAGCAGGGGAAGAAGCAACATCAGGGATTAGGGAGGTTGAACACACCATTGGTGTGGATGAGTTGGTCAGAGAAAGGTAGTAGAAGGAATATGGGGCCCTGGGGGAGACAATTTTGCCTGGCTGTGTTTTGGCTGGGAGGAATAGTCAGAACATCAGGGCAAAGGGGAGGTAATGGAGTATCAGGTATTCAAATAAGTTCTTAAAGACATTGGTAGAAAGGGAATTAATGATGGGAGCAAACACCAAGCAAAATACCTGGAGGACTGATCTACCTACAGCGATGTTGATACCTTGAACTTCCTTTTGGGTAAACTTGGTCATCCTTAACTATCACCCTTAACTCTCAGTTAAGATCAGAATCTGTGTGATTTCCCCCATGCCATTTGTGTGCCCTAGATATTGTAGATATCAGGTCACAGCATTTAATGTCACAACACATTCCTGGCAACTTCTTTGTGTCTGCACATCAGATACACAATGGACTCAGGTCAATTTTGTAGGAGTATTCCACACACGCATAAGGGTCTGATTGCATTTAATGATCAGTTTTAAAAAAAATTAATTTGTGTGGTGCAAAATGAAATTGTGTCATGTGAAAGAGCTCCTCATTTAATGTTTCCACATTTGGATAACCAGAACCTCATCCATAAGTATAAAATAGTCAGTATTTAATCCAAAAGGGAATGGAAGAGAGTTGTTTACACAGAAAGTGATGAGAATGCGGAACGTTGAGTAGTTGACATAACTGATGTACATTTAAGGTAAAATTAGATGGATATACTATGTTGTTGGGGTTCGGTGAAATAGGGTGGAAGAAAGCTGCTGTGGAGCATACCCACAGTCATGAACAGAATTTAAAATTTTTATGCTGTAAAATATGTAATATAATTTCAGTCCAGCCAAACCATCCTCCAATAAGTGGACCTTATCTCCTGTTCGTAAAGCTCTTTTCTCCACCCCTCTCTACTAATATTTCTACTAAGTGTCAAACTTGGTTTAGAGGTGGTACATGTCCGCGTCAGAAAATTGAAGATTTAAATCCCACTTCAAAAGGCTTGCGGGCATAATCTAGGTTTGTAAGGGAACATCACATTGTCAGAAATGCTGTGTCTTGACGAATTGTTGAGCAGAGGTCCCATTGGTCCTCTCAAGTGCACAAATGTGATCTCATGCTGCTATTCGAAGAAGAGGAGAGGAATGTTCCTGGTGTTCTGTTGAGCATTTATCCCACAGCCAATACCTGAAAAAGTATTTATTTATTCCATTGCTGTTTGTGTCCAACCTTCCTATGTTTCTCAAATTGCAAAAATGACAACACTTTAAAAGTAATTAATCATCCAGTAGACATTTTGAGACACCTGAGATTTATTTTGTCTTCATTCAGTCCCCAAGATATAGTTATCGCTGGCTAGGCCAACATTTATTGCCCATTGGTAGTTGACAAACTAAGTGGTTTCCTTGGTTATTTCAGAGAACAGTTAAGAGTCAACCACATTGCTGTGGATCAGGAGTCACATTTTGACCTGGCAGATCAAAGTAATGAAAAGGATGGTTTTATAACAATCCAGTAGTTTCATGGTCACCATTACTGATTTTTTATTATTATTATTGAAGACTTACTTAATTACCTGAATTTAAATGTTCCAGTTGTTATATTGGAATGTGTGTGTCTGGATCAAAAGTCCGGGAACTTAACCACTCTACAGCAAACCAAAAGGTGCTGTTTAAATACACTTTGTATTTTTCTTCAGTGTTTTCTTGGTATCTAAGATTAAAATCATTCAGCTACACTATAAGTATCTCCTGTTTCATCTATGCTTCAATCTGACCTGTCCCTATTTGTTTAGCTGTTGAGTCCATGATGTCTAATATGTATTCTCCTTTCCATGCTCCCCTCGTGAAATTTCCTATTGCAAATACTTCAAAAGGGCCACAACTGTTGCCTTAATCTGTGCAATCACTGACCATTCAAACTTCATTGCCTGGTTTCTATGGGACCAGACATTACCAATGATTTTTTACGAGGCAGCAAACCTCTCCCTTTTTAAAAACATCAAAGAACCCATCCCCTTCAAAAAAAACCTACCCATGATGCATCTGCCTTTTGTCTGATCTTATGAGACTCTTGATCCCTGACCATCGCCTTCAAACCTTCCAATTGTATCCTTCCAATCTGGTTTCCACTCTGCTCAAGATGAATGTTGCATCTTTTGTGGCTCCAATTGTGTGGCAGTATCCTTCTGTGTCTGACGAACTTGACCATCAATTGCCTTCCCTCTGTCCTGTTTGGTGGGACAATATTTGTATGATTCCAGTCATACCAAATCCAGTCTCACAAGCAGCAATGCCTTCTCTTCCCCACCTTGCACAGTCATCTACATAATACCCCTTAGCAATATCATTCCACAAGAATGAGGTCAGATTTTGTAATGCTGAAGACACCTAATAATAGTTTGTCATTTGTGTAGTGGCATTGTTAAATCAGCAAGCTTGACATTTAAGCATCCTGTTCTCTAACTTCCTTTAACTTTTAGAACTGTGCAAGCCATGGTTGTCAATGAGTTTGTAGGCCTCTGGCAATCTTTCCATCCACTATCTCTTCAGGTCACAGGTTTCTGCTGGAGCTCTGCCTTCAGGTATCTGTAGAACTGTTTCTTATCCCTTGAATTATGGTGCTTCCAATCCAGGAATGTCTTGAGTTTACAGTTAATTAGCTCCTGAATTTCCTTGTCATTCTCATCAAATTAGTCCTGATTGTTCTTGGCGGAGAAGCCAAGGGTCTCTTTACAATTGTCATTTGAAGTGGACCTCTTGACAGCCAAATGCTGTGGACATTCGTTGGCTCCTATTGGCTGAGTGTTGACAGGTTGTCTGTGAGGTGCTACCTTTGTGGGTTTAACTTCACCTTTTAAAATCATTCTCAAAACCCATTAATTTTAACAGACCTTCAATTAGTCTCTTAAATGTTCCTTTCCTGGAATCTATTTCTGTCCCAGTTTTCATTTATTAAATGCCATGGGACCTTTAGAATGTGAAAGGCAATACAAATGCAAATTACTTACTTGGCATGTATGTCTTTCCAAAGCCAAAAAGATTATCTGTCAATCATTCAATCTTGTGTTTATGAAGATTTTCTGCATTTTGTTTGATTGCCACGTCTCCCTACCTAATAACAGTGACTGCACTTCAAAAATAATCCATTGGTTGTAAAGAAATTTGGGACATCCTGAGATCCCAGAAGATGCCATAAAGTTGCAAGTTTTCTCTTAAACCAAGCAACAGATCATTTAAAAGTGCAAAAAGAGGTAAAATTAATCTCATGAATGTAATTTTTACATTGCCGTGTGTTTGGAACCTATTGAAAAAAAATTGGAGCCGAATGATTCCTAATGGTTGCTATGGCAGTGCAGATGTTGACTGGGTGAACAGGATAAAAACAAAACCTGTCAAGTCAAACTAAAATGTTAGAAATATTGTCATCATCAGGAGTGGTGCTACAACTGTTTGCTCATCAGATAATTGAGCATCAGAAATGTTAATAAGCGGCTTTAAGTTGTTGCTTACCACCTTTTCTGTACACTTCTGTGCCCAAGTCTCAGTTTTTTTGGCAGGAGTACTTGCAAATTTTGGCCTATTAAGGCATCAAAGTATTTAAATACATTTAAATTACAATGAATACTATTTCAATTTATTTTGATCTTTCAACTCTTCTAAGAAATTACTTGGCTCTTAGTGGATAGGAAGGATTTGAATAGTTATGCACAAAGTATCACAACTTTACAGGATAGATGAAATGAAACCAGTTAGTCTTTTACTATTGGCATTGTTGTCTGTTCAGCTTTGGCAGTCTTAGCTTCAGCCATCCTATCTCTAAAATTTCCTCTTTAAAGTCCTCTTTAATATGCTCTTTAAGATCCTCAAAATTTATTGCATTGGCCAGAATTTCAGTTATTCCTTGTAGTCTTGTTTTCTATGCATCAATTTCTATTTTCCAGATGCTTCAGAAGTTTTTGGGCAATTCTTTCTGCATTAAAAACATTTGGCTGGAAATTCTTTACTGTTTGAAAGTATGTGAGGAGGTACTGTGCAATAGGATAAGCAAGAATGCTTAGAAGCCTTTCTTTTGCAAGATCCCAGCATAGCAGGTGGTGGAAATGACAATTAATCTTTTAGATAGCAGATTAGGGTTAGGCAGGGGAAGAGATGATCAGTGGAGAAGAATTTTAGGAAGAATGGGAGTCTGAGGAAACCCAGAAGCTTGTATAAACACAATGTGAGGGTAGGGGTGAGGTTATGATCCAGATATTTAGAGGTGGGAAGGGTCGTGGAGGAAATTTTAATTAATTTATCTTCAAGGATATGGACGTTGCTAACACAGCCAACACTTATTCCCATCCCTAATTGCCCTTGAACTGAGTGGCTTGTTAGGCCGTTTTAGAGGGCATTCAAGAGTATCAGTAATAGTACTAGATTGTTGTACAGGAGAAACATCGAGTTCACAAATGACATTTTGGGAATGAAATCTGCATTCTGTATCCAGTGATTCCACACCACTCAGCTGTACACATCATTCAAACTGCAGCAGTCCAAGAACCAGCTCACCACCACCACCTCAAGAGCAATTAGAGATGGTCAGTAACTATTGGCTTGCTAGTGATGCCTCTTTCCCTTTGAAAAGAATAAAAATCTTTTTAAATGCTTGTAGATGTTAATTGAAAGGAATGGTGAAATATTATATAACAAAATGTATCATTGATTCATATGAGCTATATTAACATGAACTTTCTTGAAAAGGGT
Organism: Pristis pectinata; assembly: GCF_009764475.1. NCBI lineage: Eukaryota > Metazoa > Chordata > Chondrichthyes > Rhinopristiformes > Pristidae > Pristis > Pristis pectinata. Next base: position 87,548,062 of record NC_067407.1, on the reverse strand, counting down.
GAAAGTGATGTGTGATTTGTATTTTGGGGAGAGAAAATGCATATAGATTGTGCATTTAGAAATAAATTAAGCCCTGTTGTACTGGAAACCATGTCACATGAACAAAAACAAAACTGTTGCCTATGCAAGTAAATGAAAGAAACATTTAAAACAAGGCCTGGAAAATTTATCTGTTCATTTAGAACTGCAACAGTGTAACTTTATGCATTTGGTGGTTTAACTTATGCAGCACAAATGATAAGAGGCCTTAAAGGGTAGAGTTATTAATTCAACATTGCTATCCATCATAGCTAATTTGTTTGTCTGAGTCATGTTTTCCAGCCTAGAGGAGACAGTGTTTCTGCAACCAGGAAATATTTTTCTATTGCAGCTTATCATATAAAAACAGATTTCCCAAATTGCCTCATGAAAAATGGCCACTCTCACTGAAATCAAGAACAAACACCAAAAGCTGTTCCAAAAGCAATGAAATTAAAATAAAAGTCACCACTTAAAAACATTTGACTTCTATTCATTCACTTGAAATGTTTTGAACCACTGATATTTAAAGCTAGCAAACACTTGCCAATTAGAATCTCTCCTTTGCCCTTGGATTTTAACTCTGTTCAATATGCTTTTGAATGAACTAAGAAGTTTTCTTTCATATTTGTGTATAAAGCATAGTTGAGGCTGAAGTTTACTTACCTTACTCATGGAACACATTGACACTCAGTAACTCCAAAAATTCATTGTTAAATTGTAGACCATAACATTAGGTTAAAAAGCCAGTAATATTGCTTTTCATTGTTGTGTGAATGATTTTGGGGGACAATTGATTGGTTTGTTGGTGTTTGCAGTCAAACCTTTTGAACATTTCTTTCAAACATTGATAAAACAAATCTAGGTTGTATTTCTTGAATAAAGCTAAAATAAAACCTTAAACAAAACTGATGAAATGATGCAGGGTTTGGTCCCAAAAAGTCGATGATTCTTTCCCCCCCACAGATACTGCTCAACCCTGAGTTTCTCCAGCAGACTTTATTGCTATAAAATATAGTTTACAGTGAAAGTCATTGAAGATAAAAGCCTAACTTAAAAAACCTGCAAAGCATTTAGTCAGTATTTTGTATTTAAGCAAACACTTGGATTGCATCGACTATGGTGGATCTGTTCCTAGCTGCTCATCTCACAATAGGTAATACCAAGTTTTTTAGCAAGCTAACATTGAATCCTTAACTTGTTAACATGTAGGTAGTGCCGAAGAAACCTACACTTCTGTGGTCAGCCATTGTATTTACTGAGATGTCCAACTTCTTTTCTAATCAGGGCTTCCCCCGACTGTGGTTGAGAGAGCTCGCACCTGTATCTCTACCATTTCCCACACCCCCAGCCCTCCCAGACCCAACAGGGATAGGGTCACCCTTGTCCTCACATTTCATCCCACCAGACTACACATCCAGCACATCATTCTCTGCCACTTGTGCCATCTCCAATGGGACCTCACTAACAAGCGTAATCTTCCCCTCCCCACCCCTTTCTGCTTTTCACAGGGATTGCTCTCTCTGCAACTCCCCAGTTCACTCTTCCCATCCCTGAATTCACCTGCACCTCCCTTAATATCATCTGCTGCATTCGGTACTCCAAGTGTCGCCTCCTCTACATTGGTGAGACCAAACGCAGACCACCTGTGCTCTGTCCATAACCACAATATGCATCTCCCCGTTGCCAGTCACTTCAACTCCCCCTTCCATACTATCAATGACATGTCAGTCCTCTGCCTCCTCTGCTGCCAGAAGAATTCCAAGCACAAACTAGAGGAACAGCATCTCATTTTCCGGCTTGGAACCTTGCAGCCTAAAGGCATGAACATTGAATTCTCCCACTTGAAGTAATCCCCATCCCCCTTCCCCACAAACCCCCTCCCTGCCATGCTTCTTCTCTTCTTCCCTTTCCTAGCCTATCTCTTTTTTTCTAGCCCTTTTATCCTTTTTCTCTACCTTTGACTCATCCCCCGGTGGATCTGCTCTCCCCTCCTCCCCCGCACCTGCCTATCACTATCTCTTACCTGCATCAACCCATCACCACCCTGTGCCCACCCCGCCTCCCCTCTTTTGTCCACCTATCACTGCTCTGCTTTTCCCTCCTATATATTGGGCTTCCCCTTTTCCTATCTTCAGTCCTGAAGAAGGGTCCTGAGCCAAAACGTTGACTGCCTGCTTTTCTCCACGGATGCTGCCTGGCCTGCTGAGTTCCTCCAGCATCATCGTGTTTTTCATTCTTTTTACCTTATGCACAATGAGGCTGGATGGAAATCTGTTAAATTTATCATTGAGATATCAGGCTTACATAAGCTTTATAGTTTTAATGCCATTGTGAAATAAATAAAACATGAGTTTATTAAAATCTTCTTAAAATGTTTAATATTTTACTTTTTCTTTTTCAATCTTTTTATTAGTTTTCAAATTAATACAGATTAATACATAGCATCAATGTTTGTACAGGTAATACAAAGAGATCTGGATAACAGTCATGGCATAGATAATCATAAAGAACAATAAGATATTAAAAAAAAATTGTAGATCCAATGATCTCTTCGTAAATGAATATAATATAAAAGAAAGGAAAGAAAAAGATTTATTATATAAATTTAAAAAAAAAGGAGAAAAAAACACCCCAGATCAATAAGAAAAATTATAAATGATATAAACTAAACTAAACAGAAAAATTTCCAAAAAAAAGGAAAAAAAAGACTGGACTAAAATTTCTCAGTAGAAACAGAGCAATATTATGTTGTCAATTCCATTCCTCTAATTTGGAAAGTTATTGAAAGGGGATCTACATCATGTGAAAATATTGAATAAATGGACTCCAAATATCTTCAAATTTAAGCAAAGGATCAACAGTACCACTCCTAATTTTTTCCAAGTTTAAACATGATATAGTTTGAGAGAACCATTGAAAAGTAGTAGGGGGGTATTGGATCCTTCCATTTAAGCAAAATGGATCGTTTGGCCATTAATGTAACAAAAGCAATCATAAGGTTAGCGGAAGCAGATAAGTGGCCAGACTCTATCTTTGGTAATCCAAAAATTGCAGTGATAGGGTGAGGTTGTAAATCAATCTTCAATACATTTGAAATAATGTTAAAAATCTTTCCAATATTTTTCCAAAAGAGGACAGGACCAAAACTTATGTGTCAAAGAAGCCACATTTGATTTACATCTATCACATATAGGATTTATATGGTTATAAAAATGAGCTAGCTTATCTTTGGACATATGGGTCCTGTGAACTACCTTGCACTGTATCAACGAGTGTCTGGCACACATTGAAGATGTATTAACTAAATGAAGAATTTTCTTCCAAGTCTCTGCAGGTATAGATGTCTGGAGTTCGCTTTCCCATTCATTCTTAATTTTGTCCAGTGATTCTGGACGCATTTTCATAATTAAATCATAGATTATTGCTATCGAGCCCTTCTGATAAGGATTAAGACCTAAAAATTTTTCCCTAGTTTGTTTTGTAAGGTGTTGGAAAAGAGGGTATAGTAGCTTTTAAAAAATTTCTGATCTGCAAATATAGAAAAAAGTGTGATCTAGGCAAATTGTATTTGTCAAACAATTGTTCAAAAGATCTAAAACAGTTATCAATGAATAGATCACAAAAACATACTATTCCCTTCCTTTTCCATATGGAAAAAGCTGAGTCAACTCTGGATGGATGAAAGAAGAAATTAGATTGGATGGGACTTGACAAGTTAAATTTATTCAATCCAAAAAATTTATGAAATTGAAACCATATTCATATTGTATGTTTAACAATTGGGTTAATCATATGTTTACTTAATTTGGTAAGTGCAAAAGGGAGTGAAGCTCCTAAAATAGAAACTAATGAAAATTCAAGTACTGATTGGTGTTCAAGGTGTACCCATTTGGGGCATTGAATTACATCTAAATCTTGTATCCAGAAAATTAAATATCTGATATTTATTGCCCAATAATATAATCTAAAGTTAGGCAAGGCCATAGCACCATCCTTTTTTAGTTTTTGTAAATATTTCTTACTTAACCTTGGGTTTTTATTCTGCTAAATATATGAAAGAATTTTAGAATCAATACTGTCAAAAAAAGATTTTGGGACAAAAGTTGGAATCGCTTGAAATAAATATAAAAATTTTGGTAAAATATTCATCTTAATTGCATTAATTCAGCCTACCAATGATAAAGACAGTGGAGACCACTTAGTAAATAATTGTCTAACATGGTCAATTAAAGGCAATAGATTAGCTTTAAATAAGTCCTTATGTTTCTTGGTAATTTTAACACCTAAGTACATAAAATAGTCAGTTACCAATCTAAAAGGTAATTGCCTATAAATTGGGGTTTGCACATTCAATGGAAAAAGTTCGCTCTTATTAAGATTTAATCTATAGCCAGAAAAAACACTAAACTGATCTAGTAGTGATAGTACTGCGGGGATAGATTCGTCCGGATTAGAAATATAAAGTAACAGGTCATCTGCGTAGAGAGATATCTTATGAATCTTCTGTCCGCGAGTAATGCCACATACAGTTGAAGAGTCCCGGAGTGCAATAGCCAAGGGTTCTAAAGCAATATCAGATAATAAAGGGCTTAACGGGCAACCTTGTCTAGTACCTCGAAAAAGCCTAAACAAAGGAGATCTTTGATTATTAGTAAGTATTGAAGCCATAGGTGTATAATAAATCATTTTAATCACAGATATAAATTTAGGGCTAAAATTAAATTTTTGAAGTGTAGTGAATAGGTATTCCCATTCGACTCTGTCAAATGCCTTTTCAGCGTCTAGTGAGACAACACATTCTGGAATTTGGGATGAAGGGGTATATATAATATTCATTAATCTCCTAATATTAAAATGTAAATAACGATTCTGAATAAATCCTGTCTGGTCTTCAGAGATAATTTGTGGGAGAACCTTTTCCAGTCTAAAGGCCAATGTTTTGGAAAATATTTTTGAATCTACATTTAATAAAGAAATATGTCTATAAGATGCACAATCAGTGGAATCTTTATCCTTTTTAAGAATTAAAGAGATAGTTGCTTCATAGAAAGATTGTAGTAGTTTACCCACTGATAGGGCATCTTTAAAAATTTTGGCTAACCAGGAAACAAGAATATCAGAAAAAGATTTTAAAAATTCAGCTGCATATCTGTCAGGGCTGGGTGCTTTACCTGAGTTCATTGAAAATATTACTTTATTTATTTCTTCCTCCGAAATGGGAGCATCTAATGTAGAACAATCATTTAAAGATAGTTGGGGAATCATCAGATCTCTTAAAAATTCATACATTAATGTAAGATCTTCAGGGGATTCTGATTGGTATAAAGAAGAATAAAATTCTTGAAAGGATTTGCTGATTTGAAAGTGATCTATCGTGTAGGTACAAATTTTAGATATAAAATTATCTTCTTCTCTCTCCTATACTGTTCCTTCTATATTTACCATTTTTTGTGAACTTGGTCTTTCAGGAAAAAGTGTTTTATTTCTTTTGATTACCCTGATATATTTCATTCTCCTAATTTACCTAATTGAGAAACTGCTCTTTAAAGTTTGTTTTTCCCACTAAATAACAATGTCAACCTTTGGTATATTTCTCATGTTAACATCAGATTCTAAAGTTGCATCCCAGAAAAATAAGTATACTGAATCAAATTACTTTGCAAGCAGTTCAAACTTTTTTAAATCAGAGCAATAAAGTGCAAGCTAGCTGGAAACAAAGATAAGAGGTTTGCCAGAGAGATGTACTGCACTTGAGGATTTCGGGTAATCAGCGTTGATAGCAAGAGGAGTAGACAATTCAGTTTCTCAATCTTGTTCTGCCTCTAAGTGAGAGGATGGCTGAATTTGTTTCTTAATTTCATCTACTCCTTGGCTCTTTTGTGCATTGCCTCCCAAAAATCTATTAGTTCTAGATGTAAAATCATTTTTAGTGAATTTACATCTACTGCTTTTTGTGAGGAAAAATTCATGCTTTTACTTTGTGTGGGGGAAAGAAGTGTTTCCAGTTTTCTCTCCCAATTTTACAATCAGAGTCAGACTGTTTACCCCTTCTTGTTCTAGAATGCCCCACTGACAGAGCAAGAACTTGTTATTTTTAGGAGAGATTATTTTGTTCTTCTGCAAACAGACAGTAAAGAGAAATGAAATGACTTCCTCCACCTATGCTTCCCGGTGCCTTGGGAAAGCTGCTAACATAATCAAGGAGTCCTCCCATCTCAGTCATTCTCTCCTCACCTCTCCCATCAGGCAGAAGTTACAAAAACTTGAAAGCACGCTTGGCCAGACTCATGGACAGCTTCTATCCCACTGTTATCAGACACTTGACCGGACCCCTCATACGCTAAAAGATGAACTCTTGATCTCCCAATCTACCTTGTCATGGTCTTTGCACTTTATATGTCTACCTGCATTACACTTTTTCAGTAACTGCAACACTATATTCTGCATTCTGTTTTCTTTTTACTGTCTACATGCAATTATATATGGCATGATCTGTCTGGATGGCATGCAAAACAAAAGCTTTTCACTGTATCTTGTGCCTGTGAGAATAATATGCCAATATTTCAGCGGTTACATGAGTTAGATGCGTAGTATAAATATCTCAAAAGTTTGACAGCAAATTATCTTTGTTGCAATTTAATACACTGACTAGGCTCGTATGTGTACTTAACAGACTTCATAATGACAATTTCCTTTACATTAACCTGGACAAAACCCATAATTCACATTTTAACTTAAAACTTCATGTTCAGTGTGTAAATTAGCAATAGAGACTAGAAGAGGCTGAGACTGCTTTGTCAGGGAACATTGAATGTTTCAATTAAATCCAGCACTGTATATGAAGAGAACAATACAAGCCTGCAAAAATTAATTAAAACACAACTGATTAGGAGCCACCACTTAATAAATTAAATACATGTATTCTCTGTAGTCATGTTGCATCTCATTATTATCAAATTTTGCAAGTGTGGAAAAGAATGTAATGGGAAATATTGCCAGTATTTGGAAACCCTCATTTATATACCATGTTCAAAAGCTCTGTTATGTGATAGCCAAGTATTTACTAACTTCCTTGCCTTCTGCCTTGCATCTTTTTGCTACAATTCTGAATTAACATTCTCTAATAGCCATCACTGTTTCAGTCAACATTCTTAACCTATACAGTGCATTGTGGAAGATTTGGACAGGTATAGGTGATCTCTTTGAGATGAGATGTTAAAGAAAGTCTCTATACGATTTTTGTGGTGGTGATTGTAAAAGAACACTAGTCAGAAAAGAGCAGTGGAGTTTTTTTTTAATATCCCAATAAGTATTTATACTTACAGCTTTTATTAAAACTGATTTTTGGGTCATGATCCAATGTTTGTGGAAGCTTGCAATGCATACTGGATGGCCATTTACTGCATTACAATAGTGACTGCACCTGAAAAATATTTCGTTGGCTGTAAAACAATTTAGAAAATTCCAAGCTTATGACAGGCACTCTATAAATGCAAGTTATTTTTCTCTCTTAAGTTCCCATTTGCCCCCTGCCAAATTATAGTCTTTAACTACTCATTTTCTCTTTATGCTTAGAAATGCTGAAAAAGCCCTTAAAGAATTATATGAATAAAAGACCTGAAATTTGAGATGGAGGCCAAGTTTTTCTAAATTGGATTAAAATATCACTTCATATAAAGTCAACAGACCTTTCGACTGAGTCCATGCCATCCATGAAGTACCTAGTTACACCAATCCTACATTAATTTTTTTTTATTATGTTCCTCTCATTCCCATCACCCGCCCACCCCCCCAACATTCCCAATTCTATCACTCATCACTGTGGTGGAGCAGACAGTATCCCCCCCCCCCCCCCCCCCGAAATCCTAAAATTCGGTCACAAATTGACAACCTTGTTGTCCATATCTGGAAAGAGGAAGATGTACCAGGGAACCTCAGAGATGCCTTAGAAAGTCTGACTATGGTAAATCCCTGCCATCTGCCACTGGGGAAATCACTGCCAGACTCCTCTTTACCTGCCTCCTCCTAGAGCTGAGGAGCTACTCATAAAATCTCAAATGTGCAGCTTGTACGTCTGGAGACACAGTGGACATGAACTTCACTGTGTGATAACTCCAACAAGAGTACAGAGAGTAGCACTAGCTATTATACAGGGTTAAAATAAAGAGAGTGGTGGGTGTGTGGAACGCACTGCTGGCAGAGGTTGTGGGGGCAGATACATTCGGGACATTTAGGAGACTCTTAGACGCACGAATGATGGAAAAATGGAGGGCTATGTGGGAGGGAAGGGTTAGCTAAATCTTAGAGCAGGATAAAATGTCGGCACAACATTGTGGGCCGAAGGGCCTGTACTGTGCTGTAATGTTCTATGTTCTATCTACACACAATTGGTAATTCACAGTGGCTAATCAACCAACCAATCTGCATAGATTTGGGATGTGGGAGAAAAAGTGACCCATGTGAAGGCATGTTCTCCTTGAGGTCAGAAGGAGAATGTCTATGTGGAGTCTGCACAACACTGGAGGTCAAGATTGAACTTGGGTCACTAGAGCTGTAATGCAGCAGCTTTCTTAGCTGCACCACCATGTCTTAAATTGCAGGATGATAATGAACAATAAACTTAATACTTTACTGACAAAATCAAACAAACCAGATTAATGTGCATTTCTGATAAAGGGTCCAGATTGCATACAAATAATACTTTGAAAATATCCTTTAAAGTAAAAATGAATAACATTTTTGTTTTATGCTATTAGTAAATATATATTTAATTTTGTGTTTGGTACATTAATCTGTGAATGCATGGTGGATAGACCTCTCCTGACTTACTTGCATTACTATTTATTCCTCATTTACGACTCTTGCTAACCAGGTCATTTTCTGTAGTTAGAAATTTAATTATACAACAATTACAATTAAGCAATATGAATGACATACAGTGAATTTATGCTTAGAAAAACTCAAGTTATTCTTTAATGTGACCAGTTACTGCGGAATGGACTGTAACATTTGACGGTCAGAATACTTTATAAAAACAGAAAATACTGGAAATACACTAAAGGCTCTTGATGAAGATTATCTGCTAAAAGCTTTACTTGATCGTTTTGTTCTTTAGATAGTGACTGATGTGTTCTTCCAGCATTTGTGTTTTTTTAATTTCAAATTTCAGAGCAGGGCTTGAAGAGTTGGGACAGGGAAGAGGGAAGAAGAATTTTTGTGTAGGTGGAACATCATCACTGACAGAACCTGTATCTCAGAGTGAGAATTGAGTCATACATATCGCCTCCATGATTGCCAGTTCTTTCATTTCAAACCAAGAGCATAGAATAAGCAGGACAGATCTAACAGATCATTGAGAAAAGGTGGACAAAGACAGTTTCAACAGCTTGATATTTCAAAATTATACTATGCATGAATATTTGTAATTGTTTATCATTGTGTTATCAGGGAAACTTTATTTTGAGTAAAGGAATACGTTTGAACTTTAAAGCATAGTCTATCATATTCTAATGTTAAATACCTTTAAAATATACCATCTATCTGCATTAACTGATTTATTTTTTGTTACAGACTATAGTCAGAGGAAACAGAGCGTGGAAAGACACCTCTTTAAATGGCTTGTTGGAAGAGTTCAATGATATTTCCGTAACTCGCTCAAACTCTCTACGTAGGGAGAGTCCTCCAGCTGCACCACAGATAAATTCAAACCATAGCCCATGCAGTCCTGAAGAAAATGGCTACAGCCATTATTATCTTAAACATGCATATGATATTGAATCTTCAAAAGATTTTACAACAGGGAAATTCAAAGAACAGAGAAATCATGCAGAAGACTGGGATAGATATTACACATGTAATAAAGCAGCTCAACAAAATGGCCAGGATTCGAACAGAGCTCGATCTGTAGAAACATATTATTTAGAAGATAATGTTCAAAAGACGGATTTTAGTAGATTGCCACCAGACTACCATGCATATATGGTGTCAAAAATTAGGCCAACAGATCACATTGTGACAAGCAGGGATTCCACAGGAGCTCAAAGGTCACCACTAGGTCACAGGAGGCACCCACAAGCTACACCATCTAGAACTGCTTCTCAACGAGAAGCTCCTACGGAAAGATTGGAATATCAAGAAAAGGACTTGGGTCCAGAACCACAAAGGGAAGACTTAGATAAACGACCAAAGTCATCGTATGTCACACCAACAAGTCCTCAACCAACTATGAGACAGAGATCAAAATCAGGATCTGGGCTACAAGAACCAAGTATGCTAAACGCAGCCAGTGCATTTAAGTCAACACGACCCACTGGACATTCATATAATTCATACACTTATCCCAGGCTGTCTGAGACGACGGCTGTATCATGCATTCCTAAGGTAAATGCCGCATTCATATTCAAATCTCAACACCTCTGCTTGGCACTGTGGGGTGTGATTTCTCTGGATTTCTTTCCCCTTTAGCTGCAGTTTTTCACCCTCTCTTTTAGCTGATTAAAATGTGATTGTGCTGCGTTCATTTTGAAACAAATGCTTTATTTTAAAGATTCAATGATTTAGTCATAATTGGTTTAAAAAGTATAAAAAAGGGTAAGTAGGATAAGTCGGTCATTATATCTGTATATAAGTAAGTGAAGAAGATGATTAGTATCCTAATGAATCTGATAAGTTGTCCCTTCTGTAGATTGTTTTAACAATTTAGCAATATTTGGATATCGTGGTATGCATCCCACTGATATTTTGGATCAAAGAACATTTACATGCTGCTGCTTTTGATTTTTGCGCATTCATCAATCAATGATTCTCACCAGGTAGTGCATCTGGTTCATGCCCTCACAGCAATTCATTTTTCCTGCTTCCTTTAAAAGTGTATTCCTAAACAATGCGGGATAGAATTATGAGCTAATCGTCATGTAATTAACAGACAAAAGCCCTATTTTACTTCTCCAACATGCGACATTCAGGCTATGTATAACAAATTGTTTTGAATGCTGTTACCACACAAGATCTTCTGCTGAGAATAAAGGTCACTTAATTCTTCCCAGCCACCCTTGGTCAGCAAAGATGATTTTGCACACCAGCTGGGAGGGTGAATAAGAAACCTGTACCTGAGCCTCCAGCAATATCGCTGTGATATGTAGAGCTCATTGAGTAACAAAAACTCCCCTACAGTGGGCAGACACACTGACATTTCTATTGTACTTTAAACTTAATAAAATAACCTGACATGTTTCACAGGAGTGTGTCAAATAAGGGATAGGTCGGAGAGGTAGGTTACAGACTGTATTGAAAGTGAAAAGCAAGTTAGCAAGGGTGAGTTTCAGACCATGGGGCATAGAAAGCTGAAGACACTGCCGCCAAAGTTGGAGCAATATATAATTTGGGGATGCACATGAGGCCAGAATTGGAGGAATGCAGACAACTTGGAGGATTATAGATCTGGAGAAAACTACAGAAGTTGGGAGAGGTGAGGCCGTCAAGGGATTTGGAAACATTTCTTGTTTGTACTAATTTTGTTCCAAATTGATAAGGCTACTGGTGGTATCAGTAAACTAAAGCGGAAATTGTATCCAGCAATTCTTTAAACAACCTGCAGTTTATAGCAGTCCACCAGAGCTGATCAGCTTTTTTCCATGTGTATTGGAGCTGTTTTATGTGAGATTTTGCTTATTCTTCTGTATGGCTGCATGCCACTTTCATTCTTTATTCTACACTCCTGAAGATGTAACTTTGAGGTGGCTGTTATTCACCATTGTATCCAAATGAATACATTCATCATGTGTGAACTGAAACAGAGTAGACATGATGATGACGATTGTCATAGGTGAGCTCCATTCACTCTTTACCTGACATGTGGGTGCTTACTTTCTGGCGGTGGCACTTTCAGGCAATTAGGGGACCTCAACCCTTATTGCCTCCTCAGCTATGTATGAGATAAACCACGGCCAACTTTATCACCTGCCATTCCCACAGCTGACATTTCCTAACTCATTAGATTAGACATCCAATTTGAGGCCTTCCTGGCACACATTTATTTCTTAGCTAGACATTGTCGGACTAATCATTAGCCTTCCATTGCATTGAATTTGCATTTATAGTGGTGATTGTGTGTCGTACACTGCTTCTGAACTTCAGTTCAATTGACTGCAGTGGAACAGAATTTCAGAAGCAGAGTACATTGCAAAGCCGCTGCTACGTTGTGCATGTAATGCAAGAAAATGAAGATTTTTCAACCTATTATCTTTAAAATGTCCTTACAAATCTATTACTGAAGTTGAATTTAAACCCTGGACATAGTGTGGCTTCAGATACTGGAAATACCAGAATACATTTTGGAAATCTGGCAAGGAAACATGAATTTCCCTAAAAAAAAACTGCTCACTCAGGAACTGTTCTTTCCTTTCTTGTAACTAACAATATATTTTCAGTACAGGAACGTTTAACTCCATTGACATACAAATGAAAATTATGTTAAGATTAGGCTACATCCAATGTGTGTGTGTGTGTATAGACAGACAGACAGACAGACAGACACACACACACACACACACACACACACACACACACACACACACACACACACACACACATATATATATATAAAAATAAAAATGTGTGTAATCATTTATCTAATGGTTTCTTTTAAGCCTTTTTATTTTATTTCTGTGCATACTGATTTTATTCTGTGGAATATTTTATCAGGGGTAACATGGGCAGCCAAAACAGGATTTTAACTAATTTATAATGTTCTCCAAAACACAGAAAGCTGTTGGAAATAGAAATATTTGCAATTAATGATTTCCATCACACTGACTAGAATTGCATTACTATATGTGTGCATCTAATTAACGATTATAAAAACTGAAATATTAATTCTGCATGAAAATATACAATGTATGAAAGCAATCTAGTGCTTCATTTCAGGAATAGGCATGAAACTGTGTTGCAGATATGTGTCTATCGGATAGACATTCAGATGCCACTATATAGTACACATCTGATTTAGTTAAATTGATTGGTAGCATTCAGTGCATGTGATTCCTTCTGCACTTCTGTACAATCACACTTTTAGGACCTTATGTAAAGTGAGGAAGTTGGGATAATAGAGCTGCATTTTGACATCAAACAATTAAGTATTACTTGAATGGAGACTAGACTGAATCAATTCAATAAAGTGCTAATATTCTGCTGTGAGTGCTCCTAACTTTTTAATTACACAACTTTGGAACTCCGTGAACAACAGAAGAGGGATGCAAAAACAATTTTAAAATGTTAGTGCTGGAAATTCTGGAACGTACAATGAAATTTTAAAATGGTGCTGCACGTGGGACGTGCACCCTTTTGTTCTGTGGCTGTGGGTGGCTTTCCTGCACATGTGGTATGTAAAAAGTTGCAAGTAAACTGTACAATTGTTCAATCTTCAAAATAGCCAATTGTAACCCTGTGTAATTTGTGAGCCACTTGAAGCGCCAAGTTGCCTGTATGATCTCCTTCTTTGATGGGAGCTCTTAAAGTGGCAGTTTTCAGTGGAAACCACTGTTGCTAATAGTGGGCTTGAACTGGGATGAGCTGTCACTGGTAGTGATGGGAATTAGGGTGTAAGTGTCCCACTTCTCTGATTAAAAAATTAAGCATGATAGGGGTGGACATGTACGGGGGAGCATTAAAAAAACATCATGGCCCTTGCCTCCATGCTTCTTCCCTCAAAAAGACTAGAGGGAAGAAGATTCCACAGTCATCTTCAGTGGTTGGTCTCCACAACAGTGGCTTGGGCAAGGACTTCACCTTTAACTTGCACTCATGCAAACTTTCCATGCTTGGATTTACACATCCTTGCATTAGGCCTTGTTTATTTTTAAACTCGAGGCCCATGCTGCTTCCTGGTGTTTGCCACCAGTGACTTCTGTGGGTGAAGTGATCGACAGAAGCCAGTTATTGAATTTCGCATCTTGTGCTCAGTGCATGTGTGAACGTAGATTGCATTTATTGACTTTTGCACTTCATAAATAAAAAAATGTATTCAACGCCATTAGATTTCCAGGCCACTGTCAAATATAAAGAAAGAAGTTAATATACACTGCTGTACCTCGATACAGTAATTCAATTTCAAATACCTTGGAGCAGCTCACAGCAGGGCAAACATTGATGATTCTGAATTCCAAGTTTTTGTTCTGATATTTATCAATATTTTCTTCACTCGCTGCTGCTGCTTGAAGATGTAACTTCTACTTGACCATTATGTTTTTACATTTGTGAATATTAGTTTGTTTCTTCAAAAAAAAATTGTTTTCATAAATATTGTTTAAAAGTTTTGCATATCAGTTACTGATCTCAAATTTCACCCTTGCATAAAAAATGGACACTAAAATGACACTGGCACTTGAATCTTGAGGTGCTGGGTGCTGATGTTCACGCATGCACTAAGTTATCCATTAAGGGCATGTAATTTTAATCACAAACTGCAAAATAATCTGAGAGGCGTACTGTTGTGACTGGAACACTTAAAGTCTCCATTGGAAAATTGCTGAAATTTGTGAGCCAGCTCGGGGGAACTGTTGAAAAGGGTTCACCACTTCTCTGCCATTGCATTAGCAGTTGTCCTGGCAGAGATGGAGAGAATTTAAGCACCTAGCATAAAACTCAGCACCGCCACCAAAATATAGAAAGCTGTTTACTCTAATAACTGTACAGTTGTTGCAACCAAGCTGAATCCATGAATATATTCTCTAATTGAATCCCAACAGCGATGCAGATTATGAGAGGCATAGATAAGGTAGGCAGTCAAAGTAGAGTGTATTGTTATATGCACAAGTGCAATGAAAAATGTATTTGTAGCATCACAGGCACATAGCATAAAGCTGCATTCACAAGAAAAACATAAATTATACACAATTTTTACAAGAAAGAAAATTAAAACCAAAAAATCCATTTTAGTGCAAAGTGATCAAAGTGGTATTGTGTTGCTAAACTCTAGTGATTAGGGTTTTGCTGGTTGGTTGAAGAACTGAAGGGTTGAAGGGAGGTAGCTGTTCTTGAACCTGGTGGTGTGGGATTTCAGGCATCTGTACTTCCTGCCCGATGGTAGCTACGAAAAGATGGCATGGCCTAGATGGTGGCTTTCTTGAGGCAGCACCTCCTGTAGATACTACCAATGGTGGGGAGGGATGTGCCTGTGATGTATTGGACAGAGTCCACTACTCTCTGCAGCTTCTTGTGTTCCCATGCATTCAAAATGCCATACCAGACCATTATGCAACTAGTCAGGGTACTTTCAACAGTGCATCTATAGAAGTTTGTTAGTGTGTTCAGTGCAAGCCGAACCTCCTTAACCTCCTAAGAAAGTAAAGACGCTGGCGCACTTTCCTTATGGTTGCATGTATTTGCTGGACCCAGGACAGGTCATCCAATATGTTAACGCTCATGAATTTAAAGCTGCTGACTCTTTCCACTGTCAATCTCCCAATGCAGACTGGCACATGTTTGCCCTCCTTCCCCTTTCCGAAGTCAACAATTAGCTCTTTAGTTTTGCTGACATCAAGTGAGAGGTTGTTGTTGCGGCACCACTCAACCAGGTGTCCTATCTTGTTCCAATAAGCTGACTCATCACCACCTGTGATTTGCCCGACGACAGTGGTGTCATCAGTGAATTTGAAGATGACATTGGAGCTGTACTTAGTCACACAGTCATGTGTGTATTGAGAGTAGAACAGGGGATAAGCACACAACCTTGAGGTGCACCTGTATTGATGATCATTGAGGAGAAGATGTTGTTACCAATCCTCACTGATTGAGGTCTGCTGATGAGGAAGTTGAGTATCTAGTTGCAGAGGGAGGTACAGAGGCCCAAGTCTTGAAGCTTGATGAGTTTGGATGGGATGATTGTGTTGAACGCTGAGCTATAATCGATGAACAGCAGCTTGACTCAAGAGTTCCTGTTGTCCAGATGGTCCAGAGCAGAGTGAAGAGCCAGAGAAATGGCATCTGATGTTGACCCGTTTGTGATGGTAGGCAAATTGGAGCAGATCCAGGTCATCTCTGAGGCAGGATTTTTATCCCAGGGTAGAAATGTCAAATACCAGAGGACATGCATTCAAGGTGGGAGGGGGGAAGTTTAAGGGAGATGGGTGGGGCACATTTTTTATATACAGAGTGGTAGGTGCCTGGAATGGGCTGCCAGGGGTAGTGGTAGAAGCAGATACAATTGTGGAGTTTAGAAGGCTTTTTGATAGATGCATGGATATGCAGGGAATAGGGGGATATGGATCATATACAGGCAGAAGAGATTGTTTAATTTGTTCGGCACAGACATTGTGGGCTAAAGAGCCTGGTCCAGTGCTATACTGTTCTATATTCTAAGGTCCATTCCTTGAAATCATACACAAGGCAGCTTGCTTCCTTCTGCTAGGGCCTGCTTTACTAGTCATAGCCCATGCTGTTTTTGCTTCATATACATGATCTAGTATTGCAGAAGTGACACCAGGCCTTCATTATATGATGCACTGCTGCATGCTTTCATGTAGGCAACATTAGATTTAGGCACATATTGGCATGTTGTGCAGGAGGAAGCACATGATCCTGAGTCAGATTATGCACTCTGTGTACTATAAAGTCCCAGTTGAATTTGGTTATTAATTTTACAGTTCATTTAAATTGCATAGCATATAAAGAAAGCATGTATTGCAGAACTAAATTTCTATGTCACCATATAATTTTCAAAATTGGACTCTGTAAACCAAAATAATAATGCCTATGCCATCATTTTGGGTATCAGTGGCAGGTGGAGAATGTCTTGCACCTGGAAGCAATTTTAAGCTGTTTGTTTCTTTAATATTTGATTCCAATTGTGACAAATTCAATATTTAGTCTTCCATGTAGTTAACGTTGGAGAAATATTAACATTAACATATGATTTACTTAAGTGATTAAAGTTTTTTAGTTTGTAATTGGGCACTAGGGACGGTAGTTAAAGCATAGTAGAAAAAACAAATGTGTATAAATTTTGTTTTACCAGGTTGATTATTAAGCAATTCAGAGATGACAATGCGTGTATATATGGATAGTGTGATTAGAAGCAATATGTGATCGACACTCATTTGACTTTTAACTTTTGAATGCAAATATCAGTACAGGACTGATATTTTTCATTAATTTACAGAAAATTAATGAAAAATATTTAGCCATTTAACATATTAGGTTTCAGTCATTGTATTTTTAATTTAGTAGCAGACACCAAGAGAACATAAAGAGACAGAAATACTTTTTGGTCATTGTTGCTGAAGTACTGACTCCTAACACCCCAACATAGTTATTTGATTTCATTGAAGTCAACCAAATATCCAGAAGGGAGGATAGCAGGTGACCAATACTAAAGTGCATGTTTGTCGTTAGCAACCTAACATCTACCCCAAGGAGTTTGACTCTTATTCCTACTTCTATGAATTTTTTCTTTGTTATTTCAGGTGGGCCATGTTTCTTTTAACTTTTTTTTCAATTCTAGTCAGGTGACAGGGACTCCTTTAACACCAGTGCAGACTGAGTCCTTGTGTATCTCTGGTCATGGCCTTCCCATTCCTTATCAACACAGACATCCATCACTTCATCCAATAGTTATTTAGGAGACCATTACCTTGGTTTCTAGATAGCATCAAGGGAGAGTATAAAAATGGTAAGCATATTTATATTTAATTTTTGTATTGAATATTAAAATATTAAATTTCTGAATCTTTGCCACAATGGTAGTACAAAAAGATATTGAAACAAATAACCAGCTGTACAAGTTTCTTTGAAAAGACTGATACTGGATACTGTTTGGAGCTGGACAGCAGATTTGGATTAGGGTCTCTGAATTTATAATAAACTTCAAATGCAGTGTACAACAAACTGTTGTGCCTTGAAAATATTGGGCTTTTATTTTGCTGTCACAAGGCATCTAACATTACTAGTAGTTGGACTTTTCCTAGCTTATAAATTTTTTTGTGTAACAAGTCATAAGTATGTGGCGAGGTCTCCAATTTGATTTGTAATAACTTTAGTGTGAGTTATGAGTAAACAGTTTAAGCAGCTGTTTAATCCATTAATCAAATCAAAGGACTATAACAATTGACTGAAGAAGAGGTAACATAGACTGGGTGAATTCCGTGTCAAATTAGGTATAAAAAGGGGGAAAACAGTTTACATTTTATGCAACACATACAACGTGCTGGAGGAATTCAGCAGGTCAGGTAGCATCTATGGAGGGAAATAAACAGTCGACATTTCGGGTCAAGACCCTTCATCAGGACCCTTCATCGGAATCAGGAGTTTAAATTTTCTATTTTAAAACCAACAAAAATTGCAGGAATAACATTTGTAACAGTTAATTTTCAGTTTGTAAGAGGGTTTTTTTCTCTTAATGGTTGTCACATTGTTAGCAAAATACTTAAATTTCAAAAGGCAATACTTCATTTCATGTGGCAAGTCTAGTTTGTAAATGCTGAGCAGGTACAGTAACTTTTACACCTTTTAGTGGTGGGATGCTGCTTTTGTGGAACTCGCAGTGAATTAGCCCATCTTGGATAGTAAGGTTCAGATTTTGAACTTAAATGTGCATCTGTTCCCTGATTGAAGTGCTGTACAGTTTGTAAATGAATATCAGAGGTTTACTGATATCAATGTTACCTTGACAGGAAGTTATGGTCAGCTAGAAATGTAGTTGTGAGCACTTAACCCCCACCTCTTTCCTCCCCACCCCCAACTCCCATGTTGGCATTTATTGACAGATACACACATTTTTATTTAATTTTAATCCTGGTGATGGTTATATCTGTATAATCTGACCTAGCAACTAAAGGAGAAGCCACAGAGATAAAAAGAAATGGTATGTTAAAGGAGAAGTATTAAAACACTGTTTCATTGGGTTTCATCAAACCTGAAGAAAGACAGCTTTTCAACAGGTTCTGGATTTCTTACAAACTATTCCTACTTAATATACAGCCTTAGAAACAATCAGTTGGATATTTTTAAAGGCACTTTGCATTTATAAAGAATCTTTTACATCCTCAGAATATCGCAGTTGATTTCTTTTTGAAGTGTAGCTGTTTTGCAGCCTAAAAAACAGTAGCCATTGGGAACATCTTCCCTGTATCAAGTCTGTCTAGTCCTGTTAGAATTTTACAGGTTTTTATGAAACCCCCTCTCATTCTTCGAAACTCCAGCAACTTTATGTGTAACCAACCAAGTCTCCTAATTCATCAGATCTACCATTCCACGAATCATTCTAGTAAACCTGTCTTATACTCCCTCCATGGCAGGAACATCCTTTCTCAGATAAGGAGTTCAAAACTCTAGACCAGGTCTCACCAAGGCCCTGTACAGCTGTAGCAAGACATCTTGTTTCTATAGTCAAATCCTCTTAGAATATACTATTTGTCTTCCCAATTGCTTGCTGTACCTGAATGTTTGCTTTCAGTGACTGATATACAAGGACACCCAGGTCCTGATGCACCTTCCCTTTTCCCAAACTACCACTGTTCAGATGACCTGCCTTTCTCCTTGTAGAACCAAAGTGGATAATCTCTCAGCTATTCACATTAAACTGCATCAGTCATGCATTTAACCACTCACCCAACTGATCTCAATCCCACTAGATCCTCTTTGTATCCTCCTCACAGCTCATACTATTTCTCTGGCCACCCCACCTAGAGGTTTGTGTCGCCTACAAACTTAGAGATGTTACATTCAGTTCCCTTATCCAAATCATTGATATATATTGTAAGTAGCTCGGACTCAAGCATGGATCCTTTCAGCAAGCACCCCAATGCCCACTGCCAGACATCAGGAAAAAGATATGTTTACTCCTATCCTGATTTTTGTCTGTCAACCAATCCTTGATCTATACCAGTATATTACCTCCAATCCCATGTGCATTAACTTTGCATTCTGTAGTTACATCTTTAAAACTCCTTTTTGTAAACCTCTGCTAACTTGTCCAGTCCTATTAATGCTTTTCAGGTGTTCTTTTATTGTATCTTTTATAATGAATTCTGGTATTTCCCCCAATACTGAACTTGGTTCATTGGTCTGTAATTCTTTTTTTTCTCCTATTTTTTTAAATAGTGGGATTACATTTGCCATTCGGCAATCTGCAGGAAAAGCTCTAGAGTCTAAAAAAATTTTGGAAGCCGATGACCAATGCATCCACAGACACAGTTTGACAGAACAATGAAGAAGAGCATATACGCTGTCACCTTTGCTCATTTTCCTGTTTAGTTGAGGCAAGCATTTTTTAATTTTCCTTGCATTATTAGGATGGTAAATACATACTTTAAAATATTTGCAATGAAACTTCTCCAAGAAAGGGCATATGTAAGATGAATATATCACAGCTGTCTGGTCACTCTAAAGCATGGATGACTTATGAACTATAGAGACCATAAGCAACTCTCTTTTCTCATTAGATTGCTGACTAATATGATGCCTTTTAGGTGACTGAATTAAAATAATATTGTGACTGATGATTTTTACAGTGGGCCAATACAAACACTTTTTTGTTACCACAGAATGCAAATCTGTGGTCAGTTAGTCCTGCAGTGATTATACAGTTACAAGCAATACATAGAGACTTTATCCTTCACGTGGTATCCCTGGCAAATAAACTACTCATTTACATGAGTCATTTTCTTGAGCTAAGATGGAGAAAAGTTTGACATTTGTTCAAGTTCAGTAGATATTTCTTAGTCTAAAAATTTAGGGACAAAGTCCTTTAACTTAACCTATACATTGTCTTGTGGTCAGTTAACATTAAAACAAATTATCAGCAAATTTTCTGCCTTTAGCCTTGTCCATTATTCACATTCACAAACAACAAATTTTAAAGTCAGAATATTCTTGTGAAATCAGTGATTAGGTTTAATGCACAATATAAATCCATATTTATTACAGGACTCAACAGTGTGCGTAATTTGTATCAGCTGGATGTGTGCATGGTCCGGACCACTCATATCATCCATAGCTACTGCAGGTGATCATCTTTATCAAGTAAATAATACATACTATTTGCCTTGATATTAAGGTTCACTTACAAATGTGCTGTTAGTTATATATTAAGCATGCCAGCTGTTTTAAATTGCTATGTTATCTAATGGTGGTTATCAGTATTGTGATATTAGAATCAGTGAATATAATTCACCTGCTTAACTAACTTCATGTTCATCATTCCTAAATCAGATTGTGCTGTATTTGCTTTCAGTTTAATGATTGTTTTTCTGTTGGGGAAAGATTACTATTTTAATTAGTTTTTGTATAAGTACTCGATGAAAATTGTCATGAAGTTCAAATGCAAGTCTATTTAATCTCAAAGTTGAATAAAGTAATTTTGTGTGGATGGATAGTAACAGCTTGTATCTACCCAATTTTTCTCTCTTCCCTTTTCCTTGATTATCTACTTTCAAAAAAATCATCCTTAAGCAGGATAGGCTTTAGGTACCTCACAGAAACTACTGGTCAGCCTCTTTCACCCAGTCATTTTTTTATTTCACAGGCAATGCACAATTAAAAACAGGTCCTTTGGCAAAATTAGTCAGTGCTGACACTGTGTTCCACACTTCCCAGTTCAAAATCAGCACAACAAAGCCAGAAGGGATTGGTACAATGTTATGATTCCATTTAAAACAAATATGCTTAAAAGATGAAATGACAAAAGGACGTAACAATGTTAATCAGGAAGCTTTGTCCAAATGTGATGAATTTGAGAAGAAAGTAAAAACATCAGGTATTTAATGATGAGAAAACAACATGCAGTTGATGATAAGAGGTAATTTTTTTGTCCTCCAGCCAATCTTTTGAACTAGGCTTACAACTTAGTTTCAGTGCTATAAAAATATTGAATCAATTCAATTTAATCAAGTGTCTTTGAGCTAAAGTTAAATTATTGCACAAAGCCCCATTCAACCAAAACTCTGTGCTCATTGACTGACATCAGGATGCATTGGTTATGCTTTCACCTTCTGGCTGGTGAAAATGCAGAAGTTTGCATCATAAGGGAAGGAATAATGTGTCTATCAAGTTGCATTTGGAAGGTCAGTAGCAGCCACTTCCCTCTTGGGTTTTGGCTGGACAGGAGTGAAATGTACTTACTGACATGAATGTGGCAGCCATGAGTGACATCAGAAGAATGCATTCTAACCACTGATAAATTGTCTGGGTATTAGGGTGTGAAGATTGATGTTTCTACTAAGTGCCAAGAAACAGTGGAAGAGAAAGGCTGAAACTTTGTTTCTGGGCTCCAGTTACCTTGTAGTTCTTGTGGCCCAACATGAGAGAGGTTTTTGCATGCTGGCTCTTAATAGATGCCTTTGGCTAGTAGAAAGGCTGATTCAATTTCTGCGCTTAAACTGAGGTTATGTATAATCAGAGCTGAAGGAAGTGGTCTCTTTGTATCTGCCCTGCTGTAATTCTTCATAAGTTTAAACATGTATGACTGATCATTCAGTGTTCTCCTCAGTTCCAACAAAAATAGCCCCACATATTCAAACTTTTCATTGTACTTATATTTTATCATGCTAGGCAACATTTTAGAGAGTGAATCATACTTTTTTATTGCCACAGAGGATTTTCCTGTTCAAGGTGGTTTAAAATTGCACAGTGCCTGATTTGCATTTACATGAAGTTTTACACTGATTCATCATACATCCCAGGCTTTATCTTCTATACCACTCGCCATCAAATTTAGTTTTCCATTTTTCAATTTTTAATCTGGGGCACTACTATTAAAGTGTAGTTAACTTGAATCTCTAATCCCTCTCTTCTGATGTATCATCCACATTTTATCCATTGGAAGTATATTTCTGTCTTTATTTAACTAAAACTTAATGCTTCACATTAACTGATATTGAATTCCATCTGCCGCAATTTACCCATTTCACTATCTTACCAGCATCACCTTGTAATTTCTTCAAAATTCTTATTGTTATTTTAATATTATTTTCAAACTTGGGCACCTCTACATTTAGCCTAACATCTAAATCATTATTATTAACAAAACTAATTGCTAACTGAATCTTGTGTGATATTACCATGCGCATCCAATAATTCTGCAGAACCGTTTTAGCACCTGCTTGCAACTTACAAGGAATAAAATAGTTTTCTACCCATCACCTAATTCCATAATTATCTCCAACATTCTCTTCCCTGTACCTTGTCTAAAGTATTTTGAAAGCCCATAACTGTTGCATTTCCCATTCAAAGGCAGCATATTCAGTTTTTAATCATCATCTATTGTGTCACAAGATGTTATTTCTTACCAAAAGTAATACCCAGCTATATAGCAGGACTATTACTTTTTTACTTTTTCCACTTTATAGCAGCAAAGCTCTTTGGGGGGTGGAGTAGAGCCTGAAAATTCATCTGCACTGTTCTTATGATAAGACTCCACTAGCAATCTGCCTAACAGTTTTTAAAAGATCTAAATACAAAACACAGAATTCAGGAGCACCAGTTTCAAAGCAAAACTATCAAACTCCCCTGGGTAATACTAATGTTTCATTGAATTGAATTGAATTCCCTGTATCAGTAGGATCTTTCTTCGCAGTCATGATTGCAAGAGTAGCCCTTAAAGGGTATAACCAATGCTCTTTCTAAGACTGGGGATTGTTGGCAAGGAATGAGTGTGTGTGACAATGGTAGGAGGAAATGGCAAAGTTCCCTGAAGGGAATAGAGGAACCTGCAAAGGTTTCTGAAGAACAGTGTTAGCAAGGGCAAAGGGACCTAGAGAAGGAGATACAGGAAGGAGATTGTCTTGCTGTCAAGACAATAACCTTTCCCTCAATGTCAGCAAAACAAAAGAGCTGGTCACTGACTGGGCAGACTGGAAGCTGGGCAGAGCACACGTTCCTGTATGTATCAACAGTGATGAGGTAGAGATGGTTGAGAGCCTCAATTTGCTAGATGTAAGTATCACCAATAGCTTGTCCTGGTCCAACCATGAGGGCACTATGGCCAAGAAAGCACACCAGCACCTCTACTTCCCCAGAAGGCTCAGGAAATTCTTACAACTTTTCAAAAGGCTCAAAATACATTTCAAGCCATTGGCAACATTTATCAGGTTTCAAACTGGAAGAAAATTGAAGTGGAAGGGAAATTGACATGAACGCTCTCAACAAAGTTTGCCAAAAATAACAGCATCACTCTAGGACCAGAATGGAAAGGACCAGATGTTGTGTTTTATCATGGTGATGCAGGATGGCCTTATTTGCTATGACATGTCAATACTGTTGTGCTAACTATATATTGACTACAGATGAACCTTCAGTACCATAATTCCAAACAAACTCATCTCCAAACTCCTAGACCAAGGACTCAGCATCCCCCCTCTGCAACTAGATCCTTGCCTTCCTGACCCACAGACTGCAATCAGTAAGGATAGGCAGCAACACCTTTGACACGATCACCTTCAACACTGATGCCCCAAAAGGCTGCATCCTCAGCCTCTTACTTTAATCCCTATACACTCATGACTGTGTGACCAGATTCATCTCCAAGTTCGCAGATGACACCACTGTAGTGGCCCAGATCTCAAGTAACAATGAGACGGAGTACAGGAAGGAGATAGAGGAGGAGATACAGGAAGGAGATCGTCTTGGTGTCAAGACAATAACCTTTCCCTCAATGTCGGCAAAACAAAAGAGCTGGTCACTGACTTCCAGAAGCTGGGCAGAGCACACGTTCCTGTATGTATCAATAGTGATGAGGTAGAGATGGTTGAGAGCCTCAATTTGCTAGATGTAAGTATCACCAATAGCTTGTCCTGGTCCAACCACGAAGGCACTATGGCCAAGAAAGCACACCAGCACCTTTACTTCCCCAGAAAGCTCGGGAAATTTGGCATGCCCCATTGACCCTCACCAATTTTCACTGATGTACCATAGAAAACATCCTATCCTAATGCATCACAACTTGGTATGGCAACTGCTGTGCCCAAGACTGCAAGAAATTGTAGAGAATTGTGGACATAGCTCAGTCCATCACGAAAACCAGCCTCCCCTCCATACACTTCTTGCTGCCTCATGCAAGCAGCCAGTATAATCAAAGACTCCTCCCACCCTGGACATTCTCTCTTCTCCTCCTCTTCCACTGGTCAAAAGACACAAACATTTGAAAACATGCACCACCAGGCTCAAGGATGGCTTCTGTCCTGCTGTTATAAGGTTCTTAAATGGGGCCTCTTGGATGATAAAGATGAACTCTTAACCTTGCAATCTACTTTGTCATGGCCCTTGCACCTTATTGTTTACCTGCACTGCACTTTCTCTGTAACTAACACTATATTCTGAATTTTGTTATTGCTCTTCCTTCTGTTCTACCTCAATGTTATGTTTTGAAATGATCTAAATGGCTGGCATGCAAAACAAAGTTTTTTGCTGTATCTTGCTACATGTGACAATAATAAACCAATTACTTGGAAAAAGTGAAGGCAAGTTTGATGCTCCAGAGATCCTTGTGAAGGATCACCCAGCAATACATCTAGCTCTCAGTTGACCAGATTTGCAAATAAAGTTGGTAGTATTACAGTGGGTGCAATTGTTTGGTCCCTACTCACTGTTGATATTCCTGGTACGTCATCAATCATTCAGTCTTGCTATTTTAAGGAACTAACATGTTTGGTTGATAAAGGGCCACCAGTGGATTTACTTAAATTTCCAGAAGGCTTTTGATGCTGCATCACAAGTTTTTGCAGAAAATAAAAACTCAGGTTAGTCTAGCAGGTTGATATGGCTGGAGAACTGGCTGAATAACAGGAGGCAAAATGTAGGCACAAATAGTTTTTCTGGTTAGCAAGATGTAATGAGTATTGTTCCTCAGGGATCAGCGCATGCGCCTCAACTTCTTACAGTTTATCTAAATGGTTTGGATAAAGGCACCAAACATCTGCTTGCTAAATTGTCGATGACACAAAGGTAGGTAGGAAGGTACGTTGCGAAGCAGATACAGAGATTGGAAAGGGATAAAGGTAAATTAAGTGAATTGGCAAAACTTTTGCAAATTGAGTTTAATGTGGGAACATGTAAAATCGGTAGGAAAATAAAGAACATGTTTTCTAAATGGTAGGAGATTGTATAGCTCTGAGGTGCAGAGGGATTGGTTGTCGTTGTACATTGGTAATAGGCAAGTATGCAGGTACAGCAAAAAATTAAGAAAACTGACAATGTTGTCAATTATTCTGAAGGGGATTAAATATATAAGTAGCGGAGTTATGCTCCAGTTATAAAGGGCATTGAGTAAAATACTAGTTTCCTTATTTAAGGAAGGATGTGAATGCATTGGAAGCACTTTTGAGTAGGTTGACTAGATTGATACCTGGAATAGATGGTTGACCTATGAGGAAAGGTAGGACAGGCTAGACCATTATCTGTTGGAGTTGAGAAGAGTGAGAGGTGACTTAAATGAAACGTGTAAGATCTTGAGGATGTCTTGACAGGATGGATATGGAGAGAATATTTCCTCTTGTAAGAGAATCTGGAACATGGGATCACGATCTCTCTAATCTATTTAAACATAAAGGGTTGCCCAATTAAAAAAAGCTGAGGTGATTTTTTTCTTTTATTGAGTCAAGGGTCTTTAGAACTCTTCCTCAAAGGGTCATGGAAGCAGAGTCTTTGAATGTTTTTAGGCACAAGTTGATCATTTTTTGATAATCGAGGATGGTGTATGTTACAAGAGATAGGCAGGAATGTGGATTTGAGATTACAATCAGATTAACGATGATTTTACTGAATGGTGGAGCTCACGTGATGGTCTGAGTGGCCTTCTACTTCCAATTCATGTGTTCATACGTAATAGAACTCAGCATAAAATTTTGTAATCAGAGTAATTCAGCATAATTATTATCCAGTCTTTATGTATTTAATTTCATCTTGGCATAAATTTATATAGGATATATAACACTATAAATGCTTATCTTGCCTAAACAGTCTGTGCTGGCACCAATCAACCTCCTTCCATCCTTAATCTAATTATCAGCATAACCAATTCCCTCAGGCTTATCTAAACTCTTCATAAAAACTGGTGCCTCAATTATGAATTGCCTCAACCATTCCCATTGGTGGCAAATATTTACATCCTTACCACTCTCGGGGTGCAGATCTTTCCAAGTTCCCTCTGATGTTTTGGTGACCATTGTATATTGACTGGATTGAGCAGAACTGGTGTAGGCCTGTCAGTCTCCCATAGTCATAAGACAGGTATGTTTGTGTGTGGCTCACACCCTACCTAAATAGTTCTGTAACTTATTTGTTCATTTTGTTTAGCTGTCAGCTTTGGGGTTGACACTGTTAGGAATATTGTTTAAGACATTTGGTATATATATTTTTAAAAAAACAAAAACAGCAGTCATGAAGGATGTGCTTTCTTGTGCAACATCCTCCCTCTATGATTGGAAATACTCAGTACAGGCAGTTGTAAATGTAGATTAATGTCTGTTGGCACTCTATATTTTGATATGTCTTGCATTAAAATTATCGACCAGATTTTCTGCTTCTAGCACATGGATGTAAAGGATAAGCCAAAGGAAGCATATGGAGGAAAATAGGGTCGGGAGTATTACACATAAAATGGAATTTGTTTGATAGATCCATCCACTTAAGTCATGGTCATTTGCACTCTGTTACAAGTATTTACTTCACTCAATGTGTTTTGCTGGATGCCTATTTGTAGCAGATTCAGCCTCTTTAATAAGATTCCATCCTAGACCCCATGGTGGCACTGCTTGCTGGTAACAGAACGAGTCTGAAGTATTTTGTCTCTTATCTTTTCCTCGAGTGACACAACACTGTGTTGCTATGGTGACATCCAGCAAAAGAATTGCTGAGCATACGGTTTACCAATTTTTTTAAATCAAATGTTAATTTACGGGAATGATTTTTCACTTGGATATGTTCTGTGACGTAACCCACCCATGAATGTACTAGTAGAAATTTGGTTCTGTTACAAAAGGCAGACTGTTCCCTTAATGAGAATGTTTGGGTGACAGAAAAGCACCTGGTGACTTAATAAATATACTCTGCAGTATCAAGCTGTTCCATTTTCCTGAGCTTCTGGGAAATATTCCATGTCAGAACATAATCTGTATTGTTGACCTGATCTTGAATGCAGTCTGTATTTACAAGCTGCGAAAGGTTTTCCTTGGGGAGTGAGTCAGTCTCAGCAATGTGCAAATGCTTTTAATGGAAAACGAACAGTAATATGGTGAAGTAGAATCTGAGGGCACATTACGCATTTCCCTTATCCAGGCACACAGCAGTGTGCTATTACAGCAATTGACTGAAACAGCCATGCTTTTTGTTGTAACATAATAGTGTGATTTGAGGCTTTCTGGTAACAGCTCTAACATAGTCATTTTTTTTCAGTGCTTTCTTACTAGAAATGGGACAATTGCCTTGTATTTCATGCATATATCTTTAATTTGTAAATACAAAAGAGAAATATATAACATATATTTGTGTTTTTTAAATTCGCTTTATTTTTAAGTAATAAACCTGATTTGAGTAAGTTATCCAACTGTGCTTACAATTGTGTTGGACTCGGTCATGCAGAGGGGAAAGGTTATTGCTTTGATTATTCCCGTTTGGTTCTCTGTTTCCATGAAATAAGAAATTTAGCAAATATGAATTTTTTTCAATTGTTTTTGAAACTTGTAAGTTGTAGCTGGAAGAGAAATAACCATTATGTTGTAAAACATTGGTTGAAATGATATAATTGTAAATGGTACAAGATAACTAGGAGAAACAAATTGAATAAGTACTAAACAGTCATTTATATTATATTAGTTACAATTCTTCAATTTGTTCCACTTCATCCATTTAACCTGGCTCATTTTTTATTCAGTTCATACTTTGCAGCATTTCACAGGCATAGGAATATAGGTTGTTTCCAGCTTCCACAATAGTTTGGAGGTGTGTGTGTTAGAAAAAAACCTCAATTTTCTTTTACAGTTAAGAATTACCCACCACATACATGGCAGTTACCTGACAGCATGCTTAGGGTTGAGAATTCAGGATGTGGGGAATTATTTGGCAGATTAGAACAAAATATTTTTGAGCTTAAATTTCCATGCACCTCTGCCAATTAACAAGAAATCTTGCATATTTTCTCTCAGATCAAAAATGACACAAATTGAATGCTTCTGGACCATGATCATTAAGAGGCTAAATTATTTTTCACAATTTAAGATGAAGATTCTAATACAATAATAGAATTCAGTAATATTTATCAAGCAGTCGTCTGTCTTTATATTTACACTCATTATTACTGTCCCCAAGCTGCATGCTCTTCATGCCAAGAGGGGTAATGGCTTCAACTTTCACACCAATAGTGCAGTGAAAACAACTGCTCAAACGTGTAGAGAAGATGTTTGCTAATTACCTTCTTTCTGTTCATGCCTGATTTTCAGTTGATAATTGTGCGTGGCAATGCATTTTAGGCTCAGCAAAGGCAGGATACCCAGACATTTAGTTATGGGCCCATACATGTACTTAATGGATTTGAAACTCGCTAAGTTTCCAAACTGATAAAATTGAAACAGGTGGGGAAAAAATAAGAAATACAAACACAAATAGGAATGAGACATCTTAGGACAGATTATAAAATTTCAGGGCTACAGTTGGATACCACTGAAGAAGACGTAGGCTTGAAAAACACAAATATTGTACTGTATGTTGATGCTCAGTTTGTTCTCCCACCTTTCATACTGTAGTATCTGAACACGTTTCTTGAACATGAGTCTAATATAGGCAGAATTTACTATACTATTTTAGAGAGGAGTAGAAGTATTTATCAAGAAAATTTGTATTTCTGACGAAAGTGATCAATCAGAGGCCAAGGTTTCAAAAAGAATTAAATTGCTCTCATTTTTTTCAGGCAGGGAATTATTCAAAAATCTAACTTCTCAGTGATAATTTCTAAATTGGCTTCCAAATACAATGCAATCTAAGGTGTTGGACACTCAGTACGCTCCACCTGAACACCAGATAGCAGTGACAAATTGATGCTGCAGCATTTCTTTTCTGCAGTCTTAGCATAAACTAGGCGAATGATGTTCCACTGCAGAATTCAATTTCACAGTTCAGTTGGGTCCTTGATTACTCTGCCAAATTCAGATTAATGTGCATTTAACTAACATGGATCAAATGGCTCATGGCAGACAGCCAGTAGTGGTGCTGGCAATTGATAGCAGTGTTGTGTTTTATGTCCTGTCCATCCGTAAGCACTGCTGGTGAAAGTGATTGATTAAATGAATCAGTGGTTGTAATTATATGCAATTGTGATACATCATGAGGCTGTGCCTAAGGTCTTCGATTGAGACTGTATACATTTTGTCATAAAGAGGTTATATCATATTGGCAGGGATTATTAGGTTTGCAGCAAGCAATACATGAATATAATTGGATTATCCGTTAGTTTTTTTTGTATTATAGGTGGATTATGAAAAACCACAAAGGGGTGTAAGTCCTCATATGACCGGGTCAGACACCTATCCTCGAGGCCCATCAAAACTACCTCAGTATCCAGCCAACCCCATCTACGCAACATCTAGCCATTATTTTTCATCATCATATTCCAAAACATCTCAGTACCACAATACACCTCCTCAGTCGAATTTTCAATATGTTAACCAAGGTGCTTACCAGTATCCAAGTTGGAGTTCTTCGATACAACAGCAGCCCACACGTGTATCCCATGAGCAATTCAGAGCTGCCCTGCAACTCGTAGTTAATGCTGGTGATCCACGCGAGTATTTAGAAAACTTCATCAAGATCGGAGAGGGCTCCACAGGCATCGTTTGCATTGTAACAGAGAAGCACACTGGGAAACAAGTGGCGGTGAAGAAAATGGACCTAAGGAAACAGCAGAGGCGGGAACTGCTCTTTAATGAGGTTAGAGAAAATCTCTATTTCATATATGAAAATGTCTTTGACGGTATAAAATAATACCAAAATTTATATTGACCCCATGAGTAGATCAAGTTAGTTTTCTATAATGACAATTTTTCTGACCTAGATGACACCTTCTATATATATCATGGAGAAAGATGTACATTGAGGGTCACGAGGTAGTTCCAGCTCTTTCTAACATAGAAGAATACAGATATGTGTATCAGAAGTGGCTTTGGTGTTCCCTGTGTAGAGTAAATGTCCATTCATCATTTCCACATAGCTGTTAATGCATATTTAGAGTTGTAGTGCATTGCTGATATGTCCTTCATAATTTGCAACCAAAAGGTAAGCATGTAGAGCTTTCATAAGTGAAATTGTTTTATTTTCATTTGATTGTTAAATTGCCAAAGCTATGACATTGATTTCTGAGGGTGTTTACACCCTTTTTTAACTGAATGCAAGATTTGCTATGCCGCCTTTCAAATAGCAATTTAAACTGGTAATAATATAATTATTTCAAGTACTAAAATTGTTGTCCTGGTAAAAGTTTAAAAATTACCTACATAGAAATATTAAAACTGCATCAACAACAAAAGCCTGTAAATGGTGTAGATCTAAAGCAAAGGCAGAGATGCTAAATATCTAGTGGTTTAGTAAGTTGGGGGGGGGGGGGTGGGATAAACCTAAAACTGTTGGCAATGAATTTCCTCAAAAGTTTACCTTTTCTCTGTTTGTTAGATGTTAAGAACTCCTTTGTGTTTCCAGCATTTAGCATTTGTTTGTTCTGAACAATGATATTTTGATATTTTACCGTTATTTTGTCTGAACACCCCCACCGCCCCCAATCACAAGATAACCCTCCAGCGTTCTCATTATCCTTGCTGTCAATTCTGCAGCCTTCAAAACTAGCACCGTTAATTTTGTCTCCCGTAGTTAACCTAGAACAGGGTGGGGTCTTTAGGAAAGAGATTGAGCTTGGTGTTATTAAGATGTATCTCTTTATCATTTTGTCCAACCTGATCACTGCAACCTCTATCAGTCATGTATCTGCATCCATGTCCATAAGGCCATAAATTAGGAGCAGAATAGACCATTTGGCCCATCGAGTCTGCTCCACCATTCATGGCTGATATTTTTTTTCTCTCAATCTTATTCTCCTGCTTTCTTTCTGTAACCCTTGCCAAAAAATCAAGAACCTATCAATCTCTGCCTTAAGTACAGCCAATGCCGTTTCCACAGCCCTCCCTGGCAATGTATTCCACAGATTCACCACCCTCTGGGTGAAGAAATTCCTCCTCATCTCATTTCTAAAGAGATGTCCCTTTATTCTGAGGCTGTGCCCTCTGGTCCTAGACTCTCCTACCAATGGAAACATTCTCTTCACATCAACTCTGTCCGGGCCTTTCAGTATTTGGTAGGTTTCAATGAGATTTCCCCCACCTCATCCCTCTGAACTCCATTAAGTACAGGCAGCCACAGAACCATCCAAACAAGCCTTTCATTCCTAGGATCATTGTTGTGAACTGGGGCCCAAAATTGCTCTCAATATTTCAAATGCGGTTTGGCTCACGCCTTGTAGAGCCTCAGCAGTACATCCTAGCTTTTATATTCTAGTCCTCTTGAAATGAATGCTAACATTGCATTTGCTTTCCTTACTACCAATTCAACCTGCAAGTTAACTTCAAGGGAGTCCCGAACCAGGACTCCAAGTCCCTCTGCACCTCTGCTTTCTGAATTCTGTCCCCATTTAGAAAATAGTCTACACCTTAATTCTTCCTACCAAAGTGCATAACCCTACACTGTATTCCATCTGCTACTTTGCCCATTCTCCTAACCTGTCCAAGTCCTTCTGGAGACTCCCTGCCTCTTCAACACTACCTGTTCCTCCACCTACCTTGGTATCATCTGTGGACTTGGCCACAATGTCATCAGTTCCTTCATCCAGATCATTAACGAATAAAGTGAAAAGTTGTGGTCCCAACAATGACCCCTGTGTAACTCCACTAGTCACTGGCAGCCATCCTGAAAGGGACCCCATTATCCCCACTCTCTGCCTTCTTGCTTTCTGCTAGTCAGTCAATCTTCTATCCATGCTAGTACCTTGCCTGTAATACCATGGGCTCTTATCTTGTTTAGCAGCCTCATGTATGGCACCTTGTCAAAGGCCTTCTGAAAATCCAATTAAGTAACATCCATTGACTCTCCTTGACTGCTTGTTACCTCCTCAAAGAATTCTAACAGATCTCCCCTTAACAAAACAGTGCTGACTTCATTCTATTCTATCATGTACTTCCAAGTACTCTGAAATCTCATCCTTAATAATGGACTTTCTAAAATCTTACCAGCTACTGAGGTCAGGCTAACTGGCCTATAATTTCCTGTCTTTTGCCTCCCTCCCTTAAACAGGGGTGTCACATTTGCAATTTTCCAGTCCTCTGGGATACCCTCCAACACTAACCCCCGCGCCCCCCCCACCAACTCCAGTGATTCTTGAAAGACCACCACCACTGCCTCCACAAATCTCTTTAGCCACCTTTTTCAAAAGTCTGGGGTGTAGTCTATCTGGTACAGACTATTTATCCACCTTCAGGCCTTTCAGCTTTCCCAGCACCTTCTCCTTAGTAATGGCCACTACACACAACTCTGTCCCCGACTCCCTTGAATTTCTGTTATGTCACCGTTGTCTTCCACTGTGAAGACTGACTCAAAGTGCTTGATGAAGGTGTCGACCCAAAACGTCGACTGTTTATTTCCCTCCATAGATGCTACCTGACCTGCTGAGTTCCTCCAGCATTTTGTGTGTCTGACTCAAAGTACCTATTCAGTTCCCCCACCATTTCTCTGTTCCCCATTATTATTTCTCCAGTGTCATTTTCCAGTGGTCCAATATCCACTCTTGTCCCTCTTACCCTTGAAGTATCTTAAAAAAAACTTTTGCAATCTTCTTTTATGTTATCTCCCCACACCACCCCCCCGCCCCCCTCCCCCCAATTCCTTTTTTAGTCGTCCTCTTGTTTTCCCAATCATCTGGCTTCCCACTAATCTTCACCATATTGTATGTCTCCTCTTTTGCTTTTTTATGCTGTCCCTGACTTCCCTTGTAAGCCATGGTTGCCTTGTCCTTCCCTTAGTATGCTGCTTCCTTGGGATGAAATTCTCCTGTCTCTCCCAAATTGCTCCCAGAAAGCCCTGCCATTGCTGCTCCACCGTCCTCCCTTCCTCCCTGCTAGGGTCCCCTTCCAATCAACTCTAGCCAACTCCTCCCTCATGGCTCTCTGGTTACCTTTACTCAATTGTAATACCATTACATCTGATTTCAGCTTTTCCCTCTCAAACTGCAGGGTAAATTCTATCATATTATGGTCATTGCCTCCTCAGGGTTCCTTCACCTTAAGCTCTCTGATAAGTCTGCCTCATTACACAACAACAAATCCAGAATTGCCTCTTCCTAGTTTTATTTTATGTGATGCCACCAAGCTGGATGAACAGATGATTACATAAAAGGGAAGTCACCATTTTTCATTCAATTTTTAAACATTTTACAAAGTACCAAACAAAGATTTAAACAGGCAAATGATTAATGGAAAAATGAATATTTTAACAATAAAGTATTATCCTACTTTGAAATATGTTTAAAATCCATTATTTTGAAATACTCATCCAAAGGAATTACAATCAAGAGCATAAAATGAGTTTCTTAGGGAGAATGAGTTTGTTCATGAGTAATTATGGCCTAGTACATTTGGAAATTTCATTTAGGCTTCATTCAAGAATGTGTTTAATTTTCAGTTCATTATGCAGAATCTACTTTACCTTAAGTTTGCATTAGTTCAACTGATTTGCTTTGATTCACAGTGCATGTGCAGGAGGGTAAACTTTGGATTTTGGTGATGAACTATGCTTGTATAGATATCCTGAAACTGCAGTCAATTTCAGCAGGCACTGACTGTTGCACAGTTGCTACAACATCAAAGCGTGGCCAGTAAGTCACTTACTTGAAATATTGTGGACAGTTTTATACACCACACTTAAGGAACGATGTAAAGGAACGTTTCAGAAGGTAACCAAGGATTTAAAAAAACTTCAGATATGCGCATTCACGTTTTCCAGACAAGAACTGCACACACTACTCCAGCTGTGGCTTAACAAAAGTTTTATAAAGTTGTACCATGACCTCCATCGTCTTTTATTCTATGCCCTGGCTAACAAAGACATATATCCTACATGCTTTCTTCACCACCTTATCCAACTGTGTTGCTACCTTTAAGGATCTATGAACATGTACACCATTGTCCCTCTGTTCTTCAGTACTCCCTAGGGCCCAACCATTCATGGTGTATATTCTACCTTTATTGGACTTTATTAAATGTATTTAGTTTTGTAATTTAAATAGTATATCTTTTAGATGTTTCAGGATCATACAGAAATATTTATTATTTTGACAGCTAACAAAACTGCAAGTGGGGCTAACAGAGGTTTTTCTGTGCTTCAACCAGCCTGGCTGCTGTCATTTTACTTGACTTGTGAACATGGTGATAACTTTAGTCTCTTTTATGCCAACTTAACATGACAGAAATTTTTTAAATATCTGTGTGCTTAAAAAGGTTGGATATTATCCATCAACACACAAATTCAAATAGCAGAATATTGATTAAACAGGCTTACACATTGTTGAGGGGAAAATCATTTAAAATCAATTTGCGAAAGCCCTCACTGTGCTTGTCCTGGTATCAGAATCACTGCCACAGAATGAGCTCAGAAATCACAAGCTAATTTATTCCCATTGGTTATGATGCATGTCATCAACTTCCAACAAATCAACCAGATTTCAAGAGATGTCATAAACATTCTCAAGCGTGGCCAGCCACAAATTACTTTGATAAGGTTTTTCCCAAATTTCTACCTCAACTTTGCAGGTCTGTATTTTTTTTCACAAAAGTAATTTTCCTCGTTTTCATATTGGACTAGGAAACAATCAAATTTCTTTTATGGAGATCCAGATTAAAGTAAACGGCCTGAGGAGAAGTTATGTTGACCACTGATCCTTGAAATATTGAACCCTTCTTGTATCTGAGAGGTAAAAATTGGTGGAGCAAAGGACTTGAGGGTTAACATTGTTTCCTGGTTTAAAGGAAATTTAAAGAGTGTAATTTTACAGCTCATGTTAATTAATCTTACTCCATTATCAAATTTGATTTTCTTCTGTAATTGTCATGTGACACTAAGATGGTTATTATATTAGAAGAGCATTCACATGTTTCTCCTCCTTCATTGCCTAATAATAACAGAGTTCTAGTATATGCCAGGAATCACTTGGGGAGATTGGGATAGTGAGTTGGTGTCTTTTGAATTTTTAAAAATAAAATATATCTAACTTCTGACTAACTTGGTACTGTTAGCAGTAACATTTGATCAATGATGGGAAAAAGAAGCAACTGTGTATATGATCCTAATTTAAAATCAGAATGCTGAAAATCAAGTACAGAGACCTACAGCACAGAAACAGGCCCTTCAGCCCACCAAGTCCTCACTGACCATCAACCACCCATTCGCATTAATCCTCTCCATGTTCGTATCGACATCCTGTCCCCACCCCAGCCCCAACCCCAACAGATTCGATCACTCAACTACACTCTAGGAGCAATTTACAGTGGCTGGTTAACCTACCAACTCGTATGTCTTTGGGATGTGGGTGGAAACTGGAGCACCCAGGGGAAACCCATGCGGTCACAGGAAGAATGTGCAAAATCCACACAAACAAAACCCAGGATTGAACCCAGGTCTCTGGTGCTGTGACACAGCAGCTCTATTAGCTGCACCACTGTGGTAAGCATCAGAGTTATCTGGTGGTAAATCAACTTCCAGAAACCATTCATTTTTGATTTTAAAAAAATGAATTTAAGGTAAGATTTAATTACAAAGTAGGCATGAAGAATATTGGTATCAATTTTCTTGAGAAATGCCAGCAGTTTGACTTGGATGTTAGACCCTTTATGAAATCCAATACTCAGTGCCAATTTCTTACAATTATACTGAGAAGTCTACCTGCTGGACCTGTGCCAGATTAGGCCTAGAGCAGGGTCTGCAGCTCTATTCATTTCATTCAGGAAGAAAAGAAAGATGGGTAAGCTTCAGGTGATGAATGTTTTTTGAATGAATTGAGTCTGCTTAATTTGTTTTTTTAAGTATTTGAGTCAAAGACATTCACAGGCTTATTATTTGACAGTTTTGGCAGCTGGTTTTGGCTGGAGCTGTTGAAGTATTTACATGGGAGTGGCTTGTTAAAGCCCTGCTACATGATCCCATTTACCTCTGGAGGATGGGCTTGGCTCTCCGTGCAGACCACTAGAGGGGAGAGAACCAGTGGGTGCAGATGACTTATTACTGACAGGATATGCCAAACTATTGAGATGTTGCTTGCCTGTAAAACCTATTGTCTCCTACTGTGAGAAGGAAAAGGTCCAAAAATATATTTCTGACAGTATATCTAATGTCCACATAACTTGGCTTTGCTTATGAACATGTGATCAGTGCTGGGTAAAAGAAATTACTGCATGTATAATCCTGATTTACTATTCCTTGTCTTAAAAAATACATTGGCGCCATGCATTTAATGAGAATTTTGCCTCCTGAGTGCCACCACGTTAGGGAATCCTGCAAGTAGACAGAAGTCCTGAATTTTGACACTGCTCTGCATTGGTAATATTTCTGACTGTGTTCCTTGGCCAAAGTCTAGTATTGGAGCTCATGCTTGCTGTAGTTCCCCAGTACTTATGTTGAGGAATCTCTCCCCTGAACAGCACTAGTTTACATTAACTGAGTTTACTCAAATATTTTTAAGCACTTTAATTTTTTTTCTATATATTTAGAATATTTAATATAATTATATTAATTGTGAACGCATATGTTTCCTGTTATCACTTCTTGACAGCTAAGCCAGAGTACATGGCTTAGCAAGCTGACAATTTTTTTTCTTCAGCTGTTTGGTGAACAGAGGCTATTCTGTTCCATTACACCCTACCAACCCCATGCATGCCCCATCAAGGAACAGCATTACATCATGCAACATCTTGCCATTGCACTGTGTGTTCCCACCCGAGATCAAGACGGTCCTTACAATAAGTAAATAGGGGCATATTCTGCAAAAGGTAAGTTCTTGTAGGTCAGTAGCAAGCACAGTCACTGGCAGGAAATTGTAGCCCAATAAGTCTCTCGGAATATCTCGCATGGAACCTCTTGCATGTGTGTTTCTTATTCATTTTTCTTCACGCATGGTTCCTTTGTAAAACAAGTTAAATTTTAATAGAGATTTCAGCAGAACACTTTCCTCTAAATCTTGAAGATTTAATGATCATCTGCTATCGATATGAGAGTGAGAATTACAGTGGCTATGCACAGATTTGTTTTACAATCCCAAGAAAATATTTACCATTCCCTTTTCCCAAATCTAAATTGTCTTCACCCGTGATAGTTTTGTCCTATAATTCTGCAGCACATCCATGACTGGCTGGAGTATGTCTTGAGAATTGATCATGGGTGATCATTGGTGTCCTTCTAATGTACTGCAGTGTTTTGTATTCTGAATGCTGTGGATCAAAAAAATTGTATATAAATTTAAAATATTATAATTTGTATCCTCTCTGCTTAGATCTTTTATAATTTGCTTCAGAGATCTATGACTTTCTAATGTTGTCTTTTTTTTTAAAAACTGAAGGTTGTCATTATGCGTGATTACCACCATGAAAATGTGGTGGACATGTACAACAGTTATCTGGTTGGAGATGAATTATGGGTCGTTATGGAGTTTCTGGAAGGTGGCGCTTTGACAGACATTGTTACACATACAAGGTTTGTTTTCAAATCTCTAAATTTTATTTTTCTGTCATAACTAGTTAATTTTCCAATCTATAAACTATATTGCTTTGATTGTAGTTAATTAAAAAATGTACAATTTGAGCCCTACTAAGTTAATCTGAATGATTTGTTCCATAATGGTAATATGAGATGAACCTGCCATGGGAGACTATTAACAGTTCCAATAACGTTGCTTTCATTGATCTATTTACTTGAGTAAAGTACATTGAAATGATATTATATCTTTGACATTTATACTTGGTACAATTATCACACATGCTACAGTGGTAAAAATTAAAAATGATGGAAATGCTTATGCTCGAAATGAAGATGGTTTAGCAGAGAAAATACATTGAGACCATGCTTCCAACATGTAACCCTAGTCAGCTCTGTAATGCCAGTTTTTTGAAGATTACTTCCTTTGAGGAGGGGGCATGAGGAGGCAGTTTTGATATAGCCTTTCATCAAAGTGCATTAGTGTGTATAATGTATTGTGTTGAATGTAGATTAGCTGCCAGCAATTTTGTTTGTGGTTCTTAAAATCTAAATAAATCCAGTTCCCACTCCAGATGCTTAACCACAACAATCCAACATAGTCTCTGAGGAGCGTGCTGCACTGTCAGAAGTAACATCTTTTGGATGAAATGCTAAACCGAGTTATTGATTATTCTCTCAGGAATGTAAAAGATTCCCAGGCTCAGTTTTGAAGGGGTGTGGTGCTTTGTGACCTGGCCAAAATTGAACCAACAGCATTAAAAAGAACTGATGCTTTTTGTGGCATTGTGCAAACTAGTTGTGGTATTTTCAATTACAGGAGCAATTGCACATCAAAATTTATTAACTGATAAGTGCTTTGCATGACCTCAGGGCTTGAAAGGCACCATATAAGCACCATAAAGCATAGGTATTGATAGATTCTGTACATGATCTATTTTGAGCATTGGTTTTATTCAAAATCTGCTGTGTAGCACAGCACTGCACATAATACAGAATAAAAACACTTCATTCCACAATGTTCAGAGATATGTTACAGAAGCATACAGCACAGAAATAGACCCTTTGGTCTGTTGAGCCTGTGTCAAACATAAAGCACCCATTTACACTAATCCTATAGTAATCCCATTTTATTTCCCCACATTCCAATCAACTCCCCCCTGATACCGCAATTTACAATAGCCATTTAACCTACCAGCCTCCATGTCTTTAGGATGTGGGAGGAAACTGGAGCACTTGGAGGAAACCTTCATGGTCACAGTGAGAACCTGCAAACTCCACACACACAGTACTGGAGATTAGCATTGAACCTGGGTTGCCAGAGCTGTGAGGCAGCTGCTCTGCTAGCTGCACCACTCTGCTGTTCCATAATTATTAATGATGCGCAGGACCAGAGTGTGCCAGATCAAGCTTCTTACGTGGAATCGCCATCCATGGTTTGCACACACTCGTGCTTTACTGGACCAGGTAAAAGGGGCCAGTCTTGCTGTCTAGATGGTAACTGGGCCTCAGACAGTGAATTATGGAGGCTGTGCCTCTGGAATGCTCCCAAAATAGTTGCATCAAAACTTTGTCAATTGTAAAATCTGTAAGCCAATTAATAGTTTTTAAAGTCTGATGTTTGAGAGACATTTAAAAGCTATTAAGTTGAAGTTATTTTTTTAAAACATAGAGCTAAGTTAATTAAAAACATAAAACTATCTCAATAATGAAAAATGTTAAGCTAAAGCTAAGTAAGACTTTCCCCATTACTTCTCAAACTGCAAGCATAGGATTTTCATTGAAATCAAGGGGGCTTTGAATGGTGATCCTAGCATAATGCTGAAGAACACCAGCACAAGCAAAGCCCATCAAGTGTCCACTTGACAGGGAACTGGCAGATCTTGACCTAAAAATCTGTTAATAAATCCCTGAATTCCACTTTTCTCAGCAGATTTTCAAAGGTTCAGGACTTACGACTGTTTAAACAGCTGAGTGGTTTTGACTGGAACTATTGGCAAACCTCGGCACAATCCTGCTTTTATGTTGTTACATTGATGTCAACCCAGTGTCGGTTCACATCCAGACTTGTGTGTCACCTGAGTGCCTAAAGTGGCACAACTGAATAGAAGTGTCATTATCTAAGGGGACGCTTATTTCCAAGCAGATCTATTGAGGCGTATTCAAGTGTGAGAAACTCCACAGTTCCATTATTGTAGAATTGCTCCCTTTGCTCTATTACAGAATTACAAATAAAGAGCTCAAATGGGACAGAACATGACAGACAGGACACTTACCTGTGTAAGAGGTATATTAAGCTTTCTTACTGCATAAGTCTTATAGAAGCAAACACAGGCTTCCAAGATTATACTTTAAGCAAGAAGCTTACTGTAGCCTCTTACATATATCTGTATTATCTCTGTCATTACTGCAGTAGTTTCATTTCTGGAGTTAGGAAAAACATTGCATGTCATTTATAAGGACCCCGAGCCACTATGGCAACTGTCTGAGTTTCCGTTACTTTGCCATTCTCTAGAAGCTGCTTGGGCCCCATGACACCATCTTGACATTCCATGCAGGCTGCAATAACTACTGTGAATGCTGCAACTCCATAGTGATAGGTTGCACAAGTCACTGAATGGCATTGGTTCCATGCTCTGGTTTAAGCCATGGATAAAGACAAAGACAGACAACTCCAATCCTGATCATCACCCATAGGTTTTCAGAAAGTTAGTCTTTTGCACAAATCATTAGCTACCTTCTTATCCCTGTTTCTAACCTGATCTCTAAGATTACGCATAGAGACGGTCTCTAAGCTGACAGCTGCAAAAATGCTTGCAATCAAGGAAGTGCCTTCTTCCTTTATTCTTGCAGGAGGAGAAAGTGGCTAACCCTCTTCATTGTGGGATGGAGCTGGGTGTAGGCACATGGGGAGGGGTGAAGTGGAGTTTGCTTTGGGGAGGCAGGATGGGTTGCAATGATAAAGCTAGAAATGATTGGGTCCATCATGTAGGGCTGCCATTGAAGGATGTATATAGAGTCACAGAGAAATACAGCACAGAAACAGGCCCTTTGGCCTATCTAGTCCATGCCGACCTGATCTTCTGCCTAGTCCCATCTATCAGCACCCGGACCATATCCCCCTCCATACTCCTCCCATCCACATACCTATCCAAACTTCTCTTAAATGTTACAATTGAACCTGCATCTACCACTTCTGCTGGCAGCTCGTTCCACCCTCATACCACCTTCTGAGTGAAGAAGTTTCCTCTCAGATTTGCCTTAAATATTTCACCTTTCACCCTAAACCTGTGACCTCTTGTTCTAGTCTCACCCAGCCTTAGGGGAAAAAGCCTGCATGCATTCACCCTATCCATACCCCTCATAATTTTGTATACCTCTATAAGATCTCTGCTCATTCTCCTGCACTCCAGGGAATAAAGTCCTAACCTATTCAACCTTTCCCTGTAGTTCAGGTCCCCAAGTCCCGGCAACGTCCTAGTAAATTTTCTCTGCACTCTTTCAAGCTTATTGATATCTTTCCTATAGGCAGATAACCAGAACTGCATACAATACTCTAAATTCGGCCTCACGAATGTCTTGTATAACTTCAACATAACATCCCAACTTCTGTACTCAATAACCTGATTTATGAAGGCCAAAGTGTCAAAAGCTCTCTCTATGACCCTATCTGCCTGTGATGCCACTTTCAAGGAACTATGGATCTGTATTCCCAGGTCCCTTTGTTCTACTGCACTCCTCAGAGCCCTACCATTCACTGTGTAAGTTTTCCCATGGTTTGTCCTCCAAAAGTGCAACACTTCACACTTGTCTGAATTAAACTCCATCTGCTATTTTTCAGCCCCTTTACCTAGCTGGTCAAGATCATGTTGCAAGCTTTGATAGCCTTGCTCACTGTCCACTACCCCCCAGTCTTGGTGTCATCCACAAATTTGCTGATCCAGTTGACCATGTTATCATCTAAATCATTAATATAGATGATAAACAACAACAGACCCAGCACCAATCTCTGTGGCACACTACTAGACACAGGCCTTCAGTCAGAGAGACAACTATCTACTACCACCCTCTGGGTTATCCCGCTAAGCCAGTGTTGAATCCATTTGGCTACTTCATCCTGAATGCCAAGTGACTTAACCTTTTGGACCAGCCTCCCATGTGGGACTTTGTCAAAGGCTTTGCTAAAGTCCATGTAGACAATGTCCATATGATGAAACCATACTCTTTGGAGAGGAGGAGGATGAGGGGGGACATGATAGATGTCTACAAAATATTAAGAGCAATAGATAGAGTAGACAGCCAGCGCCTCTTTCCCAGGGCACCAATGCTCAATACAAGAGGGCATGGCTTTAGAGTAATGGGTGGGAAGTTCAAAGGAGATATCAGAGGGAGGTTCTTTACCCAGAGAGTGGTTGGGGCATGGAATGCACTGCCTGGGGCGGTGGTGGAGGCAGGAACATTGGTCAAATTCAAGAGATTGCTAGATAAGCATATGGAGGAATTTAAAATAGAGGGATATGTGGGGGGGGGAGGGGTTAGATAGTTTTTAGGCGAGGTTTAAAGGTTGGCACAACATTGTGGACCGAAGGGCCTGTATTGTGCTGTACCTTCTACGATTCTATGATACAGAGTTTGAGAGTTAAGATACACTTGGGATCAGCAATAATTATGCTTAAGCAAGGAAGCTGGCGAGGCCACATACCTCGGGCAAGACCTGCTGTGTCTCTAACCGTGGTACCTTCCACTTCTGATCACCGCCAGCACTGCTTCTCAAGGAGAGTGATCTCATGGAGTTAAGCTTTACCTTCCTAGTTAAGTCCTGCTGCTGCCTGGTGTTCTATGCTTGTACAGGAAAAGAAAGATATGTGATTATATGTAATTATATGTGATGAATCACTTGGTTAAAGGGCTGTGTATGAGTTGTCAGTAATGCCTGTGAAGGATGAAAGAGTACGAGTTGTCTGAATGTTGGTGTACAGTTAAATGGATGGTTAGATTGCATGAGGATGTGAAGCTGATTGGTGGAACAATTACTAAGCAGAGTGCTACTGGACTTGGACCCTGGCTACTTGATCCCTGCCACACAGGATCTGAATATGTGTGACGGCTCAGATTGTATCAGGTCTATATTCTGATAAAATTTTGCGTTAGGGTCAGTTCGGGATGATTGGTTTAGTATTATGGCTTATGTCCTCTGTACTTGATCAGTAGTTGGTGTTTCCAGCTTATTTTTGAGATTCTCATATTTACAATAATGGCACAGATAAGAAAAATATT
This sequence comes from Pristis pectinata, assembly GCF_009764475.1. NCBI lineage: Eukaryota > Metazoa > Chordata > Chondrichthyes > Rhinopristiformes > Pristidae > Pristis > Pristis pectinata. The sequence goes on along the minus strand of NC_067407.1, from coordinate 87,504,010 downwards.
ATAAGTACTCTGTTTTGGTGTGGTTATATTGGCCATGGCTATGTTGGGTTCTAATGGTGAACCCAAACAGACCTTCTCATGGATGGAATCTCACCTTGACCTCTTCATAAATGTATTCTTAACTGGATCCACATTCATGAACCAGGGTTCCAATGTGTTTAATGGGTAGTAATTACACCTTGACAAGGATATTTTTCCCATCTCCAGGGTACAGTCTGTTTTAATGTAGTGTTTCATAAAAATTCTAGTTCATTAGCTTTTTGTATTTTAACTTCCATTATCTTGGGTGTAATGATGAAACAATTCAGTAATGTATTACATTTTCTGTATAATTTCATTAAAAATAAACTGTGGTGAAGTGGTTTGACTGTTAGGTTGAAGGTAGAAAGAGCATTTTAGCATCTTTCAGTCACAGTAATTGCAAGTATTACTACTTAATTTGCACAGTTGGTATAACGATCAAACTGGGCAAAGCTTTTAGTAGTTTTGGAAGATTTTTATTCTATGTCTAGCACTATTTGCCTCCATTAAATCTGTCAGTACATTTGCTTTTTATCCATATATCTCTGGGCCTAACCAGAATGTGGGTCTCCTCATAAAGCTACCACTGATTAATGTTAACTGGAAGGAAGGTATTCCTCTGGAATAGTCAGATTGGTCTGTTCAGTTTTTCTATGCCAACAAGGTAATGTGTGTTATCTGGAATTCATCACAGAGCTCAGCACCTTTATCCATTGTGAGGATTTGAGTTTGGATACTGTTCAACGGTTTAGTTCATGGACTCTCGGAGATAGTTTATAATTTTTAAGGTTAATTTATTGTAATGTGGGACTTGATTTTAATCAGCTAATAAATAATGGATTTAATCATCTCAGTTAAAGGATTTCACTTCTACAACCTGCTGATAATCTTTGCTTTTATATTCATCAAAACTAATCTTTGCAGAAGATCATTTTATATCAAAAGTTACCTAAACAATGAAGCAAAATATTTAGAAATTCAGCAAACATTTGCTTCTATTTCTTCAAAATTGTTTTGTTGGTTCATTTGGTGAAAATGGATCAATTTAAATGTATAGAGAAGTGTCTGCTGAGCAGTTAACAAAATGTGAAAGCAGAGTAAATTACTTTTTGTAGTATGTCAACAGTACTTTCAGCAGTGACATATAATTTTTGTAATGTCTTTCACGATTTATTTGTCTAACAAAAAAGGTAGAACATGGAACCATCTTCTTGGCGAAGCTCCAATAAGCCTTTGTTCTGGACATCAAAAGTAAAATATGATCCTAGTAGTTCAAGAAAGAAAACCAGAAATATATTTAAATTACATCCTCCAAGAAAAATGAATAATATACACTTGCCAATATTTTATGTTTGCCTTTTGTTTCAATAATAATTTCAATAATATATTTGCCTTTTTGTTGCCTTTGCAATGTTTTCATTATTCCATTTTACCCATTCATCTAGTATTTTACCTATAGTGGGTTTTTTGAACAGATGGTCTCTTAGACCATATGGCCGATTGAGGTTACACACGGAAGCATTTCCCAGTAGGTTAACAAATCTTTTTGCATTGCATGCCAAGCACAATGGTTGTGATTGTCATAATGATTTATGCTATAATTATAAATCCTAATGATTAACATTTCTTTGCAGTGTCTATTTTATGCAATGTAAAGTATGTAGATCCTTCTGATCTCGCCCTAAACAAAATTTTTGATCCTAACTTATTTCAATTTCATCCAGTAACATATTTCATCATATGCAATATTTATACAAAAGCTTCTAAATTTTAAACCTAACATTAAAAGGAATTAGAGCCACCTACGGAAATATTTGAGTGTTACGAGCAGTGAAAAGAAATCTGAACCAGCAGCAGACATTCTCAGCAGGCCATTTGATATGGAATAGAAAAAATAAAACAAAACAGCAGGGAAGGCCATTTGGTCCATCAACTCTTCAGCGGTTCCTTCGAAGAACAGTTAGTTCCACTCTCCTGCTCCTTCCCCATATATATCTAGAAGATCGTCTCAAGATATTTATCTGATTCCCTTGGAGAAGTTATAATTGGATCTATAACCACTATCAGTTAGGTTAAAGTTTTAGTCTGGTTCATTTGGAGAGAAGAGAGAAAATTTACTAATGGGATCAGGTAGAGTAGGATAGCCCTGTCTACTATGGTGGAGGGAAAGCTGTGGAGAAAAAAAGGGTATTTTAAAGGCACTGCTGTAGAAAGTCTTGTCATTTGAGCAGATTTGGTGGAGATAGCGATATTGGGGGGAATTGAATTGAGTCCTTAAAGAAAGCAGGGTGGATGGTAGTGTAGCAGGTAGCTGTGGAAGTTGCTAGACTTATAATGGAAATCAGTCACTAATCTATCCCTGAAATAGAATTATGAAGTAAAGGGAGGGAAGAGTCAGATGTGAATCATGTGAAAATGAGAGCAGAAATGAAATTGGCAACAATTTTCGAGTTCTCTGCAAGTACAGGAAGCAGCACTAATACAACCATTGATGTAATGGCAAAAGAGATGAGGGAGGTTCCATTTATCTAAAGGAGAGATGGTCGTAGCCTGGGCCCATTTCCAAGTTCCATTTCCATCACACCTCAACCTTAGAGTGTAGTTAGAGAAATTGTTCAATGTAAGAACAAGTGCAGCCAGCCAAAGTGGAAGGGGACCAGTTGATCCTCTGTTCAAGGAAGAATTGAAAGACACTGAGGCTATCCTGGTGTGAGATGAAGGTATAGAGGGATTGGATGTCCCTGTGGTGATGAACCAGTTGTCACCAGGAAATTAGAAACTGTCAAGATATTGAATACATAAAGGAATACAGTCAAGGTAGGAATAAATAAGTCTGTAAGACAAGATCAGGTTGAAATAAAAGGTCTAGCAGTAGAACATGGGAACGAGATAGAAGCAGACTGGTGGGGTTGGGTGACTGAGGCTGGAGGCTGTGGAGTGAAGATTTCTTCAAGGAAATTAAGTCAGATACTGTCTAGGAGACAATGAACTGGACATCAGTGATGGGGTCATAGTTTAGTGGAAGCTATGAAGAAGTGTCTGAGACCTGACATTTGGTTTCTGTGGCTAAAACCACATTTGTTTTCTCATTTTTCCATTACTGATGAGGTTCTTGACCTGAAGCATTAGCTCTTTCTTTCCCCACTGATGCGGATGCTACTTAACCTGCCTCCAGAACTTTTTTTGGGGCTTTCCATTATGTGTACTACTTTGCTCCAACTACTTTCCAATCCTCTGGTTTAACCCTACACATGTCATATCATTGCTAAGCTGTTAGATATGACTGGCTATCAGTGATTTTACTCCAGCTGATTGATGGAAAATTTATAATAGGTTGACAATTACATCAGATTCTAAAATAGTAAAATAGTGACGAGCAATGAGGATATTTCTTTAGAAAGTCTCACCATCTCCTCAACTGACACACAAACCAATTTTTCCTCCTCCACGTTGGGTCACTTATGTTGTAAACCAATCTTCGAGTAAAAGGCCAATCGAGTGGCCTTTTCAGAGCAGCTGCCAGTGAAATGTGCTTTAAATTCTGCAAATGGTCTTGGCATCTGATTGACTTCTCTCAATCACTTGGAGAATTTTCTTACTAATTTTATTTATGTTGGGTGAGTTGTAGAAGAATCCCTAAATAGAGTTGTTCTGTAATATGCATATGCTGTGCAGCATTCAAGATTCTTAGGGCCCATTTTGACGGTGGTAGAAATCTGTTGTGATTTATGCACTCATTGGGGTGATAGATGTAAGTACTGAGTAATGGAACCTATTCTCACTTGTTACACATTTGAAGATCAAGTGCTTCTGAGTTGCTCATTATGTGAACCAAACTGCGAAAGCCTCAAACAATACCTCCTAACTCCCCTCACTGAAATGTACCAATTTACACCAGTCTAATGCTTCTGCTTCATACCCTACCCAGCTTTATAATTCCTGAGTGAGAGACTGCTGATCGGTGCAAAATTATGAAGAGTTTTCAAGTACCTTGATACTTTCCTAGCTTTCTCATCACTGAACCCTTACCAAAAGTAGAAATGGAGCCTCCACCTCAATATTCTAGGTTCTAAAGATCAAAAACAGTATAATTAACCTTATTATTCAGTCTGCACTCAGGGTTTTTTCAGTGGAACATGGAGAGGTTTTGAAATAACTTTAACAAAGTGTTCAGATTGATATCAGCAGAAGAAGAAAAGAGAAACAACAGTGGGTTGGGATGGGGGTAAGAGTTTTTTTTTGGAAGAGCATCCAATATGTCTATGACATAGATAATGATAACATCAGCAATCAGCCTGGAGTGAAAAACATCTTTTTGACATGGGGGAAAAAAATAGTTGTAGTCATGTTTGTTTCTTTTTTCTAATTGCAGAATGAATGAAGAACAAATAGCAACAGTGTGCTTATCTGTTTTGAAAGCTCTAGAATATCTTCATTCTCAGGGGGTTATCCATAGGGATATAAAGAGTGATTCTATACTTCTCACCAGTGATGGAAGGGTAAGCAATATTTTTACTTCTCGTGATGCTGGTCTATAGTTTTATACTTTAATGAGATACTGATAAAATTAGTATCATTTTGTATCTTTAATAATCAACAAAAAGTTAAATAATTTTTTCAACCTATGAAATTTTAAGATAATGCTGATGATAAAGGGATGATAATTTTTTTAACACAGGAAAGTGATTCAACTATTTTACTGGTATCTTTTTAGATTAAGTTGTCAGATTTTGGCTTCTGTGCTCAAGTGTCAAAAGAAGTTCCCAGGAGGAAATCACTAGTTGGCACACCATACTGGATGGCACCAGAGGTCATCTCCAGATTACCGTATGGAACTGAAGTAAGGATGAGGCCATATGTGGTTGCACAGTAGATTTCCAAGCAAAGTGCATGCAGCATCTCTCAATGTTATAAACTTGTAGAAGAATGTCATTCAGTTCTTTGAACCTCATTGCATGAGGATTCAAGCCCACAGTGAATTATTAAATCCTAAATTCCATCCTAAATACTGCTGCAATACTTCAGTGGTTCTCATTGATGTTTTAGATTATGATTACATATTTTGATGAATGAAATTAAATTGCTATCTTTCAGGTAGACATATGGTCTCTTGGTGTCATGGTAATAGAAATGGTAGATGGGGAGCCACCATACTTTAATGAGCCACCACTTCAGGCCATGAGGAGAATACGAGACAATCTTCCTCCAAGGTTAAAGGATATGCACAAGGTAGAAATTTTATATTCTTTCTTTCTAAACATTTCATAGAATTTACCTTTTTGATGAGTAGAGATCACTTTAAGTTACAGCAGGGTTTGAACAGAAGGGATGAGTGCAAAGCACATCATGGCCTGAATTTCAAGTCATAGGTACTTCAACTTACAAATGTCATTTACATTTGATTTGCACATTGACTTAAATGGAGGACCCATATATTGGAATGCTGCAAATGGGGAAATGAGTCAAAAGCAATCCCCATGATTTTTGAAAGCCTCCTTGGAAATCCTGTTGGGAAAATTGTAGTTCGAGGTGACAACTTCTCTCTTCCATTTGAAGCGAGTTGTTTGGGAATTGAGAAGGACTGTTACTGGAGAGGGTCTTTGTTTTAGCATTCGACAGAGTGAAATGAAGAGGTTATTGATGGCGCATTTCTGCCATTTGGTCCCTGACTTCTGTGACTGCAGTAGGTTACAAGGTTTTTTTTTCCCTTCTACCTCTCCCTGGCTTTTATCCAATTCTTCCTTGTCAAATGCTAACTCTTCCATATGCCCTGCCTTCAAAGAATCTTTTCCATACTTCCAAAGAGTAAAACATGCAGAATACTATAATGATGTGATGGACTGAATTGTAGGAAGTCCACAGATATTTTCAGACACTTAAACTTTGGCTTCAGTAAAGCACTACTTTGCTCAGTAATGTTTCATGTAATCCCATGGTAGTAATTATACTTCAGGAGTTCAACCCAGAAATAATTAATGTACTACCTTTATCTCAGGATGACTAGATACAAAGGGGTCAAAACAGTTTTACCTCAGTACAGAGTTCTAATTAGATTCCACATAGAATATGGTGTTCTGTTCAGACCAGACCTTAAAAGAGTCAGAAAGCAGTGATGTTAGAAAGTGCTTTTCCACACAAAGGGCAGTAGTATTTAGAACGTTTTGCTATATTAAAAAAAACTACTGAGGCTCAATTGAAAATCTCAAAACTGGTCATCTTTTGGCAAGGGTAATAAGGGTCGTGGACCTAAGGTAGATGGGCTGAGGCCTAGATCAGCCATGATCTAATTGAATGGCAGAACAAACTTAAAAATCTACTGATGTCCCTGTTAATGCAAAGGGATATCATCAGTTATATTTTGGGGTGTAACCCTTGTCTCCAAATTGCTAACTTGCATTCCTGGGAAGAATAGATGGAAAGAAGGTAAATGTTGCAGAATTAAATGTTGCTCCAAAACTTAGATCCCAGCCTAAGAGTGTACAAGCTGTAAACCTGGGAAGTTCCCATTGAAATTTGTGTTTCTACTTTAAATTTATTTGGTAGCATTTTTTAGTGAGTGTGTGTGTGTGTGTGTGTGTGTGTGTGTGTGTGTGTGTGTGTGTGTGTGTGTGTGTGTGTGTATGTGTGTGTGTGTGTGTGTAAGTTATCTCCATTTTTTCTTAATTTCAAATAATCTAACCAACAAATTAAACAACTGATAAGACTAATTTGTTCCTTACCAAATCGAGGAACAACGTGAACTGTTAAACTGGTGTTTCCAAGTGATGAGTCATTATACTTACATGACAGTATAATACATTGTGAATCACATGGTATAAAACACCTGTCCTTATTTCAGTGAATTAGTGATGTCTCTAATATTTGACAGTAAATAACGTACACTTTGCTGTAAGTTATACAACTAGAAGCATTTATTTATTGGAATTGTGCGAATTACAATTAAAAATCAAAGAACTCTATTAATTCACAACCACAGAATTTGTGCACCCCTCATGGGAGTAAGATTGCTGCCCTTTGACTGACAACATTTTTTTATTTTTATGCATTATATGCATGTGGATAGATGGAAACTTTTTTTGGACTGGATAGACATGTGGCATGAACTAGTACAATTAACTAATAAAGTAATAGTTTTGGATTAAGGAAGATATAAGATTTATTTTAAAAATTATTAACTGTATACATGTTAAATGTTTCTGAATTGCACATTTTGGGAGCCTTTGCTTAATGTTTTCTCTCCTGCTTTAGGCTTCATCCGTGTTGCGTGGATTCTTGGACTTGATGTTAGTGAGGGATCCTTTACAAAGAGCATCTGCACAGGAATTATTAAAACATCCATTCCTCAAGTTAGCCGGACCCCCATCCTGTATTGTACCTCTTATGAGACAATACAGATATCGTTGAGTGAAGTGGATTTAAGAATGTCTTAGCACAATATTCAAATGAAAATTAAGCAATTGATAGCATTAGAAAATGTGAATGAAGAATATTAAAGAATGTGACAGCAAAAACAGATTATGTTCTTTCTTGAAGTCTATGGCTGGGCAAAAATACACAAAGCAAAATAAAGGGATTTACAGAATATGTTGTACACCAGCTCCCTGAGCCACCATTTTCCTATTTTAGATTTACAGTGCTGCAGTATAAGGGCAGTTGTGAGAAGTATCTCTTATGATATGGCTGAGCTGACTTTGAGTGCTATCTTTTTGAACATATTTTCCTTGGAAGGTCAGTTTGTCTGCCTTTCACCATGTGCCAGGGATGGCATTCACATCAGGTTCCAAGGCTCTGACATTGTAATCGATTACAGCACATTTAGGACTCTTTGAGAGAATTTTGCTCAGTGAAATGTGTGGAATTTGTATTTCTCTAAAATTGTGACTCTTTCTTTGGTAAGCACTTTTCTTCCACACTGGCTGTGCAATGTGTTCTGGATTGGATTTGTATCTTACTGACATTTCTTTACTGATAAACTAACAGTATTTTGTGGTGAAGTAACTGTTGTGATAGCAAACAGTATTGAGAGGATTTTTTCAGGGATGATAACAATGTGGGTGGGGTGGGTTAGTAACTTTATAAGGGAAAATGTTTTGAGTTGCAGAGATTAACAAACTTGTTCAAAGTACATTTACCAAAACAGTTTGTTTCTGACTTGAGGCACTCTAATGAACCTGTTCAATTTGATAAATTAACAGTTTTGTTTAATGACGTGTTACTTAATGATTTTTTAAAATATTTTTGCTGCTTTCTACTTGTCAGTGAATGTTTATAGTATTAATCTAAATGTGATGTTTGTTAAGCGTGATTGCATGTTTTAACAGTCATGCAAAGTTTGATGGAAAATTAGTAAGCTATAGTGCGGCGTGGAGTGAAATTTGTGCGTCCCTACAGAGGAAATAAATAATGCTGGTTATTTATTAAAAGGAAATGTCTTTATTTTGAAGTTCAGTGGTTGCAAAGCATGTCTTTGAAAACTTAATGTTTAAAATAGTCATGTGTAACTCATCAAACATGTCATGCTAAATATTGGTCCAGATTTTGCAATTATAAGAATATCAGCACAGAAACTGACAATAACTTCAGCATTTCAGCACACTTAAAGTTTAACAAATCTGAAACTGTTGTTAATGATTCAGCAGTCCTCCATAGATTGTGCTGATTTGCACTCTTCTTCACATAGTCAAGGGAAATCAGTGAATGGGCAAAAATTTTAGGTACAGATGGATTAGTTTTGCTGTAACTACCTTGAAAATATTACACTTTGCTTTTGGTGTAAGTAAAATGTAAGAGCATACTAAGTCTTTATTATTGCTTAGCCATCATTGAACTTTAATAATGATTTGAAGTTTAGTTAAGTTCCCTTTGACAAATATTTCAAACTATAATGGACCTGATCTCAATGGCTTACACCAGTGATGTGCATGGATCCAACACATTTATCTGTATAATGCCAATAAGTATAGAACCTGCATACATACTCTCAAAGTTGGAAGACCCAGACATTGCAAATCTGTTAACTTGTTCCACCTCTGTACGCCGCATGAGGTGGCGCTGTCTGGCAGAGTTTTCCCAGCTTTTACAGTTCAGAATTGCCCCCAGATCCTCACCAAAGTCAATCCTGGATCCATGATACTATTGATTTCAATAAGGACCACAGAGCAGTGGATTAGTAAGCAAGGGAAAGGTAAGTTCCTTTCTTTAATTGTTTCCCTCTGGTTTAATGTTTTAAATTATTTAGGTGCTTTTACTTATCCTTCTGGTTTTTTTCAAATAAAATAATTTGTTATCTTTAATCATAAGAATTTTTAACCTTAATGTTAGCAACATTTAAAGGCTATTAAATTACTCTCTCAACTTCATTAGCTGGCAAAACTAGGGTCAGAGCTGTCGTGTCAAAGCTTTCAGGTGCATTTTGGGATTCTCATTGTGCCACTCAAGACTCTGCTGCCATCCAAACCACGGTATTGGAATACAGATAACTTGGAGGCCAGCAAGTTAGGCTCTCGGCATCAGGACCAAGTAAGTATAGGCATGGGGATCCATGAGTGGTGACTCCAGACTGGGGCACCAGACCAGCAAGATTTGACCCAATGGATTTTAAAATTAAAGTTTTGCGAAAGTTTATTTACAATATTTTAGCTTCTGCTTTATGAAAATGGTCATTTTTTTATTTTTCACTTGGTAAAATATTTAAAACATCAATGAAAATGTGCTTTTTCTCCATTTGGTTTATTGTCTACATTAGTTCCATGTGATTGCTTGCTCATCCAGCTTGATGATATCACAGATGGTGAATGCCAAGGAGTTCCTTAAACTGATACCTGACAACGACCATTATCAAACCCGAGAGAAGACAGTGTTCCAGTGAGCGCAAGAACTTTTTTTCGAGGTCACGGGTGAGTGCCATTGCATTGCTACTAACAACAAAGTCCAGAACATTGTTTTGTAGGGAATATTGTGTTATCTTCGTTTTCATGGAAAACTGTTATACTGTTAGGAAAGATCTGTATAATTAAGCATAGAATTTTTGAATCATTTTAATATAGCTATTATTTGTGTGATTCAATTATATGAATATTATTATTCAATTATTTTAATATTTGCCTTCTCTAGAATACCATGTTTATAGAAACATCTCTTAAATCAGTCCAGTAGGTTCAAAACAATGATTGTAAACTGGGGCTCAAACATATTTTGCATTTATGAAGTGTGGCACTGTCGAAATGTTGGAGAGGGTAATGACTCTGCAAGCAATTTGTCTTGCTGTTAATTACAAGAAAATTGTGATCCTTGTTTCTCATGGACAAGCAATTTTTCCCTCCGTATATCATTCTGATTACTTTCAGGAAAATGTTTCTCAGAACATATTTTGACGTGTTGGCACATTTTCAAACAGGTAGGTGCCCATTTCTTATGAGATCCAATACACTGTTCTAGGCCCTATGGAATATATTCCATATTCCACCTGACCAACGGCACCTCTCATACATTCTATTATGTCCTATTACCCAAATCTCTTTCTGCCATGCTGAGGAAAAAATATCAGCCAAATATTGCTCTTTGTTCTGGTAAATGTTACTAATTCCATAACTTTGGTTGTACTTTAACTAGTGCTTTCAGGTTGGCTTTGCGATTACTTACTGGCACCTCAATTTCCATTGGTAATTTAATCTTGGTGTTCTGGCTGGCTGTATAATGTGTCTTCTGAGATGATACATATTTCAGAAGAGTAAAATGGATAAAAAAAGGTTATGTAAGTACATGAAAGAAAAATTAGGATAATCATGCCTCTTTGAGGATGAGACCAGAGAACATGATAGAGAATAAGGAATAGGCTGAGATATCAAACCAATGTTTTTCTAACTGTCAGATTTTTGTCAGATTTAGGAGAGCAAGGGAGCTAATAAGAGTGAGGAAATAATGAAGACCAGTAAAGAAAATATATTATAGACACTAAATTGGAACTAAAAGCTAACAAATTCCCTGGATCTGATTGACTACATTTTGGGATTCTAGAGGAGGTAACTAAATGATGTATTTGATTGTGGTCTATCAGATTCCTTAGATTCTAAACTCAAGGGAATTGAACTAAGGATTTCAAAGCCTCAGGTTATTAATAAAAACTTTTATACTGCCTTCTTCAACTGCAAAACATGGTATGAGTATTCTACTCTAGGAGAGATTCTTCATTGAACGCAAGGAAGATTTTGAAATATCACAACAATAGTAAATTTGATTGATATAGAGATAATTCTCTTTTGACTCATCCTGTGATCCACTACACTCATACATGGTCCATCAACTACTGTTAATGATTATGCCATATATTATTGGCTTTTTATTCACAGTGAAATGAGTAATAGAAATAATTATTCAAAAATAAGTTGCTTTGTATCAGTTGTTTTGTGACAAAACGTGTGCTCACACACAGATTGATCTTTTAATACGATCTTTCTGCTTGCATAACAAATCACGATTGATAATGTAAATATGTTCTTTCAGATTTAAAATAATTTTCACTGATTTTATATGTACATATACAATATCTGTTGAGGCACACAATTGTAGACTAAAAGACAGTTCCTCACATAAATGCAACACAACTGGCAGGATAGTGATTGAAATAAAAACAGTGATCCAATAAAATTAAGTTAAAGTACATTTCACACTTTCAAACATGGAAAAAAAACTTACATTTACTGTGTGTAATTCTTTTCATGACTCTACAATGTTTCAAAAATCTTTTCATATCGTGCTATAATTTAGGAAGTGCTGCAGCAAATGTGTGTAGCCAAAACTCCAAAAGCAATATGATATTGACAAGAAGGTTTGTATTATTGAAGTTGATTAAGGAATAAATTTTAGCCAGTATAATAGGAATGACTCCTTAATCCTCTTTAAAAAAAAATTGTTCTGTCCATCTGAGAGAGGACTATTAATACAGCTTCACTATTCAACACCACCTCAATGCTGCACTAGAGTGTCAGCCTGGATTTCTGTCCTCAACTTACGAGAGTGAATTCACAACTTGCAGCCATTACTAAAAAAGCTTAATATCTCAATAATGTGTATTAATTGTATTCCTCAATTATGTTAATTACATTTTGGGTATAAATGTGCAAAAACATCTATGAATAAATATGTGGCATGGGTCTCTCTTAATGTAGAATCTAAAACAATATAGAATTCAAACTCTTTCAATCTTTTTAGTCACTAAGTTACTTATAGTCCAGCTTGTTAGTTTAATTATGTAACAAAATTATAAAGAAACTGATAAATTTGAGTTGTGGTTTCTGACATTCCCTAATGTTGGACGATGTTTTTTTTCATGATCCAATATTTCATTATAATTGAGTTGAAAAGTGTTTTAACTTTCTTTTTCAACTGTAGATTAATTAAAGCAGTATTATAGGAAATAACAGATATATAGTTACGAGCTAATAATCAGCATTATGGCACAAACATGTCATGTTTTACCAAAAATAATATAAGCAGAAATATTGGTCATTGCCAAAGGAGAAACTGCACAAACTGTTACACTGTGGTGGGCTGGTCCATTTCCAGTGAGAAAATGGCAGAAAACAGGCAGAAAATCAAACGAGAATTTTCACTGGCAAATGCCATCTTATTTGAAAATTTTGTCAAGTTACAAAAATGAAAGGGCAGAATCACAATAGTGAGTGCATGTATGTACACTTTTTGGTTATATTGGATTTACCTCAAAGTTTTAGAGTAATTTCCTGCCAAAATAATACACCTGCCCTGTTGTTAAATGGGATTACACCATGAGTGCTGCTTGGGAAGTATTATAAAAAATATTATTACAGATACATTAATTTTGCTAGTTATTCCTCACCTGCACTCCCCACTCCTTCAAGCCCCCATTTGATGCTAATAAATTTATCCCTTTTGCAAGGGTGGATTTTTTTTTGAATTTCAAATATTATCCTATATGCAATAAGATCAAAACATCCTTCCGTAATAAATACCTTTAAATACCCTTACTTAAGGAGGGATGCACTTGCTTTGGAGATTGTTCAGAGAAGGTTCACTGGATTGATGTCTGGGATGAAGGAATTGTGTTATGAGGAAATGTTGAGTAATGCAGGTACATTTTCACTAAAGTTGAGAAGAATAAAAGGTAATCTTATTGAAATGTATGATTCTGAGGGGGTTTGACAAAGGAGGTCCTAAAAGCATAATCTCCTCCCCCCATGTAGGAATCCAAAATTTAGCATAGTTTCAGAATAAGGGGTTAAGGTCACTTTCTATCCCGCTGTTATAAGACTCTTGAACCGACCTTTTGTAAGATGAAGATAAACCCTTGATCTCTCAATCTACCTTGTCACGGCCCTTGCGCCTCATTTGTCTACCTGCGCTGTACTTTCTCTGTAATTGTAATTGTACATTCTGCATTCTGTTATTGCTTTTCCTCTTGTGTTACTTTGACTTATGTTTGGAATGATCTGTTTGGATGGCAAAACAAAGCTTTTCGCTGTACATGTGACGATAATAAACCAGTTAGCAATTATCCGTTTAAGAGAGATGAGAAGGAATTTCTCCCATGAGGATTGCAAATCTTTGAAATTCTCCATCCTAGAAAGTTGGAGGCCTGGTCACTGAATATATTTCAAGACTGAAATAGATGCATTTTTGGTCTATAGGGAACTTGCCAGTTAAGGCATTTGACAGGAAAGTGAAGCTGACACCAAGTTCTGATCAGCCCTGATCTAATTCAAAGGTGGAGCCGGCTCCAAGGATTGCTCCCGTCCCTTTAAGTTCTAACTGCAGTGAATCGTAAGAAAAAGTCGGTAAAATACGATCAACCGGGATTTTGATCCTGAGATGGGGGAAATTACTGAATAACGTGGACAAAAGAGCTGTTTTTAGCAGTCTTTGCACCTAGTTAAACTGAATGCAGTTAAAGGGATGGCAAATCAACACGAACGGTTGTCGGAATGATTCAAGGCTCACACTGGGGAATTGCTCTGCATAATTTCCATAGATACATTAACCTGTAAGATGAAGTATTGTATCCCTTCGATCATCGCACTTCCCTACCTAAAGAAAACCTAACCGCGCACGTCATACAGCAGTGTATTTTGTAATATGACGTCCTATTTTCCCTCAACACTGAATGGAATTTCACCGACTAAGTTATCGGAAAGATTTTCTGATCCATAACGGAGTGACCTGTGCATCCTCTAAAAATATTGAACATTCCAACCCGCACATCTTCACGTGTCCAAAATAACGAAACTTCTCAGTAATTTGGAAATAGAAGCTCACTCGCTACTCTAATATTTGCAACCGTCGCTGGCCGAGTCATTTGGTCCTCCACAATGTCTGGCGTACGCTTGGAATAGATGTGGACATTCACCAAAACTTAAAGGACAAGAGCAAACTGCTTTCCAAATTGAAAAAGCAAAATAAATCCATGAATCCAAGAAAGCCGTGTTTATCAAAATAAAAGAAAACGGGTTCAGTTTATTTCACGAGTAGACTTGCATTCAAAATCATCAACTGAACAACTATATTTTTCTCTATTAGGGTTGCGTCTGAAAGAGCGGTGGGAACATATGCAAGTACCAATAAATTAAATTATCATTTGGTGTAGCAATGTTTGGGCCGTCAACGCTATTTAGCAAATAGCGTGTGAATGAACGACGTCCGATCGAACCTTCTAATCTGCGTCATTTTCTAAATAATTGGAGCAACGTGAGAGGGTCCGATATACTACATTAACCATTACTTACTCTAGAATTAGATTACTAATCTTGCAGTACTTTTAATGGTTTCGTTGATATTTTGTAATTGTTATGTGCTGTGATGGGATTCTGGTTTTGAAGCAGACATTGTGCTAATACTACTTAAAGAAGCGCGCCTAAATATATATATATATATATATATACAGCAAGAGACCGGGCGTTTATTTGCGTGTTCGCGTTCCGCTGAAGTTTGAAAATGTATTCTCTGAAATAATTCTTTGTTGGTTAACATTACTGTGCAGCAGCTGCCGTGCTGTTCGCTGGGAGGTTCGGTCCAACTCGATCGGAGCTCTTTACATGTGTTTGTATTCGGATCTGTCTCTGGGTATCTGAATTTGGCTGGTAGCCGTGAGTTTATGGTGAATGTGGTAAACCGACAAAATCACCACGATGACGAGGCCCAGTGTCAGCCCCAGTATAAGGGGCAGAGTCTCCTCTAACTGTTCCTGTTGGTCCACAACACAGGCGGAGGCTGTAAGTAAAACGAAAGGCAATATTAAATGCAGAAACTGAAAACGTAACGATCTGAAGGCTTTTAAAAATCAAAACCTGTGTTTATATGTAAATATTGTTTCGTATACTTCCAATGTGCTTTAAAATGCTGTAGATATGATTGACCACATTATTTTTCCAACATGATAAAGTGCGTTACTTTCTCCAAAATGGGATACGGGCAGGAAAGAATATTCGGAAAGAAAACGGGCTTTTGCTGGCACTGCACTGGACTGAACAATCTTTACCTTCGCTGAATGTGAAGTCGCGCTTGAGGCCGAACGGCTGGATGTGGATTTGAGATAAGAGAACGGCAACCACTTTCTGGTGATCACTGGAGATGAGGGAGATACTTTCCTGAGCCTCGCACTTGTACGATTTGCCAAGCGGGGTCACAAAGAGAGAGAGGTGGCGAGAAGTGGCTGTGTGCCTCCCAACTGCAGGAAAAAAGGGGGACAAATTCTTGCTGATACTGTGTTAGAAGACACGTCATTGATCAGAGTGTAAGAGAGAATCCCAGATATTAAGTAGTCTAATGTTGGCTGAATGATGCAATAGCTATAAACTCAAGTCGTTTGCAGATTAAATGGACTTTTGCGTTTAACTTGTACAATATTTCATTGATAAATGTTAGATACTAGCATGCGTTTACGATTAGGTGAGTAAAGGAGTAATGTTAAATTTGCTGATGCATTGACATTCTTTGTCGGTTCCAATCAGTCGAACGTTTTATTTGCAGGGGGATGTTACACCAGTTTGTGTAATCGATAATATATTTTCACCGCAAATGTTATCTATGCCCCAATTTTGAGCGTTTCTAAAAAGGCACACCTTTTAATCTTTATTCGACATAATATTATGCCACGTTATTTTTCTTCTACGATTATTCCGGTTTTGTTTTGTACCATTGTGGCTATTTTCACATACTTGCTTCGACATGGCAGTGAATTTCATTGGATAGATAACAGTGCAGTGTTTGACAGCAGACTTTTAACAGACAATATAAGATCTAACCAAACGTATTGCACCAGACTTCCTCTTAGTGGTGAATGAAAACTCTCACTGGTTGGTAGGAATTAATCCTGACAAAACATGATTAAGCATAAACTTCAACAGCCCCACAGCTCTAACAAAAATGTACCATTATTCAGTGTTCAGTCAAGTCATTGTAAACTGTGTAGGAATAGCAATATAATGAAATAACTTACGGTTGGCTGCATCTTTAAAGTGGCTGGATTCAGATAAATCATAAACGAACTGAACCTTACTGACTTTCCAGAACTGTTCTTGCCTTGTGGATGTATTGCGGGTCTCCTATAAGAAGTTTATGGATTGCAATCATATGGTGATAACATATATGGCATTCTTTGAAATAAAATCAGCAGTACAGGATTTTAAACGAAAGAAATAGCGGAACAAAAATCATACGGCTACTTTGGCGGTGGATTATGTCCATGCTTTGAATCACCGCGTATTTTCAAATATTTACCATTACCTCGCTTGTCTTATATTTGTGACATTGTACAAATATTAACGAACAGTGCGTTCGTTAATTACCGTAGGAGTTGCAACTTGTGCTGGAATCCTTAGCTACTCAGAATGGATTTTCTTTCTCTCAACCTTTTTTTTTAAACTTTGGCTTTAATTCACGGACATTTCCTTTACCTGCACAAAATAGATTTTAAAACTGTATGTGCCGTCAGCCCAGGAAATCTGCAGTTCTGATTCGTTGCTCCCGCACTTTCCTCTAACTTCTGCACTTCGTGGAATTGAAATGTCAGCTTGTTCTGTAATGAGCTAAAACCAAATGAGAAGTCAAACGTTTATATTATAGGACAAATGATACATATTTTGTGTCAAATAAGTATTTGAGAGGTGAAATATGATGAACTAGGCCAATTGAATCAATTAAGTATATAAAGCAATTATCTTAAAATCATAGCTTCAGTATAGATTGGCTTTCATTGTAAGTAATTATTCGTTTCCTGGTGCTTATTTCAATTAGGAAATTATCGAAGATCTGGGTAGGTATGTTGCCTTACATCTACATAGTTACTGGCCCGTGCATCGTAGGCGACAATAAATTTAGCTGCAAACTCCGCCATCAGACACGTTGTTCCATTTTCCCGAACCACAAAAATATCTTTATAGGGATCAGTGGAAAGACCCGAAAGATTCTCGGTCTCCTGTTCTGCACCGGCCCCCTGAAGGATATCTGCGAAAGTGACAAAATGTTTCATTTCTCCAAAGGCTTGATAAAACATTTTAATATTTAGACACAAATCGATCCATAATTATTGCAAAAAATCGGAAATGAATCAGTCAAAAACAGAACAAACCAAAGTGTTAGTCCTTGCATTAGTACGATCGCATTCAGCCTCTTTTGCCTAAGGTCTCACGAATTTATGTTATTCTGAACAACCAATAATTCGTTGAAAGGCTTGGAGTATTTGCATTTTTCAAATGGGAGATTGAAACAAACGCAGGGTTAGCACTGCAAGACCTTGGGTAGGCGAATTGCATTTTAATGTCCCAAGCAGTAATACAGTCCCGTCTCATGGACTCTGCTGGGTTACGGATACTTAACACCTCTTAATATTTAGTTCTGAAATCAACACATTTCTGCCCCAAATTTTTCAACCGTTCTTCTCATTTATAGATATTTTCTTGCCGACTATCTTTCCATCCAAATAATAATTCAGAAGTGTCCGTGAAGTCCACTGGGTCTGTCTCTTTCAACACTGCAGTACTTTTTCACCGATCAAATGATTACTATAAACCGAAAATAATACAAATAAACCAAGGTATCTTATGTAAGGAAGATGTTATTATGGGAAACGTTTAATGTGAATCCAAAAATTACCTTTCAGTACACAAGAGGTTAATGTGTAAAACTGCAATGAAATGCTCATCTGGAAGGTTTTGATTCGGCAAATATCCCAGTCCCGTGGCACAAGCATTAAATAGAGTTTTCGATATTCTAACTAAGGGTTCTTTTGCATGCATTATAATTGTTGAAAATGTTCTTGACATCTCTAGGTCTTATACAGCGTGCATCTCTGTGTGTACTTACTGAGAATGAAGGCTAGTACATGGAGTGATGGGATGAAGTGATGCTTGCTGCTTGTTTCCATGCTGTGCTGAAGATCCGACGGTGCCCGGTGGTCCGCAGTGCTGTGAGCTTTATCCCGTAGCGAACGACTTCCGCTGGTACCTGGTCAGAAATGAAACCGCTCAGATTCGAGCTGGACCTGTGATCAGGCGTTCCGTCGAGTGCTGTCCCAGTGCCGGAAACGTGGTTTGTGCCGGACGAGTGTCGAATGATTTTGAAAGACGCAGAGCAGTGCTGAGGAATCCCAGAGTGGATTCTTTGGTGCAGTGTGACTATCAGAGAGCAGCGCCCCAGCTCCGTGGCAGAGGGTTTCGTGGGAGAGCTTACTTTATCGCTCTGCAGCGGAGCAGGACTGGAGGGTTTTGGATCTGAGCGACGCTCCAAGACTTTGCAAAGGAGCTGGGGATCAGGGCTTCGTGGGGGGAGTGCGCTCCAAGTCTCTCCGGTGAACTGTGCTTTAGGTCGCTGCGGCCAGGGTTGTGCGCAGAGCAATGCTCAGGGTTCTCCAGTGGTGTGGGTTCTGCGGTGGAGCTGTGGTGTGAGCTCTGCGGCGGAGTTGCGGTCCGGGCTCTTCAGTGGTGCTGTGAACGGGGCTCCGTGGCGGAGCTGCGGTCCGGGCTCTTCAGTGGTGCTGTGAACGGGGCTCTGTGGCGGAGCTGCGGTCAGGGCTCTTCAGTGGTGCTGTGAACGGGGCTCCGTGGCGGAGCTGCGGTCAGGGCTCTTCAGTGGTGCTGTGAACGGGGCTCCGTGGCGGAGGTGTATTCTTTGAGCGGCACCTCTTGGAGCGAGCTAACCTGCGCCAACGCATAGCCCAGGGGTCTCGGCTGTCTTTGAGTTGTCAACAAGCCCACACACTTAGACTTTTCCATATGTCACGACTGTAAGAATTTCAATTGATACACGATTGCGAAAGGATTATTTCTAATTGGCACGACTTTATCCTACCCTGTGACCCGAAATGCACCATTCCCGATTTTGGTTTTTCGCTATAATTTCTAAACGTGTACAAATAATGGTAAGATATCTTAAATGTTGCCACGGAATTCATCATGGGCAGCATTAGAACAGTGTAATGTCCCTTGGGCTTAAACATGTTCTGTTTCCTCTCTGAGCAACCGCTAACATTTCACTGCATGATTTTATATAATTCCCCATTTCGAAGACACTGGCAGCGAGAATGTGTCACTCGGCAACCCTCCCATTAAGCAAACTCCACCAATTCGCGCTGCAGTACTAATTGGACAGAGTTTTCTTCTGTTCTCCATCAAACCATTCACAAAAGGTATTGTTTCCAGAAATGCATTTAATAAAATACCTCAAATCTTTTTTATGCAGGATAACTTCGATAAGAGTTTGAACAATACTGTCACCTGAAAATATTTAAATGTCACAAAATTACATTCAGAGAACAAAGAACAGTGCGGCACAGGAAAAGGCCCTTCGGTCTGTGATGTCTGTGCCGTACACGATGTCAAATTAAACTAAATCCCCTCTGCTTTCACGTGATCCATATCCCTCTATTACTGCATATTTGTCTATCTAACTGCCTTTTAAACACCACTCTATCTGCTTCTACCACTAGCTCTGGCAGCCCTTTCCAGGCACCTACCACTCTGTGTTTTAAAAAAAACTTGCCCGCACAACTCCCTTAAACTCCCCCCACCTCACCTTAAATGCATGTCCTCTAGCGTTTGACATTTCTACACAAGAAAATAGATTCTGTCTCCCCTATCGATGCCTCTCATAATTTTATAAACTTTTGTCAGGTCTCCCCTCAAGCCTCCAACGCTCCAGAGAAGAAACCCCAAGTTTGTCTAACCTTTTGTTATAGCTTATACCCTCTAATCCAGGCAACATCCTCTTCTGCACCCTTTCCAAAGCCTCCACATCCTTCCTGTAATGGGGCGACAAGAATTGCATGCAATAGTGCAAGTGCTGCCTAACCAAAGTTTTATATAGCTGCAACATGATTTCCTGATTCTTATAAACAATGCCACAACCAATGAAAGCAAGCATGCCATAAGCCATCTTTGCCACCCTATCTACGTGTGTGGTCACTAGGACCCCAAGATCCCTCTGTATGTCAATGCTGTTTGGACTCCTCCCATTAACTGCATACTTTCCCCTTGCATTTGACCTCCCAAAGTGCAACACCTCACAGTTGCCTGGATTAAACTCCATCTGCCATTTTTTTCACCCATATCTGCAACTGATCTATATCCCTGTATATTCTTTGATAACCTTCTTCACTATTCACAACTCCACCAATCTTTGTGTAATCTGCAAATTTATTAACCCACCATCTATATTTTCATTTGTCATTTATATTTATCATAAGCATCAGCGGTCCCAGCACTGATCTCTGTGGATAATGCTGGTCATGGACCTCCAGCCAGAATAACACCTTTCCACCACAATCTTCTGTCTTCTATGGGCAAGCTAATTCTGAATCCTAACTTCCAAGTCACCGTCGATTCCATGCATCTTAATCTTCTGGATCAGCCTACCATGACGAACCTTGTCAAATGCCTTACTTAAGTCTATTTAGACAACATCTACTGCCCTACCCTCCTCCATCACCTTTGTCACCTCCTCAAAAACAAAACTCAATCAGGTTGGTAAGACATGACCTGCCTCGTAAAAAACCATGCTGACTGTTCCTAATCAGGCTACGTCTTTTCCAAATGCGTGTAAATCCTATTCCTGAGAATCGTCTCCAATAGCTTCCCTACCACTGACCTGAAGCTCGCCAGCCTATAATGTCCTGGATTATCCCTATTTCCCTTCTTGAACCAACATTGGCTACTCTCTGGTCCTCCGGGACCACGCCTATTGTGAGTGATGATGCAAGGCTCTTTGTCAAGGCCCCAGCAATCTCCTGTCTTGCCTCTTTCAGTAACCTGGGATAGATTCCATCAGGCCCTGGGGACTTATGCACCTTAATGCTCTCCAAGAGACCCAGCAGCACCTCCTCCTTGATCTCAAAATGCCCTAGCACATTAGCATTGCCCCACACTGCTTTCACTAACCACCATGTCCCCCTTCCTTGGTGAATACTAACACAAAATACTCATTTAGTACCTCACCCACATCATCTGATTCCAAGTATAAATTCCCTCTTATCCTTAAATGGTCCTACCCTTAGTTATCCACTTGTTTCCAATGTAAGTATAAAATGCCTTGGGCTTCTCTTTAATCCTACTTACCAAGGACATTTTGTGGCTCCTTTTGACCCTCCTAATCCCCTGCAAAGGTTATTGAGATGAAGGCAGTATATTGATTTAATGTTATCTTTACACTGTTAGTTTTTAATTATAGGAAGTCTTAAATTCTCAGGTACTCAGATATTCAGTCAAGATGAAGGGTCTCGACCCAAAACATCGTCTGTCCATTTCCCTCCACAGATGCAGCCTGACCCGCTGAGTTCCTCCAGCATCTTGTTTGTTGCTTAAATTCTCATAGTTAATTTAAACAAAAAAAATCTCAACCAAAGGCACAGTTGCATTAGTATATTGACTTGTAAGCTCTACACTCATGTTTTATAATTTAAGACTGATGCTTTCAACCAAAGATAGCAATGTGGAGGTAAACACTGCACAACTAATTCTTTGCTGCTTCACATTTACTTTTCCACACAAAACTTTCAGTATGTAACAATATCTGCCAAGGAAGTATCAGCAGGATTGCACATAAATTAATCATCCCTGAAAGAGCTGGAAAAATACTTTAAGGGAGAAGAGGTATTGCATGCTTTTAACTTTGACTGCTTTTGGAGGTGCACTTTAAACCTACTTGTACTCGTATATGCATAGGTGTGGTAAGGGGAGTGGGTGCCTTGGGAGAAAGAGCATGAGAGTTGAGCAATCCCATTTGTTCTACCAAAAGGCTGGCATGGGCATGATGGACTGAGTGGTCTTCTGTGCTATATCATTCTAACACCTACACAGTAGTTAGAGCATAGAATAGTACAGCACAGGAACAGGCCTTTTGGCCCACAATGTCTGTACCAACCGTGATGCCAATTTAAGCTGCACACCTGCTTGCGCGTGGTATATATCCCTGCCTTTTCATGTTCCTGTCCAAGTTCCTCTTAAGCTTGCTATCGTATCTGCTTCCGTAGTTGGGTATAGTTAGCTCAAAAACCAGTATTGATATTCCTTAGTGAAGGACTTGCATTTATAAAAATGGTTTCCATTGCCCTTCTTCCCAAAGCAATTTATAGCCAATCAAACACTTTTGAAGCGTGCTACACTCCTGCAATATCTCATTGCATGGTTTACCTCAGTGTTGTGCTGAAGTCTCTGGAATGACAGTTGAACCTAAATCTTCTGCCGTAAAGGATGCAGTTCATAGTTCACATCTTTGATGGTTAGAACGTTATGGGTACATTGAGGAAGATTTTTTCCAGTTGCAGTGTGACGTGACTTTATATTGTGTGGAGGATTCCTTCCATCGCCTCTTACCACCAAGCGCAGGCCTGGTGATTTTTCCTGAATTAATGGCCTGAGAAACTTTGCCATTTGGGCACACAACAGCTAAGAGGGCAACTTTTGGCATTTTGAATTAACTGAGGGTTACTCTTGATGGGACTATTGAACTCACACTTGACTCTGGTGATGCTGTGTTTGCTGGCAACTTGTGATGCATGGGATTGGGCTGGGTGGAGGGGTCCTGCTGAAAATGAAGTCTTGGACTTAACCGGCCACCAGTCTCCTTGCAGGGTCTTTACTTGGGTTTCTCTACAATGGTTGTGCACTTTGCTGGGTTTCTGTTCATTAGGAAACTGACAAGATCAGGCATAGTGCACCCTTGATAATATTGCTCTCCATTAACTTTGATATTTTTTATAGGAGTAAAACCATATTCTGCCACTTCCCTAGATTTTCTATTTCTGTTTGGAGAACACGAGTTACTGGATCCACTTTAGAGATTTGCTTATATTCCAGTGCAGCACTGAGGGAGTGCTGCACTGCCTTTCAAAAGAGATGTTAAATCAGGGGCTGCTTCTGCTCTCTCAGGTGAAGCAAAACATCCCAGGGCTGTATTTTAAAGAATAGCAATGGCTTGGCCTTGCTGTTCAGGATGATATTTATCCTCAATCAACATCACAAAAGCAATTATCCTTAGCATTACCACATAGCTGTTGCAATGCACAAATTGGCTGCCATTTCCCAACACTTTCCCAGTGACTGCATGTTAAACTTTATTCCACTTATTGCAAACTGCATTGGGAGACTTGAGGTCGTGAATGAAGCAATATCAATACAAATCTTTTTGTTAATTTCTATGAATATTTTATTTTAATGTGCTACTAATGACAATGGTACTGCAAGATTTTTATGTTGAGGTTTTGAAGATGTGATTGAAATTCTCTTTGCAGAACGTTGATGAGCATTATTTGGTGCTGTGTGATGCAAATAATGGGATGACTGAGTGGATATTTAAAGGTAAGATTTGTTTTCTCATGCTTTCATATAGTTCCCAAAATAATGTGTAGTGGTGCTCCCAGTGTTCCCTAATGCAACTGAATATAAAAACTGCTGAAAAGCAAATTGGGTCTACCAGCATCAGACAGGACAAAATATCAGGTTGATACATTCTCGTACTGAATTTTGAGTTAATCTTTATTCTTTCTCCATTGTTCTTTCTCCTTTAGTGACTGTTAAATATCTCCTGTCCCTTTCTTTTATTATACACTTCTCTGTACATCTCCAAATCCCTCAGAAATAGAGTACACAACCTTTAAGCAAAAATCAAACTGCTGAAGGAACTCAGTGGGTCAGGCAGCATCTGTGGGAGCATAGGGATGGTCGTGTTTCAGGTTGAGACCCTGTATCAGGATTGGGAGTGCAAAGAGGAGGTGGCCTGTATAGAGAGGTGACGGAGGAACCGGCAGGTGGATCCAGGTGAGGAGGGGTTGATGGGCGATGGAGCCAGGTGAGGGAGGGAGGGGTGGAGATAGCAGCTGAGGCTGGGAGGTAATTCGTGGATCAACAAAACTCTGCAGTTAATGGAATCTGATAAGAAAGGAAGACAGGAGTGGAACCAGAAAGTTATTTTGCCAGTCAAGAAATTGTAAAAAAAAAGTGGCACAGAGTCCATGCCAGATCTTGCCAGTTCGTGTCATTGGCATGACTGAAGAGAACTATTGTATAGTTACAGAATATTGTAGAACAAACCATTCAGTCTAGTAAATGTGTGCTACTGCTTCACCTCATAAAATATATGATTTAATTCCCTTTAAAGATATAGATTTTGAGTCGATAATATTTCTGGCAGAGAATCCATGTGCTGACTATCTTTCTGAAAAAGAGATATTTTCCCCCCAACATTCCCTTAATTTAATGTCTTTGACCTGAAACATTAATTCTGTTCCTGTTCCACAGATGTGGCCTGACCCGCTGTGTATTTCTATTATTTTCTGTTTTTATTTTAGTCTTCTAAATACTATCTTTCAACCAGTGGAAATAAGATGCTTTGATTTATTACCTGGTAATCCTTTGTAATCTTCAAGCGCTCTATCAGATCCTATTCTAACCCTTGCAGCACTCATGAGCAAAGCTCTAATTTTACAAATCCCTCTGTATTACTCCAATCACACATCCTGGGTTACAGGGAAAAGGTGAATATATAATTCACAGTGGTGTAATGGTTAAATTGCTGGATTAGCAGCCAAAGGCTCGAACCATTATCCCAGAAGCATGTTTGAATATCACCATGGTAACTAGAGAATTTAAATTTAAGTGATTTAAATAGTTCTGCAATTTTGTTTTAAAAAGGCATCATTGATGGGAAATATGAAATTGCTGGCTTATTGCATAAACCAATCCGGTTCATGAATGTTCTTCATGGAAGGGAATCTGCTGTTCTACCTGGTCCATACTTTGTGATACCAGACTCACCAAAGTCTGAATCTTAACTGTCTCCTCAAATTAAGGCTCCTTGGGATGGACAATAGATGCCAGCATTGTCATCGAGTTGTATATCACAGAAATAGGCCTTTCTGCCTACAATGCCAATGCTAACCTTTTTGCCCATCTACTCGAATCCATTTTAGGTCTGTGTGTTTCCATGCTATGCCATTTAAGTGCCTGTCTAAATAACTCCCAAGCATTGTGATTGTATCTGACTCCACCACCTGCTCTGTCAAGGTTCTCTCCTCTCACCTTAAGCCTATGTCTTCTAGTTTTTAATACCTCTACCACGGGAAAATTATTCTGACCATATATCCTGTCTCTGCTTCTTATAGTATTTATATGCCTCTGTCAGTCACTCTTCAGCCTCCTTCGCTCCAGGGAAAACTAACCCAGCCAATCCAATCTCTCCTTACAACTAAAGTCCTCCAATCCAGGCAACATCCTGGTGAATTTCCTCTGCAATCTCTCCAGCACAACCACCTCCTTCCTATAGTGTGGAGACCAGAAATGCACACACATCTCTAAGTGCAGTCCCACTCACGTTTTGTAAAGTTGCAATATAACGTTCCAACTTTTATATTCTAAGCCCTGACTTCTTCAGGCAAGCCATGCCATATGCATTCTTCACCACCCTATCTACCTGTGTTGCCACTTTCAGGGAACTATGGACTCGAACCGCAAGGTCCCTTTGTTTATCAACATTCCTTGGCACCCTAACATTTACTGTATATGTTTGACCCCCAAAACGTATCACCTCACACTTGTTGGGATTAAATTCCATCTGCTAGTGCTCCACCCAACTTTCCATCGGATCTGTATCCCGCTGTAGCCCCAGACAATTTTCCCTGTTATCCACACCAACTTTTGTGTCATCTGCAAACTTAGTATGTTGAAAAGTAAAAAAAAAATACACATGCTGGAACTCTGAAATAAAAACAGGAGATGCTAGAAATACACAGATCAGGCAGCATCTGTGGAGTGAGAAACAGAGTTGACATTTCAAGTCAGTCATCTCTGTCCTTGGTTTTCACAATGAAGTGGAGGCCACATTGTGAGTCCAAAATGCAATACATTAAATTGGAGGAAGTGCAATCGAGTTGCTGCTTCATCTGGAAGGTCTATTTGGGTCCCTGAATTGTAGAAAAGGAAGAGGTAAAAATGCGTCTCCTGTGGTTCCATGGGAAGGTACAGTGAGAAGGGGACTGGGTTTTGTCAGTGATGTTCGCATAACAGATAAAGAAAATGAAAATTCAGTTACAGGTTCCAGAGAATGAAGCATTGAAGAGCCAAATTATGTTCCTAAGTTTTCATTTGTGAACTTACCACATGGCTTTCTGGTTGCTTTTACATTGTTCCTGCAATGTTGCACCCAAAACTGTACATGATATTTCAGCTGTGGTTCAAATAAGTTTTTCGCTCACAATTCAAAATTCATTTCTGTGAATCACAGAATGTTTACAGCAAGGAAAGAGGTTATTTAATTGGTCAAGTCCATGCCAGTTCTATGTAAGAGTAATCCAGCCCAGCCCCACTCAGCATCTCCTTCCAAGGCCCTGTAGATTCTTTTCTTTTGGATATTTAACCATCTCCTGTTTGACTGCTACAATTGAATCTGCTTCCACTATTATCCCTGGAATTCCACTTATGCTTTCTTTCTGTCCGAATAACAACCTTTCACCACTACTCCCAGTTCACTGTTACTTAGCTAATTTTCTGTCCATGCTGATGAAGTCCCTTTTATTCCATGGGCTTCAAAGTCCATATTTACAATGTCAACCATATTTCCCTCATTGACCTTCTCTGTTAATTTCTTAAAAAAAACTACAAGTTAGTTAGTCGTGATTTGCCTTTACCAAATCCATGCTGATGTAGCATTTACAATTTTCCAATTCTCTACAGAGGTGTGTAAGACTAGAGCCTGGGCCTTTGCAATTTCCTCCCTTACTTCCCTCTGCAACCTTGGATTAATTCCATCTGACCAAGGTGATATGCCCACTTTTATTGCAGCTAGCTTGTCCAGTGCCTCCTCTTTATCGATGTTTAGAGTCATAGACTCATAGCATGGAAACAGGTCCTTCAGCCCAACTCATCCATGCCAACTGTGTTGCCCAGAGAGCTAGTCCCATCTGCCAGCGTTTGGCCCATAGCTCTCTAAACCTCTCCTATCCATGTACTTATCTAGATAGCTTTTAAATGTTGCTAATGTGCCCACCTCAAGCACTATTTCAAGCAGCACATTCCAAATACACACCACCCTTTGCATGAAGAAGCTGCCCCTGATGTCCCTTTTATTTTTATTTTATTATTATTTTTTATTTATTTGGAGCGTGGTGACAGGCCCTTCAGGCCCAACGAGTCCGCGCCACCCATTTTTTTAAATCCAAGTTAACCTACCCGTACGTCTTTTGAAATGTGGGAGGAAACCCGAGCACCCGGAGGAAACCCACGCAGACAAGGGAGAACGTACAAACTCCTTACAGACAGCGATGGGAATCGAACCCCGATTGCTGGCACTGTAACAGTGTCGCGCTAACTGCTACGCTAAGTCTCCCACTTCTGATCTTAAATCTATGCCCTCTTGTTTTTAGCACCCTCTCCCTGGGAATAAGACTATGTGCTTTCACCTTGTGTACGCCTCTCATGATCTTGTATGCCTCTATCAGGTCACCCCTCAATCTCCTATGTTCCAGGGAATAATCCCAGTCTATGAAACCTCTCCTTCTAACTCGGGCTCGCAAGTCCAGGCAACATCTTGATGAACATTTTCTGCACTCGTTCTTGTTTAATAACATCTTTCCTGTAACAGGGTAAACAAAACTGTAAACAATATTCCAAGTGTAGCCTCACCAACATCTTATATAA
Source organism: Pristis pectinata (assembly GCF_009764475.1). Classification (NCBI taxonomy): domain Eukaryota; kingdom Metazoa; phylum Chordata; class Chondrichthyes; order Rhinopristiformes; family Pristidae; genus Pristis; species Pristis pectinata. Next base: position 87,475,838 of record NC_067407.1, on the reverse strand, counting down.
CTGCAAAATAACTTCCCAACTCCTGTACTCAATGCCTGACTGAAGGCCAGCATGCCAAATGCCGCCTTCACCACCCTATCTACCTGTGATGTCACTTCCAGCGAACCATGCACTTGCAATACTAAGTTCCTCTGTTCCATAACATTCCCCAGGGCCCTACCATTCACTGTACAAGTCCTATCCTGGTTTGATCTCCCAAAATGTAGTACCTCACATTTATCTAGATGGAAAGCTATTTGCCAATCCTCAGCCCACATACCTGGCTGATCAAGATCCCCCCATAATTTTTTATAACCTTAAACATTATCGACAACACCACCTATTTAGTATCATCTGCTAACTTACTAACCATTGCCTTGTACATTCACATTGTTTCTATAAATTACAAACAACAAAGGTCCCAGCACCGACCTCTGTGGCACACCACTAGACACACGCCTACAGTCTGAGAAATAACCATTGACCATCACCCTCTGCTTCCTACCACTGAGCCAATTATTAATCCAATCCGCTATCTCCTCCTGGATCCCATGCGATCTCACCTTCCAGACTAGTCTGTAATGAAGGGCCTTGTCAAAGGCCTTGCTAAAGTCCATATAGCCCTACCCTCATCTATCCTCTTGGGTACCTCCTCAAAGAACACCAAGAGATTTGTCAGACAGGACTTTCCACGCACAAAGCTATGCAGACTGTCCTGAATCAGACCCTGTCTCTCCAAATGTTGGTGGACCCTGTCCCTCGGAACCCCCTCCAGCAATTTACCCACTGTTGATGTCAGACTCACTGGCCTGTAGTTTCCTGGCTTGTTTTTGCTACCCTTTTTAAATAATAGTACCACATTAGCCACTCTCCAGTCCTCTGGAATATCACCTGTGGCAAGAGATGAAGCAAAAGTCTCTGCAAGGGCCTCAGCAATTTCTTCTCTGACTTCCCATAAGGTCCAAGAATGCATTTGGATATCCTGGGGACTTATCCACCTTAATGCACTTTAAGGTCTCCAATACCTCCTCCCTGCTAATTCGTTTGTGGTCCAGGACAACTCCACTCATTTCCCCCATTTCCTTAGCTTCCACCATTTTCTCCACAGTAAAAACTGAAGAGAAATATTCATTTAAAAATCTCACCCATTTCCTTTGGTTCCACGTAGATGGCCAGGCTGACCTTTAAGGGGACCGATTCTCTCCCTAGCCATCCTTTTACTCTTAATGTACCTATAGAATCTCTTGGGATTTTGCCTCACCTTGCCTGCCAGATCTTTCTCATATCCTCTTTTTGCCCTCCCAACTTCTCTCTTAAGTGCACCCCTACACTTCTTGTAATAATCAAGAGATTTACTTGTTCCCAGTTGCTTATGTGCAGTGTATGTCTCCTCTTTTTCTTAACCAAAGCCTCAATATCTTTCATCAACCAGAGTTCCTGAACCCTCCAGCCTTGCCCTTCACCCTAACAGGAACATGCAGTCCCTAAACTCTTTACATCACACTTTTAAAGGCCATCCACTCGGCAGAAACTCCTTTCCCTGCAAACAATCTCGCCCGATCAACCATTGCAAGCTCCTGCCTAATGGTTCCAAAGTTTTCTCTGCCCTAGTTCAGGACCTTAACCTGTGAACTGATTGTATCCTTCTCCATAACACCTCTAAAGCTAATGGAATAATGGTCACTGGACCCAGAGTACTCGCTGACAGACTTTTCCGCCACTTGCCCTACCTCAGTTCCCAGGAGCAGGTCAAGTGTTGCACCCTCTCTAGAAGGTCTCTCTATAAATTGATTAAGGAATCGTTCTTGGACACATTTCACAAATTCCACTTTATCCAGGAAAGATTCTATATTATGCTTGGCCCAGTCAATATTAGGGAAGTTAAAAATCTGTCACTAATACTACCCTATTATGTTTACAACTAGCTGCAATCTCTCTACATATCTGCTTTTCCAATTCCTGCTGACTATTGGGGGGCCTATAATGCAAACCCATCAGAGTGACCATCCCCTTCTTGTTTCTAAGTTCTACCCATTTGGCCTTACTGCATGATCCCCCAAGAATATCCTCTCTAATGACCGTTGTTTTGTCCTCTTTCATCAAGAAGGCAGCTCCCCCTCCTCTCTTACCTGCACCTCCATTATGCCTGTAGCATCTATATCCTGGAACATTGAGCTGCCAGTCTGGCCCTTCCCTCAGACATGTTTCTGTTATGGCTATGATATCTATGCCCTGAGTTCACCTACATTGAAATAAGTGCAGTTTAAACCAATCACCTTTGCTCTCCCTTTACCACGCTCCTGTCTATCCTGATTACTAAATTTGCTCTCATTGGCTACAGTATTATCCCCTGATTTCTCATCAGCCACCCTACTGCTTAGGGCCCCACTCCCCTGCCACTCTATTTAGCCCATCCAGAACATCAACTACTTCTTCCTTTGCTGAGACTCCAGCACCATGTTACTTACTGATGAAGACTGATGTACAATACCCATTTAATACCTCAGCCACACACGCTGCCTTCAAGAGTAGCTTTCCTTTTTTTGGTATCTGATAAGGTCCACTTCTCCTCTTCCAATGCTTTTCCTGTTTGCACACCTATAAAATATTTCTGTATTTTTTTTTATGTTTGCTTCTAGACCTTTCACATGCTTTCTCATTGCCTTTTTATTCTTTTTGTTACCTCTGAACCTTCTGCAAAGAGCCTAGTTTTCACTTACGTTAACACCCTGGAATCTGTTTAATGGTCTTTTTTTTTAACCATTTTATTGTACACATCTTTTTGGTCAACTGTGGAGCTCTGATTTTAATTTCCCTACCCTTCTCCCTCATGGAAATGTATCTTGACTAGCTGAAACATCTCCATCTGAAGACCTCCTATTGTTCAATTACAGTTTAGCCTTCCAAGCTTTAATTCCAATTTACCAGGATCAGATCTGTTCTAGTCTCCGATTGACAATTTTTTTTACTTCGGAGTAGTCCATGTCTTTTGCCAAAGCTGTTCAATACCTTATTGCACTGCACTTTCTTTGTAGCTGTGACACTTTACTCTGTACTGTTATTGTTTTTTACCTGTACTACTTCAATGCACTCTGTACTAACCCAGTGTAACTGCACTGTCGAATGAATTGACCCGTACGATCGATATGCAAGACAAGTTTTTCACTGTACCTCGATATAAGTGACAACAATAAACCAATACCGAGTTATAATAACTGCTAGTTCTCATTTGCTCAACTTGGCATTCCCATTTCCCAAAACCAAGTCTAGCAGAGTCATTTTCCTGTTGGAGCTGTGTTAATTGAAATTCTCAAGACTATGTACAGCAGATTTCTGTTAGTCAAAGAAATTATTCAAAGGCGTTAGGTGGAGTTCATGCACAGATTAGGCACGGTGTAACAACAAGGAAACAGGATTTGAGAGGCTGAATAGCACATTCCTGTTTCCACGTGAAAGTGTCTTGACAAATATGTAGCCATTTGTTCCCTGGAGGACAAAACTGTTAGAAAAAGGCAGATTTTGTGTTGATAACATAGTATGAACCAGGCCAAATAATGTAAGCTCAGAGGGTGTGAGAAAGGAAATAAGAAGGGCAAAGGGGAAATATGAACATAGACTGACAGCTAATGTAAGAGGGAACACAATTGTCTTCCATACTGATATAAAATATAGATGGATGCGAAGAAGGGTGATGGATACAAGACCCAGAGAGACCTATCTTGTATGCAGAGGGCAGAGCCAGGCTGCTAAACATAAGAATACAAGTGATAGGGGCAGCAGTACACCATATGGTCTCTTGTGCTCATAGCTGATCTGATTTTGGTGTCAGCGCCACTCCCCAGTCTGACTCCCTTTCAGACTAAACATCCATCAATGTTACCATTGAAAATGTTCACTGATTCAGTCTCCACAGCTCTCTGGGAGCAGAGAACTCCAAACATTTGTGGCCTCTGAAAGAGGAAATTCCTCCTCGTCTCCATCTTAAATGCACAATCCCTTTTCACCACACGGGGACACATCTTTTCACCCTGTTATCCCTCCTCAGATACGTTTCAATAAGATCATCCCTCATTCTGCTGAGCTCTAGTGGATATCGGCTCAACCTGAATGAACGCTCTACATCTGCTTATACCAAGGAGGAAGATGCTGCCATGGTTACGATAAATGGTATGAGCTATAAGGAAAGGTTGGATAAACTTGGGTTGTTCTCCCTGGAGCGTCGGATGCTGAGGGGAGATCTGATAGAAGTTTTTAAAATTATGAGTGGCATGGATAGGGTCAGAATCTTTCCCCCAGGTTAGAAATTTGAAACACCAGAGGACATGCTCTTAAGGTTGGGGGGGTGGGGGGGGGGGGTTTAAAGGCGTTGTGAGGGGCAAGTTCTCTATGCAGCGAGTGGTAGGTACCTGGAATGGGTTACCAGGGGTAGTAGTGGAAGCAGGCAGTTTGTTGGAGTTTGAGGCTTTTAGATAGACACATGCATATGAAGGGAATGGAAGGATATGGATGATACACAGGAGGAGGACATTTAGTATAAATTGGCATCAATATCAGCACAACATCGTGGGCCAAATGGCCTGTCCAGCGCTGTACTGTTCTATGTTCTATAAATAAAGCAGTTGAGATGTCGGATGGTCTAAAAATTGGTGATGAGGTTTTAGTAGAAAAGCTGGATTTACTTGAAGTAAAAGTCACTAGTTCCAGAAGAGTTGCATCACAGATTACTGAAGGAAGTAAGGGTAGAAATTGTTGTGCTATCATCCATAATCTTTGAATCATCCTTGGGGATGAGGTGTTGCCAGAGGACTTGAGAGTTGCAAATGTTACACACTTGCTCTGAAAAGAAAGTGAAGACAAATGCAGCAACTGCAGGCCAATCAGCTTAATCTTGGTGATGGAATGTTTCTAAAAAGCATAATCCAGGACAATTTAACAATTTTTTGGACAATCATTGATTAATTAATATTTCTCTGTAGAAAGGCAAATGATGTTTAACTAACCTGATTGAGTTTTCTTATGAGTTAACAGAGGGTTAGTAAAGGCAATGCAATGGATCTGTTGTGTCTGGACCTTCAGAGAGCATTTAAGATCATGACATTCACTGGGCTCGACAGCAAAGTTGAAGCCCATTGGAATAAAAGGGACAGTGAAACAAAAAAATTGATGAAAGGAAAGAAAACAAAGTGGTGGCACTTAGTTGTTTGTTCATAATGATGCAGGATAAATAGTGGTGCTCCACAAGGGTTGATGCTGGGAGCATTGCTTTTCTTGATGTACTGTATATTTATGACTTAGATTTGTGTGTATAAGGACTATTTCAACATTTGCAGATGATACAAAACTTAGGAATACAATGAACAGAGAAGAGGATAGTGATAGCTTAGCAGCATGATGCACAAAACACACACGTGGAAGGTGAAATTTAACATGAGCGTGAAGTGAAACATTTTAGTTGGAAGAAAGAGGAGGGGCACTGTAAAGGACACGGTTACAGAGTTACTGAGTAACAGAGAGAAATGTGCATATTTGTGCATAAACATTTGAAGGTGGCAGGGATGGTTGAGAAAGCAATTTAACAGGCATATGGGTTCCAGGACTTGAAAGTATAAGATGAAATTATAGTAAGCCTTTATAAATGGAGTATTGTGTCCATCTCTAATCACCACACTACAGGAAAGTTGTGCAGAAAGGGTGCCGAAAACTTTTATCAGAAGTGTTAGATGGATGAAGGGACTTCTGTCCTGAAGGAAGATTGAAGATGTTGGGATTGTTTTTCTTTGAGCAGAGACAGTTGAGTGGTGATGTAATAGAGATGTTCAAAATAATAAGGGATTGGGACAGAGTAGATGTAGAGAAACTATTACTTTTGATGGAATTGTTGGCACAGAAGGCAGAAATGTAAGATGATTGATAAAAGAACCAAAGTTGACATGAGGGAGAACTGTTTCGAGCAGCAAATTATTAATGTTGGGAATGTAGTGCCTGACAGGTCAGTGGAGGCAGATGCAATTGTGGTTTTCAAAGGGGAATTCTAGGGCAATGGGGGAAAGAATTGTCGGGGGGAGGAGGAGGAGGGGGTGGCGGTGGGGATCATAGGGGAATGGCATTTGCAGGGAACTAAGATAAAATTAAAAAACTGAATAGCTTCTTTCTATGCTATACAGTTATATAGTTACACTGGGAGTACATTGCTGAGACCCAGTCCTGAGATATGAGATTTTAGGTTGACCATTTAGGCAAATCAGGTGTTCAGTTAGACAGAAAATAATGATAGAAGTACGTAATCAGAATTGTATTTATGTAGAAATACATTGTCTATGCACGTTCAACAATGACTGTCACCAGTTTTATTCAGCTTTTGAGATTGAACTTGATCCTTTTCATTGTTGTGAAACGTACTAATGACCATTTCCTAGTTGTTTCATGCCACTTGGAAAATGTGACTGTCCATTTCTCAGTACGAGTCTCCTTTTGATGCATTTCCTGCTCCTTCTGGAGCATTGCAGGAGAATTTGGGCCATGCTGATCCCAGTACATAGTCAGACTGAGAGACTGGCAAGGTAAGTAATCACGTAACCCTCTATGCTGAAAGAATGGCTCCAATATCCCCGATCTCTAGCCTGCTCCTGATCTACTCTTATCTGAGGTTAAATAAATATTTAAGACATGCGTTGCAGATGTCATATGTGGGAGATGGCGGAAATCATTGGGATCTATGGCAACCACATCTGTAGCAAGTGTCTGAAGCTTGAGGAACATCGACTAGGAGTTGATGACCTGGAGTCCAAGGTTCCAATACTGCAATACATCAGGGAGAAGGGAAGGTACGTCAAGTTTCTTAGCTGTGAGTGTGAGTGCTGAAGGTTGTGTTGCCTGCTGGGGTTAAGGAGGTTTCTTCAGAGTTGGAGAGGAATGTGAATGGCAAAGATCCAGTTGTCATGGTCCGTGTTGGAGCCAATGACATAGATAGGATAAAGACGGAGCTTCTGCTGAAGAGAAATGACTGGCTAGGATTGAAGTTACAAAGGAGAAGCATAATGATCTTTGGATTACTACTTGAACTACAAATTGGCTTAGAGTAAATAAGATCAGCCTATTGAATGTGTGGAAGAAACTGGTATTGCTGCATTGCAAAATAGGTAATGATAACCAGGGTATGTCATCAAGGAACTGTCTCTATGAATATAATTGTCTCCAATTAGAGACACAGCAGGAAAAATGGTAAAAATATGAAGCTGAAAGCACTTGTATGAATGCACTAATGATCATAATAACAGTGCTTCAATTATGTAGCAACTGTGAGTGCATTTGGAATATCGAAATACCAAAGAAATTCCATACCTGCGAAAGAGGGAGTGCTCTGTTTGTAAAGCCTCAAGCACAATATGGATTTACACTGGAGGACCAACATCCAAAGCAGTCATTGGCATCCAGTAGCTCTTCCTTCCAAGTGCATCCTAATGTGTTTAGTAATAGTTCTAGGCATACGTCTTTTTTACTGTTGGCTTTGACGAGGTGTCTTTTTAGTGTGCGGTTAACTGAATGGAGAGTCTGTCCCATCTGCCACTGCGATCGTGGTATTCAGTAAATAAGATGCCTTCTGGTAGTTTCTGCTGACTATTAAGATGCTCAGCTTTGATGCTGGTGTTTATTCTTCAAAATTCTGAAGCAATACTTGTTATAAATGATTTCAAGTTTGTTCTTAATTGCGTAAACTCTCGTAGCAATTATATCATGTGGGATAATTCCTTTTGTAAAATAGAACTCCAGCCAGTCAAGGTCACTTCTCAATTTTGTTGTTTAATTATAATGGGGTACAGAAACTATAAAATCGTATTAAAGAATCAAGAGAACATTAATTAAGGTTCATGATTTTCTACCTTGTAATTTGACAGACAATATAAATATAAAACACCTTCACCAAATCTCTTTTTCTATATATATAAGATATATATATTTAAACAAAACCAGTACATGTAAGTGATACTTGTAAAACAGCCTGCTTTTTCAGCAAACCTACTATAGCTAAGTATATAAGCAGTAGGACAGTCATCCAATATAAAACAGCCATTTAAAGACAGTATCTACCAGCAAATAGATTTCTTTAATCTATATACCCGAGTTGCAAAATTTAGATAATTCCAATGTTTTGACATTGCACTTCATTTCCTTGTGAAAGCAGCAATTCTAGTACCAATCAGTTTTATCAGTGGTACATTAAAAGGACCATTACAGTAGTATGCAATACATTTCAGTAATACCTACATATACAATACCATAATTGATATGTTATCAAAGCTATCTGTTTTAGAGGGTAAAAATGGCTTGCTGGAGAAGAATCCCTCAAAATGGCTGATAACACAAAATTGCATTCCCAGAAACAAATATATTCTTAGCAAGTCTGCAAGTTTTACACAATCACACAGCCCTTAGAATAATTGATATGCCTTAAAACACATTTTGGTCTTAAATGATGGTATAGTATTAAATACATATTTACAAACAGTATTTCATCATGATATTTTCAACATTACTGCTTTGAGAGCCAGTTTACCTTCTAGTGTGTAACGCTTTTGTCATTATTGGAAAAAAGTGTTTAAGTCATTAATGCACATTATGAAATAACATCATTTGGCAACAACTTTTTAAATTCTTTTTAAACACAGACTTGACCCTCTCCTCAAGGCATTATATAATGAAATAAAATGGTGCATTTTAGTGACCCTCATGTTTTGTTTTAAGCAGCATTATGAAAGATGGTCTTTCACAATGCAGTTAAAGACATTGTTATAAATTATCTGCGATTACTCAGTGCCTCACTAACCAAATGGGCAAAGTTTTGATTTTCAAATTTTACCTCAATAACACCATTCACTTAAAAGGAATGTGATTCATTGACTCTCTGGTCTATAGTGATGTGTATTTTTATTTCATACTCGCAGGCTGAAGTATAAAAATCTTTGCTGCTCTATTCCAAACCTCAGAAAATAATGTTGAATGTTTTATTGTTTATTATTAATTAGAAGTCTATGTTCTACATTCCTGCACCAGTGTAATAATATAGATTGTGTTCACATTATGTGCTTAGAACATTAAATAGCCTCCCTGATTCAACACTTCTCATTTATTTTCTTATTTTGACACAATATATTAACCTCACTTTGGATCAGTTTTGTCCTTATCCTATTTGTTATTATTTATTGTGAAGTGGAAAGATTATGGCCATGTACATGTTATTTTTGGAAACTTGTGTCTCTCAGCGTTCTCAAAAGGTTTTCCCTTACCAACAAAAACCTAATAAAGATCATAGATTGATCTTAGAGAGTACTGGATGCTGGAAAAAGCCAAATCCTTTCAAATTCATTTACTAGTAACAATTTGGAAATTTTATAAAAATGACATTAACTTCATATTTTTATGACAAACTATTTTAGGCAATCTAATGTTGATGGGTAGCAACATTCCTAATTTAATAATAACATGCATTATTCCATTGCAAACTACAAAATAGTTACTTATGCAGGACCATGCAATGAGAACTGTAAAAGGAGGTACATTTACATTCGTATGAAGTAATTTTTCTATTCTGGAATTATTTTGGTGGGTTAAACTGCTCCTTAATTGATTTTTCAGGATGTGGGCATCACTTGGCAATGCCGGCACTTACTGCCCTTGTGACGGTGGGTGGTGAGCCACCTCCTTGAACTTAATTTACTGTTATCTCAATCAATTCTGATCAATATTTTGTTTTGTGCTTGAAGGGTCAGAAGGTCTGGCTAAGATCTTTCCTGTGAAACAGCAACTATTCCCTCGATGTTCCAAGTTGTGAGTATTATTATATGTTACAATCTTACATCAGTAGTTGTAGATAGTACAGAGATCTACAGATAGACCAACATTGTTGTTGTGCATATCTAGACCGATATATAGGCAACCTTTTCAGATTTAGATGATGTTCACACAGGATAAACAGACTTCTTCGCAAATCACAAGGTGTTTTGTGCCCTAACTTGTTTAATCTTATGCTCCTGTGCACATCATTCAGAGTTCTTTGATTTTCCACCACCCCACCCCAGTCTCTGCTTTGCTAGAGTAGCCATTTGCCATCTTACAGCTGTTAATTAGACAAAATGAAATCATAACACCGTCAGCATGGCTTTACTGACTACCTATACCAGAAGACGGTGATTAAAATAAAATTACTTGGACACATATTAAATAGAATTAACAATCTTTAAAGTGCTCATGACATTAAAGCCATTCATATCAGTGTATGCAGGTTCTTTGATACTGAAAATTGATGGCTGCAAAAGATTTGTGAGGTAAGAAGAGATGGCAAAATTGTGGTTAGAATTGGTAGTTTGGGCATTATTATTCATTGTATGCCTGACTGATGTACTGCCTCAATCGGTTTCTGGGGAATTCAGACCACTGTTGCCGGTCTGCGAGCCATCTCTGCCTCCAGCTTCACCATCTGCCGCATCTCTTTTGCCTGGGGAAGAAAACACTGTTATTCTATTTTACAATTTTAAAATGACAGCCTAAGAATAAAAGTAAATGCTTCTTGTGAAATTAGCAAACATTGCAGGTTTTAGATGTAGCAGTGCAATTAAAACACAAGTTCTTCCTAGCCCAAGGAGTTCTTTCCTTCTCGAGGCTAGTATTTATAATATTATGTCCACAATCTGAAACTAACATAGTTAGTTATTTCAGGCAACAAAATGTGGTTTTAGGCAGGTTTCTCATAAGTTCCTCCCAAATAATTACCATTAAACGAAGGTACATAATCAACAATAATGACATTTGCTGATATTTAGCATATAAACAGGATGCCTTTGAACAGAGAGTAAACTTGTGAAGTTGTTAAAAGTTCATTACATTATACAGGAAATTTTATTTGGAAATGTTCATTATTATTATTCTATGAAGCCGATAGGAAGTTTTGATGGTGTAGATCAGCACAGAAATCCTTAAGTTACTGTCAGTGAACCAACTGTACTCTATACAAGGTGTGCTGTTTGTGGATCTTATCAATTAAATCAGGTATTTACAAACTAGTCCCTCTCTAAAATACCCTGAAAATCTTATGCTTTGTTACACAAGGTTTGAATAGTTTTTAACAGCATACTTAGCCATAATTACAACTTAGTAATCTTTATGGCTGTAGAAAAAGGTATGGTTACATGCAAAATGTTTAAAAAGTTAATTAGAAATTGCTTCTGGATTTCATATCTGTGAGAATTCTTGAAGATGATGGGCTGCCCAGCCAGTTTGATGATTTTAAAACTACCAAGTAGCAGAAACTAACATGGGAAAGGCAGATATTTAGAAAAACAAGATCTCACCAAAGATGTGGAAGTTTTCTTTGAAATAACACCACTTACTACTGACCTCCCCACTTAACTGCAAATTTTAGGCTATTGACTTAGACAGAATTGAAAATCTGAAGTGGAGGACAACTCAATGCACCAAACAACAGAGGATGAATATTTATCCCATTCGGATTTCATCATCATTACACATCAATTTCAGTTGATTAAGGACAACGTTGACAAAGTGGTAAAATATAGCCCCTAGTCTGCAGAAACACTGGGAGGCAGTTCACTGATTTGGGTCCTCCAAATCACAAACATGTTTTCCCTCTTTATTGCATCAGTATATATGAGCCTTTCATAGCACTAACTAAACTAGACTGCTAACTGAATGAATTGGATTACCATGGACTGATTACATACAGTTGCACTTGTGTTCACATCCCTTACTAGTTGGTCCTTTTTGAAAATTATTTCATTGTACTATTGCCATGGTGCTGAAGGATACTGGTACAAGAATACTCAGAATTGATGATAGCAATAGTTTAAGATTACTATACGTTTAGCTCATTGAAGAAACCCCAGTAATCCCATTCCCCTTTCCTTATACTCCTACAATTTTTCCTCTTTCATACATGCCCCTCAACTCAGTTTTGATTCTTTTTTCCATTAACTTACACTAGTCGGCTGCTGTAAATTACCCCCTAATCTACCCGGAAGGAAAAGGTAGCACTTGGAGGAAATACGTGTGGTCACAGGGAGAACATGAAAACTCCTCACAGATACCACCTGAGGTCAGGCTCAACAACAGGGGGCCTTGGAACTGTGAGGCAGAAGAACTAACTGCTGCACCACCAGGCCTGATGGTGATTAATTAAATTGTAAGTTGCAATAGGTGTACTCCTATGTAGCCTATAAAGACAAGCTTGGAGACTTGTACATTAGCTCAGGACTAATTTGGAAGGTGTCTGTCCGAGTAAATATAATGTACAAAATGTTTGAGATTGGCCACATAGAATATGTGGGACAGGAGAATTGGCTTTGTGGCAGCCATTACTCTCTGTAAAGTGCTTCATGTAAGGACATGGATTTAAGCAGTTGCTGACAAACAAGCCTGATCCACAAATATGACCAGTATCATATATGGAATATAGTAAAAATCTGAGAGGTGGATTGCCCATCCCTTTTGCTGATGAGATGCTAAAATCAATGAGGAAGCTTTGAAATAAAAGCAGAAAATGCATCAGAATGGATGAAAGGTTATTCAATGTGAACTCTGTTTCTCCCTCCATGGCTGTTACCTGACCTACTGAGTGTTTCAAGCATTTTCTGTTTTCATTTCAGGTTTCCAGCATCAATGTACTATCAATTGATGCCGGTACTTCTCTCACTCTACTTTAAAGAACCATGCTAGGCAGTTCTCCAACCAAACAACTGGTCCTAACTGCACAAGTAGTTAGGAACTGAATCAACTTAACAAGTGCTCTACCATTTGTTGGTTAAGGTTCACTTATTTTGTAGCAAGACAAGTCGGTACTCACTTTTCAGAAGCAGTCATGATGGTTGCACCAACTTTTTGTGCACAGAGGCAAGGCTTACAATTTATGACAATCAGTGCTACCTTTGAAAATATGGATTCTCAGATCGTGGTCATGTACTCTAATCACTACAGTTTAGCAACACTATGACCACTTTGCACTAAAATGGACTTTGTTTTTTATTGTTCTAATTGTGTTCTTTCTTGTAAAAATTGGTATAATTTATGTTTAATTAATGTTTTTCTTGTGAATGCTGCCTATATGATGCTATGTGCCTGTGATGATGCTGCAAGTAAGTTTTTCATTGTACCTGTGTATACATGTACTTATGCATATTGGCAATAAACTCGACTTTGACTACTATTGTACATTATAAACACAGGCACAATGAGATGCATACATTTAGACAAGCAGAACATTTTGAAGATCTGAATTGAACTTGGGACCATTTGGAATGCCAGCTGCTTAAGGTTTCAAAAATTGTGGTGGTGCATTTAATATTCCTAATTTCTGGTTTAAGAATCACAAGTTCAATAGCAGAGTATGCCCAACATTGGAATTCATATAAGATAGAAACTTTCTTACAGTTCCCAAAACAAATTAAAGTAACTTCCACTGATGGTTATAACTTGTGTCAGTATTCTTGCAGATGTTATGACCTTCACCACTTCTATCCTCCCTCAGACTTGAGGTCCCCAATACAATATTGTGCTACATTAGATTATTTTATCTAGGACAGATTTTAGCATAAAGTTCATCATCTGTTCATCTAAGTACCAATAATTACAGTCATTTCTATCACATAACTAAATATGTATCTAGGTCAGAAAAGATTAAAAAGGAAAATGACAAGTCAGACCAGTGTGCAAGTAAATTACATAATAAGGCATTTAACAAATTACATAAAAGATAATGATGCAGATTTGATCTATTGGGTACTCTAATTATTCCTATTTCCATGATGCTATGATTCATTTTACTCATTTTATTTCCTGAGAATCATTTGAAAATATTCCTGTTACCATGGCATAGTTGAATTATTCTGACATTGAGCAATCAGACAACATCGACTATCTTTCAAGGTATGTCTGTTAAACATGAAAAATAATATAATAGTACAAATTGTGCAAATACTGTTATACTGCATGTAAACATTTCAACTGATGCAACTCAAATTCTTCTATTGTTTATAATTTAAAGCAGCATGTTTTAAATTTTAGAAATACCATCAGATCATGTAATGTGTCATCTCTATCAGATCTAGCCTGTAAACTGAGTTGGCCGTGCTTTCTCATGTAATTAAGGAGATAACACAAAAGCATGGGCAACTATTGTGTGCTGGTAAGTTAAGATATGCAGGTTGAATTTTGTAGCATGTCCTAGACTCTGTGCAAATGTGTTGAATATTAAATAAGTCCCTGCACAGTATGGAAGGGAGGAGGGCAATTAGATAAAATGGTCTTTCGGCATAAAATGAGAAGGGGAGTGGATTTCTAATTTATTTGTCTGTGTCAGAGAGAGTAAGTACTCTTCCTTGGAATGGAAGTGGTTAAACTAACTACCAATGTTATGACTGTCAAGATGCTCATTGTTCTTCCTTATTTTTCAATGGACGTATTCATGAACTTCACCATAAAAGGGTTTGTATTGTTTATAGGCATGGCAGAATTTTAAAAAAAGACTAGTAAAAATATTTATGCAATCGTAATCACAAATAATCTTGGTATGCTTTGGACAACAGTGAGAATTATGGAGGCAGTTTGATGTGCAACTTCTGCAGGTGGAATCCTGAAAAAATGGCTTTTTTTCCCCCAGGATTCTTACCAATCTACTGCCCACACTGTAATAGGAGATTGGGAGAAATTTTGTGACTTTTCTTGAACACAATCTTGTGCCCTTAAGTACTGTTTTAATTATTGTCTTTGTCATCAGGCAAAAGCAGTGGTTCCTTATTTCAAAAGTGCTTGTTGTGAAGAGGGAATTGATTTGTTGACAAAATCAATAGTCTGCTACTTGTAAGCCATAGTGGCAACAAACTAAGAGGGATGCTGAATGTTATTGGGTACATCCAAAAACAACTATTCCCTATGTGCCAAATTTTAATTAATCTGCTTATACAGTGATGATATAATTAATGCTACTTTAAACAGACTTTATGTGGACATTAAATAAATGCTATTAGCAGCTTTCCCAAAAGTAGCATATTTTTCCTACATTGGTTTAAATGATCCTTGTTTTTTCTTGTAAAGCTGGTGATGGGCTGAAAATCTGTGTGAATAAATGTGCTTTACTGCTTGAGATGAATGTATAAACTGGCATATGATTGATTGTTTGTGACTTTAGATATTATGTGGGTGAATAGTACTGGGCGATTTAATGTGCAGATGACTGTGCAGGAGAGATAGTGGGTGGATGCATCCAAACATACTAATTTTAAGCTGTGTAATGAAAAACAACTGCCACCAACTGTCCCCCTTCAAGCCCTCCCTCCCACCCACTTCTACCTCCGGAAAGCTGAACAAAGACCCTTATCTTTTTTCTTCACCACATAAAACAACCATAGCATTTCTACAGCAGTCAAGCCCTGTGGTACATTTTTATGAAATGTGATAAAAGGAACCATTACATACAAGTATGTTTACCAGTGCTGGTGAGGTGGATTATTTCTCCTGCAACTACAGTCAAAAGGGCGTAGTAAACCTCAAATGACACATTTCTCCAACTTCAGTCAGAACAATACAAGTGGCAGAAGGGCAACAATGAGTTATCCTCTGGCAGATAGGGCTCTGTTCTGCGTTATAAAATTCTTGCTGCTTTCAGGAGGATGATAGTGAATAGGCTGGAAAGAGGGACAGGTATTCTATTCCCATAACTTGAAGCAAGTACACAAGAAATGGTGGAAGTAGAACAAAGCAACCAGTTGTCAGAGAAGAGAGGTTATTATGTATACAGCAGTGCTTTCAATTAGTAAATGTTGCCTTCTGTATAAAGGCAATTGGTACTTGCTTTATCTACAACAAAACACTTCTCTATAAGAAATATTGATATAATGAAATGTTCTAAAATCTCAAACTGTTGCACAGCCCCTCTCGTCAAAGAGTTCTGCAAAGTTCCTCCATAAAACCAAAGTCTGAAAGCTCCGATTCAACATTCTTATCCCCAGTAGATGCAAGAATCCTTCTAAATGTACTTAGAACAAACATGCTGGAACAGTTTACTTTTAGTAACAATCTTCTCTCAAGAAAAATCCATTCATCCACCTTACTATGACTTATCACTCAGTCTATTTGTAGTAGCTGGCTAATGTGCGCAAGCTATTAATCTATTTCTACTATTTGGTGACTATAGTTGAAGTTGGGTGGCAAAATTGGTACCACGAGAGATTGACTCCTCTATTGACTTATAGAGTGACACAGAAACAGGCCCTTGGTCCACACTGACCAAGATTCCCATCTAAGCTAGTTCTATTTGCCCGTGTTTGGCCCTTATCCCTCTAAACCTTTCCTATCCAAGTACCTTTTAAATGTTAATGTACCTGCCTCAACTATTTCCTCTGCCAGCTCATTCCATATACGGACCACTCTCTGGGTGACAAAGTTGCCCCTCAGGTTCCACTTAAATCTCTCCCCTCTCACTTTAAACCTACACCCTCTAAGTTCTTGATTCCCCAACCCTGGGGAAAAAGACTGTGCATTCACCCTATTTATCCCCCTCATGATTTTATACACCTCTATAAGATCATCCCTCATTCTCCTACACTCCAATGAAAAAAGTCCCAACCAGCTCAACCTCTTTCCATAATTCAGTCCCTGAAGTCCAGGCAACATCCTTGTAAATCTCTTCTGCACTCTTTCTAGCTTAATGGCATCTTTCCTATAGGAGGGTGACCAAAACTGAACACAATATTCCAAATGTGGCCTCACTAACATCTTGTACAACTGCAACATAACATCACAACTTCTATACTCAATGCCCTGACTAATGAAGGCCAGTGTGCAAAAAGCCACCTTCACCACCCTGTCTACCTGTAACACCACTTTCAGGAAACCATATACTTGTACTCCTAGATTCTCCTGTTCTACAAACACTCTCCAGGGCCCTACTGTTCACTGTGAAAATCCTATCCTCATTTGTCTTCCCTAAGTGCAACACCTTGCACTTATCCAAATTAAGCTCCATTTGCCATTCCTCAGCCTACTTACCCAGCTGATCAAGATCCCTCTGTAAATTCTGATAACCATCTTCACTGTTAACGACACCACCTATTTTAGTGTCATCTGCAAACTTACCAACCATACTTTGTACATTCTCATCCAAATCATTGACATAGATGGCAGATAGCAATTGGCCTCGCACCGAGCCCTGGGGAACACCACTAATCCTACCATGCGGAACCTTATCAAAGGCGTTACTGAAGTCCATGTCTACTGCCCTGCCCTCATCGACCTTGGTTACTGCTTCAAAAAACTCAATCAAATTCATGAGACATGGGTCTCCCACCACTAAGTCATGTTATCACTAATCAACCTGTCTTTCCAAATGCTTATATACCTTACCCCTCAGAATTCCCTCTAGTAACTTACCTACTGCAGCTTGAAGACTGAGGTGACTCTTGATTCATGGAAAAAGCTGCACCAAGAGAGAAGCAAGTATCTTGCAGTGAGAAGGGCCCATTTCTGAAGTGCGTATTTGGAGGGTGCTTCAAGGAATTAGGTTAAGCTCCACTCTCTAAGAGGCAGTACAACCTGCAACCTCTGTTCACAGTTCAATGGTGCTGGGCAGAGGATCAACAGTGCTGCTGCTCATTGCCACAACAGACAGAATAGTCCCCATCAGACCTTGGCTACACTGTAGAAGTGTAGTTTTTAAGACCTTATGGACCAAGACCACGCTCTGATTAGTCAATGTGAAAGCCTGCAATGGCCACCAGCATTAAAAGAATTCAAGCACAGATATCTGCAACTCATGGGAATTTGAGTAGGTGATCCTCGATTTCAAGGGGCAGCCTAACAAAAGCAGCTAGTATTCTGGCTGATTAGAACACATCGATCGAAGGGGTGAGAGTCACCAATCCTGAAACCAATATCCTTACCAGCTAAGTTTGTGCTGACCAAGAGACATTAATTTTTACAATAATCCTATCGTAACCTATTTTATTCTCCTCCAATTCCCATAATTTCCACCCTCCCCAGATGCTACTACTTACCTACATACAAGGGGTAATTTACAATGGCCAATTAACCTACCAGCCTGCATTTTTTTGAGAAGAGGAAGAAAATGGTAGCACCTAAAGGAAACACAAAGTCACAGGGAGATCATGCAAACTCCAGACATGTAGCACTGGAGGTCAGAATTGAACCCGAGTCACTGGGCTGTGAGGCAGTAGCTCTGGTAGCTGAACTACTGCACTGGTCAGGGTAATACTACCTGGTAATTCACAATAGCAGCTCCTTACTAGTGGCTTATTACAGGGTAGCGCTGCGTTATGGCAGTTTGAGTAATGGAAATTCTCCCTTATGGAATTCACAAAACACTCCCCAAAAAATTGAGACATTGGATAAAAATACACTCAATGGAATATGTGAGAAAAAAATTAAATAAAGACAAATTGCAAAAGAAACAACAACTTTGTCAATATTTGTAAGGGTTCACATTACGGAATATCGTGATATGGATGGTTTTCCAGGAACACAACCCATCCATAACATGAGGGGTGTACATGGGAAAATAAAATAGCAAACAGTGATATAGAACAGCAAGATGAAACATTCAAAAGTGTTCAATGGAATTAAGAAAAAAATAAAATCTATGAAAAATCAAGAACAAATTAATCATTCATGAAAAACTCGAATTACAAAATTAAATTATTGAGAAACAGAGCAATACATTAATAAGGCATATGCATAAAAAAGGGAAAGCTGGAATGATATTTTATTCTGTGTATATGGGAAATTATCATATGAGACAATCATAGAATGGTTAAAATATTAAATCACTCTATTTCAATATTTACTTGGCAGATTAGATGGACATTATATTGTAGTGAGATTAGAGATTACATAACCACATTTAAAATTAAAAAATAAACTAATCAAATGCCGGGAAAATAAAATCTGATCTGTTTTGAATTATATCTATGAATCTTAAAATAATTTAGGAAAAAGTTAACAAAAACACTTAACAAAAAGTGTAGTTTCATCGCATGTAATACCCATATTTAAGAAAGTGAAAAGAACATATTCACATATATTTAGACAGTCAGCTTAGTCAAGTTAGGAGCAGAAATAATTGAATCTCATTTAATGATGAAAAAAAAATGGAAAATATCTGACTTGTCAAGATGGATTTCAAAAGGGAACATCTTAAATTATTTAAAGAGGTAACCAGAGATCACAGACAATGTAATGCAGCGGATGCCATTTATCAAGATCTCCGAAAGGCCTTCAGTAAGGTGCAATGCAATAATCTAATGAATAAGATGGCAGCAGGTGGAATTAAAGACAGGAATAGCCAGCTAGCTTCATGACAAAAACTAGAAGTTGGAGATATGAGATGACTTAGAATTTAGGGCCAAAGATCAGCCTTGGGATCATTAACATCTTAGGCTGTGCAGTCAAAAAATATATGCCTAGAAATCAGGTTGCACTTTTTTTGGTGCTCTGAAATATCAGTGTGCTGCACTATTGCCAAATTGTAAAGTTGGTTAAAATCACGGGTGCAACAGAGTTAATAATGTTTCTACCACAAAAGATGCACTGAATCATTACCTGCATTGGTCCAAGAGGGAGCAGAATCACTGTACTACAGCTTCTGTCCCTTTGCAGAGAGATTATCAGTTCCTCAAAGCCTCTAATGCCTAAGGTAGCCACAAACCAGCAGCTCACAGGATGCCATGGGAAAAGGCGAGCTCCTTTAATAGAGCCAAAGCCAACCTGCAGCATTTAACATATGGAAGCTCCGTTCTAGAAAGGCAGCTACAGACTCATTTGTGTGCTAAGCCACAGGATCCGTTGACCCAATGGCTGTCGCTGACGGTAGTGCCTCATGTTCCCTGGAATCAATGGCTGCCACTGAGCCTACAGGTCAAGGGGTCTGTGAACCACAATTTTCAATTCTTGAAGCTTCACAATTGTTGACATTGATTTTATTTAAAAATAAAAATTACAGAGGATACTTTTTTATATATATCTAAAAACATGTCCAAGGCAATCATTACCTATTCACCTAGAATTCACAACTTTCAGCATTATGTACTCCTTATTTTCTTAAGCCCATAAGCCACAACCTTTTGATTCAATTTCTGTCATTAAGTAACTAATGGGAACTCACATGTTGATGATGACACCATGTGCGCAGAACACATTTAGCGTTAGCTTGAACCATGAGAGCAAACGCCGGGTCCAATTCCCCATTTCAGCAAGAAATGGGTGTCAAAACTACAACACAGACAAAGGGATCCAATTTGTAGTTAAAACTCTGATAAAGAAACAAAGGAGTCTTGAAGCATAAGGGCTCATAGTGCTACATGTTAATAAGTATATGGAGCATGTGAATAAGACTATATCAAAAGAGCAAACCAAAGATAAAAGTTTAATTTCCAAAAAACTGTAATGGAAAGGTACAGAAGTTGTACTAAATCTGTGTCAAACTTTGGTCAGATCCACTTACAATATTGTGTACAAATCTTCTGGCTATTTTATGTAAAGGAAAAGAACAATTTACAAGAGAAAGATTGCTTTATGTCAACCAGGAGAACATGACTAGGCTGGGTCCCTTCTCTCTTGAAAGGGCCAGCTGAAATGTGACCTGACTGAGCTCCTTAAAATTATGTAAGGCTGTGATAATTGCAGACACAGAATGAATAGTTTTGCTTGTGTGGAAGAGCAAATTTAGAAGCCAATAATGAAAAGTGAAACAAAAGCAAATATGGAGTTCAGAAGCTTTTTTTTTAAAAAGCCAAAGGTTGTAATTCTGTGCAACTGCCAGTGAATCCTTCTATTGATAATAAAGGAACTTAAATGACGTTGCTTTTTACTGTATGCAAGAGGACTTCTGTGGTCCCTTATCTTGTATTGAGCACCAAGGTGGAAAAATATGTAAATTCTATGGAGAGCAGGAATAAATCTGAAAAATTAAACCCAATATCCCAAAGACGTGTGTCTATATTTAATAGGAATTTAATACTTGGCTCTCACATTCCAATGGTATTTTCAGGAAATAATTCTTCCTGTGTAAGTAGCAGGAGATATATTAGTTTTGTCAAAGGACTTTGAATTGTACAATCCTAATGCTTCAATTTCTGGAGATTGAGATAAAAAGAAAAAGCACAAGATTAATCTCTAGTGTTATGGTCTGATGTATGATGAAAGCCTTGGAGGGTTTGTTGTTTTCCTGCCTGGATAGAATGCATTGTGTGGTGATTCTTAGAGAGATTCATAATTTTGCTCATGTTTGTGAATAAATTGCTTAAGTGTATATTTATTGAGTCCAAGCTCTCTTTTAAATAGCTTTTAAAGTCCATCACAAAGACAAATTAAAGTATAGAAATCTTTTGAAATTGGACAAAACAGAAGGAAAACCACATTAAACTGCATCAAATTAGTCAATCATTATCAACCATCAAAAATCTGAAACACTGGTGATCTCCAAATAACTATGAAGAAAATGCTAGTAATAATTCTGGTACCATGGCAACAGTGATCCAATGAAGTGACTCAACAAACGCAACCTTATTTTGCGTGACTCTCTTTCTCCAGACTGAATCATAACTAATTCAAACCCACCCCAAAGACTGCCACATAAATATTGTGAGCTGAATTTCCAACTTAGTTAAAAAATAAAACTTTGCATCAAGATTGTTCAAATGTTGACTCTGAGTCAGTTATAATGATAATCCTAAAATGAGACTGGTATTAGGAGAAATGCTAATATGTTTCTTGATAATAGCACAAAGAAAATGATTTAATTATTTAGATATCATATACATGTTTGGGAACTACCTCAAAGACTGTGATAGAAACTTCTCATGTTCCAAACGTAGAGATATAAATAAACAAAGAGGACCAAGGTCAGCCCATAGAGAGTATGGAATGACCAACCAGGGCTTCCCTGTTGTCACTGCCACACAGAATAGTGGATGTGTTGAGCAACTGGGTGCATGTAAATACATTACATGGAAAAAACTGCTACCTTGAAGAGTGATGCCCCAATGGCTTCTCCAGGTCAACCTCAGACAACAGAAAACAGCAAAAAAAAAACAGGTGGGTGTGGATGGTTTTGCTGCTAAACAGGTATTGAGGTGAAAGTTCTGGCCATGAACCATTCTCCATGACTGGAATGAATTTTCTACACTGGACGAATTCTCAACAGGATCTCCATTGTAGGGAGTAAATGAAATTCAATAGCACTGCATCACTATCCAATGAGCGTGGCAACTCGTTGCAAGCTGCTCTCTGCAGATTTACTCATTACTTCTACTATAATCATTCTACACTTTTAAATTTAAATTCTATGGCACTTTACTCTGTATTCTGTTATTGTTTTTACCCTGTGCTACCTCAATGCACTGTGTAATGAATTGATCTGTATGAACGGTATGCAAGACAAGTTTTTCACTACATCGGTACAAGTGACAATAATAAACCAATACCAATGCATCACCACAAAATGAATTAAGAACCATTACCAAGATTAGCAGAGTTCCAAATCTGGTAAAATTTCAATAGCAATTCTCTCATTAGTCTGAAGACACACTGAACAGGTAATAGGGCCTCAAGAAAGGGATCAGAAAGTACGATTAAACCCTCTCCCCACTGGGCATCCCTACCACTACCTCAGGGTTTGCTGCCATGCTCTTCTGGATGGCTCTAGGCTGTCTTTCTGCGTAGGAGAACTTCGGCAACTTTGAAATTATGATTTTACCTCTGTACCCATTCTTAATACATGGTGAGGTGGAATAACTTGACCTTCAGTCGCCCACTTCCTGATCACACGGGAGAAAAGGGAATGGAAATGGACGTAAAGGAGTTGGGGACAAAGCAGAAGGAGGGCCTCCACAACCTCCTTTTATTCCCTTTCTGTATGTCATTGTATTGCAGGAAGCACCATGGAGGAAAATCCACCTGCCACCAACAAGAAGCAACAGGACAGAAGCCTTAAACAGAAGGTATAAAATTTAGCTGCAGCTGTGTTGAATTTTTTTGGAATGTTCTTCAATGGCCTATTTGTGAACTGTAGCAATTTTATGAATAAAATGGCAGAAAACAAAAGAAACGGGGCCCATGCTATCTGAGGGAGCAAGGCCACCAGTTTTGAAGACAGTTCCTTTGTTGACTGCCTTGCTCACACTACAAGGATTACTAATGCAATGGCTGGATGGGTCATCTGTATAAGTGTTTTATAGTGAGGGTGTAGTATGGCTCATGCTGACTGCAATGCTGGTTGAGCAGAGAATATCTTTTGCATCATTCACATCCCTACGTCCTTGGCTGTGAGTGGGCACTACCCTACCCCATCTGCTCCAGTCTAGGTTGACAAAGTTATCAAACACTTGGATTTGAGTTTGCATAAACTGATACTACTGCAATAATGAAATGATGGCTGCAAAGGCTTTCTTGTATCTGTGTTCTCTTTTTGTGCATGGTTGTCTCAAAGGTGCCAGACCTAAGAGAATACTTTTGAGAATTTTCTGCAGTGTTTTTATGAATGGACTGGGAACAAAAGATAAACTATTCCCCTTGGGATTTATGTAAGCGCTAGATAGCATGCATAGATTATTTACGTGTTGAGACTTTAAACTCGCAGATTAAACCACCCACATGGAATCTGATTTGTCCAAGGATTCTTCCATGTGTATTCATGAAAATGCATGGCATAGTAAGCTGCTGCTGTGATGTATATTAGTGTTGAATTACCACCGGACAACTGTATAAACCAAGTTTAGCCATGTGCCTATTGGACAGAACTGCCTTAACTGGCCAAAATGGGAACCTTGACAAAATGATCAAGCTTGAGAACCATTTGTCTTAAAAGAATGCAAACAATATCCTGTAGGCTGAAGGAGAAGATAATGTTTTGTGAGAATGCAAAACACTGTGATATGAGAACATAAAAAGCAACATTCCTGACTGAAAATGGGATGGAAACAATGACATGTTGACAAATCTTAAAGTATCATACAGCCAGAAATGTTGTGCAGAAACCAGAAAATTACTTTAATCCAATTGTGCTAGGAAGAGTTGGAAGTAGTAAGCTTTGGTTAAGTAGCCAGAAGCAGGATGAGATAATCAGTGAGTACACTGTTTCATAGATAAAATTCTGAGGGCAAACAATTTTGAGAAGGATTCTCTACACGGCTCCATGGCTGACAGAGTTGAAGGAAGCCCTGTACAGTGGAAGCTATTGCTACCTACATTTTGCTTAGAGCTGTTGCCTGGTGTCTGTTGTACCTCTTGATGATGGAGTACACACTGCCACAGGAAGGAGGTAGCTAGCAAAAGGCTTGTGACCTAACAATTTCACAGACAGCGTAAAGTAGCTTAATGTCTCAACATTTTAAATGTGCTGCCAAGCCATTAAACTATTATGTATTTGGATATATTTATATACTATGTTTCAATGCATCTGTGAAGACATTACAACATCCTCACAAGTTCCTTGCTCTTTCAAATGATTCTTTTCTAGTGGACTACCTTAGAAGGCAGTGTACAATGACAATTGTCAAGGAAGCAGCCACATTCAATTAGTAATGATGCTGCAGTTTAAAGTCTCCCAGTGACCTTGCAAAACATTAACACATCCTTTCATTCACCTCTTCAAATGACAAAATGGACAAGAAAACAGAATTGCCACTAAAATGCATGGTAAACAGCAAAAACAAAAGAGAGATGAGCAATCCCTAAATGGATCAAATCACTCTGTAGTTTTGCCACATCTAGTATGATGGCTGGTGGACAATTAAGCAGCTAGGGGATAAGGGCAGCTTGAAGTAAATCCTCCATCCTCAGTGACAGTGGGACCCAGCACTGATTGCTGACAAGATTGAAACATTTGAAGTCATATCCAGCTAGAAGTGTCAAGCAGACGATCCATCTTGGCTTGCTCCTGAGATGAGTTCCCTCACAGCACAGTGGCACAACTAGTAGCTCCAGTGACCTGGGTTCAATCCTGATCTCCAGTGCTGCCTGTGTGGTGTTTGCACATTCTCCCTGTGACCGCATGGGTTTCCTTTGGGTGCTCCAGTTTCCTCCCACATCCCAAAGACGTGTGGGTGGTAGGATAACTTGACCGTTATCCACACTAAGTTGCCCGTAGTGTGTAAGTGACTGGTAAAATCTCAGGTAAGTTGATGGGGATGGGGGGAGAATAGGTTACAGGGAGAATTGGTGGAGGAATGGAATTGCTCTGTGAGCCAACATAGGCTCGATAAGGTGAAATGGCCTCCTCCTATGCCATATGGAAATATGAAATCACAGAAACCACACTTCAGCCTATTCAATCCACCTTATAAAGCCTCAGAGTTATACAGCACAGAAGTGGGGCCCTTCAGCCCACCACGCCCATGCTGACCTTTCTGCCCATCCACACTAATTCCATTTGCCTGCATTAAGTCTGTATCCTTCCACATCTTGCCTATTTAAATTTCTATCAAAATGCCTCTTAAATGTAGAGATTGTATCTGATTCCTCCACCTCCTCAAGAAACATATCAGGAAAGTACATCAAGAAATGGCTGACTGCAGTGAATACAGCAAAGGCTATGTGACCAGACACATCCTAGCTGTGGTAGTGAAGACCTGCTAAGTTGTTCCAGTACAGTTGCAACATTGATATCTACACGAGTGAGGAAACATTCCTAGTTAGGTCCTGTTCATAAAAAAAAAGTACACATCCAATCTGTCTAATTACTGTCAAATCAGTCAACTTTCAATCATCAGCAAAGCATTGCCAAGAGTGCCATACTTACAAATGACCTGCACGCTGGTGTACAGTTGTGGTTTGCCAGGATCACTCGGCTCCAGACCTATTACAGCCTTGGGTCCAAATGTGAAGCAATGAGCTGAATTGCAGAGTTGAGGTGCAAGTTAGTCTTTAACATTCAGGCAGCTTTCGACCAAGTGTGCCTACAAGGAGTCCTGGTAAAACTTGATCAAAACTTGGTAAAAATGGCATCAAAGAAAACACATCTAGGTTGTAGTTTGAACCTAAGGCTGTGCAAGGTCTGGAGCTGAGTGGTGCTGTCAAATCCCAAACTGGGCACTGGTGAGCAGATCCCTGGAAAACAAGTTCCTTACAATAGTACTATTGATGGCTCCTTCTGAGGTGTCAATCATCTGAGCTTTAGGACATCACTGCAAAAGCACCTCATAGTATTTTCCTGGTGCCATTTTCATTGTCCTATTGACCATTTTCAGCTACTTCATCACTAGGTCATGACTTGTTGCACAAAGCTGTCCCTGATCTGAAATAGCGAGGACCTGTATATGTTGACAGGGCCTTGCGTCACTTAGCGCCATTACCTGGGCAGGCCAGATAAGCCCTGACCATGCAAAAGGCCGGGAAAGTGTTGACAGCTAGCAAAGTCTTGACAGCTAGCAAAGTCTTGCTCACAGGCTTAGTCAATGGTCAGACCTGTCAAGGATTTTCAAAAGTTTCTAAACATTCCTGACCATGCGGCAATAGAGCCCATTGGCAGAGTGCAAACTCTATAACCCAATATCAGAAACATTTAAAAGCAATCTAACAAGTCAATGAAAGAATTTTTAAAATCTTTAAAATTGTAAAGATTTTTAAAAATTAAAACACTAGTAAGCACATAAAAACTTCTAAGTAAACTCAGTTAAGATTTAAGTTACATGATTGTTACCTGGGTCACTTGCATTCATTTCTATCTATCCATTTGAATAGACTTGTGGTTCCTGGACCAGATCTAACCTCTCTCTTTCTAAGTTCTGATAAAGAGTTTCAGACTGGAAATGTTGGCTATTTCTCTATTCACAGATACTGCCTTATTTGCTGAGTTTTCCAGCATTTCCTGTTTTTACTTTAGGTCCAACCTGCCCAGGTTGAAGTGGGCAGACTCCCCAGCATAAGTGCTGGAGAAATGTAGCAAGTTGCATTCTGCTGGTGGACTCCAATCCAGTGCACTGCTCTTTGCTGCCAGGGAACTGACTGCGAGCAAAGAGCAGTTAGCAAGTTGCTGTGGAAATCCAAATCTGATGGTATTTCTGCTAAGAAATGCCCACAGTTCAATTAGTTCTGGCAAACTTGGATGAATTTAATTTTCTTTTTAAATGTAATCTTGAAATCTACTTGAATTGTAATCTTCCTGCCTTGAAAGTATTCTGGTAGAGTGCATAATCCATTTGTTGTGAACTTTCTTGGCAGTTTTGTTTTCCCATTGAAATGACTGGAGGGGATCAATAAATGACAACATAGAAGTATATTAAAAAAAAGGTAATCTGGCTCCTTGAGCCTCCTCAGCCATTCATTAAGATCATGTCTTATCTTCCACCTAAACCCCATTCTCCTGCACTATTCCCGTATCTCTCGATTCCCTTAATATCCAGACATCTATCAGTCTCGGTTCTGAACACAGCTTTCTGCGGTAGAGAATTCCAAGGACTGAACCCCCTCCATGTGAAGACATTTCTCCTAACATCAGTCCTAAATGGTCTACTTCACTGAAATCCAGCCCGCCTTGCATTGAAAGGTTTCAACAAAGTCTTTTACAAGCAGAGTCTACTCAAAGTTTCCTCATATAATGGATCTTTGCTGCTTTTCTCAAGTGGCAAGTGTATCCTTTTTCAGCTCAGGAGATCAAAACTGTACACAATACTCCAGATACAGTCTCATCAAGGCCCTCTATAAATGCAGTAAGGCATTTTTACACCTCTACTCAAATCCCCTTGTTATAAGGGCCGACATGCCATCTGTCCTTCTAATCACTTGATCTGCCCGCATGTGGTTTTCACTAACTTGTATACAAGGACACATAGAAATCTTTGAACATCAACATTACCCAATCTTTCCATCATTTAATAAAATGTTTGGCATTTGTGTTTTGTGCACCAAGGTAGATTTTTTTTATTTTTCCACGTTATGGCCATTCAATCAGCTTGTCTTCATCCCATTGAAGCCTCTTTATATCCTCTTCCCTACTCTCAATCCCACCTAGTTTTGTATCATAACTAAACGCCCCTCAGCCAAATTGTTGATGGAGATTGTGTTCAGCTGAGGCTCAAGCACCAATCCCTGTGGTACCCCACTACTCACAGCCTGCCAACCTGAGAAAGATCTGTCCAATAACCAATTCTCAGTCTGTGTCAGTAGAATGCTCACAGCCTCTTGGGCTCTAACCTTATTGCCCAGCCTCCTATGTGGGACCTCAGTGAAGGCATCTGAAAATCCAATGTCTTCGACGTGTGGTCTTATTAAAAGCCTTCTGCAAACACCAACAATTATGTGCTCAACTGCTGGAGTTTCCCAGCTAGTTCTGGCCTAATTGAGTTCAGAGAGAGAAACAGAATGGAAACAGGCCCTTCTACTCACTGACCCTGTGACAACGATCATGTACCCATTTTATTCTCCCACTTACCCACATACCAGGGGTAAGTTTCAGTCACCAGTTAACCTACCAACCCACACATTTTTGGGATTTGGGAGGAAACCGGAGCACCTGGAGGAAACCCACACAGTCACAGGCAGAACATGCAAATTTCATGCAGACAGCTCTAGACATCAGGATTGAACCCAGGTCACAGGGGCTGTGAGGCAGTAGCTATAAGAGCTGTGCCATTGTGCCGTCCCATTTTGGCAAATTTGTAATGAATTGTATTTACATATTAAATTCAATCTTCAATTCTATTTGAAATCTAAAAGACGAATTATAAACTTCCCACCCGGATAGTGTTTTGGCAAATTGCATAACCCATTTCTTGTGAACCTTCTTGAAAATTTGTGTTCCATTGAAATAAATGTTTGCAGCCAGGGATGAGTTGATAATGAACCACCGTTACTGAATCATAAAGTCCCATTTGGTCAATACCATAGCCAATGCAAAAGGTAACCAATGTGTTTTTGGTAAAAATATGGTTACTTTAGACAGCAATTATGCATTTTAATGCAATAATGCAGCTCAGCTGTATTATTCTGAGAATTACCCATTTACTAACCAAAGTTAGACTTAAAATGTCGATCTTTCATTTTATCCGTATTAACTCTTCTCAAGAGATGGCCAAGTAAACATAACAAGGCAGGATTGTGGATCTTGCCCCTGGGTATCCTTAATAGCCTACTAACTCTGAATTGTGCTCACAAAGTGATGAATTACTGATAACATCTCAAGTCCAGAATGGAAAAACTCCATGGATAACTGTTCTCTCTTTGCACCAAAACCTTCAAATTTCACATCATTGGATGTAAAACCCAATTTTAATCAATGTGTGATCATCTCTATCTGTATATGAAGTACTGTCAAAATTAAACAGCAGATTTGATTGTTGTTTGGTAATTAAGAACAGTCCTACCTTGAATGCCAGACCCTGCATGACATGATTTCAGCAGCTGTTTGTACAAAAATAATAGTGATTACAAATCAAAAATGTATACAAAATGAAATGCCACTGTTCATTAACATGTTTTTAAATGCACTTTACATTTGAACTCTAATGGTAAAAACAATAAATTTAATATGATATTTTGGATTATAAACATTCTTACTAAACATTCACTGGTGGAGTAACAAATAATTCATAAAGATGATGGTTAATCTATTGTATAAGATGCTATGAATGATGAACAATGAATGGACAACAAAAGAAAATTATACAGGTGAAGGCTAAGAAGGGATGTTAAAAGTATCTGTGTGTTGCCAAGATCAGTTGAAACTCACAGATGAATTGTGCTGATGATTAAGCAACATATCTCCACACAGTAAGTTTGCAGTTTGAGGAACAGAAATGAGCTCCTACCACTAAACTGATGAGAAATAGAATATTGCTCCTCCAAAGCATTTTTAGGAGAAAATGTTTGAAATACTGATGAAGGTAAATAGATTTGAGAAGTTTTGCATCACACAATAAGCAGAAATTACTTTTGGCCTCTGTGTGTATGTTATAAAGGCACAAGACAAGAAGCATCCTAATAATAAATCAAATTTTTTGAAGACTATAACATTTGGAAATGTCTAACTTGGGATGCTTCTGAATCTCCGGCTTCTTTTATTGTGGCTCCTCTAATGAGGATCAGTGGCCTTTTTACAGAGATCTATGCATGACTGCAAACTGTTTGCTGGGAGTGAGGTGCCATGATAGACACAGTAGTCTGATGAATTTGCTGTCTTGGTGGACATTTATTTGCTGTTGCTTTGCAGTTCAACATTGGCAAATGACCACAGCAGCAAATTCAGGCACTAATTCCCAGTGTGAATGTGATGCAGGGGATTAAAATTCATCCCATTGATAGCACTAAATGCACTGTAGAATTGTAATGGTGTGTTGCACTCTCCTTCAGAAATTCTTTCCATTGACTCCAGAGATTGTGCACAACGTACTGACACGACTATTAGTGCTAGTGAATAGGATGAATTTCTAAGCAGTTATGTTTCTATTCATTCTGGGCATGGATACATATTGCCTTGTTCTTTGATTTTTTTTCGAAGAACTCACTGGTGTTTGGGCAGGACTCTCTCCTTACTTTATCTATTCTTAGTTTTTTCTCTCTCTTTCCATCCCTCAAGGCTGTGATTCCATGCGAGGCTGAAGTTCAATAAACAACTCTCCATTCCCTAGCTCAACCATCCATTCCCTGCACCTGTGCCTTTCTGGTGGTGTTGCCATGCTAAATAACTGAGACCATTATGGATCAGCCCTTGTCCTGCTCTTACACCTCTACAGCATAGCAGCCAGGAGGAGAAACACTGGCTGGTTTCCTATTTCTTCCACTTCCTAACATGTGGATAGTAAGGGAAACTACAGTGATCTGTGAGCTCAGTTTAGACTGGAGATTGAACCTAGTATATTCCTGCTCTGTACAATTCAACTCATGATGCAGTGAATTAAGTGTGGGCCCGATTTAATGATTGTGCCAATTTGAAATAAAATGTATTTAAAACGCCTGGACTATAGTTTAATAAATACAAATATCTTCTTTTTCATAAATGCAAGTTCAGCAAGTGCATCTTCCTGCATAAGGACCTGTAAACTCCATGGGGTAATTTTTCTTTCTTCAATGACCAGACTATAATCTGACAGATTAAAATGCCCAGACATTGCAGAATTCTTCAGGAATTTAACTTCCTTTAAATCAACTCGATCAACAATAGGTGACAATCTCCCCTCAGCCATATTATTGTCCAGGCAAAGAGGAAAATGTACCTCCTCATGTTTTCTTGGGGTGAGGGACTGGCAGCACTGTGA
Source organism: Pristis pectinata (assembly GCF_009764475.1). NCBI lineage: Eukaryota > Metazoa > Chordata > Chondrichthyes > Rhinopristiformes > Pristidae > Pristis > Pristis pectinata. The sequence continues at coordinate 87,444,594 of NC_067407.1, read as the reverse complement.
AAAACTTCCAAAGCCTAGAGAAGTATAGAAGGTACAAGAGTGAAATTAAATGATAAATTAAGAAGTCAACCAGGGCGCACGAACAAGCATTTTCAGGTAAAAAATCAAATTAAATCTAAGATATTTTATAAGAAGGGAAATAGGATAATAAAAGATCAAGAAGTTTCTATTAGGGGCCAAAATGGTAGCTCCTCATAGCGATAGAAGAAACGTGTATGGTTCTAAATGAGTTCTTTGTGCCAATCTTCTGTGACGATGCAGGTATTGATATTAATAAGGAAGAATATGAAATATTTAAATGATAGACATAGAGAGAGGGGATATTAAGGGATTTTGCTTTATAATTGTTAATAAATTTCTAGGCATGAACAAGATGTATCCCAAGATATTACAAGAAGCAGGGAAGGAAATAGCACAGGATATGACTACCAATTTCCATTCTATTTTGGCTAAAGATGTGGTGCTGGAGAAATAGAAGATTGCTAATTTTGTGCCAATTGATTAAAACGTGAGGAATTGATAGACCCAGCTAGATGGCCTTACATCAGTGGTGGCAAAGTTATTGGAAAAAATCTGAGCACCAGTGGAAAACGTCAATTAGAAAAGTTAATCAAGGACTGTCATGATGGGTTAGCTAAAGGAAAGTTGTGACTTGACTGTGCTGAATGAACTTTTTGAGCACGTAACAAGGAGGGTTGATACCAGCTTTGACGAGGTGTTCATGGATTTTGGCAAGCGTTTGACAAAGTTACACATGGAAGGTGGATAAGGAAAGTGAAAGCCAATTCAAAGGAAAATAGCAAGTTGTATTAGAAATTGGCTCAATGGAAGAAAGGAAAGGATAATAGTCAATAGGAGTTACGGTGACTGGAGGTCCTTTACTATCATGGCATACTTTAATGACTTGGACTTAAATTTAGGGACAATTATTAAGAAAATTGCCAGAGGCACCTGGATTGGCAGAGTAAGTATTAGCCAGGACAAAAGTTCCAGGCTGCAGAAGATATCAATGAAGTGGTCAGATGGGCGGAAAAATAGCAAATGGAATTTGATCCAGAGAGGTGTGATGTAATGCACTAGGAGAGGGCAAACAAGATAATAGCAGAATAGTAAGAGCAGACAGGAATGTGTCCGGAGATTCCCAAATGTAACTGGTTGACAATTTTGTTTAGAAGGCATAAAATTTGAAGAGCTATAACCTGAAGGCCACATACTGAGCTAAGGAGTGGGAGTGACTAAACGACATTTTTGCCTGCATGGATATGATGTGCCCAATGGCCACCTTCTGGGCCATAAATTTCCATGAATCCCTGCACATAATTTTATGCATAATTCTACAGTGGCTCTCGATTGTATTCAGCTAGTTGAAAGTATTTGTAGCTGTAATGATAAATATCCATAAGAATTACTAAAACAGTGGCTTCATTGCACCTCATTACAAATGTATTAACTTTTTTTTCCTAAATGCAAAACTATGAAATTATATCATGAAATATTAAAACAAAAGAATCTTGAGGCGTTTGCCTGAAAATTTAATTTTTGAAGATGTCTTCCCTACTTAAAATTTATTCAAATATTTTAGTGACCTGTGACAAATATTTGGTTTGTGAATACCAACAAATTACTTTTTCATTTCGAAGGAAAAATATGCACTAAGCTATTGTGTTCATAGCACACAGTATGCTCTTACAAGTGGTATTATCTTCCTTCTGTTCAATACTGTTTTTTTTATATTAAAGCTTGACATGCAGCTTTCAAATGGGGACAAACTGTTCAAATGCTAATTATAAATGTTATGAGAACTATGAGGAAATACCATACTCAAGCAGCTTCATACACAAGATACTTATTTTTTTAAAGAAGTGCACTTGAACTTCATGTTACATCAACCTTAAATGATAACTTGCATTGATTCTCTATACAATGCTAAGGGAAAAGATTACACTTAGGAATTCACACTGTGCTTTCTAGGTGAATCCTTTTGTTTCGGTGCATCAAAGAACAAAGGTGTCACATGTCCCAGCGCAAAGCTTCTATAATGAGCCAGTAATTAAATTACAATCCTGTTTTTGTGTTGTTCATCTTTTGTGTTTTTGACATACGAAAGAGAAATAAGACTCACAGAATAAATAACTCTTTGTGTAACAATCCACTCAACGTCGAGCTATGTCTAATTGTTTGGCATGTACAGTATTTTCATGACTGAATACCTTTTCATCATTGACTGAGAATTGGTAAATATGAATCTTAGATCATTGATCACATTAGCTCGCAGAAAAGTACTAAATGTTGGTTAAGGAAGGTAATCCTTTTGTTTTCCTTATCATGGTAACGCAATCTAATTTTACATACATTTAACATTTAGTACCACTACCTGATCATTTTGTCTCTCCAAGCCTTCAAGTTGTTCAAGCTGAGCTTTTTTTAATTGGTCCATTTCCTTGGTTTGCTTTATTGCAAGCTGAAAAGATGAAAATGCTGCAGGTTTATTGAACGTAAGACACTATTGGCTGTAGATTATATTTTGCTGACGCATATAAATGAATAACACCTATCTGAAGTCTATTGCTAAGACCTTCTGCATCAGACCTCTTGAATTGGTTTTGTTACTAAGAATGCTCTGGCAATATAAAGTAGAGGAAACGGATTTATATTCATGGGGACTATTTTAATAACATCAATGAGCAGAAAAATACCAGCAACTGACTGTTGTTCTAAATATATAAAATTGACTGGCAATTGTTTCTGAAATGGTTAAATAAACAGCAGTAACGTTAAACAAGAATGATTTATGACCAGATTAACTTCTGTTTATTGGAACACTTAATACATTGAAAATATCTTAATTATGACTGTGCTGAAGAATGAAGATTCCATCTGATTGAAACAATTCCAAGCCATTTGATAGATAGATAAAGAGCAGTTTCCTTCCTAGACCATCAGCTGGGCACCAGACAGACATAGCATGAAAAACAATGGATGCTCCAACAATTCCATCTCCCATATTACTGCCCCAAGCATTCAATCTCAGTTCAGAAACTAATTTACTAATGTTTAATCCGATCGCACATATCATAATCAACATTCACAATGCCTCCACCTCTGCCATGGGGAGTCCAAATAAGGACTGGGCAATTATCTTTCTTCTGTTGATGAGTACAACACTGAGCTTCTCATCGATACTTCAATTTGCCCTCTCCCACCTTAACAATTCTGACTTTTTTTTTGATTTTCCAACGGAAGTCAATGTAAATTTGAGGAACGTGCCTCCCCAAACAACACCAAGTGTTTATTTAGTGCCTTTAATACAATAAATTGTCAAAAAGCATTTCATGGAAGTGTTATTGAACACCAACTAACCATTCTGGAATTTTTACAAAATGCTAGTCTATGTAATGGTTACTACAAAACTGGGCAGTTGTATACACACATCTGGCTCACTAATGGTCCTTCAGGGAAGGACGTTTGCCATCCTTATCCAGTCCAGATGCTCAATCTGAGATGTCCCCTCAGCTCAGGGGCGGTTATGAATGTACAATAAATTCAAGCTTTGCCAGCAACATCATCATTCCATGAATAATAAAAGAAACAGCCATCTCAAAGAGGTAAATTTTAAGGAGTGTCTTTTAGAGAAGAGAAATGGAGAATTTGGTGATGGTATTCCAAGCAGCTGGAACACCAAATGAATGGCTGCTAAGGAATAAGTAAAGGATATTGATGATGCACAGGGGGCCAGATTTGGAGGAACATGGGAACTTTGTGGGACTAAAGGACTTCTTAAAATTGGAGATGTGAAAGACCATGGTGAACTTCAAATTTTCTGGGCTAGGCTGGGCTGAGAGCCAGTGTCAGTCAGTGAACACAAGGGCGATGGTTGAACAAGATGCATTGTGAGCCAGAAGGTAACCAACAACAGATTGAGGAACAGAGGGTAGAAGATAAGAGGTCAGACAACAGAGTATTGAGACAATTGAGGCCAGAAATAACATGGAAACCTGGAGGAAAGTTTCAAATAAGCACATCTAATTGATCCCGATGGCCCTTCGGTCATAACAATGACTTTAGGAACTTACAAAGCACACAAAATGCTGGAGGAACTCAGCAGGTCCCTAGGGTCTCCACTTTTGCAACTTAGTCATGTTTCCATCAGTCAGAGGGTACTAATAATGGGAGTACCAGAAATTGGGGAATTTGTGAGATTGTGGATGGGACAGGGAGCACTTAAAGATGTATGTGCTCCTTGGCAAGGGAATTTATTTTATGTGGTAATACACAAAGGGTACCATAATGGGAGTCTGATCTGATCCAGCTGGTTCTATATCAATACCAAAGACCAGCTTCGTTGCCCTGTATCCAGTTGCCTTACCTTTCCTACTGCCACCCTTTGAGGACACTGGGGCCTTCTTTGCCATGTATGATATTCCCTGTTTCCTTCCCATTCTGCTGCAGGTCCCAGACTCTCTTGGTTTCTCTAAATTTCTTTATTTCAGTTTTTATTTATCTTGGCACCATCACCACTTCTGTCATTTAATAATTTCCCAACTTCCACCTAATTTCAGGCCATGGTCTTCTTTCTCCCTGTATACCTTATAACTTATTTTACTCCTCTATTTAAAGTATTCATCTGGGGAAACATCTACCCAGCATGATGATTACCTGCTTTTATTTCAGATTGGCATTATCTTCAGAATTTAATTTCACCCAACCAACTTCCTCAACTTCACAAAGAATGAAAGAATTGTGTCAAATGTTTGTGTGTCAAAGCTCCAGCCAACTTTTCCTGCTGGGGCAATTTGCATGGGCAAGGTACCATTCTAGCAAATGTAAATTATTGCTAAAATACAATTTAAAAATTAACATAGGAAACGGGGACAGGAGTACCATGCACCCCTTTGAGACTGCTCTGACATTCATCAAGATGATGGCAGACCTTCTACCTCAGACCAATTTTCCTACCCTATCCTTAAATCCCTCGATTCCCTTAATATCCAAAAATCTATTGATCTCTGTTTTGAATGAACATCACCGAGCCTCTACAGCCAATGGTATTAAATAAATACAATTATACACAGTGGCATACCCGTTTCCTTTCCTCCAGGAACTTTTTAGTGTTGCTGCTGTTCAGTTCCCTGACTCGCCTGAAAAAAAGAAAGCATTGAAAATTTTTGGATGGAATTTCGGTGCAATTTTTGACAGCAACTGCCCACTATGAAACAGTGTATAGTAAAAAAAAAAGTAATGAAAACAATTCATAAAATCTTCTAACTGATGACTGCTTGATTTTTCAGACGTAAAGACCTTACTGGATCTTGTTGCTTTGTGAAACATCTCAGCTTAGATACCTCACAGTATATAGCATCAATGAAAACACACTTTCAGACTAAATTTAAATCTTACACTCATCAATGGTGACATAGTGCCGCAGCAGGTAGTGCTGCTTCTTCACAATTTCAGGGAGCAGTGTTTGCTCCTGACCCCTGATGCTGTCTGTGTGGAGTTTGCAGATTCTCCCTGTGTCCATGTGGGTTTTCCCAGGAGCTCCACTTTACTCCAGCAATCCAAAAACGGGTGATTGTCAAGTTAATTGGTTATTACAAATTACCCCTAGTGTAGGTGGGTGATAGGGGAATCAGAATGGGGTTGATGGTCATATGGGAGAGAATAGGTTACTGGGAAATAAGCAAGGGGTTGGGATTGATGGGGTTGCTCTTATAGTTGGCATCGTCTTGTTGGACCAAATGGTATCTTGGTTTCCTACTATGTTGTAAGAAAATATGAGAAATAACATGGGAAAATAAATTTAAAACCTGCTTATTCATCAGGAAAATCAGGCCACACAGCAGTAAAGCATATTCTTCTTTTGAAAAGTCTTCGATAGAATTTTTTGATTATGTTTACCACAGAAGATCAACTTACCTTTCCCTTTCAGCTTTATTCTTGATGCTTTTATCATGGCTTATGGCTTTGCTGTTCTCCATGGAACTCTTGGCTTGATTAGCACGCATTTCTTTGCTGTGTCTTTGACATAAACAGAGAATAAATCAATAGGATGCATTAGTCCTGATGTGTAACTAATACATTAGGAGACCAAACTCACATTGGTTGATTTCTTTGCAGAACAACTTCATTTAGTCCATAAATGTGATCCATCCAATCACTTGCCATTTTAATTTTCCACTCCCAATCTGACCTCTCTGTCCTTCGGACTCCGACACAGTTCCAATGAAACTCAACAAAAGCTCGAGGAACACTACTTATATCTCTCGTCGACCTACCTCATTGAGGTATGTACCACCAGGCTCAAGGACCTCTTGTACGGACCTCTAATATGATAAAGATTAACTCTTGATCTCTCAATGTACCTCATCATGGCACTTGCACTTTATTTGTCTACCTGCACTGCACTATGTTCTGCTTTCTGTTGTTTTTCCCTTTTGTATGGCGTCGCTGTACTTATGTATGGAAAGCTCTTTCTGGATGGCATGCGACAAGAGCTTTTCACTATCTCAGTACATGTGAAAATAATAAACTAATAACCAATTATAGCCTTCCAGTCTCAGTACTAAGTTTAACAAATGATGCTGCTAAAACAAATGCTATTTAATTCTGATTGTAGGTGCTCATAATGCTTCTGCTGTTTAAAACTTCTCTGGACCATCCTTTGTCTCTTTCCTTGCCACACATTTTTTTTTAGTATCATTTGGTTTGTCTTTTAATCTGTCTTTTGTTCCATATCACCGACTCTCCCTTACCACATTCTCTCCCTCTGTACTTGCTCAATACCTGACAAAATAAGGTGTACACCCCATTTTTCTTTGCCTGGATGCTGACTGAGCTGCTGATAATTTCCAGCCTTTTCTGCCTAGGGTTCAGATTACTCGCAATTGCAGCATGTTGCTTTTTTTCATCAATGACAAGAGGGGTAAATGAGAATTGCAGAATAATCATCTGAAACTGTTGAACTCAAGTTGCATTCAAGCTGAATTCAAACAGCTATAATGTGCTTAGTTGAAAGATGCTGTATTATTCCTGGAGGCTAGATTGAACTTCACTGGAATAGTGTAGGAGGCCAAAGAGGGATGGATGGGAAAATTAAATCCATAGGTGACTGGAAGCTTGGAGATTGAATAGTGTTTTGCAAATCACCATCATATCCCATGCTGTTTGCACATAACACAACTGTGAAACACGAACCTTTTAGACATGCTGTTAAATTTGCATGATCTACCTGTCCATTTTGATCAGATAAAGCTACATGTACCCTAAACTCCATACTTTTATGTAGGGAATCAGTAATGGAAATAATTATTTCACTTTGTGAAGATACAACAAAGCTTTATCTGTGTCATTTTATAATTACAAACTGGCTGGTAATACCTATGCTTGTTCTTTCACACAATATGAGCACCAATGGCAAGGTTAGCCCTAAATTATCATGGAGAGACACAGCACAGAAACAGGCCTTCAGCCACCTCCCCCATTCCCCTCACCCCTGACACCTCATTTGCATCAACCATCAACTATCCATTAAATTACCCTTGTGTTATTGAACTACAACAGTCCTTCCGGCCAGGGCAATCCTGCAATGCTGTAAAATTGAAAATCCAAAATTATGTCCCAGTGATGGTGAAAAAGTGCCAACATATTTGTGATATGGAAACCTAGCAAGAGGTGGTGTTCCCAAATGCTCAAAATAATATATATAAAACTGGTATTTGTATGAGAGGAGCAAATTGGTATGTGGCTGTTAAGCATATGATCTGCTGAAGAAATCTGCAGATTTAATAAGAATGGCAAAATGTAATGAGTGGCATGCCACTGCCTTTGATACTGGGACCCCAACTTTATACAATTTATGTAAAGGACTTGGATGAAAGCACCGAAGATATGGATGCTAAATTTTCTGATGTCACAAAGTTAGGTAGGAAAGTAAATTGTCAAGAGGATGTACAAGACTACAAAGGGATATAGGTAGGCTAAGTAAGTGGCCAAAGATCTGGTAAATGTAGCATAATACGGGAAAACGTGAAACTGTCCATTGTTCTATGTTTCTGTGGTATGAAAAATATAAAAGGAATGTAGAATCTAAATGTTGAGAGACTGCAAAGCTCTGGGACACAGAGGAATCAAGTACATGATTCACAAAAGGTAACAGTGCAGGTACACCAAATGGTTAGGGGAGCTAACAGAATGATATTGGTTATTGCTAGAAGAATTGAATTAAAAAGATAGGGAAGTTATGTTTCAATTAAATAGGATATTAGTGAGATCACAACTGCAGTATTGTATTGGTCTTCCAATGCATTTAAGGATACTTGGGATAGGTAGATTGTCTAATGACTAAAGGCTAGATGGGTTTGCCTTGTATTTACTGGAGTTCAGAAGAGTGAGAGATGATTTGGTTGAAGCAGACAAAATCTTGAGTCCTTGACCGGGTAGTTGCGAAATGGATGTTTCATCTTGTGGGAAGTTTAGAACTAGGGGACACTGTTTAAAAATAAAGTTTGCTTATTTTTAAAACAGAGGCAAGACAATTATTTTTCTCTCAGTCAGGAGTATTTGGAGCTCTTCCTCAAAGGGTGGTCATTGAGTATTTTTGAGGCGGAGGAGATGAATTTTGTTAAGTAAGGAGATGAAAAGTTACCAGGGAGGGGGAATGTAGAGCTGAAATCAGATCAGATCAGCCATGTTTTCACTGAACAGCAAAACAGACTTGAGGGCCCAAGTGGCCCATTTCTTCTCCTAATTCATTTGTTCACAAAAAATGCAAGTGGGTGGGCACCACAGGTGGTAAGTGTTGGAAGCTGGACAAGTGCTGGCCAATGTGGCCCAAAAATAACCTTCTGCCCAATGCAGCTTACGTGCAGACTGCACTAATTGGAAAATTTATTTTGAAAAATATTTTATTTAAAATGAAAGTATTTTCTAGAGATTAACATTTGTTACAGTTTTAAGTTTTTAAAGTTTGAACACTTTAAAATAGGAAGTAAATTATTATGTTTCCATTGAGTGTAAAAAAATTTTGGCATAGACTTCTGCTTATGGCCCAGGTGAGTATTATGGGCATGGCTCAAGTCAAAGAAGATAAAACCCTATATAAATGTATCTGTATTAAATTGCATCATGAAATACACTACTGGATTTGGCTGGAAATGCTGATAGTTGTGTACTGAACTGGCAGTGAGTGTAAGTGTCACTAAGTTTGGGATTCCCCAGTGAGCACAGAAATCCTGAACTTGTTGTCTGCCTCTTGATGGGGTTTTGATGATTCTAATCTAATGTTGGACTCCGCTTGGAGTGCAGAGAGGAGACATAAACTTGGAAATTGACCCTCTGAACTAGCATAAGATTAAACATGCCGAAGGAACCGATAGTCCGTTCATCTCAATGGAGAAGAATGCCTTTGAGGACAAAGCTAAATAGTTACTAAAAATTGTGTTTGCTTTTAATTAATTGATTTTAACTTATTTTAGTGTTTTACATGTTTTAGTTTGTCATAATTTAAAGTTTTTATTGCTTCGTTGATTTTCTGTACTTTATAAAAGAAACTCAATATGTCAGCGACTTTCTGAAACATTCAGAGTCCTTGACACCTGACCGAGCTGGGGCACTGCTTAGTGTTAACTTTCCTTTCCAACTACTTGTGGGTGGGGCTTATTCTGGCCCACCCTTGAAAAGACCCATGTTGCTCAAGGCCCAGTCACTCCACAGGGCCTCTCCATTTAGGAGCGAAATGACAATTAGTACCAGTTGACTCTGGCATAGCTATAGAATGTAACTGGGTACTTACTAAGCAGATCTGTGGCAACACAGGTAGCTCAGTGCTGGCAGCAGCTCCTGGCCCATGCAGCTCCATAGACCCATAACTATACAGGATCCACCTCCCCCTCCCCCCCCAAGATTATGACATGGTTTCGATCCTGAGAACTGTTCATAATTTGAATGGTTCTTAAGTCAGAAATGAAGCTGCAATCCACACAGCAGAAGATGCCTGCAGCCCCACAGCAGCTGGCAAATCCATCCCGCCAATCTCCTAAATGCTCGTTTGTAATGTATGGGCTGTACATAAGTCGGGCATTTGTAAGCTGGAGAGGACCTGTCTTATCATTTCTGTTGATGCATGTTTGGCTTAGAATGTTCTTAATAATATGGTGTCTCACTGGAAAATGGAAATTTAATGCTGAACAACTTATAACTAATTTGTTGAAAATTAAGCAGGTTATATATTCTAAAACTATTTAATTAATATCAAAGGATGTTTAAGATCATATTGAATACAATTAAAAGATCAAAGTGCCACCTAATTTTAGAACTTCATGACCAGTTATTTCTGAATCTCCTGGGATTTAAACTGTGCTCAGTATAGAAAACTGCAGGCACAGGTAAGAATAATCTCAATTCAGACAAAATGAAATTAATCATGCATTGTTAATAGCTATATTCTATTGCAATTTGGTATATGATACTTAGCAGGTTTGCATTATGCCTGGTTTATGGATTCTTGTGAAGATAATTTTCATCTTTGCTGATTTGCTTGGTAGAGTCACTTTTAGCATATTTATCAAATCTGCTATCTCAGGAACACCAAAATATTCCACATTGAATAACAAATCCCTTAATGCTCAATATCCAAACTGGTCCCGAACAAAGAAATGCTACCTGACTGCTCCCTCATACAAGTCCCAAATACCAATGATTAAGACACAATTATACAAAAGATCAAAGATAATTTTATCTAATTCAACAGATAATGATACCTTTTCTTCTGCAATGATTAATACAATTTTACTGTGGTGAATTGGATGACAAACATCTCTTTAGAATACGGGTTAGATTACTGTGGATGTTGGTAGCTGTTTAGAATAGCATCTAATATAGTGAAATTTAGGAATATGAACAAACTCATAACTTTAACAGTGTGTACAACAGCTCCTTCTAATGCATTTCTATGAGAACTATCGGCATTATACAATTACAGGTAATTTCCAGATTATGCTATTAATGTAATTTTGTTCCTTGTTTCATAAGGTTTCATATCAATGTGGGCCTGGACAGAATGGATAGGAAAAACACATTTTCCTTAAAGAGGAGTTAATAACAGGGGTAGGGTTCTTGGATTTCAAGTAACTCATTGAAGAATTAGAAGGGAATTGAGGAGAAATGTTCTTCTTAACCAGAGGGTGATGGGAGTGTGGAACACTGCCTGACAGAATGGAAGGGCAGAAGTCCTCATAAAATTTCAAAGGTTCTTGCACATGCACTTGAAGGACTATAACCTATTGGTCTAATGTCAACAATAAGAAATCAGATTTAGACTTGGATACAATGGACAGAGTGATCTTCTTCTGTGCCATGAAATTTTATGATATTTTGATTTTTAATAGCAAGGGGAAATTCGCATCTACATCTCATTACATCTTTATGATTTGTGTTCATTCAAAAATTTTCTCTGCAACGGTAATTTTGCTTGGAATTATGGCTTTTCTGATTTACTGCTACATTCAAAGCAAGTTTTGAAACTGGATTCAATAGGTCTAATAATTTGTGCAGTTTTACCAAATAAAACCACCCACACAAACTTTTACCCTGTTGTTAAACTCCAGCCATTTCATTACTGCCTTTCAGATAAGTAAATGTGCTGCCCTTATCAGAGTTGGCCCTCAAGTGACCCAAGTCCCACGATCTTGGGCCTATTTTAACTGTGAGTCACCTTCCACATGTGAGCATTTGTTGGAGGCTGGGCATTTGAATCCTATTGGTCAATGCATGCAAAATCTTCAGTTGGGTAGCTGGAGATGATCCAAAGGCCTTCAAGTGGTGCAGGAAGTGGTGGATACTAACAGTATCAAAATTGTTCTTAAAAGGTGCCTGCAGCAAGTACGTACTTCAATTCCAATTGGACCCTATGCGTGGCAAAACCAGCAAAAATTGCAAATCACCAGGAAATGGAGTTACTCTATTTTAATATTTCCCCAGCTCCATTCCCAGAGAGTCGAAATTAGGCCACACATGGCAAACTCATACCTCAGAACAACTGGGGCTGGTGCTTTGCTCATACTGGCCACATCTTGAGACAAAGCCATATTAGTATATAATTATTGTTTAGTATCTAGCTGTAAGAACATGAACAAAGTAGCAAGGCTGAGGAAAGTAGTAACTTATGGATAGAATGATCAATGTCTAAACACATGGCAACGGATAGAACGGGATGCTTTCTACATTGTAAACTTAATTGATTTTGATTTATTGATGAGTGGAGATGAAATTATAACTCTTTAGGTTACAGAAGACTATCCTTCTTATCCAATATAAGGATATATTTGTACCATGCATTACTCTATGAAGCACCATTTTAACATTATTCAAAGCTATTGTGATTATAATCACCAATTTTATTGCATTCTCACTTTGATGGTCTTGCAATGAACTTAAAACAGCAAGCTGAAGCAAGACTTTTCCCTGATGTCACTGTTCCCCTTAGCACCATCATCTCAATTAACCAACAGACTAACACCTATTACACCACCTGTATTAACACCAGATACTTATTCCAAATAAGTACATCACGACAATGATGGACAATGTGATTGATGATGTCCACGCCAGGATATTACAGTATCTTAACTGGGAGGTGCTTCTGGTTGTTGCTGCCACTACTAATTTTGGGTAAAGAATTCAGATAGTTCAGCAGCAAGCTTCCAAGGATTGGAGTGCAATCATAATAATGCCTCTGCCTAGATGCTTTAAACTTGATACATACCTATCATGAATAAGTTTGAGATGCTGACTTTGTTGCTCATGCATACTAATGAGCAGTTTCTTTAACAAATCACATTGCTGGCTCAAGTGAAGATCCCTTAGCTCCTGTTCTTCTGCACAATGCACATTTAACATTTCTGACCACTCCTTGGTCTGTTGAGTAACAATCTCTTTTACCTGTTGAAAGAAATATGATAGATCACATACCATTGTAATTGAAGTAGATATATAGAAATGTCAGGGAGCCTGTTGGAATCATGGGCTTCCACTATGTTCACCAAGATGTGACACTTTGTGTTTTGGAGAACTAGATGGCAGAATTGCTATTGGCGGGATCTAAATAGGCACAGATAAACAATTTGCTATTTCACACCTGAGCAAATGTTCCCAAGCAGATTGAATGCGGGTGCAAGTAGTGGGAATGAAAAATAACACAGGAATGTTCTCCACTAAAGCATAGGATTGCAAAGAACTGGTAGCTATCTGCCACTTCCTCTGCTGAACGGGCAGCGGTGGATAGGCAATGGTTCTTTAAAAGTTGTCAGGTAAAGGGAGAGTGATCCAATATTTATCACCTAGAAAATTATTTCTGTCCCATACCGCTAAACATACCACATAGTAGCGTTCACTTGTGGTACCCTGAAATTCAATTCCATTACTGCTCCCATATCAAGTAGTTCTAATGACGGAACTGGAATTTCCAGGCAAATAATGCCTTTCACTTTCAAACTGAATCAGCTGATCAAGTAGAAAACCACATTAATGGGAGCCATGGTGAAGAATATGAAGACTACTTCTAGCTCTCGTTGGAGCACGGTAAATATGGAAATAAAATCAAGAAGCAATCCAGTCCTTTTCCCCTTAAAAAGACAGAACTTGCATTTGTATACTGCCTTGTTACTCTTTGAAAATTTTAAAACTTTATTTATACAGCACGGTAACAGGCCCTTCCAGCCCAACGAGCCCACGTCACCCAATTACACCCATGTCAACCTACTACCTGTACGTCTTTGGAATGTGGGAGAAAACCCACAGTTATGAGGAAAACGTACAAACTCCTTACAGAGGCGGGAATTGAACCCCGATCGCCGGCACTGTAATAGCGTTAAGCTAATGATTACGTTACCATGCTACCTAATTTGATTAAATAATCAGGGCTATTTTTTTTAATGCAGAATTAACAAGATACCAAAAGCTAACGTTTGTGCATGTGTTCGGAAAATGATCCCACATCTTTCATCAGCAGATGTATAAATATGTTCCTTGCGTGATAGGAATAGTTTTTGCAATTTTCTGATTTGCTCGACCTCTTTTCAGTCAGGGTCATCTACTGATGTTAATTGCTAAAATAACTAAACTGCAGATACACACTTTTCAGATATCTAACTGCAGTATTATCAGTGCTTATCTGGATCAATCAATAAGTTTAACAAACCTCCTTCAGTGCAGTTCTGATTTCTATGAATCACACTGCATGGTAAATGATCAGCCTCATTTTCCCCGCCTTAGATGGAAAATGGATCTAGAGTCTGGAATTAGCTTATGGCAATTTTAACCATTAATTTAGCTTCCCTTTGTCATATAATCCGGGTGTCAAGTGATTTTTTTCCTAAAAACAAAAGAAATCTAAACGCAAAATACAAGTGCATATATCTAATACCCTTTTACACAAGTAAAACAAAATGATGTTTATAATCATCAATTGACAAATACAGTGTTGGAATAACTATAGAAGGATCAAACTGCACTTGCTGCTCTGTGAATAAACAATTTTGCCAAAGCTTTAAGAACACTGTTCATTTTGGTGATTGTTTTCTCTCAAACATCCCTGTAATAACACTTATCGGTACATTTATTTATTCTGAACTAACATTGTGATAAATAGAATGACAGACGGGTACTGATTTTCTTTATTTATTTTAAATAATGCACTATCGTTATGCATAGAAACACATGGATCTATCTGCAGAAGAAACCTTTATGGCAACACTGTTTGGAAAATATTAGTTATTCAAACACAAAATTAAAGTAAAAGTGAAATCATTTGCCACGCTGATTACATGCAGACTGGGATCTTTATAAAGCACACATTGGTTTCTGCTTTATTGATGGAATACTTATTATGGCCCATGCAAATTGAGTTCTTAACCACATTTCTATTCATTCTCCTTCATTACATATAGAACATAATTTCAATGCACTTATAAGTTTAAAATGCAACATTGCAGTACCTTTAATTTGTGGTCTGAAGATAAGGTTTCTATTTTGACCTCGGTTTCTTTCTTCAAATCAACACAATTATTTTCTCTGAAAAATAAGGAAATAGAGTTAGCAATAATAAATTTCTTATCCCTTTTCTCCCATCTGATTCTAAATGCACTGGCTTATCTCAGATACATACCAAAAAGCAACATTATGAACAAGTTCAGAAACACATTGGTGCAGGTATTTAATTGTGTCTGAGAGGTAAGTTTATCCAGTTTCGTTTGAGGGCCCAACACTGCAAAAATTAACAGCAAATGAGGCCTATTCAATAGATCTTTGTGTGATTCAACAGTCACAAAGGAAATCGAGGAAGTCAAGGTCTAAGTCTGGGTCACAAGGTGGGAGTAATGGCGATGATGATTCAGTCGTTAACTGAATGGTTGAACAATATGTTGGTGGGTCAGGTTTGGGCAGCAGGTCAGGGTGGAGGGAGGTGGAGGCTGGGTGTCTTGAGAGAAAATTGTGGCAGAAAAATTGGTATTGGTTTATTATTGTCTTGTATACCGTTCATACAGATCAATTATTACACAATGCATTGAGGTACTACAGGGTAAAAACAACAACAGAATACAGAGTAAAGTGTCACAGCTACAGAGGAAGTGCAGTGCAGGTAGACAATAAGGTGCAAGGGCATAACAAGGTAGATTGTGAAGTCAAGAGTCTATCTCATTGTATAAGGGAACCGTTCAATAGGGCTTAGTCTGGAATCCATGCTTCCCTGCATTGATGGCTAGTTTCATTTTAACATGAAGTAACAATCATACAGTGTCTGATGGTCAATGTCTCTGCTCAATTGTGATGCAGGCAGAAGCCACGTAATATCTGAGTGCGGCAGCGGAAGTTCAGACAACTGTCATCATGGCTTTGAAACCATTGTTCAATGAAGCCAGAAGTGTTTCACAGCTGTCCCAAAAAACATCCTCCAACAGATTACATGGATGGTTGATTGCCATCTAGGGGGAGTGGCAGTGGCTCAGAGGTGCACCAGTTGGCTGTGCCACCTCAGGATGACAGCATTCCCGCCCCAACCCTGCCACCCAAACAATGCCTTTGCCACTTCCTGCCTGTCAGGCAGCTGGCCCAGACCACTGCCATTCATATTGAGAAGGTGCCATCTGAAACTGGACTGCTCCGAGCAACTAGAGATCATCCTGCAAACACATTCAAAGCTGCTTCTTCTGAAAAACAACCTCCGCCGGCCATGCTGCAGTTACACATACTAACACCATTCAAAGCTGTGAAGCCACAGGTGGACACAGAATTGTTATGTATTTTATAGGACTGTCAAGCAATTAAGTAAATTAATCTCAATTCATTATATTTTTAACTGATACAGTTCCTGTTTCCATCGTTTTGATGTTCCTTTTATTGCTAATTATATTATCATTCAAAACACAATCCAGCATAAAAACACTGCACTCTGTTTCTAGAATTTAACAAATTTGATGTAATCCTGTCATTTCTTGGATGGCAATTATTTGCCAGTGCAAAGCATATGCTCATAAGTTACTTTTTCAGGACATCCCAAAGCACTCGAGAACCATTGAAATACTGTGAATCGTGGTCACTATTATTATGAGCAATCCTTCCCAATGATTGTTAGTGTTATGAACCCCTGTTACATTCTAACTGAGCAGAAACATTTCAGATTTTTAAAAAATGAGAAATAAACTAGTTAGCATCTGTGGGGAATCCTGAACAATATCCGAAGGGCATAGTCTGAACTCTACGGTGCTCACTGGAGATTAATTTTGTGAAAGAGCCTTTCAAGAGCAACACCTGGGAAATACATTATGTGCACGCAGTCTTGATACTAATTGACATGCTTTGTAGATGTTTTGCACCTGAAACATGATGCTTCTACCCCTTTCTTCAAGAAATGGCATTGGATCTTCTGCATCAATTGAGAGAAAGTCACTTTAATGCCTCACCCAAAAGACAATGCCTCTTATAATTTGCATTTCCTCAGTACTGCACTGATGCAGCCTAGGTTATGTGCACAAGTCTCTGAAAGAGGACTCATTATGAGTCACAGAAAAGATAGTTGCCTCAAAGTCTATACTGATGCTGGTTATTTTGAACGTGGTTATTAATTCCTTTTTTATTCAAAACACAATTTTGTAATCGACAGAACCTCTGAAATTTTAATGACAATATATTCAGCTTCCTACTTCTTCTGTCACCGACCAGCATTCCCTCAACCCACCCCCCATATCCCACAAACATGTGTCTATCAAACGCTCAGCATTGGTGAGCTGAAGTTTCTTGAAAACTATCCAACTTGTTTTTCCAACAGTGCAGCACAACGTGAGATTGATTATTGAAATGTTAATGAATAGGAGTTGGCAAAGTTTAACACTATATGTGTTTCTGTTCATTTTTCAAGAATAGAAACACATTTTTCAAATGTTCTCTTTTAATAATTTGAGATGTGATTTTAGGCAGAGGATAAGAAAATGCAATGATTTGCTTTAGTCTCAAATATTAGGCTTAATTGTAAATTACCATGAGTAATTACCGTAAGTAAAGCTTTCAGTGAGGTCCCTCATGATAGACTCATCCAGAAGATTAAGGTATATGGGATGTATGGATTGGATTCAAAATTGATTTGGCCATAGAAGGCAGAGGTAGGGATGGAGGGGTGATTTGGATTTAAAAGAGATTAACTAGGCAAGCTTTTTCTTAAACAGAGAGTGGTAGGTGCTTGGAATGTTCTGCCATGGGAGGTGGTAGAAGCAGATACCATAGCAACATCTAAGGAGCATTTACTCAGGCAGAGAATGGAGGGATATAGACCAAGTCCAGATGACAGTTTAAATTGGCATCATGGTCAGCACAGATATCATCAGCTGAAGGACCTGTTCCTGTGCTATACTGTTCTAAATTCTCATTACACCAACTAGGAGGAATTTTCAGAGCAGTGTACATGGCCTTTGCACACCATTTGCACCGAAGGTATAAAATATGATGGGGTAACAGACAAGAGACCAGACTGTGCATGGTTCAGCCCACCTGCCCTCTTGCACCTATTCCCTTCCTGTAGCTGGTCTTTCCATTCCCCACTCAATGGTTCCATCTGAGTTAGAGTCAAGACTGCCATTAATGGCAACCAGGCCTCAGGTGGCAGATCACCAATGGCTATTTGACAGTTTGTTAACCAGAGATATTTAATTGAAATGAATGTGGTTGTGCTTCTCACATTGCTACTCCTGGCATAAAGCCGTGAGGCCAGAAGTTAGGTGCAGCAGCCCTTCAGCTCTGTATGTTTGTTCTGTGCCCCATGAGGTGGAGTGGGAGAGGTGAGATATGCCAACTCCTTTCTGAATTCTGCATTGCAATTGCCGAAGTATGAGCTGACCTGCAGTGAAGACCACACTGACAGTTCCCCATGGTACCGCCAGCCAGACCACTGTTTTGGTTCAGCGACCAAGGGAGGACATGTGGCTGCTCTGATGTGACAGTGGAGGTGCTGGGTGAGGAGTTGAAGGGAAGGAGGGAGCTCCTGCACCTTTTGGGATAAGAAAGCCACAGAAGCAATTAATGCAGTAGTTTGTGGGAAGGGCATGCTTCAGAGATAACAGCCAGAACTCCTCCCCTCAGGATGTAAATTAAACTTAATTAATTTTTTAAAAAAATTTTACTTACAGCGTGGTAACAGGCCCTTCCGACCCAATGAGTCCACGCCGCCCATTTTAAACCCATATTAACCTACCCGTACGTCTTTAGAATGTGGGAGGAAACCGAAGCACCCGGAGGAAACCCACGCAGATACGGGAGAACGTACAAGCTCCCTACAGACAGCGACGGGAATCGAACCCCGATTGCTAGCGCTGTAATAGCGTTGCGCTAACCACTACGCTACCGTGTGTGTGTACCGTGACATGTTGTCAAGATCAGATCCTACCACAAATACACATCTCAATAACCATCACAACCTCAGTGCACTCTGTCCACTTTTTAACTATACACTGACATATTCACATGTCCTGCTACGGCATCCTTCACCGGCACTAATTATACCTCAGACACAAATCACAGCAGTTCAGCCACCTAAGACACCTCTGAGCCACAAGGGACACATGAGAGTTTCAGCAGCAAATGAGCTGCTCTGGGAGTGGATGTTACAGACTTCTAATGTAGGCAAACATCCTGAGAAAGAGGATATGGCGTCAGAAACACATTTCAAACTGCAGTAGGATACAGAGATTGCAAATAGCGTTTCTGAAATTCTTATTTCTACTTCCCAGAAGTAACTCGGGTGGGACAGAGATCAGGGATGTGGCCCTTGCAGAGAGGGGCAGGATTTGTACCCTACGACTGATCAAACAGATTGGTGGAAAATCATAATACCAGAACAACTCATGGAATTTGGATGAAAATGCCACCTGAAGCAGTTACTACCTACACTTGAGTCACACATGTAAAATTGCTATTAACTGAAGGATATGCAAGACTTTGTTTTTCCATATTCTGCATATCAGGAAGCAGCCAACAGAAATCTAAATAAAACAGTTCAATAATTTATATTAATTATTAGGGTCTTGGAATCAAGAGATCCCTGCAAGAGCTGCCAAGGTGTTAATCTCTTAGACCAGCCCCCCGCCCCCCTCAAATTTAATGGTTGAATCCAAGTCGGCATTCATTTTATTTACCAGCATCAGTAATAAAACGACTTCTACGCATCAGCTAACATAAATGGTACAAGTTTTTTTTCCCCAAGAAATCTTAAGCACAAGCCAAAGACATGCAAATAATTTCCATCAAAATCACAGCATGAGACAAAACTGTAAATGGGACTGTTCATACGGATGTTCCATAGAGTCTACAGTGCAGAAGCACATCATTTGCTACAACTGTGTTTATGCTTTTCATGAAACAATCTCCACCTCTCTCTATCTAACCGTGACAGCATGTCTTTTATTAGTTTCTCCCTGATGCGCACATCTTGCATGCTATCAAGACTAAAATGCTGCTGATACTTTTCTAAGGGTATGTTGTTGATGGGCAATGCAGAAGTTTCAGATTAATCAGAATAGAGGGCGTAATATGCAGCTGGAGAGATAAATGCATGAAACCGCCCTAGGATCTTCCAGCAAGCTTCTCCACACTATTTTCCTTCCTTAACAGTTGCTGCACCATCTGGAAGATAATCCTTCGGATTAAATTCATCGACGGCATGTGCATTGTTCTTCATCACTTCGGCTGCTCCCCATGTAGATTCACTTTGTTACACAAGTACAAAATATCTTATGTCCCATGTGCTGCACTTTTTAAAGAATAACATTTCGTTTGGCTCCTTACCCCTTTTTCTTGATTGCCTTCTCTAAGATCTTCTCTTGGGTTAATTTCTCTTTGTCATGCTGTGCCACCAGTTTGTCCACTTGCATACAATGTGACTTCTGTGTAGCACTATGTTCCTGGAATAAAAATGACCTCAAATGAATAAAAATCAGACTAAGAATTAGATTTAAAAGATTTCAACATTTTAATTTTAATATGTGCTCAGTGCAATGCTAAAAGAACTGATTGCAGTAAAAATACATATCAATATCAGGAGTTGCATTAGATTTATAGCTGTGGAAATCTAAACTTGTATAGCACAGATGCATGTATATATTTTAACCTTAAAATTCTCAAATAACCATATATTTTGCATTAAATACATTAAGATTTTAAAAAGATCCCCCATAAGTTGAAAGCATTTTGTGTAAAATTTTCCAGCTAGCACTGTACTGGGTCTTTAGTATAGTGCTCTCATCCCAAAGTCAATGGAACTGAATATGGGAAGGAGTGTGCAAAGGACAACCAACATCAGAGTGCCTATTTATCACCAATTAACAAAGACAAATTTCTTACTCTAAATAATTAAAGATGGGCAATTAAATAGAAATAATTACTAATGAGGTCCATTGAATTACTGCAGCTCACAAACATGGCGCAATTTAAAACAGTTTAAAAAATTCTTTGCTGCATTTAGTGCTAAATGTAATTTGCCTGCTGTATGCGGCAGAAATCAAACCAACCCGAGTGAGTCAGCAGCAACAGCAAGTTGTATTTATTTAGTACCTTAAAGTATAGGAATGCATCATTGAAGGGACCTTGGTCTTTGTCAAAATGGAGATGTTTATACAATACCACTGAAAGGTCAAGATATGAGGGAGAAATTTTGGAAATTGTACAATGTAACTCACTACATAACTAGACACCAAAAAGGCACTCAAAGTGCAAAGAGGTAACATGTTCCTGTTATTGTCTGACACATAATTGGGTGACCTTGGCCAGATTGATGTCAGTACCATTGTTAGGTAGAAAACAAAAAGGAAGTTAGTGGACAGGAATTAATAGCAAATACAAAACATTTCCAGAAATAGAGTTAGCCAAGTCGTAAATCAAGGTGATTTAAAGCAGCCTTTGTCTTTCCATAGGCATGATCATTCTTTACTGTTCTCATTTTACCTTCAGCTATTAATGCAATTTGAAATTATAATTCTCTCCCAATAGTTTTGCAGTTTTGAAGTAAGTCTGGATTCTTAAAACTGACACCATTTAAAAAAAATGCACATCAAACTAAAATGAACAGACCACAAGATGCACAAGATCAAGAGTCTTTCCCATAATTATAAGATACAAGCTTATAGAGGGAGGTTTTCCTTCATTAGGACTTGAACCTTGGTTAGGAGAATGGGACACTGATAACAATAGTAGGTGTATGGCCCAATGAATAAATATGTTGACATGCAGTCATCAAATAGATCAAATTATGCAGAGCACAATAGGTTAAATCACAACCCATACAGTGGGTCAGCACATTATACAGTTGGAGGCAGGGTCTCTCCATTGGGTACAGTGATTCCAATGCAAATTGTATTAATTTCGAAAAGCATATACTCTTTTGTCTCTAAGTTTACACTCAAACTTATTTGCATGTTGCTGCACGAAAAGTCTACCAACAACCAGCATAATCAGACAATGTTTAAAAAGGAAACATTCTTTATTTAAAAAAAGCCTCAATTTTATGCATTTACTTAAAAGTGGTAACTTTGTGAAGTTGGCTTAAAACAACTAATAACAGATCCATCACAAAATATTGGCAGTCTTGGTTTCAACCCACCACCTTTGAGCTGCTTAATTTTACAGTAAGTTTCATTCATTAAAAATGCATAAACTATTTTCTAGATATATTGGAGCACACTGCTCAGATGCATTGTAAATTAAAACAAAAATCACATTTTTAAAACTATGTCCTGGGCCCAGCATATAGATGCAATCACAAGGAAGACACGCAGCCTCTACTTTCTTAGGAGGTTAAGGACATTCGGTTGTCACCTGAACATTCGAACAAGCTTCTACAGATGTACTGTTGAAAGTATTCTAACTGGTTGCATTATGGTCTGATATGGCAATTCAAATGCACAGGAACTTGAGAAGCTGCAGAGAGTAATGGTAAAAGTGGTAACTTGGTGAAGTCCCCAATACACCACAGGCACATCCCTCCCCACCACTGGTAGTATCTACAGGAAGCGCTACCTCAAGAAGGCAACATCCATCATCAAAGATCCCCACCATCCGGGCCATGCCATCTTCTTGCAGCTACCATCAGGCAGGAGGTACAGAAGCCTTAAGTCCCACACCACCAGATTCAAGAACAGCTATTTCCCTTCAACCATTCAGTTCTTGAACCAATCGGCACAACCCTCATCACTACACAGTTTAGCAATGCTATGACCACTTTGATCACTTTACACTAAAATGGACCTTTTTTGTTCTAGTTGTGTACTTTCTTGTAAAATTGTGTTTAGCGTATATTTTTCTTGAAAATGCTGCTTATATGATGCTATGTGCCTGTTTTTTCACTGCACCTGTGCATACATGTACCTGTGGCATATGACAATAAACTCGATGTTGACTTGTAAAACACTTGTTGAACTGACCTTTCACCTTAAAGAACCAACTTATTTTTGTGGAATCTCCAAGCACCTGCAAAGGACTGCAATTTGTACATACTCTCAATGTTGTACATAATTGTACATAATTCACTGGAAAGTGGATAAAAAAGGACTCGGAATTAGGAGATCTGTGGGTGGGATTTTCATCCAGCAAAAATCAATTAAAACCTACCAAAGATTGTATAAACTGCACTTAAGTTGACAACTGAGTCATGGGTGACAGTGTGAAGACAGTGGAGGCTGCCACTGTCATCTACAGCAATATGATGTCATGCTCATGGATTCAGTGCTGAATCATCTAAGCAGTGGAAGAAAAATAAGTAGAACGGCACGATCAATTATTTGCTGATGTGCACTTTCCTCAAAGCCCTTACTCTGCTTTCTCAGTGTATCAATTTCATACTCATTCAACTTGCAGGAATACCCGGCCTTCTACACATCACTCTAGACAGATGCAGAGAATGGGACTTGGCCCCCTATCTATTTCAAAAATAACACCTGCAGAGAGAAGAGGCACTGAAGGACAGTGTGTCTTTTATTTTATTTCAATTTGTAAATTATATATCAATTTGTTGTTATATATTTGTTAATTATATTATTTTATTTTCAACTTGTAAATTATGTATCAATTTGTTATGTTAAATATTTGTTAATTATATATCAACAATAAATATTAATTTGTCAAAATGAAATGATAAAAAATGCATGCCTGGCCATCAGAGAGGGGTGCTTCACAGCTACTTTGTGAGAAGAATAAATTTCAATCCACACATATGACAATCAACACTCACTCATGTTGACTGGATGTTACTAGTGAGTGAAATAAAATCACATGCATAATGATTTAAAGCATTTCTTATCCAGACGATTCTATCTCATGCCTTTAGTCTCCACAAGGCCTGCAAACATTCTATAGAAAGTGGCTTAGGAGCATGACGATGACTCCCTTTGAGGGTGCACTGCCATAGCACTCATGCAGATCAAGCCCAAGCTCAGTTACTCCAAAAGTGGAAGCCATCACAAGACAGATTGTTGGTGTTCACTCTACCCACCATAACTGGCAGCAAAGTTGCTTAGAGGGTGCATAACAATCCAAGCTCTCCTCATTAGAATGCTGATGCTGTACCTTAGGGAGCGCAACCAGGAATGCACTGGCAGATTGTACTGCGTACACTTGCAAAGAACTTGGAAGAATCATTCTCAAGCATGAATAGTATGACATCACAGACATTTGCAACGACACCTTTGTCCTTGGACAGTATGGTCACCTGCATGATGCAACAAGCATGGCAATCAAATGGGTGCATGCAGGCCTCCATCTATGAAGCCAGCTTAAAAAGTCCACTAACCTTCACCAAAAGGATTCACGATCGTATTGCAAGCAGGAATGTGCATGTATGCCACAACAGGGACGAGGCTGAAAAGTGTCATGGAAATGGGGACTTGGGTTAAACTGCTTCCTCTTCCTGCCTATTGCACTTATGCCATTGCTCCTCCCAATCCCATTCCGTGAGTTGAAGTTTGATGAAAATATCCCAAAGGCTGAGCCTGACCCTGAATAGATGCAAGAGAAGCAGTCTCGTGGGGATCTCACCAATCCCAAAACTCAGAGGTATCCAAGCAATTAACCTTAGATATGGTGATGGGAGCAGTCTGCATCCATCACTGCTGAAGCCATGCAGAAGTGCGAATTGGAGGCAAAGTAAAGATTTTCAGTTAGAAATGTTACACACAAGTTTCTGTCATAATTTTGAACCAGGTAATTACTATGATCTACATCTTTTGATGACCCAGTAAGGCATCCAAATCTACTGGTTGACTGCACGTGACCTTTCTCACCATAAGTGGCCAGTCTCATGCCTGAATTTCACTGAGACTTCAAGAAGGGCAGAGGAAAAGGCAGGAGATCAAAAGGGCTGGAGTGCAGGGTTGACATTGGGAGGATTGGGGTGAGGCTTGAGATCTATCTCAGGGAAAGAGCTGGAGCGATGCTGTATAAGGATCTTTGTGCGACTACACACCCTATCACACAGAAATATAGAAGCTCAAGTGGTTGCTGAACATACCTGAGTGACTTGGTGGGGTGGAAAGTGACTTAAATGCCACTAGTGCAGTCAATAGCACCTGCACCTGTGGGATGCCAGCCAAAGCCGTCAACTCAACTGACATCACTGCTGGTGGAGCTGACATAATTGGTTGTCCTGGGAAACAAAGTAATGGTCACCAGGGCAGGTGATTGCAACTTTCTGCAAATGTCGCCTACAAATCCCTGGGAGGAGATAGAGGCAAGGAAATTGCAAAGAGTGGTGATCTTTACAGCCATCGGTAAGGCGTGACCAATAGGTCTTCCTCCACCTGATCCAAACTCCTGAGCCTCCCTAGTCACTGGTGTTCCATTGCATTGAGTAAGCTTCTGCCTAAGTATTATGTGTGGCAGGTTATGGCCTCCTGTGAACCTCATCTCTCAGCCTGGAGTGCAGGACTGTGTGAGCAAACACCTGCTCCTGCTGTGCACCTTGGATTTTAACTGGGTTCATTTCTCGGCACCACTGTCAATACCAGCATCGATTGCCTGCCCCTAATTGCCGTTGAGCAGATGGTGGTGAACCACCTTCTTGAACCACTGGAGACCCTCTGGTGAAGGTATTCCCATAATACTATTGGATAAGGAGTTCCACGATATAGACCCAGCAAAGATAAAGGAACAGCTAAATATTTCCAAGTCAGGATGGGTGTGACTTGGAGAGGGTGACAGTGTTCTTCGTGGTGTAGAGGTTGTTGCTTTGGGACGTGCAATCAGAGTAGCCTAGGTTAGAAATGGCAATGCACTTTGTAGATGGTACACACGGTGCACCAGCAGAGGGAAAGAATGCGTAAGGTGATGATGTTTCAAATGTTTCAACTAATCAAGTGGAGTGTTTTATTCTGAATGGTATTGAGTTTCTTAAGAGTTGTTGCATCTGTACTCATCCATGCAAGCAGATAAA
Organism: Pristis pectinata; assembly: GCF_009764475.1. Taxonomy (NCBI): domain Eukaryota; kingdom Metazoa; phylum Chordata; class Chondrichthyes; order Rhinopristiformes; family Pristidae; genus Pristis; species Pristis pectinata. The sequence goes on along the minus strand of NC_067407.1, from coordinate 87,418,637 downwards.
TGGGATTAGTGTTGATAGGTGTCACGGTCAGCATGGACAGGGTGGGCTGTACGATTCTGATTCATAGCACTACAGTAATGAATTCCAATGCACCAAAGGCTATGTATTCAAAAAATTGGTAGTAACCTGGATAAAACACTCCATTGACATGATTTAAATGTTTTAAAGGCAACGAAAGATAATCATGTAATTTACGCTCTTTTCTCTACAACTATGCCCATTGACTTTGCAAATTACTGGAATTAATAAAAGCAAATATTCTTTTTCCACAATTTTGTCAGTCTTGTCTGCAAAACAGCCCTAAGTATTTGAAGTTCATCTCACAACTGAGATAGGACCATTCTTATCAGCATATTTTCCTGTCACGTCTTTGATCCTCCTCATTTGCTGCTGTGCTCTTGTTTTGATTTCACTGATGACCTTTAAGAAGCTTGGGAATCCTATGAATCCTCAGATGATTAAAGCCGTTACAATTATTGTCCACCCACAGCCTAATGTACTGGAGATGAGTGTGGATGTTGGAGGACAGGAACAAACATCCAAATGCCTCCCAAATTCTTGCCTTTAACCCCCTCACCAACCACTGTGGCAAATGTGGCTCCTGAGCAAGTTCCCTGAGCAATTCTTTTGTTTCTGGCTTACATGGAACTGGCACTGCTAAATTGAGTGAGAAATGTACTTGATCAACAAATAATGGGAGTGTAATATTCTTAGGTGTCCAGAATGTGGCTGGTCTGCATCTCCAAGGCAAAATCCTTTAAAATTAATTATTTTTGGAGGACTGATGGGGGCAGATACCAGTTCACTTCTCAGGGCAGAATTGCGAATAACACCTTCCCACCACCTCTAATGCTTCAGACACAATCTGTGGCCTTTGTGGTTGAATCATTAACTTTTACTCTTCCTATTAAAGACCAAAGATTTCATGAGTTAAACACACCAGAAAATTGCTCCATACGTATTCTACAGCTAAGCCTGGACAGATAGTGAAATAACAATTTTCTTCAGAACAATGACTTTCAGGTGGCCTGGCAATTAGCAGCATAGATGAAATCCAACACAACTTAATTTACACTTTGCTGACAGATTTGAACCAGGAGACTTACCCATAACCACAAGGTTAGTCATTATGTGACTTCTGTCTTAGCATTGACAGACAGTAAGGGCTACTTAATACTGAATCTTCTAAAGAAAACTAAAATTAAGAGCACATTGATCCAAAAACATTGAGAAAGGCTTTATGAGCAGATCTGTAAAGCTATAATCCAGTGGCACAGAAACATTCTTATCAAGATGATCCAAAAACTTCAGTCAATGAGAGCTACAAGTTGTGGTTACAGTGAATATTTAATCCTCTCTACAGCTTAGTTCCCTGGAACAAAGGATTCCTTTAATATCAATGAAGTAGATGCTCTGATTATTGTCCCATAATCCATCAATAAATGGACCATGAATAAAATCTTAGACTCTTTAGGTCTTTGGACATGGGGCAGTGCCTTCTGGAAGACAAGCATTTAACTTCTGGTTGATCAGCAATCACAGACATTGATTGAAATGCTATTCGGCATACCAGGAAAGACCACAAGGAAAATCTTTTTATTTATAAACAAGACTAAACATCTACAACCAGTCTGAGGAATTTCAGTAGAGTAGAAATTTTTCCAAAGTGCTGATAAACTCAAGAGCTATTCTTCATCAAAGTAACCTTGCTGTGACAACTGATGATGGGGTCTAACTGAATGAAGGAATGCATGGCTTTATAAAGAATAAACTGAACAGGTTAAGGACAAACACAAAGGCAGGGGCTTGTGTCAATCAACTATCATAGATGCAATTCTTTTGTATTCTTAAAAGTGGGTGCTCAGGGGCCAACCTTGGCAATACAAGGAAACTGTGACAGGTCTAATTAACCCATACAGACATTGGGGGGAGGATGGAAGAAGCTCTTTCCTTTCATTAACTGAGTGAAGTGTGCCCCAAGTCTAGCTCAGAGTTAATTATGTGGGAGTTCAAGCTATAGTTAAGAGTTAAAAGTTGTTTAAGAATGGCTTGAGTACAAAAGCTGCATCAACACATGGTACTTTATTATAGTTTATAGCATTTCTTAAGATATAATCCTACATCATACAATTCTTCTGTAGCTTCTTGTAACAACATTTGTTTTATATTTGTGATAGTATTTCTCATTATATTAGTTGCAGCATTATTTTCAAACAGTTAAAGAGAATTCTGAGTTGTGCAGCTCTGAGTCTTGGTAGCTTTAACACACTCAAACTAGTTCAGGATTGAAAAGAGTTTTGGTATCGGTATTGGTTTATTATTGTCACTTATACTGAGGTACAGTGAAAAACTTGTCTTGCATGCCGTTCGTACAGGTCAATTCATTACACAGTGCAGTTACATTGAGTAGTACAGAGCGCATTAAGGTAGTGCAGGTAAAAATAATAACAGTAGAGTAAACTGTCATAGCTACAGAGAAAATGCAGTGCAGGTAGACAATAAGGTGCAAGGTCACAACAAGATAGATTGTGAGGTCAGAGTCCATCTCATCATACAAGGGAACTGTTCAATAGTCTTATCACAGTGGTATAGAAGCTGTCCTTAAGCCTGGTGGTACGTGCCCTCAGGCTCCTGTATCTACTACCTGATGGGAGAGGGAAAAAGAGAGAATGACCCGGGTGGGTGGGGTCTTTGATTAAGCTGGCTGCTTTGCCCAGGCAGCGAGAGGTAAAGACGGAGCCCATGGAGGGGAGGCTCGTTTCCCTGACGCGCTGGGCTGTGTCCACAACTATCTGCAGTTTCTTGCGGTCCTGGGCAGAGCAGTTGGTATTGGTATTGGTATTGGTTTATTATTGTCACTTGTACCGAGGTACAGTGAAAAACTTGTCTTGCATACCGATCGTACAGGTCAATTCATTACCACAGTGCAGTTACATTTGAGTTAGTACAGAGTGCATTGATGTAGTACAGGTACAAACAATAACAGTACAGAGTAAGTGTCACAGCCACAGAGAAAGTGCAGTGCAATAAGGTGCAAGGTCACAACAAGGTAGATCATGAAGTCATAGTCCATCCATCTTATTGTATAGTCAGAATCATACAGCACAGAAACAGGCCCTTCCACCCACCTAGTCCACACTGACAATTAACTACCATTTACACTAAGCTTACACTGATCCCAATTTATTCTCCCAATACTCCAAATCAATTTCCTCCGGATTCTATAACTCACCTAACACCAGGGGAATTTTACTGTGGCCAATTAATCTACCAATCTGGACATCTTTGGGATGTGGGAAGACACCAGAGCACCCAAAAGAAACCCACCATGGTCACAAGGAAAACATACAAACTCCACACAGACAGCACCTGAGGTCAGGACTGAACCTGTGTCAATTGGAGCCATGATGCAGAGGCTATGGTATGTGTCATCATGCTGCCCATGTATCAGGGAGGACTAACCATAGGGTGCTGCAATAAAACTAATTCTTGTGACAAAGGGACTTGCTACGAGTGGGGTCATATATGTTACCAGTGTACTTACTTTTTCATCTCCTAAATCAGCTTTACAAAACCCTAGGTTAGGTAAGTTGTTACTTCTTTCTATGCTCCATAGAAAAATTAGCTGAAGTGAGCAGCAAACGGTACTCTGCCATTAACACTGGCCTCATCGTACAAAATTACATGGTGCCCCCTCCTCCTTACTGCAAGAAGTCTAACAATGGTTCACAACCAGATCAGGCTCAATTGGAAGGAGAGTGTATTATGTTCACTGTCTGAGTCTAACAAATGAAAGATGAAAAGTTGGCCAACGTACTTGAAGGAGGTAGGTAACTACTGTACTGTACATGGAAAGAAGTCAGAAAGGGAGAAGGACAAAGAAGGGATACAACAAGAACAAGATACTGAGATGCAAGAAATTCTATAGATGCTGGAATCTGGAGCAATACACAAGAAGTGCTGGAGGATCTCAGCAGGTCAGGCAGCATCCACGGAGCGAAATAAACAGTCGACGTTCTGGGCTGAGATCCTTCATCAGGACTGGAAAGGAAGAGGGTAGGGGCCAGAATAAGAAGAACAAGATACTGCCATCCTGCAGGTGACTTTAAATAAGAGCAATTTGGCAGATTCTCTTCAATTAAGCATCCACAACTATCTTTACATTCACCAGCTGATATAAAAGTGTTCCAGTGATCAATGACTTTCTAATCACTTCTTGGTACTGGTAGCAGAATCCTTAGAATTAACATTTTACAGGGCAAAAAAGCAATGAGCCAATGATGAGCAATCTGCCTGAGCTCATTCATTTCTTCCAGTATGGTCCCAGCAACAACTTCCAAAGGAGCCCTGCTCCCAGGTGTTCTGTGAGTCCCAGCACAAGGCAAGACCTCTGAGAGCACAAATGGACCCCCTAGCCTGAATGGTGATTGAGGCTCATCTTGAAGCGGCTGGTGGCATTATAGAAGTGAAAATATTTCATACTTGTTTTTTTTTTTGCTTGTTCTTGAAGGACATCTCCTAATTTTTGATTGCAAAATATCATTAAAATCTTCAATTCTTGATTCTAAATAAACATTTGTACTTCTTTAGCAAAACTGAGAATTGCTGACCATACAATAATGTGCTTTGTTTAATGCATATTTTCTAATATTTATTCATTTATCACAGTTGGGCATTGTTGGTATTTATTGTCCATGTCCAGATGCCCTTCAGATTGAGCTGGGGAGCTGCAGTCCTCCTAGTGAAGGGATTCCCACAATGCTGTTGGGTAGAGAGTTACACGATTTAGACCAAGCAACAATGAAGGACTGGTGATATATTTCAAGTCAGGAGGGTATACAACCTGGTTGGAAATCTGCATGAGGTACGGTTCCTGTGTGCTTGCATCTCAGCCCTTCTTGATGGTAGAGGTTGTGGGTTTGGAAGGTGCTGTCACAGTAACTTGGGTGAGTAACTTCAGTGTTTTTTGTTGATGATATGCACTGGAGCCTCTCTGCTTCAGTGGTGAGAGAATGAATGTTCAGGGTAGCGAATGGGGTACCTATCAAATGGGCTGCTTTGTTCTGTATGTTGTCAAGCTTATTGAGTGTAGTTGGATCTGCAATTATCCAGGCAAGCACAGAGTGTTCCATAGATGGTTGAAAGGCTTCGGGTGCTGGGAGGCGAGTCACTCACCACAGAATACCCAGTCTCTGACCTGCTCTTGTAGCCACAATATTTATGAAGCTGGTCCAGTTTGAACATCTGGTTCACGGTGACTCCCAGTTTGTGGAAGGCAGCGGACTTGGCGTTGGCAACATCTAACTTCACTTAGCCTGAAAGAGTTTTAAATAATGCAGGTTTCGACCTGAAACATAGATAATTCCTCCCCCCCCCCCCGCAAGATGCTGCTCGACCCAGTGAATTGCTCCAGCAGATTGTTCGTTGCTGCAGATTCCAGCATCTGCAGTTTCTTGTGTCTCCAGTTCAAGTAAACTCAGCTGAAGGGAAGTTTCAAAGATGTTGGCGCCAACTTCTACCAGGATGGCACCAGGCCTTGCTGAGTGTGGGGCTCCTACCCCTGGCTGTGTACCCAAGAAACAGATGCCTTGGCACACAGTGGTGCAAGTGAACTCACTCCCTGATTCACCCTCTGCAACTGAGGGAGAAATTATCTTGCTGAGCAAAGAATGCAGTAGTGGAAAGCAAAAAGACAGATGGCAAGATATGGAGATTGATTTGCTCCTTTGATGGCCCAGTGAATTTACTAAACAGCTGGGTTACAGATTAGGTTACTATTGGAAAATGTCCCTTTAAGACATAGCACAGTAGTGTGTGTGTGTGGCATGATTACGACAACAACAGGAGATAAGGACGTGATGATGTTTTTGGAGCAGTCCAGTCAGAGAGGAGAGAGAGAGAGGGGGGGGGGGGAGAGAAGGGGGGAGGGGAGGGGGGAGAGAGAGGGGAGGGGGGGGAGAGAGAGGGGAGGGGGGGGAGAGAGAGGGGGGGAGAGAGAGGGGAGGGGGGGAGAGAGAGGGGAGGGGGGGAGAGGGGGGGGGGTAGAGAGAGAGGGGGGGAGAGAGAGAGGGGGGGAGAGAGAGGGGGGAGAGAGAGAGGGGGGAGAGAGAGAGGGGGGAGAGAGAGAGAGCAGAGAGAGAGAGAGCGTTTTGAGAGAGAGAGAGTGGGGAGAGAGAGAGGGGGGAGAGAGAGAGAGGTGGGAGAGAGAGAGGGGGGAGAGAGAGAGAGGAGAGAGAGGAGGAGGAGAGAGAGAGAGGGGAGAGAGAGAGAGGGGTGGAGAGAGAGGGAGAGAGAGGACGAGAGAGAGGGGAGAGAGAGAGGGGGCGAGAGAGAGAAGGGGGAGAGAGAGGGGGGGAGAGAGAGAGAGGGGGGGAGAGAGAGAGAGAGGGGGGGGAGAGAGAGAGAGGGGGGGAGAGAGAGAGAGAGGGGGGGGAGAGAGAGAGGGGGGGGAGAGAGAGGAGAGGGGGAGAGAGAGAGAGGGGGAGAGAGAGAGAGGGGGGAGAGAGAGAGAGGGGGAGAGAGAGAGGGGGGAGAGAGAGAGGGGGGAGAGAGAGAGGGGAGGGAGAGAGAGAGGGGAGGGAGAGAGAGAGGGGAGGGAGAGAGAGAGGGAGGAGAGATGAGGGGAGGGAGAGGAGAGAGGGGAGGGAGAGAGAGAGAGGGGGAGGGAGAGAGAGAGAGGGGAGGGAGAGAGAGAGAGGGGAGGGAGAGAGAGAGAGGGGAGAGAGAGAGAGAGAGGGGAGGGAGAGAGAGAGGGGAGGGAGAGAGAGAGGAGAGGGAGAGAGAGAGGAGGAGAGAGAGACCCTGCCTGCTAGTCTCTGTATCGATGGATGAAAAACAATAACTGTGTCTGTCACTACAATCCACGTATGGATTTTTGGAATAATCCAGTGGAGTTCACTTTGTCATTAACCTGTAGAGGGAAACAGGTATTTGTGTGGACAGCCATGTCTAGAATGCCTTTCAGGGTGGCAGATACTTTGGAACAAAGGAATGGAGATCATCAGTGATTGAGGTGTCGTATGGGTTCCATCGTGGAACATTTGGATTTTGTAACTTCTCTCTCTATTTTCTCTCTACATTTCCTCTTCAGTCAACGGTGCCTTTGCAGAAGCCTTTGCTCATGTTTCACCTTATGGCGTGCTGAGCTGAACTTTGAGAACTATTCCTGGAGTTGGAGTTTGGGAATTTGCCACACACACACTTTGAGATTAGTTTTTGGGGTTAATGCTTAAGATCTAACATTTCTTTTTCCTCTAACACTCTAACATTTTTACTTTTATTTTTCTTATTATCATAAGTAGTTATTAACAAAATAGTTTCTAACACTTGTACATGACTCGGTGTGTTTCTTTTGTTGCTGGCACGTAACAGCTGAGTGAGCAAAAAAGCAGGGATGTGGGTTTAGTATCCAGTTGGCCAGAATTAATTTAAATGCTCTGGAGAAAAGAGTCAATGAGGGATTCAGCAGCTCATAGCTGCAAATTTGCTCATTTGGATGTTGGATCAGGACAAGATTTGGTTAGATGAGTTGTCAGAAACAAGAAGGAAGGTACTTAACCTCAGGACCAACATTATATCCAAAATATGCTTGTAAATTTAGTATATACTGCAGAGACCAACCATTTGCTTGCCCCCACCCCTGTTCTCGCACTAGTGCCTACTGAACTGGTGCTGGCAGAGTACAAGGAGAGCACCAAGGCAAAGCATTTTCACTGCCACACTACAGTGGCACAGCGCAGGGTGTCTGTCACTGACATCCAGTGACAGGGAAGCTAAAGTATGTGCCAAGTTGAAAGCTTGTAAATGCTTGCAGTTACAAGTGTAACTGTTTTCTTGGCTTTGGAAGGTCCCACTCAATATAATCATAAATAAGACAGAAAGCAGATGTACAATACATCCAACTAGTTCTTCTAACTGGAGAAGATATTTTAATGATGTAATTACACCACCGCTGTAATTTCTGTCTCATGTCTACAGTTTCATCACTTCATCTGTGTTAAATGATTTTCAAGGGTTGTTTGGTTTTGGCAAAAAATGCAAGGAAATTTGGGAAGCCCCACAAGAACATTAGTGCCATCAGTTCTATGCTGATTTCTGGAAAGAACTCGTGAGTGTTTTTTCGCTATTGCCAACTATTTAATATATCCCCCTGTGTCACTTGCATTGCAGCTGCAATATTGTCCTTCACGGCCTACTTTATGCTTGGTTTTCCCATTGGGAATTTTCCAGTATTTCTGAATTCCAATAAGGAATGGAGTCAGCTAGGTCAGGCAGAACCTGAGGCAAATGACATCTGCCTGCCAGTTCCCATATGGCAACATACACGGACTGGGATTCGCATTCTATCACTTGCCTGAAAAGCAGAGCCTGTGGAAGCTTCACTTTACAAAGAAAAATGTCTCCGAGTAGTGCCAATTTATCTTAGAATTAGAGCATTGTTGCAGCACAGGAAGAGGGCCATTCAGCACACTGAATTCATGCTGGCTCTGTGCAAGAGCGGTCTAGTCAATTCAGGACTGCAGATCACCCGCAGTCCATTTCCACCACTGACAGTTAAGGTCACACACACCCACTAATGCCATGTATCTATTATAGACTACCACTGGCATACTTACTGACATCACTAATTCAGTTCTGCACAAATTCATGAATTTTTTCTGGAACAAGTACCTTGATTTCCTTCCTTTTGTATAACTGATGGCAGCATAAAGGTAATAGAGGTAGCAGTGCTTCTGAAGATGAGCAAGTCACACGACTTTGCTCCCCTGCTCGGTGTCTTAATCCATGTCAACAGCAAATCATTCTACTAAATCAGTATGCAGTTTACTGGCATCCAGCACCTCCATGTCAGAGACACTTCGTTCTGAATTATCATGAGGCACCTTTATTGAAGGTGTACTATGGTAGGAGTCTTTGACCCTGAAAGAACTGTCTCCTACTTGCTTCTTTGGAAGCAAATATATCTTTTGAAGCCATGACACTATGTAGTTAACTTGGATATGATTCGAGCATCTGTTTCATAAGTCCATTTGCATTCCCGAGTAATAAATGAGCGCATCACTGGTATGCTGAGCCACTGAGAAGTTGAAGACACATCACTGCTCCCTGGATCAATCTGGAGCATAGTGTAATATGATCATGCTAGGATATCTGAAGGTAGCCTCACCAGGGTAATGTATGAGGAAGGAGCCTCTGAAGGCAGCAAGTTGACAGGACAGAGTGAAACAGCAGGACTTTCTCTGCCATTACATGTCATTCTCATACTGCAGAATTTTTCTTGATTATCACATCTTAACATTGCTTACATCTTGTCTCATCCCTCTACAAATATGGCACCTTCAACTGGCAGTTACTTCTTTGCCAATAAGGATACTCTGTAGACCATTGATAAAAGTTGCACACCTTCCCTAAACAATGTGTTCACCAAATTACTCCTTAGCAAAAGTGTCTGTGTGTGTATATGTATGTGTGTGCGCGTATGTATATGTATATGTGTGTGTACGCGTGCATGTATATATGTGCGTGCGTGTGTGCACATGTATATATACATGTGTGCGCGTGTGTGTGTGTGTGTACTCCTATCTTACCATTATGCCTTCGCTTGGCATCTTAAACTGAATCTTGAGCTTCTCCCTTTGGAAAATTTGCATCTTCACTTTCAAATTTGTCGATGGCTATTCCTCTCCCCTTCTCTGTGACTTCTCTGCTGGCCTCTCAATCCCCTGAGTCGCTGAACTCCTCTAATTCTGACCTCTCTTGCATCTGTGATTTTAATTGCTAGGGGTTGTGCCTTCAGCTGCTCAGGAGCTAAACTCTCTAAATACCTCCCTTAATCTCTCCAATTCTCTACCCATTTTGTTTTAATCCCCTCCTTGAAACCTTCCCTTTTCACCAAACATTTGGTCATGTGTAATAATATTTCCTAAATAGAGGCCACTGTAGATGGTCAGAAACAAATGCTAACCTCCTGACTCTCAAAGCCTTTTCACCACCTAGAAGTCAGACTTGTGACAGAATATTCTCCAGTTGTCTGAAGTAGTGCAGCACTACTTCAAGAAGCCTGATACTAGGCTGAACAGCCTGAGTGACTGATACCTGTCCACCACCATAAACACTCACTTTACTTTCCTGCTCATCATGGCTACAGTGTTTGCCATCTACTTGAGGAACTCACCAAGGTTTATTCAATGGCATCTCCCAAACCTACAAACTAAACTATCAGAAGTGTAAGGGCAACAGGTTCTGGAGCATCATCACCAACAGTTTCCCCTTTAAGATACACACCATTTTGACTTTGAAATATATTTCCATTCCTGCACTGTCACTGGATCAAAATTCTGGAACTGCTGACTATGCAGACCTGCAAGAGTACCTTTGCCACATGAATTCCAGAAGGCAGTTCACCACCCTCACCTAAGGAAATTGGAGGATGTCAATAAACATAACCCTTGCCTGTAACACTCACATCCTTCAAGGAATAGCTGTCAATGATAGCATCCGTGAGAAGACCCAAGACTTGCATCTTGTTTTGGGAAACTACCACGTGCTTCATTGCAGCATGAAGAAATCATCCCATATATTGTGTGAGCACCTTCCTTTACATGATGAGTCTAAAATAGCATTGGATCGTATGAAGCCCAGCAGGTTATGCTCCGAATGCCTTGCTCTTTTCTAAATGTTTGTGACATCTGGATCCTTATGCTTTACAATCAAGAGGTGGTACGTTCTGATCGTCTCGGCCAGTCCACGGTTTGTCCTCTACGTCAACATTATTTCTTCCTTCCCATTCATTCTGTGGGATGCTCAGTGCAGTCCCTGCTGGCCCACTCTATCTCCCCAGGACCGGATAACAGTTGACAGTGTGGAGGATATTCTTTGGTTACACGGTAATATCAATGTGTTGGCGAAACGGGCTGAGAAATGACAGATGGAGTGTCTGATAAATGTGAGATGGTGTCTGATAAATGTGAGATGATGCCTGTTAAATGTGAAGTGATGCATTTTGGGAGTACTAATGAGGCTAGGACATATACTATGAAAGGTAAGGTCCTAGGGAACATGAGGAACAGAGCGACCTTGGTGTGCCAATCCAAAGATCCTTGAAGGTGGCAGTGCAGGCTGATAAGGCATATGGGATACTAGCTTTCATTAGTCGAGGCACTGAGTACAAGAGCAGTAAGGTTGTGCTCCAACTTTACAAAACATTGGCCATACCTCTGCTGCACTAATGGAGCGGGAGCATGTGGGGAAAAAAGTAAATGATGAAATGTGCTGTGCAATGCTGGTGGCATATTTACAGTGTGTGGCTGTTCTTTCTCAGGGACACTTAGAGGGAAAGTAGAAGTTGGACTATTACTTATGACAAGTTGGGGAACAACAGGAGGAGGAAGAGGTGAAGCACATGATCCCAAGATCTGGTACTGATTCCTGATGTGAGGGAGAGTGCAGAGATTTGGGCATCTGCCCTTAGTGGATTTCTGCATATGGCCATAGTGGGCTTCTTTATCTTGGAAAATAAACAAACAGGTCAGTGGCACACTGATATACAATTTGCAAAACATGGTCCAAATAATTATACTGGCAATTGTGCATCAGGTAGTTATTTACCATGTAACGTCATTGTACTCTGAGGCACAAACAACTGCAATGATATGCCCTTAAAATACTTAACAGAATGTGAGGAAGAATTTATTGTAAATGAGCATTGCTGAGAGGCACTGGTGCTTCTTCTTATTTTCCTTCACCTGGTAACACTTTCAACTTTTTCCAGTGGTGAATGCACATGATGGAGTGTCAGATTTTAAACCCAACGCCCTGTTCTTCTGTTGCCCTGTATGGACTGTTCAAAGTCAAACAAAGCTTCACTCCTCTGCATGTCTTTCTCAGCAGCATTTGTTATAACTCAACTGAAGGACATTGGGACGCTCCGTCCTCCCACAAAACCGACAGTCATTTACTTTTGTTATGTTTTTTCTCTGTCCCAAAAGCAACGTCAATGATACTTGCCCCTAGCTTTAAAACCTGCTGCAATTCACTACTTTCCCGTCTTTCTCACTCAAGGACAAATTTCCATTTGGTCTTGCTTTTGCCAAGCTCACCTGAAACATTAAAATGAGTGCTGACCCGTGAAATTAAAGCAAGGTCTGCACTCAAATTACTATGCAGGCACGATTCATGCTTGAAGTGCCTCTACAATACCATTGGTCTTGACTATGACTGAAAAATCTGGACTGTTTCCTCTGACTATTGCTTTAACAAAGGCCTAAATGTATTTCTTTTGCCATCAAAACTATTTCTACCCTGTAATGTTAAAACTTTACAGATATGGCTTTCAGACTTCAACTCCATGGTAATAATGTTCATACTGAACAGCCCTGAAGGTCAACACATTTATTCAGTGAATAATCCAGTTACAGAGAGTAAGGAGGATCCCAGTTCACTTCACAATATTTTTACATGATCTCATTTGATTCAGGTAAATGGATTAGGATAGCAGAAAAACTCCTCTGCACATATTCTAATAGAAATATGGAAAATCTGCATTAATGTGACAGGTAAAAGGGAGCCTCAATTTTAGTTCCTCGTTCAAAGGAGCATATCAGAACACTGCAGCATTCCACCAAGATGCCTGTTAGCATCATACACTCAAGTCCCTGGAGTGGCTTTGGAAAAGATTGGGAGGCAATAGGACTGCCAGTTGATGTCAAATCTTGAGGTGAGGAGCAGATGGGTAAAATTGGAAAGATAAAAAAAAATCCACATGATTGTTATTGGTCAGTATAAATTCCTGGTCTGAGTCTGATATTGCTTTAAAGTCTTTCACCTTTTGTTCAATTAACTGCTAGCCAGAATTAAGTACATGACAGAGAAAAATTATCGGTCACCTCGAATATATATCCAGGAATTGTGAACCATCACATTTCTTTGTGCTACATGAATCAATTTTTATTAACACTGAAAAGCTGATGAAAATCTTGATCTTACTGAATGGGTAGCAAGGTCTCTGATTTTTATTACAGGTCCACAGAGCATCTGCCAATGTCTAGCTATATTTCTCAGTCCCACACAGTTCACAGGCTATTCGTGCACAGGTGGACTTTCAACATACCCAAAAAGGGCAACAAATGCCAGCCAGCAACACCCACAACCCTTGTATGGGAAAGAAATGTTAAGAACACATACATACCTTGACATGCTTTTTCTTCAATGCACTCAGTTCTTTTTGTTGTTTCTTCTGCAATTTTAGATAGGCCTACAATATCAAATAATGAAATGATTTGTTTGCAGTTGAGAAAAGAGCATAATTGCAATGGGAATCCAGGATTATGTCCTTCTTTTGATTTAAAGAGGTCATATCCATTATCCCATTATTTCATTGTAACAGCAGCCCTAATTGTGTGTACCCCCTCCATTGTACAATGGTTATTATTTTCATCTTGTTGATGACACACAAAAATTACATTGTATTTTCTGCATGTACTTAAAAAGGACACTTGCAGACTTTTTTAAACCTTTAACAGTACTGACAGACTTAATAAGCTCTATGCCTCTCTAACCAATAGTTTGATGCATATTTTCTTCATATTGAGACACAAAAATAAACATTATTAGAGAAAAATACAGATAATTAGATGTCAGGACTAGCTGTAAAACCATTGCATTGGCCCTAAACTACTAAAACTTACCACTTAGGATATAAATTTACATATATAAAAAATACAATGTGCCCTTTTGGCTGCCTTCAATATGCCTTTTCCACTGGTCTCTTCCCTACCCTATTAATTAAAATTTACCAACTCCAATCCAATTCCAATTACTCAATCTGCAAATATTTTTAATTGTTTCACTTCCCTGCCCCTAGCATTCATTCATTCACTAAAGTAGGTTCTTACTGGATAAAAAGAGCGACAAAACTCACGTTCTCAGCCTACATTGGAACAAGTAATCTGTTCATCTGAACTGTGGCCAACAATATTAGTGATGCAAGACTGTGACCCATGTGACCAACGCTAACCAGATGATTAAGGTCACATGTGACATGAACGGTTAAATATATACAAGGGAGAAAGGATCCATGATTTATTCTGAGAGATTTAGATGAGAAAGGATGGGTGCCAGAATGAATCATAAAGATCAGAATGGACTTGTTTGTGCTGAAAGACCTGCTCTGGTGCTGTGTATCCTAAGCAATTCCATGGAAATTTATTTCCTCTCTTTTTTGTCTTCTCTACTGAAAGATAATTTTCTAATTCAGAGAACTGGTGAACAATTTGATCTCAGATCTTCCCAACATAACTTTGAGGTAGGTTAAAAGAATTTTAGAATTAGGTAAACATAAAGATAAACCAAACATAGCACGGAATAAAAGGCAACTTGACAACTGCAGAGAAAACTTATGTGAAGGCTAGCAGAGACCCATATGCAAATTACAAATAATATGTCAACATCTGAAGCGAACTTGATTTGTACTTCAGAAAATGTTCAATATAAGTGAGCAGCTGGCATGAGTACTTAAGAAACTTCCTGCAACAGTAACTACACTTCAAAGGAATATAATTAGCCTTGACACCCTGGAACGATGAGAAGCACGAGGTCCTTCCTTAAGATTGGGAATCTCCCCTGATCCTGAATATTCCAACAGTATCAATAGTAGAAACTTTCCATTAAGTGGATACCTGAACCTTTACAGCAATCAATACTGGGTTTATCTGCCCTGGGCACTCTAGCCAAAACACTAAGCAATTTGTTTCTGGTATTCACAAAGTGATATTCACACACTGATATTCACAAAGCTAACATGTCATTCCAGTAGTTTCTTTAAGTTTTAAATCCTGACCAGCACTATGTAAATCCTTCCAGGAAATTATCACCTCAACTTTCATAGCTCCAAGACAACTTAAAATGGAGTCTGGACGATAGCATTTAATTTTATTTTGTTTTTGTGCTTTTATTAAGACCCATTCTCTGACATGAAGATTTCATGATACTGATTGAAGATGGAATGGTTGCATGATTGTAAAGAAGAACAAGAACCCTTGGATCATTTTTTGAGTCCATTTGACTAACGGTTAAGCAACACACACTAAGAAGGTCACATATTTCAGGTTATTTACAACGTAAACGGTGTCCATTCAGCTCTCCATATTTGATCCGTGGCTTGTGCTATGCACAAAAGCTACATCAGGGATACATTAGGCCTCAGTGCTTCCTTCTGAGAAGTGCTACCTGATTATAAATGCAGTGCTGTTAGGTAACATTGAATTACAAAAGATCAAGCCTCACTATGATGCCTCCTGGAACCACAGCCAAATGAAACATACTGTCTCTTGACATACAGAAGTAATAGATCCTTGTCTACTAACAGGTTAATGGAAAATCCTCCTGTTCACAGGACTGACGTTCACCGAAGAAAAGATAATGGAAACAGACAGATGAAGCAAATGGGAAGGTATCATATGACATAATAATGTAACATCAAAATCACTGTAGTTTCTAAAATGTTGCATCAAAATTACCTTCATTTGCTTTAAGTCCTCAATATTCACCTGAGGTACTAGTGTCATATCTATGGGGGGGGGGGGGGGAAGAGAAGAAATCGAAAACTAGTTATTAACCAGATCTAAAACTATCTCCCAATTTTTTTTTCAAGTATTAACAATTCAATTACACTGCATTGTAAAGGTATAAAATACATACTTGTGATGTTAAGATATTTCATCTATATGGCTAACCATAAGTGCATTTTAGGAATTTAAGGGTGGAGATCAGCAAACCATAGGATTGATGGATTTTTCTGTGGCGCTTACCTGGCTTAGTGCTCAACTTTCCAATCTATGCTCTTAGCATGCAAGACTACAGGAAGAGCATGAATTCAAATGATATTAATATTATCTTCCTCAAGTTGGAAGTTTGCCACGTTAACTCAGGGAGTTGCCTCATGCTGCTTTACATCTGAAATATTTACTTACAGTTACTTATCTACCCAGGAGATTGAAAGAGTGGACACTTTACATGTGTTTATTAGATGAAGTATCGCTTATACAACACAAGTGGTATATGCAAATTATAAGTATCTGAAATTGTGAAGCACAAGTTACATCTTTTAGGGCAGTCATTGATTAATAGATTAAAAATACTAGCTACACACACTATTTTGTTGACCAGATTGCAACTATCAAGGACCCCAAAGGACTAGGAATTCTAAAGTTGACTATGACTGCACTGTATGTATCTATGGAACCTTTCATTGATATTATGAGTTGTGCTGTACCACCACAATTATAATGTTGGTGCTACAGGGAGATGTGGACACTTATATGAAGTTTTGTACTGGAATGGTCATACCAACGAAAGGCAGATCTCACAAGCATCAAAAGCCAGTTAAATTTGTCAATGTGAGTAAAGGAGCCTGAAAAAGTACTAATTTTGTAACATCTTTCCCACTGTTTTCTGCTCAAATAATCATATTTAACATATACTTAAAATTATACCACGTGGACTGTGGTTGATGCCGTGAAGATAAGGAAATAAATGCAGTCATCTGTTAGAATCATGATTCAGTGTAGGTAAGTGCAATCATATATTGCAACATGATGGCAGAATCAAGGGAAGCTCCATTCGACACTTTTGTTACAGAACATTTGTTTTTGTAATAGTTTAGGTCTTGGCTTGCTGGAAAACCAGTGGAAAAATCAGGGTATTTAAGGTCTGAAATTTGAAGTGTCTTCTGAGTCTGGTGGTTATATATAACCATACAGAAATGCAGAAAATAGAGTGAGAAGAAGCACAATGTATCTGGACAATGAACTATTTCCCAAATCTAAATGCAAAAGGAATATTATTGCTCAAAAGTCCTGCTCAATATTCACAGTCATAATGTGTCTGTGTCACCTTCTATGTGTCATAGAATGTGTCACATTCTAATCCAATAGTGTATAATAAACAATTTATGATAAAATCTTTTAAAATATGTTACTCTCTTGTTTGTCACCTTTCTTAGCATCATTTCCAATTCCTTGGCCAGAAGTCGAGTTCTGTCTTAGTTCCGAGCTGCTTTGTGGTGTTACACTTGCTTTGGCTGGATTAGTTTTCCCTTTTTTGTCATTTTTCGAGTTGTCATTTGGCACATCCGCTATATCACTCTTGAAATTTAAAGCAGACAACATACAACATGTGACAAAACAACAGTAAACATGCTTGATGAAGAAACTTTTTCCTGAATGTGTCTCCTTGGAAACTGAGACATAATCTACATAGTTTATCACTCTGCATGAAGCCTAGGCCATCAATTGCTCTCTGACCATTAAAGTCAATAGGGAATGCACTAGAAGCGCATTGAACCATACAAGTAACTTCAGCGGGAAATCTGACCACTTTACCGTCCTTCTGCTGGTTGCCCAACAGACACAGAGAAACATAGGTTCTGTAACGGCAGGAAAATGGTCAGATTTCCCACCAAGGCTGCTTGTATGGTTCAATGTGCTTCAGGTGCAGGTCTATTCTCTGGAAGATACCGCCTTTGGGATCACGAGCATTGCTACAGGGCTCAAGGGGTAGTGCATTTTGTCATCAGTAACGGTTGCATCATGAAGCAAATTGTCCAAATCTGCCTGCCATCCATTCGTCTTGATGTGCCACTTTGCATTGCCTCAGAAGGTAAAAACTAATACACAGGAACTTGCAACCCTGCACTGGGGTGCATTACTTTCAAGCAGGGATTATTTACCATTGTCATCCATTGAGTTCCAGTCCTGATCATCCATTGAGTTCCAGTCCTGAATATTCAAATCTGTCTATTAGGATATTTCTCTTCTTATCAAAATCAACACTTTCCTTATCCTTTCCTTCTACTTGTTGCCTTGTTTCTAAATGCTCAGCACTGCTTCGTATCATCGTCTCCCACCTGTGTGCTTAACTCTTTCAATATTTTCTGATTCATTCACTTAGCCCCAGTGATCTCACCTCACTGACTGTGAAAAAGGTATTTTATCCAATGCTTACTTCTCTCTGTCATTTCCAATGCAATTCACCACACCAGCTTCGTCCACTGCCTCTCACCTGTGACTCATCTTAATGTAAATGAACTTGCGTGACTATGCATGTCCAGCAATTTTTTTAACCTTTTTTCCAGATACTACAATGTCATTTGTCAAGACTCCTCAGAATTCATTCTTGGTACTTTCCTTTTTGACATCCTTTTCGACACTGACCTTTATTAACATCAGCCGTGGACACAAATCTACTTTCACATGTACACTGATGACATTCATGTTTGCCTTTCCTGTCTTCCTTGATCTCACAACCATCTGCACGCTCTCAGTTTGCTTGTCTAACTGTAGATGACCTGGAAGCTTTTACCTTTGAACACTGCAGAAAAATAATGCATTCAGTCTCTGGCTAAAATCTCCACTCCCTTGCCATCAATCCTATTCTCATATCTGGTTCTGTCTTGAAGTTGAGTTAAGCAGCTTTGATGTTCTGTTCGTCACAGAGCTGAGCTGAACACCCCAGATCCTTTTCTGTACCAAGACCACCTGTTTATATCCCCAAAATCCCTGCCTGTTCTACCGCTAGCATATTAGATTGCTGCTAAAATACTCATTCAATTTGTTTTTACTGATGTACTTGATTTTTCAACACAGTCATTTTTGGTCTGCTAACTATCCTTTACCTAAAGATAGTTCCATGTTTTATTATCCATAATGAGCACAACTACAAGCTCTCTGACCAAATTGTTACTCCATTAACAGGAACTGAGAAAAAAAAGCTTCAAACTGCTTCCCTCCCTCTGGTGCCAAAACATTGACCTGTACCATCTCCATTCTTTGGTTGTTCTTCCCCAAACTCCCTCACCTCCCTACTTTATGCACCCCCTTTAAAATATACATGCTTCAGCAACTTCAACAGCAGATTGACCTCATAACCACCTTTTTTATGATCAAACTTTCATTGCTACTTCTGATATTTATACAAAAGGCTCAGTGGCTTCTCCTTTTGATTCGCTTTCTGAAGCAACCTTGAAATACCTATGTTAAGTGTATTATTAGTGGCAACCTTTTTCATGGACAACGTACAATAGAGATGTATGGAAACACTGTAGTTGTATTCCTTCCATCAATACATAAGTGTGACATAGTTGAATAATAATGCAAATGTTGTAAAATGATAAATAATGAAACAATTGTTTCACTAATTAATTGCAACCTGGCAACTGATGTTGATTTAGTTAGTCCTGTAGAGAAATATTTCAAAACAACTGAACTGAATGTGTATTAAGTAGAGCTTATTGTGCCAGAATTGTAAAAGGATGCAAATAGATTTAGTTGGATAATTTACCATTTCCTTGAGCCCAAAAAAGATAAGAATTTATTTCCTGCAATATGTTTTCTTTCTCCCTTCCATTAAATCATGTACAGGTATTATTCTGAGAAGGCCTGCAGTACCTTACCCTGGAGAGCATTTCTCTCACAAGATTGTTAGTCAGCTTGAGGAATGTCAACCAGAGATCAAATGTGCTCCATGCTGTGCACTTTAAACATGAGCCAAAGCAGGAAGAAGAGGTTGCTGTAATTTTTTTTTATTTGAACCTCATGAGTTCCTTCTTCTTATCAACTGTGACTAATCAGCAAGTAGCAATAAAATCTTAACCAAGCAGTGAGAACAAACTGCAAAATGTCTGGATTTTATAATTTATAAACGTTTTTCAATTCCACCAACAACTATATCATTTATAAAGCATCATCAAATTTGTGGTGCATATTAGTCTGGAAGAACTGCAAATGTATCACAATGGCATCCAGAAAGTAAAGAGTCCAGTGATAAGAAGAATATCCAACCATTATGATCCTTCAGCATTACAAAACTAAAATCAGAAAAAAATTATTTTGACTTTTGCTCTTCAACATATTGAATTGATATTTGAAGGTAGAGGTGAGTATATTTCCTTTGTCTAATATATAAGACAAAATCATTTGGTAATTTTAATTGGTTTATAGTGACAGTTTAGAAAATATAATTTGTCTGAATATTCCAGATGAAAGAAAATATACTGCTTGCTAATCAAATGTACAACAAATAGCATTAAAATATTGTTACATACAGTTTCAATTCCCATAGCCCTCATTTGGTCAGCTCTCTTTTCCATCACAGACAAAAATTTCTTCGGATCTGACAGAGCATCAACAATATCTATTGGAGAAAGAAGTGCATTAAGGCAGCTTTTTAAAAAAATAACAATTTCTACTGTTGAGGCATGCAAACTAAACACAAAACGTGTTTAGTATCTTTCATGATCCCAGGATGTCCCAAAATACTTTATAGGCAATAAGTGCATTTCAAATGTGCTCATTTCTGTAATATGTCAAGCCCCACAAACAGCAATATAGTGATGATATCCAGATAATGTTTGTCAAGGAATAAATGTTAGAAAAGATACCAGGGATAATTCCTCTGCACTTCAAAACGGTGCCTTAGTTTAGTTTACAGTATGCAGTACACCTTCCATATTGACCTGGAATCTGAGCCAAGATTTTGTTCCAAAGTTGCTGGAGTACGACTTGAATATACAATCCTTAAGAGTGAGTGTGTGACCCACTGAGATATAACTGACATCACAAATCAAAGATGGGCCTAAGATAAAAATAAGCCAGAACAAATAATTCTGGAAACATTATAAATATAAATCCATATAGATAGGTCTTAAAGGAGGAGAGGGACTGGATAGGTGTAAGGATTTATAAAGATATTTTAGAACATGGTTAACCAGTGGTGGGGTGAAGATAGAATAGATGTTGAAGTAATTAAAGACTGAGGGATTCTTGGAGAAGGATCATTTGTGAGATTGGTGAAGAAAATGAGAAATATGGCAAAGTCTTGTGAGCATTTAACAAAATGTAATGTTTAAACTCTTGGCTGTTAAGATAGCCGATAAAGTTAATCGGGACAGGGGTATTGCAGCATCGAATATGGACGACAGAGGTCCACAGAAAGTAGAAGATGGGAGGTTGGACTGGAAAACACTGACAGTGACCAAGTTTGACATTAAGGCAACATTTGACAGTGTCACATCAAGGCACTTTGGTAAAACTGGCCAATGGGAACTGAGGGTAAAGCTCTCTACTGGGTGGAGTCATACCTCCTATAATGGAAGTTGGTTGTGGTTGTTGAGGATCAATCACCTCCGCTGTACTTTCCTTTCCATCAGGTCTAAATCCCACAACTCTCTACCCAACATCACTGTGACAATAAATTAGATTTTTGCCATCACTCTCAAAAGCAATTTGGGATGGGGAATAAATACTGGGTATGTCAGTGAGCCCTGAATCCCATGAACAGATAAATACATTTTTAATGAGCCAAACTCCAATGTGCCCAATCCCATTCAAGAACTGCAGGAAATGGATAATCCGCACAAAAGATTATCCAAACTCTTGTGCTTTGTTTTACAGAACACAGGCATATCGTCACAAATTAAATAACTAAAATACATAGCCAAACCTCCCCTGTGACTTATTTAGCAAAGATCACATGTAATTGACTCAGGTAGACAACAGATTCCACATTCCTTATTCCCATCTGTGCTGAGTTAATTGATCATAGCCTGGATGGTGATAAGGATGCTACAACTGGTTTTATCATGCATGACAAGTGTAAAGATAGAATATGAGAATTTAGTCATGAAGTCATACAGCACGGAAACAGGCCCTTCGGCCTACATCCGTGCCAATCATCAACATACTAATCCTACATTTTTATTTGCTCCGCATTTCAATCAATTTCCCCGATTCTACTACCCACCTACACACTAGGTTCAATGTACAGCTGTCAATTAAACAACCAGCCTGCACGTCTATGGGAAGTAGAAGGAAACTGGAGCACCCAGAGGAAACCTACAGAGTCACAGGGAGAATGTGTAAACTCCACCTAGCACTGAAGGTTAGGATTAAACCCAGGTCATCTGGAACTGTTAGATAACACTTCTACTTGCCTAGCCACTCTAAATTTGTTGACTTCAGTACAGGACCCGGTTGAGATAAAGTTAGACAACAGGCTGACAACACCATGAAGAGCCGACTATGAATCAATTCCATTTGGATATGATTGGAGTTTTTAAACTAGCAAGAATCAGTGCTTTCAGAAAAGGCCACCAGGCAAGGCAGAGGTCGTGTGTTTGAAAGAGAAACTCTCTCTCGTTCGCAAACAGAAGACAAAAGTAACTAAGATTATATAAACTGGTTTACTTTGTGTTCTGGTTAAATGAATAACACGTTACAATGATATGTGTACTTAATTGATTTAATTTTCATAAAAAAAACCAACTTGCCAAAATATATTACCTTGCACAACATCCCAAAGTGCCTAATGGTCAATGAACTTCTGAAGAAGTCACTATAACAATGTAAAAAAAACATGGTGGCTAAATTTCCCACAGTGAGGTTTCATAATTAACATGACAACCACCAGATCTGTTGTAATGATGTTTAATAATGGACAAGCACTCAACAGCACAATGAGAATAATGCCTCCACACTCCTTCAAGAACCGTCATTGAATCTTTTATGGCCATCCAAGATAGCAGATGGGGCTTAGACTTAACGTCTCACCCAAAAGATAGGACCTCCAACACCACACCACTCCCTCAGAATGTCAATCGATCTTTTGTGCTTCATCTCAGTGTGCGACTTAAACCCATACCCTTCTGACTCAGAAACAAGATGACATTTTTCCATTATATGGGTGTTAAAGAACAAGAGTGGGCAGCTTTACAATACAGATACCAATATCCACTGCAATTTTGAATTTGTTGCTGTGATAAAGTAGCAATTATTGTTTGCTAATTTGGTAAACTCACCTCCAAAACCATCCGGGACATAGGTTTTAAGTACAATATTACAGAAGACAGTAGGCAATGATAGAGGCTTATTGCCTTCATTTCTGAGGGATATGTGCCTGTAGCCAGCTTGAAGCCCATCCAAAGGTAAGATTCTCTGGCCAATCAACCTGTTGTTGTCGTCATAAACTGCTATCCTCAAAACTGCAAGGTCAGGCAGAATTACCTGGAAGATAACAAGTTTTATATTTGTCTCTGCTACAGGAACAAAATCACCTGTGTGGTTTAAAAAGCATTATTGTATTTCTCCAAGCAGTTGGGTGCACCTATTTCACTTGTGAGTTGTTACTTAAAACTATTAGAAGAACAGGACTCTTGAGCCTGCTCTGTTTAAGAATCGAAAATGTTTCAATAAGAACTCCTCTCATTCTCCTAACTCCAATGAGTACACAGATAAAAAACTGTTCAACCTTCCTTATAAAACCATCCTTCCATACTCAATCATCCTAGTGAACCTTCTCTGAACCGTCTTCAATGATAATGTGTCTTTCCTTAAAATAAAAGGACTAAAACAGTATACAGCACTCTGGATGTGACCGCATTAGTGCCTTGTATAGTGAAAATGAACCGCCTTACTTTATACTCCAATATCCTTGAAATAAAAAATATTCCATTAGCCTTCCCGATTACCTGTTGCACCTGTATGCTGGGTTTCTGTGTGTTCATGTACAAGGACCCTCAAATCCCTTTGTGCTGGAGCTTTCTGTGGTCCTTCTCCATTTAAATAATAGCATTTTCCATTCTTCCTTCCAAAGTGAGCAACTTCACATTTTTCCACTTTATTGTTTGCTAACATTTTGTCAACTCACTTAATTTATCACCATCTCCATGAAAACTGTTTATATCCTCCTCACAGCTCGTCTTCCCGCCTACCTTTATATCACCTTCACATTTGGTTACAGTACATTCACTTTTCTCCTTTAAACCATTGATATATATCAGGCCCAGCAGTGATGCCAGTGGCACCTCACTGGTTACAAGTTACCAACCCTGAAAATGATCCTTTTATTCTACCTGCTGCTTCCTGCTTGTGAGCCAATCCTCTGTCCATGCTAATGCATGAACTCCAGCACCATGCATTCTTGTCTGGTAAATTATCTTTTTTGTGTTCAACAAGTAGTTTTGTTGAATGCCTTTTGGAAATGTCCAAATATATTACATCAACTGGTTCTCCTCTATCTACTTTGGCTGGTACTCATGGAACTCAAGTAAATTTGTCCGACATGATTTCCCCTTCATGAAGCCATGGTGGCTATGCTTGGCCAGATTAGGACTTTTCAATTGTTCTGCTTTTAGCTCCTTAATAATTGATTCCAACATCTTTTTACAATAATAGACATTGGGCTAAATGGAAAACTGCCAATGTGATAATCTTATTCAGAAAGTTAGCTGCTTTTTGCCCCTCACCCTTTTTGAAAAGATTATCACCTTGGCAGTTTTCCAATCCACTGGCACCTCTCCAGTATCTAGGAATTTTGGAAGATTACAATTACTGCATTCACTATCTTTACGGCCACTTCTTTTGTGAATCTAGGATGCAAACCATCAGGACCTGGCAACTTGGCCTTTAGGCCCATTAGATTGCCTAATATTAATTCTCTTGTGATGATGATGGTATTTAATTCCTCCTGCTTAATGTTAATTTGGTATTAATGGAACATACGTTGTATTTTTCTCCATAAAAACTGATGCAAAATATCTATTAACCTCCTTTTTAATTTGTTCATACACTTCTGAGCAAAACAGAGTTTGTGCCAGCATGTTATTTTCTTAAATGAAACTTACCAAGCATTTGTCATGTCCTTGCCTCATTAGAATAAGCACAGTTCCATCACCAATACACCTACAAAAAAATGACCCAATTCCTCTGCTGACCATCCCACAGGCTAGTCAGACACCCAGAGACCCATTTGAAATAGTTGGAGCAATTAAAATGTACAGATGCTAGATGTTTGCGACAAACAAAAGTGGAAGCACTCAGCAGGTCAGGCAGCATCAGCAGGGAGAGAAAAAGAACTAATATTTCAGGTCCAGGACCTTTCATTGGAACCAGGAAAGTGAGAAAACAAGCTTGTTAAGGGTGAGTATTGGAGAAAATAGAGGGAATAGCTTTGATAGGTTCAGACCAGAGTTGTCAAGGTAACAACTACTCTTTTAAAATAAACAGCTGGAGACAGAAAAGAAAACAAAAGCTTAAAGAGAAAGATAGAGCCATACCTATGCAGAAACAGAAAATGTTTTCAATTCTTTCAAAGGTCGTAGCTTATGGATCTGTCTTAGTTCTGACAGTGATTTAAGAACACAAGCTAGAGGTTGACCTCTGGACAGCGGTCAAGTGGAGCACATCAGTCATTTGACTGGCATTGAGGATCTGGTTATCTATATGAATCTGACTTGCTTGCAGTGGACTGCAAATGGAGGCTCAATAGGCAGCTCACTGATTTGTCAGTCAGTTGGGGCAGTAGTAATAGATGCAAATAGGGCTTTTGTGCAGAGGCAAGGGTGTTCTGAAAAGTGATGCCTAATCCAATCCAGGTTATCAGAAGAGTCTAATAATTCTTTTGAGCCAATTTCCTGTTCATGTCACCATTGACAGTCATGGGTGTTTTGTGATCTAATCAAGTGCTTTTCAAAAATTCATGTAGATGGAAACTACAGCATTCCCTTTATCAACCCTCTGCATTGTCAACATCGAAAATATTTTGAGGAAGTAACAAAGATGATTGATCAGGGTAGGGCAATGGATGCGTGGACTTTAGTAAAGCAATTGACAAGGTCCCTCATGGTAGGATGTTCTGGAAGACTAAGTTACATGGGATCCACACTGAGTTGATATATTGGATCTTAAATTGGCTTCGCCAGAGAAGATAGAGGGTAGTGGTTGAAGGGGTATTATTCTGACTGGAGGTCCGTGACCAGTTGTGTTCTGCACGGAACCTCTGCTGTTTATGAGATATATAACTGATTTGGATTTAAAGGAGATTTACTAGGCAAGTTTTTTTTTTTACACGGGAGAGTGGTAGGTACATGGCAATGTTCTGCCAGGATAGGTGATGGAAGCAGACACAATAGCAACGTCGAAGAGGCATTTAGATAGACACAGGAATAGGCAGGGGTAGGGGTATATAGACCACCTGCAAGCAGATGGGATTAACTTAATTTGCCGTCTTGGTCAGAACAGACATTGTGAGCCAGAGGGCCTGTTCCTGTGCTGTACTGTTCCATGTTATATGTTAAAATCTCTGTCTGGTTAGTCAAACATGTTCTTCTTTCAAAAATCTAGCTGGTTCTTCTTTATCAATTCAAATTCAATTCAAACATCTCCGTGTGCCTCCAAATTTTTCCTGAGTATTGTTTCTAAATGCTTTCCTACAACTGAGGTTAAACTGACTGTAGTTGCTTGGCATGTCCTTACACCCTTCTGTTGACCAAGGATGTTACATCTGCCTTTTTTTCACTGGATTCAAACAGAAACATACTCCACTTTCATTCTGCCAATTTCTGCCAACCTCCAGTCAGAATAACACCCCTCCACCAGTACACTATCTTCAATGGCGAAGCTAATTTAAGACGCAATATATCAACTCAATGTGGATCCCATGTGACTCAGTCTTCCAGAACATCCTACCACGAGGGCCCTTGTCAAATGCTTTACTTAAGTCCACTCAGATAACATCCACTGCCCTACTCTTATCAATCATTTTTGTTATTTCCTCAAAAAATTTTCAACGTGATAAATTTCTGATGAATTTAAAAGAAAGAATTCAAACTTTATTCTTCCTTTGTAGATAGTCAGCACTACTTTCTGAGATATATATTCCACATCCTTTGCTTTGTATCTCATTTTTTTTACTCTGTTTTTGGCCCGTCACCTGGATAACCTGCTGGTCACTTTAATGCTTGGATCTATCAGCTCTGTGAATCCACAGTGAAATATCGGGATGTGTGCCTTAATATACCTTTTCTCTGATTTTTAAGATGCAAGTAATTACATATAAAATATGGAAAATACCAAAGGGGACAAAGTTAAGCATTTAGCATATACAGGGGACATTTGTTATGGTTACTCTCCATAGATTCTCCATTACAAAACTGTGACTAATTTTTTTTTTGCATACTGGTTATTTTTGGTCTGTTTCAGGATTTAAAAAAATGGGAAGTATTTTGGAATAAAAATTGCACAATCAGCAAAAATAAAGAGCAAGCAAAATAAATCATATCCAGGTGACCTCTATAAATCACTGGTTAAACTTCTGCCTAGCACTGTATCAAAATGGCTGGATGGTCAGAGGGCACAGGGTTACAATAATTGGCAAAAAGCCAACGAGGGGATGAGGGAATTATTTTTAAACTTAGCAGTGTTATGATCTGAAATGCAGGCAGCCTAAAAAATAGAAGCAGATTCAAGAAAACAGCATCTCTGCTTATAAAGGAAACAGTTACATGGCAATGGGGATAGAACATGGGAGCAAGACTAAACATTTGCTCTTCCAGGAACCCAGCACAGACGCAAAGACCTGAACAACCTCCTTCAGTGCCTGCAAGTTCTTATGACTGACATAGTTGGATAAAAATTACAATCCCATTTATAGACCCAGAAATAACATTGAAAATAAGTATGGGATCTGTGACTTACCTTCCGAAATACAAATGGTTCCTCATTATAGACTGGGTTCAAACCATTGTTCATCACCATTCGCGTACGGAATTCTTTTCGAATTGTGTCAGTGGGTAGACCGTACATATCTACTTCTACGTATGTACCGATTTTCTTATCTGATAGAAACTGGCCAGATATCACCTAGAAAAGAAAAAATACATCAACTGTGAATTATAGACATGAGAAGTTTTTAAATCAGGGAATTCCATTTATTTTCAATCAATTCATTAATGTTGCATGAAGGTGCAGTTTGGCAGGTCACTACAGAGATTTAGCAAACCCTAATTTTGCACTTTTATCAATCTCTAGGGAATTATGATTATATCTGTAACTTTCACTAGTGTTCATTTCAGACTAGCATACTGTAGACAGTTGCTGGTTGGCTTCTCCTTGTACCTTTATTCTGATAAAGAGGGTTATATCTGTAATTTCCTCACTGGATTTAAACCATAATACACTTCCATCCTGCCACTTTCCCAACTTGGTAAGCTTCACAGAAATAATTCTACTTCTAGTCTTCCCTTTGTAGATGAGTGAGAGACAGGGAAAGGGAGCAATGGGGAATTTTTACTGCTATATAGTGAAGTGAGGTTTTTAATTTCCCAGTTTACCTATTGCAGACAATTACCATCAAACTGACATATGATGCATTTTCCCCATTTGAAACACTTGATAATATAGTCTCATTAATATTTTGCATGTGTCTAAAGATTTTTAGCACTGAGGATGGACTAAAATGGTTGAAGACTTGACACTCTGAATCTTGCTGAGGGAAAACACATTACACAAACTATTTTGGAAATTTATACTTCAGCTTTCTTTCAAATAATTTTGAAAAACAATTAAAACTAGATTTTGTAAGAGACTGAGTGAGAGAAAGTACCATCAACAATAGAGACTACTTTGCCATTTCATTTGTTTGTCAGACCTTGATGTGTACAATTGATTGTTGTTTGTCAACTTTGATTAGATTTCAGAAGCTGGCTTACTAAATGTGATATGTTTTTGAATTTGAGGTTCATGACAAGATGATAATACGAAACGATAATTCTTCCTCAATATACCTGTACAGAACAGGTAGCTGCAATTACGCCATCCACCGGGGTCTCGGAGAATGGGTCAAAAGTTCGATCTGGTCGACGCATGAAATCAGGCTTCAGCAGATAACTATTCAAGTAAAAGAGATTCCAAAGGTGATAATATTAGAATAAACAGATGTCTTAACACACACATGCTGCCTAAAAGCTCTGGCAATTCTCTAAATAAATAGTGTTAAAAACAACCTTTAAGAGTATTTATGGCAATAACAACTACGTCAAAAGTGGATCCATCTCAGCAGACCCAATTTATATAGCTCACCAATTTTATTTAAATCTGTTCAAGATATCAAAGTAAAAATATGGACGCTGAAGTATTCACAATACGGGAATTTGCAGATTCACCAGACCTGGGTTTTCATCTTACATAGGATGTGTCACAAATCTAAATGATGAGGAAGTCCTGTGCTCACATACCCACATCTGGAACCAGCACACCTGGGGTATTCCTCACTGTCCTGGAAGTTCAGTCAGTGTGTGCTCTGACAAATTTGGGTCTGCTGCAGACACCACGTTGAACTAGATGGGATTATTTCCTCTTGCAAGGGTTCTGACTATCTTTTGTTATGGGAGCTGACCCACAATGATCTGTGTCTACTCAGAAAATAACATGACCCAGGGAAGTGACAGCAGTAATCACTTATGATCCATACCAGATATTTGTGCTTTCCACATGTGTATTTATTCAACCTTTGCAAAGGACAACTGAGTGAACACTTACTGAAAAGCACCTCAGCTCACTGAGGTGTTTATTTTCCCCACCGAATAAGGTAGAACCTTGCTCCTATCGTTGTAAGTCATTTTTGCACAACTGTATAAAAATGAATATACTACACATGCTCTACTTCATTTGGCCATATAGCATGAAGCTGATTTATAATTTCTCTCTCTCCTGCATTTTGTCCTTGTAAGCCTTTGCTGTCACACCACTCTCAGCTTTTGCTGCTCACAATTATTCCTTTTCATCTAAACTGACTGCTCCCAAAAGTCAAATGCCCCAGCCCAACTTGGCAGATCCCCTTGCTGATTTCAAACGAATAAGAGTTGACAAGCAGTGATGAGTGTGAATAATCACCTGAAACATTAAGCTACCAATGTCTCCAGCAAACTGGTTCATAGGCCCTGTATGGAATTTAATTCAGACATTTCCACTTTTGCTACCTTTTTGTTAACCCTTGCTTGGTAATTAGTTTAGATTCATTAATGCAAATTTTTATTTAATCATTTATTTAATCATATCATGACAGAATATGACTGTCTGAAATCTTTCCAGACACTTCCTTTAATCTCACTGAAATGTCTGTCCCTAAGAGAAGCTATGAGTTTCATTATGGATCTACTAAAAGCTCCTAAAATTATATGAAAAGGAACCCACCCCAGAATTAATAATTGTCTTTGAGTGATCCCTTTGCCCTCCTTTCCCCAAGTGCTTTCAACAGTAATTTTATAAAATATTCCTTGTTCAACTCATTTAGGACCTCTTGTTTCCACACAACCTGTCAGACAGTAGTTTACATTAAATTAATTTGGCTTGCCTTACATGTCTGCATTAGTCACAGGTAAATACTGGATTAAAACTGCATTGTGTATGATTGTAAGAAAGTTATTAAACAGATTTATACAACATTTCCACTGAAATCACATTGTGGACAATTAACAGCTCAGAGGAACTCTTTGTCTGATAACTGGTTCAAAATATACCAACCTGGTCAGTGTGAGCTTTGTGCAATACAGTATCATTGCACTGCATGGGTTATATGATTGATCTAGATAAAAATGGTGCCACAGGCCAAAATTATGACTGTCTAAAGCCTAGGCAGCAGGATAAAGGGTGCGTATAATATTGCTCATTTTATCTCATGACTTGAAGTTTGAATCTCAAGGTTTTCATCTCATTATTCATTTGAAACATAGCAAATTTCTGAATGCAGTAAATAAGGCCTGGTGAATCCTCTGAAATTTACTTGTCCAGCAGAGTTCAAATTTAAGAAAAATCTTTAAGAAAATGTATTGAATTTAAACAGCAATCAAAAGTGCTTACATGAAATCATTCCTTGCATGAACGGCTAACGTAAGTGCCTAATGCACTGAACACAGGACAGATGGTCTAAGCAACCAAATCTACCTGATAAAAATTCAAAGTAGATGACTGGGACTCCATGATATTAAATAATTGCTGGCATAACCTACGGGAAGTATGAACTGCATTTATATTTAGATCTGTGGCAATGCAGTTTTTAAAAAAATACTTCCAAGCGTAGACAGGTCACAGCAATGGTAGTTTACTTACCCACAAGATCCATTGTATTCAAACTTTCCCTGATTTAATTGCATGGCCAAATCTGTTACATAATATAAAACAATACCAAATTAGACCTTAGGTGAGGAAGAAAAGGAAAATACAAGTTTTTAAGGAAAATTATTGGAAACTTTCATGATGAAAGCTTACATTTTTTCATTTTAATTTATTATTGAAATATTAACAATCTTTTATATTAAATATAAAACAAGCATAGTTTTAATTCAGTACACTGCTACCTTCATGCACGTATTAATTGGTCTGTTTTATATTAAAATGGATCATTGTTTCCACCAATAAAGAGAAAGATATTTAGAAACTAAATTGCACAGTGTTAAAATATTGTAATTTATGCTTAAAACCAATGTAAACTATAAAACATGAAGATCACCTCTCTTTAGATGCTGTGAGGATTGTATGTGTTAAAACAATTATATTAATAATGAGTTTAACATAGGAGACTGTGTGCAATTCAAGTCGAAAGAAATTCATCCACTGCTGCATGTATTAAAAACAGAATAGCATATCACATGCACAATAAACTCTGCTTCTGAAACAGGCTTGAAACAAATCCTGAGCCATTATGCCAAATGGGCAAGTAAAAACTGATGTTCTTGTTTTAACACTTCCAGCGATCAGATTCTCCAATAAAGTTGATGGACTTCACCCAAACTGGAACATCTGAGCCAAGGTGCCTGCAGCATTGGGCACACAGGAAAATTTACTCTCACGTTATCATGATTTTTCCCCCCCTGGAAACAGCCCACTGATTGAATAAAGGGATGAATAATGTGTGATTTTACAAGCACAGAGTGTGCATCATAGGAAGTCATTACCACACAGCCTGTGATTCTCTATCCTTCAAAGTTTAACATGATGGAAGTCCTACACTCTACAATTCTTACAATGCACTAACTCCAACTATGGAATCAGGCATTATGTTTATAAAATGCATGGTGGGACATTTGGATTGAACCCCCACATAGCTACAAATAGCTCAAAAAAAATCAGATGTCATGTTTGTAATCCAAAAAGAATATTGTTTCAATTCTGCGTTATCCTCCTCTAAAATAATGGAATTTGTGTTCCTCCTTCTAGAGATTCTGAAGCATGTATCGGCCAAAAATTGTGTACCAAGGTAAATTTGCAATGGAATAATGTAAATGATACCTTTTTAATTCTTCAAACTGTGTTCCATATGTGCTTTGATCAGCACTGTATAGGAACTTTGCCCATGTACAACGTTTAATCAAAACAGTGACCATGAAATAAACCTTGCAATTTTTCATCTGTATAATGCAGTAGTTCAGCAGTTTATTTTCACGGCTCCTTGGTTTTGGATGCTTAATTTTGTCCTGTGTGAATGACTGCCAACGGAAATGCCACTGGCAAATGATTGTACTTTATCCAGGGCATCTGTTTGGGAGCAGCTTCCTAATTCCTGCTTTGTGGATCAGGCTGGCTGGACAACAGTTCCTACCTGGGGTCTGGAAGTTCAGTGAGACCATCTGGCAGCCAGCGTTCCAGAAGATCTGAGGCATGTAATTACTGGAATCCACTCGTCCTCCCTTGGGGTAAATACGACTCATTTGTCGCTTATTATAACTGTGAAGCTCATTAAGGAAAATGAAGCAAAAACAGCTGCAGCTGCATGTATGTACACATTCAAGCTTTAATACTGTCATTATTATTTATTCTGCTTATTTTGCCAACCACTTCAATAATCACTTCTGTTCTGTTTTGCATTAGTGTGATGTTCCAGTAGATATTCAAATATCGTATCAAGAGATTCAAGATCATGAAAACAGGATGGATGTTGTGCATAATATTTTGCTTTAACAGTTGCACTGACACATTGTTGAATTTGCCTGATGTCAACATTGTGTGTGATTTGAAACATTCATGAGGGCCAGGTTTTCCCATGAGAGTAACCAGGAGCACCCAACAGCATTCAGTTAATCAAGCACACATCTCACAGCAAATTCTAGTGAGCAGAGATACACAGTTGAACAGAAGTTGCTGTCTGAGATGCCACACTTCTCAACAAGCTGTGCATAAGTGGCATTTTACTGTATGACACATTGTTCAAATATACCCAAATGTCATGAAGTTCCTTCATTGATTTCACAGATACAGCCTAAAATCATAACAAAACATTATCAATAATTTGTTTTAATTTTCTCCATTTCTTTTATCCAGTTTTCTCAATCTAATCTTTCCTTCCTTCCTTTTATTTTGCTTTCTGTACTGTTTTGACATTGAGCTTGCTTTTCTAATAGGTTCAGGAGGTACACTGCTCATAAACAATTCTTCAATCAGATTGATGAAGGAGACATATAGTTGCTTGTCCTGTTGTGCAGATCCCATTTGTTCTAATAGAGGGTGCTTCATCCTTTGGAAATTGTCACGCAGAACCCCAAGGAAGTCTACGGAATAGGGCAAGTCTAACGAGTGGCAGGTGGTATCACGATTGGTGACAAAATTCATTCCTCAATCTCTTTGACTAATAAAACAATATTTCAAAAATTCTTTTAAAAGCTCTTGACCAAAGATCAATTTGTCAGTACTCTTGTTACTACTCTTCAGCAGTTCTTCAGGATCAGGGATGACTTTATTCCTCTCTGGTTTTGTGGGTTTTGAGGTGGCAAAAGAGGTCACAGATGGGGCAGGAGGTGCCTGCTGGCACAAGCAGATGGGTAGCTTGTGAGGTGGTACACTCGTTCTACCACTTCCAGGGCTTGTGTGCGCATCTGGTGCATGGACTTAAAGTTCTCAATGTCATACCAAATGCTCCTTTTCCACTTACAACAGTCACAGGCCAGAGAATCCCTGGAATCACTGGGAATGTTGCATTTCTTTAAGGAGGCTTGCAGCACATCCTTAATTTTCTTTCTCTTATTGCCTGGTAATCTCTTTCCATGGCAGAGGTTTCATGGGTCTAGTGTTGGTTTTGCAATTGAAGTACCCTGCCCAAAGTAGCTGAATACACATAATTAGAGCCTCAGTGCTCTGGTTGTTGGCCTGGGAGAGGATACAGATGTTGGTTTGCTTATCTTTCCAGTGAACCTGGAGGATTCTCTATGGACAACATTGGTGTTATCTTTCCAGCGTGCTGAGGTGCCTCTTATAGATGGTCCAGATCTCAGAAGCATACAGGAAGGCAGACATTATTGCTACCTGGTAGACCACAAGTTGTGTACCGAGCCTGAGGTTGGTCTCCAAATATCCTCTTCTTCCACTATCCAACAGTTATGCTGGCACATTGAAGGCAATGGTGAGTTTCAGCATCGATGCCTGCCTTTACCGATATGTCGCTCCCAAGATGAGCGAAGTGGTCCACATTTTTCAGGGTTTTGTCGTGAATCTTTATTGTTAGAAGGCAATGAGGTGCAGCAGCGGCACTTTGGGAGAGGACCTTTGTCTTGCAGATGTTGAGTGTCAGGCCCACTTTCTCATAATCTTCAATGACGGCTTGGAACTTGGCCTCCAAGTGTGCGCAAATGCAAATATTGTCTGCATACTGCAGCTCCGCTACTGAGGTTTTGGGTGACCTCAATTCTGGAGTGTAGCGTAGCTGAACAGTTTTTCATTAACTCTGAAAATTAGCTCCATTCCCGCAGGAAGTTTGTTCGGGATGACGTGCAACATTGCGGAATGGCTGAGAAAACCGTTGTGGCAACAACAACTGCCTTATTTGACACTGGTTTTCACTGGGGTTGCTTCTGTTGCAGAGCTATTGGTTAGTTTCATGGCTTGCAAGCCACTGTGATGCAAACGTAAGATGGAACAAAATTTTCTAAGGCCATTCATCCTCCTGAATGATAGAATCAAAGGCTTTAGTGAGGTCAAAATGGCCAACCATTGTGGTTGGCACTGCTCCCTGCATTTTTTTTTGGGAAGTTGTCGCATGGTGATGATCATGTCCACTGTGCCTCTGGGTGAAAAGATTCCGCACAGTCACTTGGGGGGGGGGGGGGGGGGGGGGGGGGGGGGGGGGGGGGGGGGGGGGGGGGGGGGGGGGGGGGGGTGGCGGTGGGAAGCAATTCTTAAGCCACTGGGAGGAGGCAGTTCTTCTGATGATCACTTTCCCTGTGACAAATGGTAGGGAGACCTCTCTGTGACTACCGCAATTGAATATATCCTTTCTTGAAGATGGTCACGTTACAGCGTCATTGAGGTGCCCTAACATCACGTTCCCCAAGACATGGGTGATGAGATTGTGGGTTTGCGACTGAAGCTCCTCACCACTGAGCTTTAGGATTCCAGCCGGAACACCATCTGCTCCCGAGGCTTTGTTGTTTTTGTTTAGCTGGGATGTGGCCTTGACTTCTTTTGTCGGGCAAGAGTGGTGGCAAGGCTGGCCCAAATAGGCTACCATGGGATGAAGCCAAGGGTGTTCAAGTCGAGACAGATTCATGGTTGAGGAAGTCTTTGAAGGATTCCTTCCATTGGGCATTGACTGCCTCTCACTCCCTAATGAGTTCACCCCCATTCTTGGTTCTCACTGGGGTGGAGCGTTGGGTGTATCAACCACAGATGGCTTTGTATAAATTTATGAGGGACAAAGGTAGAGTGGACAAGCAATATTTTTTTCCTATTATTGAGTGATCCAATACCAGAGGGCAAGCATCTAAGGCAAGAGGGGGTAGGTTCACAACAGACGTGAGGAGTAAGTTTTTTTACTCAGAGAGTGGTGGATGCCTGAATGCATTGCCTGATAGGCTGGTGGAGGCAAATTCATTGGGGGTTTTTATGAGGGGCTTGTATGGGCACATGAATGAGAGGAAAATGGAGGGATATGGGCACTCTATAGGTAGGAGGGATTAGCTATGTCAGCCCAACATTGTGGGCCGAAGGGCCTGTTCTATGCTCTATGAAAAACCTGTGCATGTCATGGCTTTTAGAGAGACATCGAGCTCCTGTGCTCTCTCCATCCACCATCTGTGCTTTAGGTCACTGGTTTTCTGCTTGACTTTGGCTTTCAGTTGCCTGTAGAGCTGTTTCTTTTTGTTTGAGGTATGGTGAAACATCTATTCCAGGAACACTTCATGTTTGCAGTTAATTGGCTCTATGATCTCCTGGTCATTCTCATCCAACCAGTCCTGGTTCTTCTTGACAGAGAAGCCAAGAACCTCTTCACAGGTGCCATTTATGGTGGACTTCAGGGTAGCTCAAACTGTGGTCATAAACTGTGGATACTTTGTGGTTCGTGCAGGCTGGAAGTTGACAGGTTGTGAGCAGCTCAACCTCTGTGGGGTCCTTGAGAGCTTCGACATCGATCTTCTTGGTTTGCTGCAGGACTAGAATGCTGGTAAGAGGTAGATAAATATATCTCCATTTTTTAACTTATTATTGTAAATTGCTGCATTTAAAGTATTTGATTTAAAAATGTTAATCTAAATCAAAAGCACAAAAGGGAGGAAAAAAGATGAACTCACAAATATAAATAAGCTGTAATTATTTTTAAGTATGAAGAGCTGTTGTTCAGACAATCATAAATTGAGCTCCCTGTCTGCCTGCTGCACCTTACACCTTTTATAGTAGTTGTCAATTACAACGTTGTTACTGCCTTCCTTCTTTGCCCTGGTGCCTCAGCATTTTTAGTTCTTTGTTCTTTCTGCTAACAATCACTTTCCATGGTCTGAGTTCTTCGTTGACAAGACTCTGAGACAATTTTTTCCTCAAATTATTTCTACACGTAGTCTACAGCCACATCAGGAGGCTTCCTAGCAAATTTTAACCACAAAACAACTGCTTTCATCTCACAAAATGACTTCCCATTTGCAGAATTACCCTTGATCCACACTGGGCATGTGCTACTTATTTTGGTCCTGTTTCAATCTTTTGATGTAAAGCTAATGGAATTATGACATTTTACCCCAAAGGTTTTGGAATTCAAATCTGATGTTTCTTTGATACAAATTTTCAGTCAGACCATATCTGTAGTTTTACCTTGGACACTGAACCTCAAGCAAGCTATGGAAGGGTTTCACAGCACAAACACCAGAAAGATAACAAAGCTTAAGAAAATATGTTATGGGTCATTACCCTGACATAAACCATGTATTTGTAAGGTTGATCCACTCCACTGCCTCAGGATCACAGGCAGTTTGCCATCATACACACCTGGGAGTTGAATCATCAGCAAAGAAACTCCAGATGGGTGACACTAAAGTTTAAGCTGTTATTTTCTGAAATTATTGAAAGGCTAAGATGAAGGATTTTCCAGACAAGAAAGTTGGCCAGTTCCAGCCAACAATCCTGAGGCCAGCATGAACTCAACATGAAGTTGGTGAAGTGGCAAAACTGGGAATCCGAGCTTTGGTGTTTCTGAAAATTCTGTGTTATAAAATGAGAGGGTAGACTGAACGCTGCGTAAAACACCTTTGAGGCAATGAAGCTAACAATATTGAATTTCCAGTCCATTTTTCTCCGGTAGATGCCCTTGAGTTCCTACATTGTGAATGAAGGTGTCAAATGAGCTGTTCACAAACTGACTTCAGATATTTCAATTGGATTTGAAATAGAGTTCAGTAGCACACCTACAGTGAGGACATTTTCTGATGCATGATTTTAGTTCAATTTTTCTTAAGTTTTCAAAGAAATATAAAATGCATACACATTTTAGCACCACAGGAAACAAACCTACCAACTTCCTAACTCCACAAAATCCTCTATGCATAATTTGGCAACTTCAGAATGGTTAAAATTAAAATTTCATCTTTCACATTTACTTACTCCCAGCTTTGAAAGGTTCCCTTTCTCCCAATACCACAAAAATTCTTAGACTGAGAAGACAGGAACTCAACTCACTTCAGGGTTTACTGAATATTGCGTTGACACTATCTAGAATATACATAGGTCTGGGAAATTTTCACTTCCTATGCACTAAATGGAAAATCACAGCATAGGAAATAGTAAGAGAAGTACAGCAATATATCTCTACACACTGTATTCCACATTAGTGTAAATTAGTGTATCGATCTGTTGCGTCACTGAGACAATATCTTTTATCTAGTGTAATGTAGGTAGAGTTGCTTCTCATCATTAAACAAGCTACAACAGTCTGTGGTTATTGGAAACTGACAACATGATACAAAGCACATGGCAGCTCTTCAGCATCTGTTTCTTAGTCACTCAGGTGGCTAGGCAGTAATTACCAAAAATGTACAGTTTTGTTAAAAGCACCACAAAAGATACTTGACAAACTCTATAGCATGAGTCTTCAGATATCCCAGTCCAACCGATTCATTAAATGAAGACATGTTGTAGTGAATATTTCGCTCTGGGAAAATAAGAATTCATACAGGCAGATTAGGAACCATTTATAGCCAAGCACGTGAGCAGTAAACACAGCTATGACTCTTCCTGTGAACAAGGTCAGGAGAAGTGCAATTGTTCAAAGCAATTTTTCTCCATTAAAGACATCTGCCTCAGCCCCTCCTAATATTTGCATTTGATCACCATCTGAATGCCCTCTGCTGAGTCTTGTTAGCATGAATACAGTGACTCTATTCAATTGATAGCATTAGTCCAACATTTGGAATTAAACACAAGAAATATGAACAAGAGTAAGCTTGCACCCCTTGTGTCTGCTCCACTGTCCATTATCACCATGCCTGATTGTGTCTCAAATACACTTTCTTGCCCTCTCCCCATGTCCCTTGGTATCCAAACATCTCTCAATCTACATTTTGCAAATCCTTATTTGCTGCACATCCATGGCCTTTTGGCATAAAA